>NC_136064.1:34620749-35820749 GCF_964261635.1 Lissotriton helveticus | reverse complement strand
TCGATGAACCTTGGTTGTAACTTTCTTGGTCCGTCTAGACAGATGTTTCTTGGTGGATAGCGACACCATGTCTTCTTCTCCTAATCAAGGTTCTATGGTCCTTAGTTTGTCTCCGCTTGTCTTTTGGTGTTTGTTTTCTCCTATGTGAGGCACTTACATGCTTGCTCTTGTATATTTTATAATTGTTGTAAATGGCTAGAGGCAGAGAGCATAAGACTTAGGTGAAATAGGAGGAGGGCTGTAAAAGTTTGTGGATGATGGCCTGTGAGAAATGTGCATTGTTAATGTACAAAAATTCTACCAGGGGTATGGCCTGATCCGAGTGGATGTTAGACATCGTAAGCTCCGCTCTAAACTTTGATTGACCCTTTCTCTCTGTCCGTCCATTTGTGGGCGGAAGAAAGATGAGAGAGCACCTTCAATCCCTAGTGTTGAGCATAGGGTGTTGCAGAATTTAAACGTAAATTGTTGGTAACAATCAAATATAATTTTGTAAGGAAGGCCATGTAGCCATACGATTTGTGTTAAAACGATGTCACTAAATTCCACTGCTGTCGGTAATTTCTTTAAAGGGATGAAATGGCCTGTTTCAGACAAGAGATCATCCACCACCAGCAGAGTGGTGTTTTTATTAAAATCGGATACATTTGTAATCAAATCTACACTGATTGTATGCTAAGGAAGTGGAGGGATTGGTAAGAGTTGCAAGCCACACAATACAGAGCCAGGATGTTGGCAAGAAGGGGGAGCAGAGCTGGGAGCAGCCCCATTTGAACTTCAAAGACTCTACATCAGCTGATATTGCCTGAAGACAGGCTGGGAACAGGGCAGGGAGGCAGCAAATTCCAGACTCTTTTGTGGAGGCAAACTCCAGAAATTTCCTCTACTTCAAAGTGGGCACGGCTTTCAGACCCACTCTTCAGTTTACATCCGGACCTGCAAAAGGGTTCTTAAAAGACTGATCTCCTGTCTGTGGACTGCTGTGCACTTCAGAGGACTGACCTGCTGCACTAAGAGGGCTGTTTTTCTACTTGCACCAAGGAGTACCAGAGTGACTCCATGGGCTAGTTGTCTAGCCTCCTTATCAGAGCCTTAGGGACAGAAAATATTCCAGGCATCTTGAACCTGTACCAGGACGGAGCCTGAGTGTGTTCCTGGCCCTCCAAGTGGAGCCCCTTCCATCCTAGACCCTTTTGTGGTTTAAGGTTCCACCAAATCTGGTGTGAGGGCCCTGCAAAGCAAAACTGCCCACACCACACACCAATGGCATAAGGTGTGGCTGAGTGCCACGCCTCACAGGGGCATGGTTTTAGGACCTAGGGGCTTAAGGGCCAGACCTGTTCCTTCTGCATCCCACTTCTCTGGGTAGAAGAGAGGGAGCACATGACTCTTTCTGATTCATGCGTTGCACATGGTGGAGTACTTCTGCTCCTGCCATCAGAGTGAAGGGGCCTTTTTAGGGTGCCCCGGCAACTTCCTTTTTCAACATTGTAACGGTGGGAGCGACACAGATTGTGATCTCTCTCTCACTTTGCTTTCAGGTGAACTGTTGGAGATCCATCCCGTACTTCCAGGCCGCTGTAGCACCACCTCATGATACGCCCCATGGAAGCCGTACTGGCTCAAGTTTACTCGTGGGATCCACGTTTTGCACTTGGTGGAGGATCTGGGGGCACGTGGTACGTCTTAGGTGATGGGTGCCATGGGGGGGACCTTTGTAGGACAGCAGGTTTAGTTGAAGGCTTTGTGGCATTTTTGGGTCTTTTAAGTTCCATGTGCACCTGACTACTTTTGCTGGTCTTGTTGGTTTGATATGTCTGTATCAATAAGTGTCGGGCTGCTTAACAGGAGGATGGCTTAGTTCAGTTGGTTACAGCAAGCTGTTTATGAGGCACAGGTCTCATGTACGATCCCCGCACGTGCCATTGCTTGGGTTTGACAAATGTATCACTTACTTTGCTTTGTTGCTGTCCAGTGTCTTAGGGCCATATGTATCAACAAACTATTTTGCATTTCCTAAATAGCGAATTTTAAGGAATCGCTATTTAGGAATTGCAAAATGGTATGTATGAAAAAAATCACTATTTTTTAGCGATTCCTTAATATTCCTTATTTGCAAATTCGCATTTTGCAAATTCGCAAATAAGGAATAATTTCCAATGCATTCCTATGGGCCAGGAGGCCCATAGGAATGATTGCGAAATAATTCTCAAATAGCGAATTCGCAATTTGCTAATCGCAATTTGAGAATGATTTCAAGGGTGGAGGGGTGTCTCAAAGACACCCTGCTGCACCCCTGAAATATACATGTGTTTGCATATGGCGCACATACATGCCCTATGGGCATGTGTGTGCATCACATGCCACCTTAAAAAATGCCAAAATATGCATTTTTTGAAGAATTCGCAAGTTACCATCAACTAGAAGTTGGTGGTAATGTGCGAATTCTTAACCATATTTCGCTAGCCAAAAATGCTACATACATAGCATTTAAGGAATCGCAAAATTACGATTCCCTAAATGCTATGGCAAAATAAGGAATCGCACTACTTTGCAATTCCTTATTTTGGGAATATTTCATACATCCCAAAACATGCAAAACGGCCGTTTGCGAGTCACAAAGGCCGAAATTCTGCGAAACATATGTTCAAAGTTTCAGATACAGAATTGAACTGGAAATGAACAGGAAGATCACAAACTTAAATAATGTCATTAAGTGCTGTCCAAAATAATGCTGTAGCGCCTTTACAATGCTATAGCACTTTACTAAAAATCCAACTGGTTCTTAACTGAACATAGCAATGCCTTGTACGATTCAGTACATGAATGTAGTCTGTTGCTACAATTAAATTGTCAATAGAGTTTTGTCTTGAGGAGTTATTTAAAGCATTGCCATGACTGTCATTGTAAATAAAAGGATTCTTTTTACCTTGATTCTCTTTTCAGCTTTTTTCTCTTCCTAGGAGTCAACAGGAGAGCAGATTTTCGCTGTGATGACATGCCTCTTACAAGACCTAGGTTGGTGTCAGCTGGAGTCTTTTCTGGGTGCAGATGACTGGAATTGGGTGTCTCACAAAGAACACGTTGGGGAACACGGAGACTTCAAGTAAGTGCTATTGCATCGCATAGACAAGGCTAATCAAATGTCTGACACACGTTTGTGCTTTAAATAAGCCAAAGACACTTGTTAGAAAGGTCGTGCTGTACACAGGGAGGGAGGCATGTTCATCCATTGACTACTAATGCAGGAATGGAGGCATGTGTCAAAGGTCGGCTGTAAACGAGGGAGATGGTTCCTTATTTGAATACACATAAAGGGGCAGATTTATGAAGGCCTTGCGCCGCCGGTGTGTCACTTTTAACATGGGAAAAAGTGACGCACCGGCGGCGCAAGGCCTCCATAAATCTGCCCCAAAGAGCTTTATACGTGTTAATGATTTGTTTACTTTCTTTTTTTTACATGTGCACAGATATGAAAGGTGCACAGAAATGAAATGTATAGGGTTTGAAAAGGCGCACAAACAAGATTTACCAATACCAGTTTTACCAATATAATATCGATTTACAGACATATATGGAGTGAAATATTTATATACATCTAATAACTTCTTGAACTTATGCAGATACCCTTGCATAACAGCACAATAAAAAGCATGTGAGGTAACACTCATGACATGTGGTGTGTTACTCATGACACCAGATCGGCTGACTTTGCTCTGTTGGGTGCCCTTGGGTTGCGATGCCACAATGCCTGACAAGGCTGGTAGGGTGGGCAAAAGGAAGGTAAGTGATCCGTAGGTGGCCCAGCTGTTAAAGGTGGTCGTATCTAGGTTGAGTGAGGGAGGGGACTCAGGCTACTCAGCATCTGAGCCGGAACCTGAGCATGACCCAGAGGAAGAGGTGGATGAGCGCGAGAGGTGCCCCAATGTCACTCCTTGGGCTGCCTTCCCTCTAGTGAAGAGGAGGGCCAAGAAGCAGTCAGCTCAACCAAAGTATACAGTGTGTTCCATTGGTTCTGGTCCTGGGGGGTCATGAGCAACTCTGCAAATGAGAGCACAAGTCAGTACACAACTCCCCTACCCTTGCCACCTATTTCCTCCTCCACACCCGCTGATCCAAAGCAGGCTCTGCAAGGTCCAGATGTGGTCCGCTCTCTACTAGCTGACATTAGATAGTCATTGAAGCTGATGTCAGAGCCGAGAGCCGGCGCATCTTCAGGACCACTTGGAGTAGTGCTTTGCTCACAGTCCCTGGGTCAATACTAAGCCAGGGGGGAGTTCAATGAGTTCTGCTATGTGGAACTCCGTGAAGTGGCTAAAAAACTACACTGCACAGAGTTCCGTGTATGGGCAGAGTTTTCTGGGAGCATGTTTGCATTGCCATGTGCAACACTGAGTGCGTCCTCCCATTGCAAATCGCTTGTGAACGTCACTACGTGGTTCTCATGTGCACCCTTGTGTTGGAAATCACACACGAATGGCAGCACGCGGTTTGCATGGGAGTGGTCATCTTGGTTTTCTACTCTCTGTCATGGTGCTAGGCCTAATTTTCAATCCCTCTGTAATCACTTTAATACACCCTCAGCCAAACATATCTAAGCCCCATTTTTATTTAATATATTAGTGTGTCTTTGTGGATTTGACATTTTTGAAAATGAGACAGAGCCGTCATCTGAAACAGAGTCCAGAGACATGACTAGCACAGTACACACACTTGCACAAGACAACATCGCCTGTCCGCCCATGCACACTGTTGTACCTTGGCTCATCTCCTTGTTAGCTGCTCAGCCAATATGAATGTGATGTCTGTGTGGAATGTTGAATGCTGGATGACAGAGTAAGTAGAATGTTAGTGTGCCTGGTGTGTGTGGGGAATGACAGTTGAAGAGAGTGGGCTGAGCAGTAACCATCCTGTTCCTGGTGGGGTTTTCTCCAGTTTATCTTGTTACCATTTTACGTGAATAAAGGAGCTTCAAGAAACTACATGACTACCCATCATTCATTCAAAACATTTTGGCGACGATTGAAGAACTTAAAGCGTGCAAGAAACTACCAACAAGTAAACTAAGGTACTTACAAGGAGTAAGTATTCTCAACAAGCAACTTACAATGAAGAAAGAAAATTTAAGGAAAAAGAATTGATTTAAGGTAAAAGACTTTTAAATTATAAACTTTTCTTAAAGCTACCTGGCACTACGAAACCCCGCCAGTGACCCCGAAATCGGTCGCCCTAAACTCTAAATAAGTGCCAGATCAAGCTCAAGGTCACAAACCCACTTTATAATTACTGCCGTTGTAAGCTGAGAGATGTTTGACCTTTAAATTAACTGCAGCTACGAGTTTTGTCTTATTGAAAGAAGTACTGTTAAAAGAAGTGTCCTTGAAAACAATCTATGAGCTGTTACACGGAAGCTTCCTGCTTATAAGCATAAGAGAAGATGGTCTGTGTTTTGCTTGGATACAGTGAAAGATGACTAACACCAGAGCCCCTTAGTGTCCCCCTGTATTGTCACATTGACATTAACCAAACATTGAAGCTTCCTGCTCTTTCAATTAAGCATAAGAGAAGATGGTCTCTGTACTTTCAGTCAATTACAGTCTCCATTCGAGTTAACATTTATGTGACTGCCTTTTCATTAAATACAGTAAAGTTGACTTCACCCTATTTGGCTGTTTTTGGATGAAATTAGGAACATATTGAGCATACCTGAGGCGGATGATTTAACCTTTTTTCTTACACCGTCGAGAATAATTCAGACAGCTATTTGTAAAAATTCAAGTTAAACAGCCGAGCATCTAACGGCTTTAAGCAACTCGAGCAGCCAAGCGTGAAAGAAATGAGCTGTCAAGTAAAAGTGATTTACTGTGCACCGGCAACTCTTGTGTAACTATTTATTTTGATGTGTTAAAATTGAACACTGCCCGTGTTGCCTCTTGTGTGTGCAGAGATATTTGGAGACATTCTGGGGCAGATTTATGAGGCCCTTGCGCCTCTTTGTGCCGCAATTGCGTCACTTAATTTGACGCAACGGCGGCGCAAACAATGCGCCCTATTTACAACGTGACGCATCTGGGAGATGCATCACGTTGGAAAGCCTTGCGCCATAAGGAGGCGTTCCTGCGCAGGGGGGGCGTTCCTGCGCAGGAACGCCTCCTAAAAGTGGCTGAGTGAAATCTATGAGATTTCACTCAGTCACTTTCTACATCAATTCCTTACGCCTGCTTGAAGCAGGCGTAAGGTTGACGCACCATGCATTGTAGGGGTGGCCCCTGTGCATTGCAGGAGTCATGTCGCACTTGCGACATGACTCCAGCAATGCGCCGCCCGTACGCCGAAAGATGCGTCACGCATCTTCCCTGCCTTGCACCATGGTGCGCCGCATTGTAAATGCGGCGCACCATGGGTGGCGGAGCTGTGGCGCACTGTGGCGCACATTAACGGTAACATAAATCTGCCCCTCCGTGTTTTTGACAAGTAATGACTTTACTTTATGATCACATTTTTCTTCGTGTTGCCCCTAAGGTAATCTAACGGCAGCGTTTCATTCAAATTACAAATACAAGCACGCGCTCCTCACCTGCTTTGTTATCTCGTGCAAGCACAGTGTATTACGTACTTCTCCCTTCATGACGCTGATTAATCTTCAGCTGCCTGCATACCTATGCGCGCCAGGAGCCACACGGTACATTGACGCAAGAAACGTGCCTCCATTTTGCGCTGACCAACGAGGTTTTGAAAGTTCTTTTTGTCAACTTACATGGAGCACTGAGTTTTCGAAGGTACATTCATCTTCTTTCAATACAGTTCATTTTCCTTGGATTTGTGAAAACTTCGTGGGACTTCTTCTTTTGCCACATGTTCCTGATACTTCTTATATCAAAATGTACTTAATAAGTTTATTTCGACCTATTTGACCAAGCTGGTGAATAAAAGTGAAGTATTGTGTTCTATGGCTCCGATGGGAAACGAATGTTCTTCGTGTTATTTGAATAGTTTTGGGATGCTCTAGATAAGGTCATACTGCCATCTACTGGATTAAGTAGTTACTCAACTTGTGATTGTTCCTTGAATGTCCACTTCTAATGTTTCATAGAGCTCCTACTTATAGCTACTTATTTATATCAGGCTGTACTCCTTGTGTTAATTTATAAAGCGTTTTGGTAAAGTGGTTATATTTATATTGATGTAAGCAACACTTAGTGATAATTCTTGCTATAATTGAATTGAGATTCCACTGTTTGCGATAAGTTATACAGCAATTTTAAGTAAGATTGATATATTTATACATTTATAGTATCTCTTTCAGCATTTTTAGTAAGTCTGCTATATGTGTATTATAGCAATTTAAATGGTATTCTACTATTTGGGTTAAGCTATGCAGCGTGTTAAGTAAGACTGATTTATTTTTATGTTATTAGCAGCAATTTTAGTAAGACTGTTATGTTAGTGATGATTTACAGCTATTTTTAGTAAGACTGTTACACTATATTTATATTAATGTTTACAGCAGTTTAAGTAAGACTGTAATGCTTTTAAGGATTTCTACAGCAATGTAAGTAAGACTGTAATGCTTTTAATAATTTATACAGCTATGTAAGTAAGACTGTAATCTTTAAATGATGTATACAGCAATTTTATATAAGTCTGTTATACGTAAAGTGATTCATGCAGCAATCTAGTAAGACTGCTATACTGATTCATACAGCAATTTATGTATTCTCCTGATTGGTTGCATCTTATAATTGCAATACTTTAAGTTTAAACTTTAATTTTCTTCTGTAGGGTAGTTGTGTATAAGAGCTGGCCTTCATACACTCGGTCTAGTCTTCAGTGTGGGATGTGCGCACACCCTTCTCACTGTTTTCACCCTACGTAATCTTTATGCTTAGCATCAGCTTTACCTTTTTACCTATCTGTACCCACTTTTATTGTGCTATGCCTACTCTGCACTTGATTATTATATACACATTTTGATATTATTGCATTTTACCATCTCTGTATTTCCCAAGGGAAAGGAATGTGTCTTGCTATATTTTCTCATTGTCTCGTTTGCACTTGCACTCTTTCCTTGCTGTTTATCTTTTACTCAATCTTCCTGTCTCTTATCTTTGGTATTCTAGTCTTATTTTCAAAATATATTACAAGTTTTGTCTTTTGCTATTTTTAAATTGCTATGTAGTATATTATTGTGTTTTATTGCTATTGAAGGAAAAGGGATATGTTGTACCTTGGCTCATCTCCTTGTTAGCTGCTCAGCCAATATGAATGTGATGTCTGTGTGGAATGTTGAATGCTGGATGACAGAGTGAGTAGAATGTTAGTGTGCCTGGTGTGTGTGGGGAATGACAGTTGAGGAGAGTGGGCTGAGCAGTAACCATCCTGTTCCTGGTGGGGTTTTCTACAGTTTATCTTGTTACCATCTTACTTGAATAAATTAGCTTCAAGAAACTACATGACTACCCATCATTCATTCATAACATTTACCAAGGCAGAGGCATCCCAGCCCCTCCCACCGTGGAGCATGCCCGCCCATTCACACCCAGGCCTCACAGCACTCATCTTCCGACACCGGCTTGTAGACTACAGGTCCCACCACATGCCGCTGCAAGCCACAAGCCCGGGACCTGCAGACATGGCATTCTCCACACCATGCATCCTTGCTGCGCTGGCCATCAGGTAACACGTCTGGTGCTAGGACTATATTACACCATGGCATGGTATGAACAAGGGCACCCATCAACATCGCAGCCTGCACAGCCGCTCAGCCCAATGGGTGCCACTAACTGTGTGACCCCGGAAGCGGGCCCACGTGACAGTAGTCCTGCATAGTATGTGAGAAACAAGGACCCCCTGGTAAGGATAAATTTCCTGGGTCAGGGCAAATAATTTGTGAAAAATAAAGCACCCAGGCAACACAAACACACTGGCGGAAGTTCAGGTGACAAATTAATTATACGTAATAAATAATACGGCACTGGATTAGCACAGAAATTTCAATTTAATAGATTGTATAAAAGTGTCATGAAAAAATTCATTGACATACTGATTAAAAAACAATAAAAATTATTTTTCAGTGTGAATATGATAGATACATATTATTCATTTATACAATTGAATGATACAATAGAGAGATGGTTTCCATCTACGCGTTTTGACACATTGAAAAGTGTCTTCCTCAGGACACTACCATCTTGTTACAGGTATTATATCTTCGGATAAAGGGCAGAAGATTAATCAGAGTTTATCCGGTTGAGGGCTAAATACACAATATGTATCTATCATATTCACACTGAAAAATAATTTTTATTGTTTTTTAATCAGTATTTCAATGAATTTTTTCGTGACACTTTTATACAATCTATTACATTGAAATTTCTGTGCTAATCCAGTGGCGTATTATTTATTATGTATATTAAATTTGTCACCTGAACTTCCGCCAGTGTTTTTGTGTTGCCTGGGTGCTTTATTTTTCACAAAGTAGTCCTGCACAGGACACTTGCGCGTCCTACAATGCAGTCCAGCAAGGCACACAAATCCTGAGCAGTCCGGACCACCAGGACGGGCCATCATCGCAGGCTGCACTCCCGCTCAGCAGCTCAAGGTGCCAATGACTCAGTGCACCCTAAGTCACCGTCCCTTGGCGGGGTGTCTGTGCCGGCCGCAATGCAGTGTCTGCCACAAACCCTGTCCAACCCCAGTCACTGTCCTGTGGCGGGGTGCCTGTGCAGGCCAGAGCACAGTGACTGCCACAAACGCTGTCCAACCCCTGTTTGTGCCATGTGGTGGTAAGCCAGGCAGGCCGCAATGCAGTGTCTGCCACAAACCCTGTTCAAACCCAGTCAGCGCCACGTGGTGGTAGGCCTGAGGCCTAAAGGTCTCGGGTCTGTCATCCAGTCACCACCGGCTGAGGGGTATGAGATGTCATCAGCCCCTTATATTTGTGGGGTCACATGGCCTGTGACGCCTGTGCTGGGTGGGTGTGGTGTGCATGCAAACCTGACATGCTGACAACTAGACTAGAGACCTGCACACCACCAGCGAATACGCCTGCGATTGGTAGCAATGAGGCCCCCCCTGGGAGCGTGATCAGATACAGGGCAGGGCTTGCAAAATATGACTCGTGGGTACTGGGCGTGGTTCAGTCCATGTCCGGACAAGAAAGTGGCTGTTGCGTGTGTCCCTGTTGTAGTGTACACGGGACCTGTGATAGAAATTGCTAAGTTGCACCCTATGACTGCCATGTCACGGAGTGTACATCATTGATGCTAGGGAAGTAACTGTCCCTACATTCATCCACACACACACATACATGAATGAGGAAAGACATGACACAGCAGTGTGTCACTGGATGTTTATTGCACATCCAGTGCTTTTCCGCAGCTGGAGCGGTACACGGCACTGCCGAATACACCACACTGTATGGGTCCATGGAGGGCCAGCCGGTGTCCATCTGTGGAAGGCAAGTACTGTGGAAGAGGAGGGGTGCAGTCCACAGTCTTGTCGCCATGTCATTAGTCATCAAACAGGATGTGGTGCTCCATGTTGCTGTCCATGTGCATCTGAGTGATTGGGGGGTCAGTGAAAGGTAATGAGGCAATGTGAGGGACCAACCAGGAAGAGGCCAGGTGGCGGAAATGAATGCTACAGAGCCCTTCTGATCACAGGCTCATCCACGTCCTCGTCCCCAGATATGTGCCCTTCCCCACCTGGGGGTGTTGCTGTACCGGCTGCGGCACTGTGTGGCATTGACACCTCAGGTGCCGGAGGTGGTCTGTCTGCCGCACAGGGAGGCACTGACACCTCAGGTGCCAGAGTGGTTAGGCCTGCCGCATAGGGAGGCATGGCCACACCAGGGGGCGTGGATGTGGATGGTGTGGGGGCAGAAGCATTCATCATCACCACACCTTGTGGCAGCAATGTCATGATGAGTATCTGCAGGGCATGGTAGATCCCAGCTGCATTCCGCTGATTTTCAGCGGTGCCTGCCATCCTTTCCGCCTCCATCCGCACCATGTCCTCCATGAGCCTCCGCATCTGTTGCAGCTCACGGCTGATATCGCTAGAGCCACTCTGAGTGCACAGGTGTTCTTCTCTTCACGTCTTGACTCCAGCAATATCAGTCAGGGCTCGTTGGAGACCATGTAGCTAGGCTACACACCCAAGGATGGCGTCAAGTTTGGTTGCCATGTTGCCGAAGCCCAACCACACCTGCTCTGCGGTCTCCCTATGGCACTGAAGCACACGGAGTTGGAAGGCCATGTGTTGTTCTTGGGGGTCTTGGGGGGTGCCGGGGCTGTGGGTGCCTCCTGATGGGTGCTTTGGGTAGTGGGTGGGGTCTCCTTGATGTAGCTTGCCGGCCCTGATCCTGGAGATGAGTTGCGGATAGGTCCATGATGTCTTGGATGGCTTGGGTGCCGATGCTGGTGTTGTCCTCCTTGTCGTCAGTGAAGAGTGGCTGGGACTGCTCTGCAGGAGGTGTTGACGGTGCCCCTGGGAGGTGAAGGGGAGATGGTGTATTACGATGTATCCACATGTATGTAGCCGCATGGTACATGTTGACATTCAGACAGCATGGCATTGTGCATTGTGACAGTCTGTAGATCTGGGTGAGGACCCAGAGTCATTGTGGGTGTGCACTGTGCTCTGCTTGATTGTGCATGTGTGCCATTGTGCCCATCTCCACCTGTTCCCCCAGTACTTGGTGGTCACTCACCCTGTTGTCGTTGTGTTGTGTCCTGTCGAGCAGTGTCCGATCCCCCGACTCCGGCCAAAGTCTCCACACTGATGACTGTCGACACCAGCTCCTCCATGTCTTCCAGATCGAGCTGTGGTGCTGGGCCCACCTCCAATCTGCGTTGCTGCCTTCCGGTTGACGGTGAGTTTCTCCGACAGCATTCACCTTGTCCTCGATGTTCCGCCATATTCAGTTTTTGGTGCCCAATGACATGTTGGAGGTGATGAACAGTTGTTGATGGTGTTCCATCACCTCCGTGACTATGATCCTGATTGCCTGCAGACTGAACTTTGCCTTCGTCTTCTTCCTGTACTTGCCCTTCCCTGTCCCCGAGGTCCCGGGCTGGTCATACGAGGTGCTTGTGGGGTTGCGCTCGTCCGCTGCGCCTGCTCCGGCTGCCTCCATGGTGCTTGGGTGTTGGTCAGTTTGTGTTTGGGTGTTTTTTCTACTTTTAAGGTGATGTTTCCTGCCTGCCAGGTGTGTGTTGCAGGCCTGGCACTACTTATCAGTGGTTTCCTCATTGCGCTTCGGCCCATCGCATGTTTTTTGGTGTTGTGGTTTTTGTTTTGTCTCCATTGAGGTGGTTGTATCGCGGACATTGTCTGCGGTTTCGGCACACTATCGCATGCTACTGCAGTGTTGTGAATTCCATGTTGACGCACGGCTATTTTCCTGTGATGGGCTGCGATGTTGAAAGTTGCATTACGCTACACTAGCGGTAGTTATCACACGTTCCTGTGAATATACCCCTAAGTCTTTCATGAACTTTTCTTTTTCCTTAGCTCAACTGTTGTCTCCTGGACTCTGCTGGGGTCCACTCCATGTCCCTATCACGGTCATCAGAAGTGGTGCTTGAAAAAGATGATGGATAATACCCTTCCTTTTCCTTGCGAGAGATCTGGAAGCCACTGATTCTAAAAGAGGAGGTTCTTGCTTGCAAGGAAGCTCATCCTCCTGTCCCGCTCCAGCATCTGGAAGAAGTACTATTGCTGGCAGCGGCTGCTGTGCACTTTTCTCTGTTTCCTGAAACGATTGGGTACTACTATGCGAAAGGGACACATCAAATTCAGTGTCACTGCTCATCGGTGTCAACAATGATTGCAGTGACAGCCTCCTTCACAGACATGTCCTTCTTGGGCTTAGGTTGGGGTGCTTTTGTTGATGCGGGAGTGCTGCTCTCCGCTTGCTCCCTGGAAGGTAGTGCAGCAGGCACAAGACATGGCGGTCCAAAAAAGGTTTAGTGTGACATGCCACTGGTAGGAAGCTGCTTCTTCTCAATGACCATTTTCTTGGAAGCATCTTTCATTGGGGCCATCCTAAAGATCTCAGTTGGCAGTTGTGCCAAGCAGCACAAGCGAAAGCAAATGGATGACTGACATTTGACTGCACAGGCCTTCTGTTTGGCAGTACAGCGGGTGATGGCTCTACTCCTATGCACCTAAAAAAGCAAACAAGCAAGAAAAAAACATTTTGTGTGAAATGTGGCAATGTTTGCAGTTTTAATTAGTACAGACAAAGGCAATATTAGTGTGGTTGTTTTGTTAACTAAGTAACCACTTTAAAGTCAAACCACATCACAATACCATAAAACACAATATAGAGAATGATAGAGCTCTTTCCTTTACGTCCAAAAATGGAGGCTAACGTGTGCATATGGCAGGCAATATGGTCAAGGGGAAAATGGAATAATCATCATCATCACACAAATGAATGATGCTAATATGTCTATTCTAAAGTGCACTCCAGCCAGGGTGTCCAGAAGGAAATGGAATTATATACCTAAAATACTGAATGTTGTTGCGCAGCTGTGGGCCTATGGTGGATAGGTGGATGGATGGATGGATAGATGATGGATCGACCAAGGCTAAATGGAGAAAAAAAATTGAAAATTTAAAAAAATTGACATTTTTTTAAAAAGTTTTAAAAAAAGAACATTTTAAATAATTTAACATTTTTTACATCAATAACATTTTTCAAAATTACATAAATTAAAATTAAATATTTAAAATCCATTTTGTTTTCAAATAAGTGCAATTATCTTAAAGCATATTATTAAACTAATATCTCATCCATCCATGCAAAGGCAGACTGACTGGACGCACAAAATAGCTGCCAGCTAGCGCCACGTAGTCACCAAAAACACCAAGCAAGAAGGCATGGGGAACAACGAATACATGCAGGCCTATGGCAAAAGCACACTGGCAGGCTACACAAAATGGCAACCAGATACATGTTCACAAGAAGAAGAAGAAGACATGGCCATAACACAGAAGGAATGTAGACCTATGGCAAAAGCACATTTGCTGCCTATACAAATTGGCCACCAGCCACATGGTCACAACAACAATCAATAGGCATGGCCACAACAAGAAGACATTCAGGCCTAAGGCAAAAGCACACTGGCTGCCTACACAATATGGCTTCCGGCCGCATGGTCAAAATAACACGGTGAAGGCATGGGTTGCAAACAAAGAACACATGCAGCAATATGGAAAAAGAACACTGGCTGGGTACACAAAATTGCCACCAGCCACATCGTCACTGTAATAACAACAACCACCAAGGAGGCATAGTAACAACAAAGAACACATGCAGGCTTATGGCAAAAGCACACTGGCTGCCCACACAAAGTGGCCACCAGCCACATGGTCAAAACAGCAAGCGGGACTCATGGGGAACAAACAAAGTGCAAATGCAGACTGTTAGATTTGGGGGTCTCTAGTTGGCACAGGTAGGTACCTTTGACCAAATAGTGACCCTTGCGTCTAGTCAAGATAAAGGGCTTTTCTCCTAAAATAACCCCTGCTCACCCCAGTGGTGGCTTGGCATGAGCAGGGAGGCTTATCTTAGAGGCAATGTGTGAAGCAATGGTGAACACATACAGTAATACAGTGACAACCCTACAGAGGGACACCACACAGGTTGGAATATAAAAATAAGTATTTTTTATATAGATAGACTTATCATTTGACCAAATGGCAAAAATCCACAATACTGTACTGAAAAATTGACTTTAAAATGGTAGGAAATAGCTCAGTTCTCTTAAGATTGTCAATGCCACACTTTACTCTCAATGTACCTTGGATGTGTAACGCAGAACAAACAAAAGGGTCGCAGGGAAGGTGATACGTCGGTTCCTTACATTCAGGGGAGTGGATGTGTCGGTTCCTTTCTGCTGCACAGGGGAGTTGATGCTCGCTTCCTTAATGTGTGGGGAGGTGATGCATTGGTTTCTTACTGCTCTCCGGTATGATGCGAAAGGATGGCCCCTCAATGCGATACTCTTCTCTGGTGCAATGCGAAGAAATTGTGTCTTGGTTACGATGCAACAACGTTGACTTGATGATTTGAGCCGCGACAAGCCCTGCGACACGCTTCTCCAGGTATGCGACCGTGAACTCTGCGGTGGCGGAATGCTTCTCTGGTGATGCGACGTGCTTCTCTGAAGTGATGGCGACTGCGGCAGCGGCGGCTCACTTCCTTGGCGATGTCGACGGCAACTGCTGCGGTGGCAACACGCTTCTCGTCGATGAGTTGCGCTTCCAGCTCCCAGTGATACACAGTCTGTCAGAAGGCCCAGCACAAAAGCAGCAAGGGAATTTAGGGGACAGCTGGCTGGTGAGGTCTTTTATCCCTGAGACTTCAGGCAGGAGGCAAGCTCAAGTTCAAGCCCTTGTAGACACCAAAATCGTCTCGGAAGGCAGAGTGTCTGTGCCTAGTCCACACCAGTTCTGTGCAGTCCTGGAACACTTTATTTACAGGACTCCTTCTTTCCTTTGACAATGTGGGCCAGGGTCATCAGACACCACAGGTTCAGAGCCTGCATTGTGCAAGGTAG
Source organism: Lissotriton helveticus (assembly GCF_964261635.1). Lineage (NCBI taxonomy): Eukaryota > Metazoa > Chordata > Amphibia > Caudata > Salamandridae > Lissotriton > Lissotriton helveticus. The sequence continues at coordinate 35,805,177 of NC_136064.1, read as the reverse complement.
GCAGAGCCCTATTCAGGACCAGGTGTAACTCCTCCCACCACTCTACATGCAGATATGTCTATTCAGCCCTGTGCTGACTCACCCTTCTCCAGACAAGGAATACACAACCTAGCATAGGCAGGCTTAGATAGTTAGGCAAGAAAATACCTACTTTCTAAAAGTGGTATTTTCAAACTCAGAATGTTAAAACCAACTAAAAAATATGTATTTCATCATTCTGAGTTCAGGCATACTAAATGTGTTTTTCTATCATGTTACCTGGGTCAGTTAGGATTATAAATTGTTATAATCAAACGGCCCATTCAGGCATATGGGAGCAGGTAGACTTGCAATTGTGAAACATGAAAATGGCTGTAATTCACTATCAAACATGCCACACACATCAGGGCATGTCCTACCTTTTACCTACAATGCTCCCTGCCCTTTGGCCTACCTTAGGGGTGTCTGATATGTAGAAAAGTGAAGATTTGGGGACTGGTAAGTGGGTGCACTTGCCAAGTCAGCATGGCAGTACCAGGCTGCACACAGGCTCTGCAATGGCAGGCCTGAGACACACTTTACAAGCTGCACTGTACTAGGGTCTTACAAGTAAACCAAACAAGCAAGTCATGTAGGGGCCGATTCACATAACTAACTTAAGACAAAATCCTAAACTTACTACTTTTGGTATTCACAGAAGTTAGGATTTTGTCTTAAGACAAACTTAAGACAGACTTAATACAGAATCCTAACTTAAGTCTGTCTTAAGTTTGTCTTAAGACAAACTTAAGACAAAATCCTAACTTCTGTGAATACCAAAAGTAGTAAGTTTAGGATTTTGTCTTAAGTTAGTTCTGTGAATCGGGCCCGGAGTCACTAATCCATAAATCAATTTAGCATAGGGAGCACTTGCACTGTGGCACTGAATAGCAGTGGCACAGTGCCCAAAGCATCTAAAACCAGCAAAAACATAAGAGGTAACAGAAAAAAAATGGAATGGAGACCCACACCAATAGTGCCAGGTCTAACACAGACATATGGCAAAAAACACTGGCTGGCTACACAAAATGGCCACCGGCCACATGGCAACAACAACAATGACAACCAGCAAGGAGACATAGCCACAACAAAGAACAGATGCAGGCCTATGGCAAAAGCAAACTGGCTGCCAGGGCCGGACTGGCCGAAGTGGGCACCAGGTGTTTCCCAGGTGGGCCGCGAGGGTGGGGGCCAGTTTCGGCCCCTGCAGGGCCATTTTTGTTACTAGGGGCCTGCAATATCGCCCCCCTGTAACAAAATCGGCCAAAACCGGCCTTAGTAAACATTTCAGACACAGCCCCTGGGGGTCGGCCGAGTAGTTTGCCAGGGCCAGTTACTTTTCCCAGTCCGGCCCTGCTGGCTGCCCACACAAAATGACCACCAGCCACATGGTCAAATCAGCAAGCAGAAGGCACCGGGAACATACAAAGAACACATGCAGGCCTATGGCAAAAGAACACTGGCTGGCTACACAAAATAGCCACAAGCCACTTGGTCACAACAACAAACAACAATGAGGCATGGCCACACCTAAGAACACATGTAAGCCTATGACAAAAGCACACAAGCTACCTACATAAAATTGCCACCAGAAACATGTTCAAACCACAACAAGCAGGAGTCACGGAAAACAAAGAACACATATAGGCCTATGGACTCTTACTATACAAAAAATGGCCCTGGCTACATGGCATGGGGAACAAAGACAAATGGTGGTCCATGGCAAACACACTCACACATTGGCCATACAAAGAAGGCATTGTGGTAGCAAAGAGAAAACAGTACAAAGTCAGCAATGCCAAAAACACATATTAACTGGGCTAAAACATTTAACAACATACATCCCCCAAAATCATCAATTAGAATTCTCCCACCTATAAACTGTTAGCAGAAAAAAAATGTAAAAAACTCTCAAAAACACATCTTGTAATTTGATCCAATGTCATCCTTGGCCTAAATGATGTTTCAATTCAATAAACATCAGTTAGACAGATGTATTACTGGCCTGCTAGCAGGAAGGCCCATTGGCAGACTAGGCCACATAGTCAATTAAATTAATATTGCAAATTTATTAAAAATAATGGAGAAGGGGGGCGTGGCTAGCAGCCGAAGATGGCGGCAGCGTAAAGGAAAGGCTCCGAGGTTGAGGCGGCCTCTCCCAAGATCCGACATACCATCCGCTACATTTTTTTATCCCCGAAGGAGGGAACCTGAGCCCAGGACCGTGCAGCGCCGGAGGGTGTAAGCGGCGTGAATATCCGACACCTGAGAGCCGTCTTCTGACGGAGCTGCGGAACGGCCTCCACAGCGCGCACACACCAGGGACTGCCCTAGTAACCCGGCCCGACAGGAAGTGTAGCGGCCCCGGGAGTCCCACACCGGAAGTTCCCGCAGACTACCCGTACAGCTGGAGAGCGCCGAAACTCGGCTCACGAACGGGAGCGCGGAGGTGGAGCGTGGCCAACGCTTCCTCGCTCCTCAGCGACCAGATGATGCACGGCAGACCGCTGATGAGAAGGGTGATACTGCGGTGAGCCGCCATTTTGTGGGGAGCGAAGGTTAATACCACCGGGGCCCGGCCTGCTTACAGACCTCGCACACCGCGTCCAGATTCAACAGTGACGGATACTGAAAGCACTGACTTACTGGCGGTGTGTAGACAGGGCGTAAGAAGAACACACCTACCCTACTTGCCTGGAGATGGATTCGGCAGACTGAGACCACCGCCCGCACTACGTTGTGGCCCCCCCCGGCGGCACTGAAATCACGGGGCACGTAGTACTAGGGGCAACAGGGAGCTCTCTCATGGAAGGACTGGGGGTGATTCAATTCCGCGAAGCAGCGGGCGGCAGCCCATAAAGCTACTAGGGACGCAGAGAAGAGGGGCCTCACACAGTAGGGCTGCGTCCAGCAGGTGGGCCCATTCGATCATATCCGGGACACTCTCTGATCGATGCAAACGGAGGGGGACGCCTAGCACCCATACCCTGAGCTAGGTCACGGACACCCTGCCCCTGGATTGGAACTGACTGGTGGTAGCTCTCATAGGCATAAGGAACGGGACACATCCAACATTCCTCCTTCCGCAGTCCCTGTGAGGCATAACGGGGCAACTACTCAGTCCTCTCATCGTAGGCGCTCCAGGACAGGTGCAACGCCTCCTGCCCGGCCACTGACGCAGGCTGCAACGTCGACAAACAAAATCAACCGCAGAAAGGGTAGACGCGGTTCTCCGTCAGGCGTGCCCGGAGACCGCGGGAAAGGCCAACATGGCGGGGAAGGGCCTGAAGAGTGGCACTACACAGACTCGAATAGACCGATATGCCTGTGACAGGCCCGCTGTGTCCCCAACGACTGGAAAGGAGATAGCTGGTAAATCCGTGGACGTACCAGGGAGTAAAAAGGCGACACTGGATGATGTGATGCAAGCCCTGGCACATCTACAAACGACGGTGGGAACGATTTCGACCGACATTACATTGATCAGAGCCGATTTCCACAAAATGACGGAAAAGGTCAACGCCATGGAAGTGGTAACAAAATCACTGGTGGAGGATGTGTCTGAACTTCAATTGGCGGTGGAGAAGCTGGCAACGGACAATAAGGTACTACGTGAGAAGCTCGACGATCAGGAAGGGCGCTCCAGGCGGAATAACATCCGCATACTTGGTGTACCGGAGTCGGAAGGTGTGAGAGCCACGGATTTATACGTGGAGAACCTGATCACGAATGAACTGCGGCCAAAGGGACTGTCCACATTCTTCTCGGTGGAGAGGGCACACCGCGTACCGGGAGGCCAACCAAAGCCGGGAGCGGCCCCACGGCCCATTGTAGCCCGACTGTTCAACTTCAGGGAAAGGGATGTCACTCTGCAAGCTGCCCGGACATCCCCTCCTGTTAAAATCCAAAACTCCACGGTGGCATTCTTCCCTGACTATACGGCGGAGGTGGCACGCAGGCACCGAACGTTTTTCGAGGTGAAGAAAGAACTCAGAGCGAGAGAGATCCCGTATTCCATGCTCTTCCCGGCCAGGTTACGAGTAGTTGCTGAAAATAAAACTTGGTTCTTTGATAACCCAGAGTCTGCGCGGGACTGGCTGGATGGCTGGAGAACGAACGCCCACCCTCGGCGACCCCGCCGGCAGCAGAAGGATCGTACAGCCGGACATCATCCGGAATCCCAAGCATCGGGAGGTGGGGGGCTTGACGAGGGCTCGCCCTTGAGAGACGAAGCGGGCGTAGAAGACAACGAAGAGCAATGACCTCCAGGTTTAAATTCTTTTGAACTTGCTGGGCTGCGTGCCTGAGGCGCGCCACTGGACACTGGGCGAGGGGCCTCTGGGGAGAAGACTGAGGGGCTGCTGAACTCGGAGACTCCTTCACCCCGGCGCGCAAGTACACTGGTTGGGGTTTGGGGAGTGCACTCTGCTAAGTTGGGGAGGCGGGCAGGTTCGAGTCCGAGCAGCAGGGGAGCAGGGAGGGGGGTAGTTATGGGTGAGGGTATGTTTCTTAATGGAGTTTACTTGGTTCTGAAAGTTAATGGTTTGACTCAACACAACGCAACGCAACACGACATGAGCACTGCACAGCGAGGCAGGACACAGCACAGTACACGCGATGATACCTTTCTTGTCGCTTCATCGGTCTCTCCTCTGGTCGGGCGCACTGGCCCACGTATGAGACGGTGGGCCCACCCCCGGGAGAGTCCCCCACGAGGGGAACGGCGTGGCTCGAATCCAAAGATCCCGGGTTGGCCCAGCCACAAACCACTGCCATGGCCGGGTTAGAGCAAATCACCCCAATGGCCCCGCTGCTAATAATGTCATGGAACGTCAGAGGGCTGGGCGATAAGATTAAACGAGGCCTGGTCTCTCAGGGAATTAAGAGAGTGGGTCCCGCTCTGGTCCTTTTACAGGAAACACATCTGACGGGCACTACTACACGGGCTATGGATAGACGAGGCTACCACATGGTTGCGCATGCGGAGTTCACCTCGGGGTCGCGTGGCACAGGCATACTAATGCGAAAATCTTCCCTATACATCATCGAATCCACCAAGATAGATGATCAAGGCCGCTTCGCAGCGGTCTGTGGTCAATGGGAAGGCAGGCCATTATCCGTGGTCTCGGTATACATCCCACCAGCACTACATGCCGTGGCGCTGCCAGACCTCGGCAAGTTCCTCCTAGAACTCCCGGAAGGTGATTTAATCATTGGGGGGGATTTTAACGCAGTACTTCACAACACTCGTGACAGGTTTCCCGGGCGCCCACATGTAGATGGCACTAACAAACTCAGTGGGTTCCTGGAGGCACAGGGTTTGGTAGATGTATGGCGCACACTGCACCCGGAGCAACTACAATGCACCTACTACTCTGCAACACATAATAGTCTGTCCAGAATTGATTACTTCCTCACATTAGGGAACGGTCGCCTCACCGTAGATGACACACAAATAAAGCCACGGGGTATCTCAGATCATTCGCCGATTACCTTAACACTGTCCAGCCGTGAAATAACCCGTAGACGGATTTACCCGATCTATCCGGGTTATCTCAAAGTTCCGTCCATTCGTAAGGACCTGCAGAAAGCTACCCAACACTATTTTGAGGAAAATCAGGCTTCGGTGGGATCGCCCTCAGTCCTTTGGGAAGCGTACAAAGCGGTGTTCAGGGGACAAGCTATAGCAGCGATCACACACTACAAAAAAACACAGGGGAAGGAAGCGTCAGAGCTGGAACTGAAACTCGACAAAGCCAACGCCGCCCATATGGCGGATCCGTCAAGTGATAATTTACACTCCCTACAGATAAGTCAACGCCTTCTTGCTGATCACATGAAACGCCTGACAATGGCGGACATTGCGGCCACCAAACACAGGGTGTATGATATTGGGGACAAAGCCAGTAAACTCCTGGCTTGGCTAGATAGGAAGCAGGGAGGCAACAGGAACATACTACAAATCACGGACACACTCGGGAGGGTACACACACGACCAGAGGACATAGTGAATACACTGGCCGATCACTTCAGTGCGGTGTACACACCGGCAGTGGCGGTGACAGAGGAGGAGGCCAGGGCCGCCCTGGGTCATGTGGCACTGCCAACGTTGACCGAGGAGGCGATACGGGAACTTGATTCCGACATAACAACTGACGAAATTCAATTGGCTATTAATGCAATCCATCCGGGCAAGGCTCTGGGCCCAAACGGGATGCCCATTGAATGGTTCAAAACAATGTCTGACTCTCTGAGTACGCCCCTGTTAAAGATGTATGTGGATAGTAGAGAGAACGGCGCGCTGCCTCCGGACCAACGGATGGCAACTATAGTGGCCATTCCGAAACCGGGCAAACCGCCTAATGAGTGCACGTCCTATAGACCTATCTCGTTGTTGAACCCTGAAGCAAATATTCTAGCGAAACTATTGGCGAACAGACTCTTGCCCTACTTGGATCAGTTGGTCCACCCAGACCAGTCTGGCTTTATGCCGCATAGAAGTACGGCCCTGAACCTTCGAAGGATACAGGGAGTCCTGGCGAGAACCCCACTGTTGACGGAACTGGCAGCGGTACTATCGTTGGATGCCAAAATGGCATTCGACATGGTGGAGTGGAGCTACCTCTTCGCGGTCCTCACCTCCATGGGGTTCGGGCCTAATTTTATCGCATGGATCCGACTACTATACAAAGATCTAGTAGCACGAGTGGTGGCCAATGGACACGTATCACACGACATACAATTGGCACGGGGAACCAGGCAGGGATGCCCACTCTCGCCCATCCTTTTCGCATTAGTTTTAGAACCTCTTGCGATCACTATTCGAAATACGCCACTACTGAAGGGGATTAGGTGGGATCTTAGCTGGGAGGACAGAGTGTCATTATACGCTGATGATATGTTGATCTATCTCACGGATCTGGAAAGCAGCATCCCAAACCTCCTATCCATCTGCACCTCACATGGGCGGGTATCAGGATACACTATTAATTGGTCAAAATCGACAATTTATGAACTCAAGGGTCCACTCCCAACCCTACCGGACTCGTGTACTCTGGAAGTGGCTACCACGTCCTTTAAATACCTGGGAATATATGTCACCCGAGATGCGGCAGAATTCTCTAGTCGTAATCTACAACCCCCCCTCCTTAGATTGCGTAGTGATGTACAACACTGGCAAAGACTTCCACTGACACTGCTAGGCAGAGCAGCATTATTCAAAATGATGGCACTACCGCGTTTTCTGTATGTGCTCGAAAATGCACCAACATTAATACCTCCCAGTTACTTTCAGAGGTGACTGCGTTGATATCAGGTCTACTGTGGGGGAATCGGCCGGCGAGGATTGCTCATGCGAAACTTAACAGGAGCTGGTACGACGGTGGTATTGCATTACCCAATATGCAGTTGTACTACTGGGAGGCACAGCTCAAGATTCTCAATAAATGGATCCACGCCCCACAGGACGACCCGGCGTTTAAGGCGGACCGGGCCCAACTGGGTACTAACAGCATGCTGGCACCTCTGTACCACAAGGGTGTTGCTATGAAGCTGATAGGACCCACCAAACACACAGTGCAGTTGTGGTATAAGGCGCAATCGAAACTACACTGGAATGGAATCATCACGAAACTCACCCCGCTGTGGGACACTAAAGCTTTAGGTCATTTGAGGCGTACTAAGGGCTTCACACAGTGGGACACTATTGGGATATCAACTGTGGGTGATATGTGGACCAGGGAGGGAGTGATCCCATTTACCTCCCTTCAACAACAGTATGAATTAGGAAACACAGAACAGTTCAGATACATACAAATCAGACATGCCCTTCTGGCGGCGATCCCACCGGGCACCACGCCCCCGGAGTCCTCCCCGATGGAAGACCGTCTGCTTACGGACTATATACGGGAGGGTGCGACTTCCCTAACGTACCGTAAACTGCTCCATAATCTACCACAGCCACTGGGAAAGCTACAAGATAAATGGGTGGAAGATCTTGGGGATTTTGATGAACCTGAATGGAACGCAGCTATTGCATCCCCACGTGAAGCGGGCATATCAGCTAGGTTCTGCCTGGTACAACTGAAGATCCTACATAGGATTTACTACACTAGAGCGGCTTTACATAAATTGCAGAGGGCGGATAATCCTTATTGTCTGAGGGGGTGCGGTGGGGAGGGCTCTTTCTTACATACACTTTGGAGCTGCGCACGCCTCGTAGGATATTGGCAGCGAGTGCTCCGTACCATAGCACAGACACTAAATACCGCTGTAGCACTGGACCCACGGTTATGCTTGTTAAATGTCTGGGGACCTACTGATTTGACACACTATGGTAAGCTGTGGGTCACGGTGGGTTGCATGGTGGCCAAACGGGACATTGCGCAAAAATGGGGGACGGGGGAGCTCCCCACGCTGGCGCAATGGATCAGAAACATGGACACACTCATGATAACAGAGAGGGCAGTATACAAGATGAGAGACAATCCGCGCAAGTGGAATGGGGTCTGGTTACATTGGAACTCCTACAGAGGGGACATATGCGAGCCATTGCCAGAGGATGATAGCGATAGTTCTGACGATGAGACAGACAACGTTTAATTGTTAAGGAATATGGAATGGTGTGCAGGAGGGCATCACGCAGCATGCGATATAGTGAGCACAACAGAGGGGGGTTGGACGCGAGGGGAGGTGGTTTTGAGCGTAGCCCACAGAGGCGACAACTAATGGCGATAAGCTGATACAGAGACACATGAGTACTGTTGTGTCGGTCACTACTGAGTCTTGTTTTTAGTTCTTTGTTTTATTGTTTACATAAAATATAAAATGCAAGCGGCTGTACTGTTCGTAGACTAGTGGTTACTGAAGGTCCGACATGTTTACTGTTCCGTAGGAGGCCCACAACCGGGGATGGCAGGCGTAATTGCTTATATATCATACGTATGAAGTTCTTTCAACCGGCCTCAGGGTTCTAGGTGCTTGAATGTAATGTTTTTGGAAATCTTCAATAAAGTCTTGCTTTTCAAAAAAAAAAAAAAATAAATAAAAAAAAATAATGGAGAACATTTACTAAACTGTGCAACACTTTTCCTTATGAAATAGGAACAATGACATCCCAAAAAATGCTAAAGCCCCTACTGAACCTGCAAGCCACCCACCACAATACATTTTAAAAATTGCATAACAGTACAACTAAATCCTGGTGCATTCCCCCAATCAAACAAAAACACCCTTATTCACAGATTGTTTAACTTACTTGTGAAATATCAAATACAAAGACCTTAAATCCAATGGTGTAGATGCAGCAGACAAGGAAAGTGATCCTTTCAGCTTCAAATCCAAATGAAAGTGACCAGGAGATGGTAAAAGCACTGGTAGGAGCCTGCTGGGCAGGAATAGGTAGCTGGAAACTCTGTTGCCCTTCCTTCCTGTTGTTAAAAAAATGGCTTCTCGCACAAAAAAACGAATCCAGTGGCCCATTGAAGAAGAAAATCCACACGAAGACAAAAGCTGGTTGGGTGGTCCATTCGTGATCGGCACTACATTGGCGCAGTCGTGGCCGGAAGCCATGCAAAGGAGCTCAAAGTACAGCACAAACTGGCAAGCGACCCAAGAATATCATTTAACTCACTCATGCCAAAACAAATCTCAAGTGCACGAACAGAAAAAAATCCGACTTCAAGCACAGTAAGGTGGAATTCAGGACTTCTGCATCCCGCAGCGGAGTGCCCACGTTCCGCAAACTTTGCGAGCAGAGTGGAGTTTACTGCCCAGGCCTGGTCAGTAGGGGGCTCGCCCAATGGGTTATCATGTCCTGTGTCACAGATGCCAGTCTTGGCCTCTCAGTCACCAGGGATAGTGGAGGACCCTCAGGGCTTCCAAGCTGGGCCATCGCACCAGGTGGCACTGGCTGGCTAAGGTTGGGAGTATACTGCGATGTTTTCATCAGTTGCATTTCTTTTGTCTCAATTAGCCACGATAACTGCTTCCTGGGCCCCTTTGCCCACATTTCTGTCTGCCCTTACTGAAGCAGGTTGAGCCCATCACGAATGCATGAGATGGGTCGAGGTCGGACACATCTGCCCAGAAGGTGGGCTTGAAGGCCCATCGGTAAGCAAGGACCGGTCACAACTGCATCAGGTATTTGGACCCAGGGCACTACCAAGGACTCTGGCTCTGTTCAAAAGTGTTTGGTGGGTAACACACATTACTCTCCAGGCCAAGGAAGTTAGCATCCCATGTTCCCATAGAAGTAAAGAAAATAATATGGAAATGTGACTTTGTTGACATTTTTTCAATGATTAGACCTAGGAGGCAAAGGAAAAAGAGGGGAAGGGTGGCTTGTCAAAGGACAAGAAGCCTAAGGTTGAGGAATCCATCACTAATTGGCTGTTTAGTTTTAATGTTTTTATGACTGTAATGCTGGCAAAGAAACTGGATATAGCTTTGCCCATGATATTTTATGCCAAAGCACATCATAATACAGTCTTCAGATCGGCAAATGTAGAAGACCTCAAGATTGCATAGAAGCAAACAGATGTTAATGTATGGCTGGAAGTGTAAACAGCAGAACTTCACTCAAACAGCCTTTTCCTATGGGTACGGGTAACAGAAAAGGGTCCTATTTGTCATTTGGTAGGAATTTGTGCACTCGGCCAGCGGGGTCTTGTAAATTTAAACATGCATGCTCACTCTGCAGGCATCCATCCTATACCGAATTCAAATGCATTAAAAAATCTTAAGGAGAAAGGAAAGGACTCGAAGTCAACTAACCAATAAGGCCTTACTCAACCCAGTTTCTATTGCTGAATGTCTCCCTTGGCTTAATTTGTACCCTAACAGGAAGGTGGCTCAGTTATTTTATCAGGATTTCACTACTGGCTTCTGCATACAGGCTCATGATGCTGTACCTCTTCTGCATTGCAAAAATCTATTGTGCGCACCCAAGGGTGCTTGCCCAGAAGTTGGAGAAGGATGGACATGTTAGTCAGGGTTGTGAGTCCTTTCCCTGCACCCCTGTTTTCTAATTTTGTTTGTTCCCCGCTGAATGGGGTCCCAAAGATAGATCCTGTTCAGTTCCACCTGATCCATAATCTCTCAGCACCCAAGGGCTTAACTGTCAATGATGCCATCGACCCTGTACTGTGTTCATTGACACACTCATTGTTTGACATGGTCTTGGCTAATCTGTGCAAGCTGGTTCCTGGACCATATGTTTCAAAGACAGACATTGAGTCAGCTTTTAGGCTTCTGTCTGTTCATCCTGATGATTATCATTTACTAGGTTTCAAGTACCATTGTCAATATTTCTATGGCAGATGTGTGCCAATGGCCTGTGCAGTCACTTGTAACAATTTTGAGCAGTTCAGCTCGATGTTGCAATGTTTGTTTACATACAAAACTGGTTACATGGACATTATACATTATCTTGCCATTTTCCATGTCATAGGTACACCTGCTTCGCGGGCCTGTAGTTGGGCTCTGAGGGAGTTATTTTTTTGTTTAGAGATTCGGGGGTCCCGCTTGCACCATTTGACCCATAATAGCATGTCTTTCTTGGGAATCGAGATTGACACCATTGCAGAGAATGCAGGCTTCCTCCTGACAAGGTGGGGGCCTTCACCCTGGTGATTGATTCCACTCTCTCAGGTAGAAAGGTTATGATACATCAGCTTCAGGTTCTCGTGGGCCAACTCAGATTCGCTCTCTACATTATTCCCAAGGGACGCTCCTTTTTCAGGTCTATAGCAAGGGCAATGGCGAGTCTCACACCAAAACATCATCACACTGGGCTAAAGACTGAGGTGAGGGAGTACTTTACATTATGGCGGGAATTTCTGCATCACTTTAATGGGTGGATGGGTGGTTTAGCCAACCTCAATAGTAACTAGCAAGACTTTGGGCCTGGCGACCACAGCGCCTCTGGCCTGGTTGCCCCCTAGCTCCTCAGCGCTCCTGCTCCAGGGACCCTTGCAGTGCCACCTCCTCTCCGACGCCGTGAGCGGCGCCCCAGCCGCCGCAGGGCCACCCGCTGAAACCGATCCCGCTTTTCCGCCGCTTCCTGCCTAAGGACCCGCCCCCTCGCCAGTCCATTGGTGGACGCGACCCCGCCTCCCAGCTGACCCGCCCTCCCGGCTCCCCTCTTATGACGCCCCCTCAGCGACCGCGCAGCGGACGCGTGCAGCGGGAGCACCGATTGAGCGCCGAAGGTGCGCCAAAGGTAAGCCCGTCTACGCCCGTCCGCGCCTAGCCCGCGCCCAGCGCCAGGACCCCTGGCCCCCGCAGACCCCAGCCCACCTGCCGGACGTACGATGCCGCCACCCTCAACGCACTCAACGCCGGCCGAACCGCTGGATGCTACCGAGCCACCCCGAGACGCACCCACGGACCCTTCATCTGCCAGTCCTGCAAGTTCTCCTGCATCCGGACCTGCACTGCACCAGCATCCACCAAGCAGAGCACCAGCAGCAGCCACCTGAAGTGCATCCTGCTCAACACCCGCTCCGTCCACAGACACGCCGTCGAGGTCTGGAACCTGCTCGACACCACAGCCCCAGACGTCGCCTTCCTCACGGAAACCTGGATGAACGCCTCCTCAGCGCCCGACATCGCCATCGCCATCCCGGACGGCTACAAAATCATCCGGAGGGACCGCGGCAACCAGACAGGAGGAGGCATCGCCATCATCCACAGGAACACCATCCGCATCACGACCAACACCGATGACACCATCGCACCCGCCGAACACCTGCACTTCCAGATCCACGTCAACCCCAAGACCACCCTCAGAGGCACCCTCATCTACAGACCCCCGGGACCACGCACACAATTCAGTGAGGACATCGCCGACTTCATCAGCCCGCTCGCCCTCCCCTCAGCCGACTACATCCTCCTCGGGGACCTCAACTTCCACCTGGAGAACAACGACCGCTACACCACCACCCTGCTGGACAACCTCACAAACCTGGGACTCAAGCAGCTGGTGACCACCCCCACCCACTACGCCGGACACACACTCGACCCGATCTTCTCTTCCAGCAAGGACATCGCCTTCAGCCACGCCTCGGGACTCCCATGGACGGACCACAGCTGCGTCCACTTCAGCTTCAGAAGGACCACGCTCCACCATCACCAGCAACAGGCTGCCCGCAGAAGCTGGAACAAGATCACTGTAGACCAGCTCACCACGTCCTTGAGCAAGAACCCTCCCACCAGCACAACGAACCCCATTCAAGCAGCCACCAACCTCACGAAATGGATCAGCGACTGCGCAGACGAACTCGTCCCGCTGAAGACCCCGCCGAGCTGACCCGGCAGCAAGAAAGCCCCATGGTTCAACGACGAACTCAAGAGCTCCAAGAAGAACTGCAGAGCACTCGAGAAAACCTGGCGCACTGACCCAACACCGGACAACATGACTGCCCTCAAGCTCGCCACCCGAAAACACCACCAGCTGATCCGCGCCACCAAGAAAACTGCATTCAAGGAACGACTGGACAACAACGCACACAACAGCAAGGAACTCTTCAACATCGTGAAAGAGCTCTCCAACCCCAACGCCGGAAACAACGACATCACCCCTTCGCAAGACCTCTGCAACTCCCTCGCCTCCTACTTCCACAACAAGATCGCGGACATACACAACAGCTTCAGCACTCAACCGACGCACACCACGACCGAACCACCGCCCCCCACCACCACCCTCCGCGCCTGGACCCCGATCAGCACTGAAGACACCATCCGCACGATGAACTCCGTCCACTCCGGATCTCCGACAGACCCCTGCCCGCACCACGTCTTCAACAAGGCCGACACTGTCATCGCACCCCACCTGCGGGACATCATCAACACCTCCTTCGACATCGCCACCTTCCCGGAGAGCTGGAAGCACGCCGAACTCAGCGCTCTACTCAAGAAACCATCAGCAGACCCTACCGACCTCAAGAATTACCGCCCCATCTCGCTGCTCCCGTTCCCGGCCAAAGTCATCGAGAAGACCGTCAACAAGCAACTGGCCGCCTTCCTCGAGACGAACGGCTCCCTCGACCTCTCGCAGTCTGGCTTCCGAGCCAACCACAGCACCGAGACCGCCCTGATCGCAGCCACAGACGACATCCGAGCCCTGCTCGACAAGGGAGAAACAGCGGCCCTCATCCTCCTGGACCTCTCCGCGGCCTTCGACACTGTCTGCCACCGCACCCTAGTACAGCGCCTCAGCAACGTCGGAATCCAGGAGAAGGCACTGGAGTGGATCACCTCCTTCCTCACCGGAAGGACACAGAGAGTCCGCCTCCCCCCGTTCAGATCGGAGGCCACCGAAGTCATCTGCGGCGTCCCTCAAGGCTCCTCGCTCAGCCCAACTCTCTTCAACGTCTACATGAGCCCCCTCGCAGCCATCGCACGCCAGCACAACCTGAACATCATCTCCTACGCCGACGACACCCAGCTGATCCTCTCCCTCACCAACGACCCCGCCACCGCCAGAACCAACCTGCACGAAGGGATGACAGAAGTAGCCAAATGGATGTCGAACAGCCGCCTGAAACTGAACTCAGACAAGACGGAAGTCCTCATCCTGGGATCCTCACCCTCCGCCTGGGACGACTCCTGGTGGCCCCCCGCCCTGGGCAGCGCACCCAAACCAACCGACCACGCACGCAACCTGGGCTTCATCCTGGACTCCTCCCTCTCCATGACCAGACAAGTCAACGCCGTCTCCTCGTCGTGCTTCCACATCCTGCGAATGCTACGCAAGATCTTCCGATGGATCCCCACCGAGACCAGGAAGACGGTCACCCAGGCCCTCGTCACCAGCCGTCTGGACTACGGCAACTCCCTCTACGCCGGAACCACCGCCAAACTCCAGAAGAGACTCCAGCGGATCCAGAACACCTCAGCACGACTCATCCTGGACATCCCCCGCCGCAGCCACATCTCCGGACACCTGAGAGACCTGCACTGGCTCCCGGTCAACAAGAGAATCACCTTCCGGCTCCTCACCCACGCACACAAAGCCTTACACAACCAAGGACCAGGATACCTCAACAGCCGCCTCAACTTCTACGCTCCCACGCGCCAGCTTCGATCAACCAGCCACGCCCTCGCCGCCGTCCCCCGCATCCGAAGAGCCACCACAGGAGGAAGGTCCTTCACCTACCTGGCCGCCAAGACTTGGAACTCCCTTCCGACCCACCTCCGCCTGACCCAGGACCACCTTGCCTTCAGGAAGCAGCTCAAGACCTGGCTATTCGAGCAGTAGCGGACCCCCCCCCCCCCCAGCGCCTTGAGACCCTCCGGGTGAGTAGTGCGCTATACAAATGCCCAGATAGATAGATAGATAGTTTACTGATGTAACGGGCAGTATTGGTTTTGAGGCCATCCTTGTGCAACAGTTTTGCAGGGTGGACTGGTCAGCCGAGTGGCATGAAAGCAGGTTGACTAAGAATTTTGTCTTTTTGGCACTGTTTCTCATTGTGGTTGCAGTCACCATCTGTTTTCCAGGAAAGGCCAGTGTTTGTTTGGTCAGACAACATGTCGGTTGTCAAGGCTATTAACAGGCAGGGTGCTTCTTGTAGACATCTATTGATGTTTCTGAAGCATTTTGTTTTACTTTGCTTGAAGCTGAATGTTTTCTTTAAGGTAAAGCACATCCCTGGAGTACATAATCAGGCAGCTGATGCTTTGTCTCCAGTGAAGCAGCTTACAGAGTTCCCAACATCTCTTTGGAAGATAGGAGTCTCACTTTATCACATTTAGTCCTATCATTCTCAGCAGACCAAACTTGAACCTGTGCCTTGCCTGCTTCCCTTACATTTAACCTAAACCTGTGACTTTTATACCAGTCCAGCGCGACCAGATATCCCGTTTGCACTTTGCACCTTTTGGCTCTAATTATATCCAAATCTTCAAACTCGCATATATCAATTTCTACTCTGGATTTTTGTCATATTTGTGCCATTTTACTTAATAAATTTTAGTTTTTTTTGTGTTTTCACTTTATTACTGTTTGTGTGGTGCATAAATACTTAACACAGTGCCTCTAACTTAAGCTTGATTGCTTTTGTGCCAGGTTACCAAAGGGTTAAGCATAGGTTAATTACCTGACATTTGTGGTTCACCCTGACAAAGATTGTGGTTGATGCTTGAGAAGGGGTTTCACCACCCTCAATCAAAAGCTCAATTTCTCACACTTTGGAAATATTTTTGCTTGCATTTCAGAATGTCATTTTATTTTGCAGCTGCTTCAAACCATACTTTCATTTCTCTGTGGAAAATCCTCCTGCTTGTGCCATAGTTATCATGGATTGAGCAAAGCTTTCTCATTGGAACTGTGAAGTAGCTTAGCAAAATGCTGGACTATTATGGTGATGAGGTAGCACGCTCTAATTAATAACTTACGGGCTTATACATTGATTCACCTGAGCACAATAGCAGGAGTACAGCTATCACCTATAGCGATCCACCACCTGTGCAGCCAATTTTTCAATTTATTATAGCACAAGCATCCCCAATCAGGCATTAAGTGTCCATTCTTAAACTTTATTTTTGTGGCCAATAGATATATTTTAATATTGGTGCTTTGCTATTGACTGTTTAAAACAGTTCAGGCTGCACTGTTTTGTTTGGGGTAGGGCAAATTCTACCAAATTTGATTTTGGTTACTTCCCACCCAAAGTGGTACTATTGGCAAAACATGTCAGCCCCAAGCAGCTGCCAGCGTGTACCAGTGAAGTACCGGGTTCTTTAGAACCCAGCGATGTCAGGGGACACACCCAAAGACTTCGAGTTCTCCTGTCTCAGACTACAGAAACGCAGAGACTTCCTGGTGACAGCAAAGATCAAATTTATTGGCTGCAACAAGTAACAGGTATCCTAGAAGTACAACATGGTGTATGTTCTCAGGAGACTGCTCAATCTTACAAAGCCAGCCATCCCTTTTTATACAAAATATTATGCTTCAGGCAAACATTCCTTATTTTACAGTTAACCATTCACATATTTCTTCGACAAAGAAAAAGCAGATTCATGATGACAAGCCCATTTTCAGTTTGTCCAGCCCACAATCAATTATCCGGCAAGGCCCAACACTTTTCATCAGATATCGGACGGACCCCTAATAAAACCGGGCACCTCCTCATCGTAAAGCAGGCCATAAAGAAAGGTACAGAGACAGGTGTGAGTAAGATTAGACATAGTTGTGCGCAATGAAGGGTTTATGGCATGCTGTGCCTTGATCCCTAATCTCGATCGGCCACTGGGAAAGGAACTGGCCGAACAGGTTTTGGCTTCGGGCAATGGAGTCAACTTGCCCAGGTCACACAGAAGTCAGCTAAAGGTGTACGTGTCCAGAAAGACTCATTCGGCCTTAGTCATCGGCCTATGTGAGGGCAACCACAAAATGGCTGCTGTATACAAAATGGTACCCAAGGGTTCAGCACGGAATCTCTGGTTTCATATTGATTTCGTCACTCGAATACGCCGAAAATACTTGTATAGAGTATACTCGTCATTCTCGGTCTGCTGATACCAAAATCGTCATGATATGACGATGTTTATGACACGGGTCCCGAATTCACGGAACCTCAGACCCTCCTTATGCCCTTACATAGGTAATAACCTACACTCATGCTAATCTGAGTACAGGTCTATATTCATAAAATTATTGAGATGTCGCTGTAGCATCATCCTATTACTTAGCTCATCTCTTGATACAGGGTTCCTTACACACGATGTAGCACAGAGGCCACATATAGCAGGAGCACACTGTACGCACAGACAGAACAGGAAAAGAATGGCTAAGATCATTCCAACGACCATCAGAATCTTCCATCCCCACGTGGATAACAGTTCCCAGAACCACCCCATCAACGACCAATCTCCTTTATCCACATGAATAGACTCGGAGATCTTATGCAGTTTGGAGATGCCTGGTACACTGTTGGAGCATTATCTGGAATGAAAACACAGCAACTTGATTGGATCACTTTACATACCCCACCTCGATCTGCAAGTATGACATCTAGTGCAACTCTGTTCTGAAGAGTCATAAGACGATCCGACTGGAGCTCAGCAGTCAAGTTACTCAGAGCACCCGCAGTTTCAACTACGGTGGACTCAACCACCCTCGTCAATTGCCTTATGTTCCTACTGTTAACCATAGGTCCCCAAAACATCAGAAAACCCTTCAAGAAATCTCCCAATTCTTGTCCAGCAGTATCTTCCTTACTGAAGACACCTCTAACTACCCTTGTCTTGTGGTAATCTGCCGCAGCTGTGTAGGTGGGAGGCAACAGGAACGAAACAAAACATGTGCCCGAGAAGTCGGGGGGCAACAATGTGTATGCTCTATCGTAGCAGATAAAACAGGTACCTCTAGCTGCTAGCAATGAAGGGGAAGTTAGGGACGCAAAGACATATGTCTCATTGCAAATACTCTTCCCTAGCTGAGCTCTGAGATTGTTGCCATTACCTTGCAGACATAGATGACCCTGATGGGGTACAACCCAAATCGTGGAGGATCTTTTTGCTCGCTGGTTCTCACTCAGACTAACTCCATATCCAGTTACGTTCCATCCAATATACGCTAGTGTCTCATCTCTCGGGATAGTCTCATAGGAAGTAGCTCCTCTAATCATATCTACTATACCCTTAACTAGAGCACTATTCTTTGGATTATCTTTTACAGAACGTAGGGGATGGACTTCACGAGCAAAGATGAACATTGTTCTGTATGCCCACACAGAACCATTATGGCTGAATGGCAGGACCAGATAAGGGATACCTTTATCACTAGTATGAGGCATAAGACCACGCACCCAACTGTTAGTCGTGTTCACTACTAATTGGTGTTGGTGCAAAAGCTGAACGAAGGAGTTATTGATGAACTCTAATCTTCTAACAGACTCATGTTCAGGTAGGGGGTGAAAAGAATGTGAGGAAACAGTAGAAGGAGGTATGGGCTGTGTAGTAGGTGCAAATGTCACTCGAAAAGAGAATAAAACATATCCTATTAAAAAAATCATTACACTCAGCAACATAAAAATGCATAATATCAAAAAACGTTTTCTGGTCAACATTATACACATTTTGGCCTTAAAGTTCATCTCATTGGCAGGTCTCTCCATCTCGAAAAACTCCATCCTCTAACCTTGCTGCTCGCGGAGGTAGGGTGTTCAGTGCTAAGGAATGCGCCTGTCAGTCCAAGGGAAACGCCCAAGGACCAACCAGAACCGTCGACCTTGTGTCTTCGGCTTGCACTCCAAAGACTTGTCGCCCGCGACCCTACAGCTGAACCCGGATGGTGCTTCGAAAAACAAAAGTCAAAATAGTTTCTCAGATGAGAGAGCTGCACTTTCAAAAATAGCAAAGAAAAGGAATTTGTTTATTTGTCCATAGTTCTCGGCCTCAGATTATAACGGCTTTTTCCAGGTAACGTTTGGTCTTGGAATAAGAGTTCAGGCTCGGTAGTGTCCAATCGAACTGATGGTGGCACGGCGTCTTGCAAAAGATTGTCGCTTTCACGCTCAGAATTTGTCCCTTTTACACGTGCATCGCTGAAAGGCAGAAAACGAGGCACAGTCTCAGTCTCAGAGTCAGCAATACCCTCCTGGACCCACCGGTCGTACGGCAGAGGCAAAGGGACCCTCTTGCAGTGTACGCCGTGGATCCAGTTTTTCTTTCCTTGCACTCGCACTGCCGATCTCGTTGACAAGAGGACTAGATAGGGGCCGATCCAACGGGGCAGATCATTCTTTGTCCGCTGGAAGTTTTTTATTAGGACCCACGATCCAGGAACGATGACGTGTCCTGGATCTTCAGAAACCTGAGGCAAAGTATCGTGAACCTGTTGGTGTAAAACACGCAATTTAGCCGTCAAATCATGCAAGTAATCAAGTAGTACAGGGTGTTCAATCTCGCTGAATTTCGTCGGCCTCGGCACTCCCCATATGTTTGCCGGGCGACCAAAGATGATTTCATGGGGACTAAGTCCCACTCGTGAATGCACAGTCATTCTTGTCGATAAAAGTGCTAATGGCAGAGCATCAGGCCATTTAAGACCAGAGCTCGCTTGTATATTGGCCAACTTTAATTTGAGGGTGCGATTATAGCACTCCACTAGACCAGCTGATTGGGGGTGATTTGCAGCATGGAACTTCTGGCGGATTCCTAGCCCCTCACACACTCTCTTCATCACTCGACCCACAAATTCACTCCCATTATCGCTCCAGACCATTCTCGGCAAACCAAATCTCGGGAAAAATTCTTTGACAAGGGCTTGAGCTGTGGATAAGGCAGTATTGTCTTTCAGGGGATATGTTTCTACCCATCTTGAAAAGGCACAAACAACAACGAGTACGTATTTCAAGTTGTTGCACCTCTCCATGTGGATGAAATCTAGCTGCAAAACCTCGAACGGATACGTTGGAGGCGCAAAATGACCAGCTGGAGTTGGAGTTCCCCTACCAGGATTGCATTTCAGAATAACCATGCAATTCTTGACCACATTCTCTGCACACTATTTTGCCATACTGGAGCCAACAACTTACAGATCCCTTTCATACTGATGTGAGCCATTCCATGCGCCATTGTAACCACTGCAAGCACGTATGCATCGGGTAGCAACCATCGCTGATGTTTTGACAATTCAACCCAACAACCATTCGCATCTAATTTACCCGTACTTTCTCTCCACACACTCAACTCTTTCTCGGTGGCTTCAGCTTGAATAGACTTCACACTCTCTATCGTATCTTCACACATTCCAACGTCACCAATCCATCTTGCAGGGCTCGCAACATACTTTCGACTCATCACATCCCTTGCTGTTTCTTTTGCGACTTCATCAGCAAACGCATTACCACGACCAACATCATCGGTAACCTTCTTATGTGCACTGCATTTCACAATCGCGACTTGCAACGGCAAAGTAAGTGACTCAAGAAGCTCATTCACCAACTGACCATGCTGTATCTTGGTTCCATGCGAAGTCAGAAACCCACGCTCTTTCCACAATCGTCCAAAACTATGGGCTACACCAAACGCATACTGGCTGTCAGTATATATGGTCACTTTCATTCCTTTTGATAACACACACGCTCTCGTAAGTGCAATCAACTCTGCTGCTTGAGCTGAATTATGTGGGATACGTGCAGCTTCCACAATCGTATGCAAAGTCGTGACAGCATATGCCGCAGTCGTATCACCATTCGGAAGCTTGAAACATGAACCATCAACCCATAAGGTACCATCACACTTCACAAGAGGAGTGTCCCTAAGATCTACTCTCCCTTTCGTTTCTTCTTCTGTCCTGAGAAAGCAATCATGCTGTTCAGGAACATCTGTTTCTGCCACAATCGGCAACAACGTAGCTGGATTCAACGTGTTGCATCTTTTTATGTGTACATGACTCGCTAAAAGTGTCAACTCATAGCCTGACATTCGAGCACTAGTTAAGTGCTGTGTCTTGGTCCTGTTTAGCAAAGTGTCCACTGCATGTGGAACCATTACAATCAATGTATTATTCATTACCAAACCAGCAGACTGCCGAATAGAAACAGCTGCTGCCGCAGTGGCTCTCAAACAACTCGGCAACGCTCTAGCTACCGGATCCAAAGTCGACGAGAAATACGCACATGGACGCTGCTTGTTCCCAAAAAACTGTGTCAACACTGACAACGCACATCCTTCTTTCTCATGGACATACAGTGTAAAGGGCTTACTGTAGTTGGGGGTACCCAACACAGGAGCCGAACACAATGCATTACGCAATTCCGAAAAACTTTTCTGACAATCATCAGACCACGGGAGATGATTTGGTGTATCTTTACAGGTTAATGCCACCAAAGGTTTGGCCAACAGGGAAAAGTTCAGTATCCATTGTCTGCAATATGACGTGATTCCCAAGAAAGCACGCACTTCTCTCTGTGTACTAGGCACACTCATTTTTGCAATTGCCTGAATTCTTTCTGGGGTCAGTCTTCTTCCCTCCTTCGATAAGAGATGACCTAGGTAGGTCACTTCTTGTCGACAATATTGCAATTTCGAAAGAGACACTTTGTGATGCAAATCAGACAAATGACGTAACAACGACAAAGTGGCTTTTCTACAAATTTCCTCAGTATCTGCAGCGACTAACAAGTCGTCGACATACTGAATAAGTGTAGCACCATCAGGTAAAATAATTGTATCAAGCTGTGTTTTTAGAGCCTGACTGTAAATTGATGAACTTTCACAATAGCCTTGAGGAGCGCGTTTGAACTGGAAACTTCGACCTGCTAAACAGAAGCCGAAAATATCCCTACTCTCCTCGGCAATCGGGATGCTGAAGAAAGCATTTTTAAAATCAATGACCGAGAACCAAGTGGCTGAAGCTGGGATCATAGGTAATAAGGCAGTGATATCAGTAACAACTGGAAATTGTGGCACAACGATTTTATTCACCTCTCTAAGATCGATTACAAATCTGTAAACGGGTGGCTGAAAAGAGTCAGTTCTTTTTAGGACAGGTAAAACAGGGCTATTGCAAACATTACCTCTTGTTTCTTCAATCACATCCTTTTCAATCAAATCATAAATGATCGCTAACAACGCCTTTTCACCTTCATTAGAGATCTTGTATTGGGGAATGCGTGGCATTTTAACATTTGCTTTCAATGTCACGACATATGGCGGTATTTCCAAAAGACCTACATCATTAGGACCAGTAGCCCAAATAGAATCAGGAAGAGAAGACAATTCTGTCGAGAGTTTATCCTTCGACAAATACATTGAGGAGACCACTTTCCTACCTAGCGTAAGTTGTACTCCCGAAGGAGAACAATACAATGTCGCATACAATCTTTTCAGCAGATCCAATCCTAACAAGTTCTCACCACAACCTGTCATCAGAATAAGGGGTGCTTCGAATTCACAAGGTCCAACAGACAGAGACATAGGACTAGAAATCGGGTTCCTAACCGGGGCATCAGAAAAACCTACTGAAACATTCGTCTCGCCAGACAAAGGTGCGCCAGGGAGTTTAGAGTGCATAATAGAACTCTTCGCAGCACCAGTATCCAACAGAAAAGGTTCTGACACACCTGATGTAATCACCTCAACGTAAGGTCCACTCTGATCTACTGGAACTGAAAAAACTCCCTCTCTTTGTCTATGGCTGTCCTAGCAATCATTACCTTCCATATTCTCACCTTCTGCATAATAGTCATCAGCACAGTACTGAGTCGTCCTACCAGACGCGTTATTCTGCTGATCAAAATTATTCATTGATTTTTGAGGCGGAAATGGACGCGCGTTCTGGGGGAAATTTCCACGTCCTCTACCTCTAGGTGCTTGTGGAACACCTCGACCTCTTGCGCTAGGGACACCATTCATACGTTGTAACAAAATAGGGCAACTATACTTGAAATGACCCTCTTCCTTACAATATGAACACTGATTGGGGCTTACCAGAACACGCTGTTGATGATACTCGGCCCTTTGCGAGTTTCTCTGAAACTGCAGAGGCTGCTGATAATCACGCTGGTTACTACGAGGCGGATAAGCCTGCTGTAAGAGAACCTTCGTCTTCAGCTCTTTCGTTTTCTTGTCTGCTCTATCCTTCTCATCCTTATCCCTATTTACATAATACTGTACCGTAGCCAATATTTGTGCTGAAGAGGAAACGGCCCAAGAACTCTCTGAGTCTTTCAATTTCTAACACAACTCGGGAAGCAAATTGTGCACAAATTTGTCAACGAACAACCATTGACCACCTTCTGTACTCATATCTTGACCACTGTGGTCGATAAACGTCTCTTCAAACCTAGTGAAGAAATCAGACACTGTTTCATCTTTCTTCTGCTTACACGCAGACAATTTATCCCAATTTACATTAAAGTTTTCATATAAGTAACGATCTTACCCGGGAGTTCTGCTACTAAAGGCTCAGGTTTAGCACCGTCTACTTGTCTGTCATTCACAGCACTCATATTAGCCCATGTGTCACCTAACTCCTGCGCATGATCCGCATGACGAATCAAACCCCATAAAGGCTGTGGAACCACATTTCCAAACAACATGTCTATATCAGCCAAATTCATAATGCATGAGTCTGCAGTCTGTGATAATTCCTTATAGTACCCTGCAGGATTTTTACGGGGGTCGGGTAAGGTCTTCTTAAGGGCCAAGACTTCAGCTCGCTTCCATGGAACATGTACCCAAACACGCTGAAAGTGGGCCGGTACGGCATCAATGTTAAGACCAGCATCAGCCTGAACTGCTTCTTTCCACACCGGAGGGACTTCTCTCATTGGATATTGTCGCACTTTCCTCCTGACAGAGGGATCAGGCTCAAACAACGACCGAGAAATACCCTCACTCCTAAACGACAATAATGTCGCAACTGCTTTCTCAACGTCGGAACCCACAATCGTGCCTTTTGCAAACTCAAACCGTACACGGCACAACTCAGGCGGCTTGGATTCCAAAGCGTTATCCTCCAATTCTTCACAAAGAAAAACACACATTTTCTCAAAAACATATCTCTGCTTCGGTGCTTCCCATTGGCGGAAGACATCCATAATGGATTCTAGCTCATATCTTGTGGGGTCTGTAACCCATTTATGTGCCAAATGATCCAATATTTCCCGCTCTCTAGAGTCTGGTATCTGACTACGCAACTGTGTGCGAAACAGGGGTCATACTTGCTACCCCAAAGAAAGGAGATAAAAGACTAGCAACAGTATCAGTCATTCTCTGTCGAACAGAAGGAGAAGTTGATAAAAGAACAGGAGGAAAAACAGAGTGAGGTAAGGCAGACGCAGAGGCAGTATCAGAAGGAATGTCGGGAGTGGTAGTCGATACAGTAGGCAAAGTCGTAGGAAGTGAAGGCGGAGCAGGTATCAAAGTTGGCGGCCCTTGAGGAGGCTGCGCCATAGCAGTAAGAGCCAACTGAAGAGCAGCTGGCGGCTGTGGAAGTGCTGGCTGTGGAAGAATTTGAGGCACAGCAACTGGAGGTTGCACAACTACAGGTTGCGGAGGTGCTGTAGCGCTCTGCGCATAAGGGGGTGGCGAACTCAATAAATGTGACATTAAAGGGTCTTTCTCAAGTTCTTTTGCTACACCTTGCTGGAGAGGCGACAGAACTGGGTAGCATTTATCAATCGCCATTTTACGTTGCCTGTGCAACTGCTCACTCGCTTGTTCTTCTTCATTATCTTTAAACTGTATAGCAGCTTGCATTATCGAGATACCCCTTTCTCTTTTATTTTTCTTTGCTAATTTAATTTCTTTTTGTTTGGCTTCCTTTTGCCATAGGCGGAAAGAGTCAAACATCGCCGGCCGGGCTTTCGTCTTAAAAAGTCTAACCTCTAAATTATCTAGGACTTCCGTGTCAAAACTACCATATTGGGGCCATTTCAGGACACCATCTTTCCTAGTGTACCTAACCCATACTTCATTATACGTGATAGGGCCCACGCCGTGCTTCATATAGAGCTCATAGGTTGGAGTTCCAATCGGAGGAACCGGACACGAGTCCTCCAATCGGGAATCCCTATTACAACCAAGACAAAACAAATTTCCAAGTCTGCTAAGACCAGGCATCTTCGCTCTCTAGTCTAGCTTCAAACTTCAAAGGATTATCGAATACGATAGTCTCGTGAATACACGAGTCCCTTGGCTTTGGTACTTGCAAGTTCCAAATCAAAGATCCCAAGGGGATACTCAAAAACTAAGAACCAAACTAAGGACTGGGAGACGCTCCACTCATACTTAACTGAGGTATCAATGACGTCACCAGAAAACTCGTCTATCGTCTCGCTCTACAAATCATCAAAGGTCCAAGTCGATAGTCAGGGCAGCAGTCCTCCGTAGCCGTCGGAAAGCGGGGAACCTCGCAGCAAAGACTTTTGGACCACGACGACATACAGGGGTCGATGAAGTGGTTGGCCTTCCTCCAGAATTTTCACACGTAGCTCCTCACGAACCTCTGGCTTGAACCGGTACCGCTGAAATCGCCCCACGTGGGCGCCAAGTGAAGTACCGGGTTCTTTAGAACCCAGCGGTGCCAGGGAACACACCCAAAGACTTCGAGTTCTCCTGTCTCAGACTACAGAAACGCAGAGACTTCCTGTTGACGGCAAAGATCAAATTTATTGGCTGCAACCAGTAACAGGTATCCTAGAAGTACAACACGGTGTATGTTCTCAGGAGACTGCTCAATCTTACAAAGCCAGCCATCCCTTTTTATACAAAATATTATGCTTCAGGCAAACATTCCTTATTTTACAGTTGACCATTCACATATTTCTTCGACAAAGAAAAAGCAGATTCATGATGACAAGCCCATTTTCAGTTTGTCCAGCCCACAATCAATTACCCGGCAAGGCCCAACACTTTTCATCAGATATCGGACAGACCCCTAATAAAACCGGGCACCTCCTCATCGTAAAGCAGGCCATAAAGAAAGGTACAGAGACAGGTGTGAGTAAGATTAGACATAGTTGTGCGCAATGAAGGGTTTATGGCATGCTGTGCCTTGATCCCTAATCTCGATCGGCCACTGGGAAAGGAACTGGCCGAACAGGTTTTGGCTTCGGGCAATGGAGTCAAATTGCCCAGGTCACACAGAAGTCAGCTAAAGGTGTACGTGTCCAGAAAGACTCATTCGGCCTTAGTCATCGGCCTATGTGAGGGCAACCGCAAAATGGCTGCCGTATACAAAATGGAACCCAAGGGTTCAGCACGGAATCTCTGGTTTCATATTGATTTCGTCACTCGAATACGCCGAAAATACTTGTATAGAGTATACTCGTCATTCTCGGTCTGCTGATACCAAAATCGTCATGATATGACGATGTTTATGACACGGGTCCCGAATCCACGGAACCTCAGCGTGTAGGATATTTGCAAGCTTTCCACCCGTTATCCTTTGTTGTTTAAATTTGACACCCTAAATGTGACTGAATTCCCAGATGTGGGACCCTTGATCACTGTGCCATAGCTTCCAAACTGCACATCACTGATGAGGCCAAGCAGGCTACAGCTGGTGGTCTGAGTCTGCTTGTGTTACTGACCATTCATATTGCAGCAAAACCAAATCAGATTTTTAATGGTTACTTACTCCCAGTCTGGAATGGAGCAATGAAGAAAAAAAACAATGGATTTGAATCGGGTCATGTGGCTGATTGTGGCTGAGAATTTTGCTAAATGTTTTACATCTGTGCAATTCACATTTTGATTCTTGGGGATGAGAATTCAGTTAAAAAGGAGCATCTGATCGATTTCTTTCTCAAAATAAGTGGTGCAAAGTGTGGCCCAGATTACAGGTTGCGTGGTACTGGCTGGGTTCAAACGCTGCATATGAGGTTTACGTAACTGTGCGGTAACACCGCTCCAGTACTATGCAGTTGCCTCTTAAACGCTATGAAATATGGGACTGGATTTACAGGATGGAAATCCATACGAATTCCTGTGGCAGTTTAGTGCACATATTTACAACCTTCTTCAAGCACCAGCTTTCCATAGGGGGGTAATGTATGGTAAATGGTGGTAGCATTAGTAAATGCAAGGGGTGTATGGGGTGGGGTGTGGGGAGTAGGGAGTAGAAAAAAGTAAAACAGTGGAAAGCTGTTCCATCCAGAATCAGGCACAGTGGAATTCCATACATTAATTGTGTTCTGCCTGTCTAATAATCAAGGCCTTAGTGTGACATCACAAGGACCTTTTGTCAGTGCCACTGCATTGACGATGTAGCACAGATTCATGGGCAAGGCATTCCTTTATTTGCAAGAAGCCATACCCTTGTGAAAGAGTATGTACTCCCTACCTCAATACACATTGTGAAGGTAACACCATTGCACAAAGGAAATGTGCATCACAGAAGCTGCCTCAGTAATACATGTGGTCTCTTGTGTAATCTGAAATTATGATTGTGTCACTGCAAATGATCCAGACGACCACTTTTCAGAAAAACAAATCACAGAACACAGGTCTCTCCACTACATAAAGAAGATCAACTACATCTTTACAACAGCACTGCATCCACCACCAATAGGTAATCCGTTAGTCGTCTAGCAACAGTGCCCCAATTCATTAGTTATGATGGACAACAACCCTGTCCAGAATCTTGAATCCATGGGCCCCTTTTTATATGGAGCACTCCTTTTGTCATTAGCTATGCCCACAATACACTTGTCAGTATCAATAGCTAACAGAGCTAAGAGATTTACCTTTTGAGGGTGGGGCCAGAATAAAGTACTAATAAAAAAGAGAGTGCAAAAGAAAGAAGAGACGCGGGAAATATGGAGAGCGAGGGAAACAGCGAAAGACAGAGAAAGAGAAAGGAACAACATTCAAAAATATGAATACACCAATGTTTGTTACAACCCTTCCTGCAAGATTGCTCTCTTAACAGACCTGATGGATATACGAATGGCATGCATCGATGTCAGTGAAGAACCGGAGACAGAATGATGTACTAACGACATCCACCTGCATCAATGAAGAACCAGAGATGGAATAATGTACTAATGACATGCATCCATGTCAGTAAAGAACCAGAGTTATAAGGATGTACTAATCACTTCCATCCACGTTAGTGAAGAACCAGAGACAGAATGAAGTTCCAATGACATGCATCCACATACGTGAAGAACCATAGACAGAAGGATGCACTAATGACTCATCCAAGTTAACAAAGAACTAGAGGCATAAGGATGTACTATAAACATGCATCCATATCAGTGTAGAATCGGATCTAGAACAATGTACTGATGGCAACCATTTAGATCAGTGAAGATCCAGAGATGGAATGATGTACCACATCAAAAGTCGCTGGATGTCAGAAAAATGATAAGTTTGTTATAATTGAACAGGAAAATGAAATTAAAAAATATGTCTGGGACCAACTTTTAAAAGCAAAAACCAGTGACACAACAATGTGTTAATCACTTGCATACACATCAGTGAAGAATCAGAGACACAATGAAGTACCATGACATGCATCCTCATCAGTGAAGACCCAGAGAAGGTAGGATGTACTAGTGACATGCATCCACTGTAGTGAAGAACTAGAGGCAGACTGAGCTACTAGTGACATGCATCCATGCATCCATGCATCCATGCATCAATGTAGAACAAGAGACAGAAATATTTACTAATCACTTGCATCAACATCAGTGAAGAACCAGAGAAAAAATCATGTACCAATGACATGAATCCATGTCAATGATAACCCAGAGACACAACGATGTACTTGTAGTATAGAAATGAATTGAACTGAACTGAATTTAACTGAGAGAAAAAAAAAGAAATATATAAAGAGAGTGAGACACACACATACAAGGGAGAGGGAATAAGAGGAAATGCAGATTGAAAAGCAGAAGAAGTAGGGAGAAGAGGAAGGATTATTGAGGGCGATAGACAAGAGAAACCCAGAGCTAGATAAGGAAAGACAAGTTGTTGAAAATGGACAGTAATATTGGGAGAGAAATACTGAAAGAAGGAGAGAGAGATAGCGTTGGTGAAGGATACAAAAGAGGAAAAGGGGAAAGGGAAAACAGATATGAAAGGAGATATCAGTGAACATGACGTTCAAAGGGGTTTAAAGTCAATTTTAGGCACAAAAACTGTGTATTACTGGTGAGATAAATAGAATATCAAAGTTTGATTGAAGCATACAATATGCCATGTGTGCTAATAATTACAAAAATAGACCACGCCTCATGTACAATTGGTGTTCAGCACATTAAGTCCTCGTGACACTGAGATATAACGTAAAGATAGCATAGTGTCCCTCTTTCACAAACAGTGAATTGCTGTATTATTGGTACTAAAAAGTCAATTTCACACACATCTATTACTCAAATAAAGTGGAGCACATGGACAGCCTTGTCATCTCTTCCTAGGATAAAAGGGGACAGGACAACATACTTTCAATATTTTTCTCCGATAATGTGGAGTAAAAACGCAGCCTGGACATCTCCAACTAGGACAAAGGTAGACAGAGGACACCCTGTATAAGTCTTACTAAGACAAAGAAAGACAGAGGACATCCCCAATATGTCTTACAAGGACAAAGGTCACTATAGGACAACACTGATATTTTCTACTTGGACACAGGGAGCTAAAGGACACCCTGGACATCTCTTACAGGACAAAGGTAGCCAGAGGATACCCTGTGTAGGAAACCGGCTATTTCGGGTAGGCTAAGGCTGACGCCAAAGCCAGGCCAAAACCACCATTCCAGTCAGGGCAAGGAAGTCACACGCCAAGATAACCCCTGCTCACCCTCTAGGTAGCTTGGCACGAGCAGTCTAGGCTAAACTCGGAGACGATGTGTAAAGCATTTGCGTCAGCGCACAACAGCAACAACATACTAGGTACACCACAAAAGAGACTCCACACAAGGTTATATTAAAATAACTTTTGTATTGTCAAAACATATCAGATAGAAATTACACATGTACATTGTGCCCACTGGCACGGCAATATTCACAAGGGATTATTTACAAGACAGGGCCACATGGGCCACTGTCTGAATCAACACTTTGCAGATATAGAAATACTTGTCAGTAATTAGAATAAAAGTATAGAAACCTCACTGTAACACAAAGTAACAGTTATCGATCACATCCAGTAATTACTGGGAACAGGTAAGTACCACCTACGCAACCCTAAACCCCTTAGGAGACTGTCACGCAGGGGACCAGGACCTCACTAGGACCACCTGTACTAAAAAGAACACCCCCCTAAGTATCACACAGCATTTAGGGGTCTAAGAAAGAACACATTACCCATGATGTATGAAACACATTCAGAGGAGTAGTAAAGGAAAACCACCTAAGTAGCACACAGCGTTTTAGGGGTCTAAGAAAGGACACATTACCCATGATGCATAAATATACATTCAGAGGAGTAGTAAAGAGAAACACATAATGTATAAACCTACACATTCAGCGGTGTTAAGAATAAAGCACATGATGCAATAAAATTACATTCAGAGGTACCAGAATAATACAGTAGCGCAATAGTCATATGATGTCTAAAAATATTCAGAGGTGCAGGAATAAGACATGATGCAAGAAATCACATTCAGAGGTACAAGAACAATACAATTGCGCAAAACCTACACAAGCCACCACCTGTGGCAGTCCCTAGGCCAACTGGCCTTGTTGGGGCTAGAACGCCCTGAGTCTCAATGTCAGGGGCCTAAACGATGCAGGGGCCCACTACTTGTGAAGCACACAGAACCTAAACGGTGCAGCTGCCCACTAATTGCTGGGCAGCTGGGAGCTTCATACTGTGACAGGGTCCTTACTGACCCTCAGGCGCAAACTGCGCCCACGCTGGAGCCACACAGGCTCTACAAACACCTACGCCCACGTTGGAGCCACACAGGCTCTGGCATGACACTGCGCAACGTTGGAGCCACCCAGGCTCTGCCACCACACTGTGCCGAACGCGGGAGCCTTCTGGGGCTCTTAAACAACCATGGTGCTTTCACTGGCACCAGCACTACACAAGCCCAGGAGGGGACGGGCATCGACAGTATGCCCCGAGGTGTCCCACTCGGGGGGGCTCAGAATTCCGACATGCCCCCTGCGCCTCCTGGGGCTCTCAAAATAAAATATGGGCATTGGAGCCTCAGGCTCCGTTGAAACCTGGGGGCGGCCCACTGTCAGCTGGGGCCGCCATACCTCCACTCCCGCCCAGGTGCCGCTCTCCGGCACCAACAGCAGCTGCACGGAGCCCTCCCCAGCCCTACCGACTCACCGGGCTTTCTTGGGCGGGCTCCTCCGGGCGGCGGCTTCTCTGCTGGGCGGCGGCTCACTCTCGCCGCCTGCGGTGGGGGCCGGCACCGACCATGTGCCTCACGCCCCCTCCGCTCTGCTCACTCGGGGCTCCCTCAGCACACGGGAGCCCCAGCAGCCATTCCTCGGCCCGCCTTCCAAGCGCAGCAGCTCCGGTCTCCCTCTCCTCACGGGAGACCGGACGGGCCCACCATGGCTTCCCCCCAGCCGTGGGAGGCGAGAACGACATCCTCCTCACTTCTCCCGGGTCTCCCTGCCGAGGTGCACCTCCATCACGGCTCTCGGCGGCTCCTCCACTCACCGGGGCACGGTCAGATGCCTCCCAGCTCCCGCCACGGCTTCTCAGGAGTGGCCACTTGCTTCGGGGGCTGGGCCAATCCCAGCGCGGCCCTGCGGCGCCTCCGCTGACGTCAGCGCTTCCTGGGCCAATCAGGACGCGACTTCCTCGTCGAGCCCTCCGCTAAGGCCCAATCCGTGCGCGGCTTTCCCGGATCAGCCGCCAATCAGCAGGCAGTCCCTTCGGTGCAATCTTCGTGGCTTTGGAGCTGCGGCGGTGATTTCCCAGGCAGATGCAAGCCCCGGATCGCGGCAATCACGGTGTGAGCAGCCGAAGTTAAGTAAAACTAAGAAATAAGCGAGGTGGGCACTCGCTAAGGCAAATAAAGCGCTCCCAGCGCTAATGGCCAGAATAAGCGCTCCCCAGCGCTAAAGCCCCTCTCCAAGTCCAGGATCATCCAGAGATGAGGCAAGCAGCTCCTAAGACCCAGGGAAAGGTCCATCAGGTGCCCAGGGGCTGGGCAGAGCCCAGGGATCCCCTGAGCCCAAGCAGCAGCAGCCCCTGGCAGATTCAAGTTGAAAACAAGAACAAACTGGAAGGGAACACAGCCCCTTCTTATACACAGAAAAGGCTTTGAAGTCTTTTGAAGTCTTTGTGTGAGCGAGCCCTAAGCCCTGGGTGTATCTGGTTTCCCTCTCCTGTCAGCCTCAGGTCAGAGGTGACAGTGGGCCATCCGGAGGGAGAGGCAGCAGGGTGGGCTGACAGGCACCGCCTGGTACCACCAGAGCTCTTCCCTCCCATCCGTGACAGCAGATGGGGGCCTTTCATCTATGGCTGACTCAGACTCCCCTCCTCCAGGGCCCTGCAGACCCCGTCCTACTCACCAGACAGTCCATCTACCAGCAGGCCCAGGCACATCAGCCAATCACGTGCCAGCAGACTCACTACACAATTATGCCAACTTCTAAAAGTGGCGCTTCTAGACTAGACACAGCCATGCCGCATATACCATTCTGCAGCATTCCCTCTCACGAGTTCACACATATCAAACTCGACCCTGCACTCCCCATGCATCAGGAATCTACCATGGGCATACATATTCCCCATTCATTCCTATGGGAGGGCAGGTCACTCACCATCCATACACAGAGAGCACACGCACTTTACACTGTACCACAGTGAAAAAGTGCGCAGAGGCCTAAAATCACCAATCCAGGTTCCAAAAACAGGCTAGGAAAAAGCAAAAAGTCACGGGGTGAACCTGCCCAAAGGACCGGGTCCAACACATCCCCCTTCCAGCCAAAACGCAGGGTAGACCAATAACTACACTGATGGTCTTCAATGCTTTGGGCGACAAAACCACGGAAACGGGCCTGCAGGGCAGGGCCACCTTCCAGTTTTTTGCCACTCTGAACCCACAGA
Organism: Lissotriton helveticus; assembly: GCF_964261635.1. Classification (NCBI taxonomy): domain Eukaryota; kingdom Metazoa; phylum Chordata; class Amphibia; order Caudata; family Salamandridae; genus Lissotriton; species Lissotriton helveticus. The sequence goes on along the minus strand of NC_136064.1, from coordinate 35,771,670 downwards.
GATTTCCCTCAACAAAAGCTCTCTGACACAACTAGGATACCCCACTGGTACACACTAGTCATCCACAGCCAGGACCAGGCCCTAGGTCATCCAAATATCACAGGTCCTAAACAATCCACAGAGTGGGGGCAGAAGCCCCTGGCACACAATAGCCAATCTCCACTCTCTCTCTCAGGGTAGCTACACTACCACTGATCCTACAACCTAGGGACCACACCCTCAGGCTGACTAGAGGTCACGGGCAAGCATGCCCCACCCTACCTCTACTCCTGTGTTCCCGCACCCTCACAGGGAAGCACTCACCAGAACACAATTCTCCTACCAGATCAGGACCTCACTCCGTCACTGGTCTACCACCTGGAAATTATTTCACTTCTGAGGTACAAAGCACACAGCACAGTCCCTCTTCAAGCAGGTGGGGGGACACAGCACACAGCAAAGCCCCCCTTTCCTCTACCTTAGTGGAAACATCAAACTGCAGGTGGGCCCCAGAACACACAGCAAGGGCAGCCCCCTCAGTCTCTTCAGCTGATCAACTTGGGTAGAGATTCCTCTTGACCTGGAAGCTACCTAATCTCCCAACCTAGGATTTAAACCCTCAAGTTGCACCGGGGTCAGAAGTACACCGTCCTTCTGCACCCCCTTCCAGTTCCACTATTACAGGCCCAGTATGTCTCATGCTAGACAGAGCACACGCCAGCGGCGTATCAGCGACACACTCTCCTCCAGTACTCCCTATCACAGGGTGATTCTCAGTATGTTCCAGGCTAGACAGAGCACACGCTAGCAGCGTATCAGCAACACCCTTTCCTCCCACCGGGGTCAGAAGTAAGGACACCGTCCCTCTGCACCCCCCTCCAGAGTTCTGCACCCTCCCACCTTGGAGCGGTACCCCTGGAAGCCAACAACCGGTCAGGACACTGATTACAGATGCCCTTCCCTCCAGGTCAGGCTGAACCTGAACCTGGCCTCCCCCCTCCTCGGGGAATGACCTCCAGAGGCCCAAAAAAATGGTCAAGCACTCTAGACGGTCAAATGCCCAGCGAACCAGGACTTCTGCACCCTCCACTTAGGAGCGGTACTGCCCAACACCAGGACCGCCGGAGTTCTGATTACAGACACTCCCCGTCCTCTAGACACAGGAAGCTCCTCCTCAAATGACTTGTAAGTACAGCCTAGGCCCCTGACCTGGCGCTCCCTTAGGGAACCCTCCAGGCCCTGAGACAGGGTTTCGGGCCAACGTGGGACACACCGTCCCACACTCACTCCGCCTCCACTGAGACAGGACGTGAGCCCCTACACCCCTACCATCCTAATGGGACTTAGCCGGCTACACATGAACCTCTTCACCTACACAGGATCATCAGATACACAAGCCACTACTGTTAGAATCACTCCCTAATGTCTCTGTAAGACATCCAGCGCACCGCCAGACATCCACCTTCTTGTCCAATGCCTCTGCAGGACGTCCTGCACACCACCAGAGGTACACCTCACGTGCAAGCTCCTTACAAAAAAACTCACACGAACTCCTCCAGTTCAAGACACCACTCATCCACACACTCCCCCTCCAGACTGGTGAGACAGTTCCTCACTGCCTCTGACTCTCAACCTGTCACCCTCTTACTGAGCACCAGGCACCATACTCTGGGAACTGGGAATGGGACTACACGCACTGGACACATTTAAGCTGCCACCACTGGATCCTACCATACGGGGGAATCCAGACACACACACTACACTCAGGGAATAACCACCCTCCTGAGCAAGCAATTTCTCCTCCACCCTCCCTCTCTTCCATCTACCCACACAGGGACAGGAATAGGAGTTGGACACTGGACCCAGCAAGCGATTCCTAATCTATGGGAACCTCCCCTCTCTACTGGTGTCCCGCCCTGTCATTTTCTCTCACCTGCCACTAAACATAAAGCGCAGGAACACCATCTTGGAGTTCTGGACTTTTTTTTGGTTCCGTCCAGAGGTGTCAGGGAAAACACCCGAAGACCCCGGAGTTCAACCTGTCTCGGTGCACAAACAAACAGAAACACGGGCTTCTCGATGGTGGCGTCAAAGACCAAAGGTTTATTACTGCAGGGACACAGAAGTCACAGAAACTGCACAGGGGCAGTGTCTAGGAGCCTGTTCAATTTGTACAAAGAGGGTTACTCCTTAAATACTAAATATTCTGCTCGGGGCAAATTCTTTACATGTTACCACAGTTCTAAACATTCGTGTCTTAAACAATAAATATTTGGCGTTGCACAGGAATCGTCAACAGTATCTGATGTCAAAACATTACGAATGAGGGGTTCCCACTTTTCCATCATAATCCCATGTCAATTTCTCATTCAAGACCCGGACCGCCTCATCGTAAATTTCGCTACCTCCCCCTAATAAAGGCCCAGAAGGAAAGGAGCAGAGCCAGGTGCAGAAGATAGAAAGACAGGATAAGAGATGTTTGTGGGTCGTAAATGGGCACGGTTACCAGCTTCGGCCGCCTAATCATGATCAGGCCAACGAACACAAGAACCAGTATAGCAGGACTGGCCTCAGGCTGGGGAGGCAGTTCTTGCCGAGTCATGCTGCTACAGCGTTGCTGGCCTAAGGTGCACGTGTCACTAGCAAGGTGAATCGCCGGTTAAAGCCTACGTGTCCTTTAATGAAAAGAGGTCATTGCGTGTCCATTGACTATGTGAGGGCAAGGAATACAAAATGGCTTCCGTGTTCTAAGATGGATGCCACGGGTAGAACAGAAATGTGTTTGTAACAGGAGTGCTCTTGCTCGTAGCATAGCGAAAACACCAGGATATACTAAATGGATCATTTGCGGTTCACTGATACCAAAATTATGTATTTACGACAATGTCAAAAACACGGGTAAAATCGTCACGGAACCTCAGACCCTCCTTTTGCCCTTACATAGGCAATTACTCAGTCTATGTCAGAGTCAGAGTCTAATTCTATGCTCATTAGGTCAGTGACATGTTGTTGCATCATCATTCTGTCTCGTGTCTTTTCTCCTAATGCAGGTGGTTTTCTGAAACAGGTTGCAGCACAGAGACTACACAGAGCGGGACCACATTGGATAATAAGACAGCACGAGAACAGAAATACTAGGATGACACCAATGACCATCAGAACCTTCCATCCCCACGCTGATACCAGAGTCCAAAACCACTCCATGAAGGACCAGTTTCCCCTGTCTACGTGTATAGAGTCGGAAATCTTGTGTAGTTTAGAGATCGCTTCATAGACTGTTGGAGCATTATTTGGAATAAAGACACAGCAGCTCGATTGGATCATTCTGCATACCCCACCTCGATCTGCAAGTATTACGTCTAGAACCATACGGTTCTGTAACGTCATGAGACGATCCGCCTGAAGCTCAGCTGTTAAGTTACTAAGGGCACCAGCAGTTTCTGTAATAGTAGATTCAACTACCCGTGTTAGTTGACGTAGATTTCTACTATTGGCCATAGGCCCCCAAAACGGAAGGAAACCTTTGAAGAAGTCTCCAGCTTCCTGACCAGCGGTATCTTCCTTGCTGAAGACACCTCTTGCTACTCTGGTCTTGTGATAATCTGAAGAAGCAGTGTATGTCGGAGGTAACAATCGAGCAATATAACATGAACCTGAAAAGTCAGCAGGCAGCCATGTATATGCTCTGTCCTGACAGATGAAGTAGGTACCCCTAGCAGTCAGAAAGGCAGGGGAGGAATTAGACGGAAATACATAAGTCTCAACGCACTCACTCCTCCCTAGCTGAGCTCTCAGATTTCTCCCATTTCCTTGCAAACAGACCTGACCTCGGTGAGGCACGACCCAAACTGAAGTGGAGCTTTTACGCTTGCTTTCTCCCAAACTAAGGCGATACTCTGTAGAGTTCCAACTCAAATACACCCGTAATTCATCTCTAGGGTAAGATGGAGTATTATTGACGTCTTTAATCATGTCAATAATTCCCTGGACTAAAGCTTTGTTGGCTGAGTTGTATTTAGTGGACCGTGGTGGACGCGGAGGATAGGTCTCAAGGGCATATGAAAAAATGGTCTGAAAGGCCTGAAATGATCCATTGTAGCTAAAAGGCAAGACTAGATAGGGAATGCCTTTATCCATAGTGTGAGGTATCAAGCCACACACCCAGCAGTCTGTAGTATTAACTACCAGTTGGTGTTGATGCAAGAGCTGTACAAATGTATTGTTAATAAATTCTGAGCGTCGAGCTTGTTCGTGTTCAGGAAATGAGTGAAAAGAATGCATAGAAGGAACCGTAGAAGTAGTAGGATCAAGGGGGGGTACTGTAGTTACTGGCATAAAAATCAAATGTACACCAAAGACGATTCCACCCACCAACGTTATCAAAACAATTAAAAATGTAACTGCACATTGCATTAGAAAGCATTTGCTGTGAAGTATTCTGTACAGTCTATTTCTGCGAACATAAATTACATTTTCTCGTTGCAGCTCAGGAAGCTCCATCTTCTACAATCCGCTCGTGACCACTGATGATGTGTACGTAGATGAAAATGCCTCTATCAGCCCTGGGAGTTCCCAGAACTAACAGAAAGATCGACCTTGTGTCTGACCCCCGCAGATTCAACTAGGCACACAGCCACGACCCTACGGCTACCCAGACGGCAAGGCAATTTTAAAACAAAAAAAACAATACAAAGTATTAGCAAACTTCCTGGCTGGAGGCAATGTATAGAAAATTCAAATCTGAAAATAGGCAGTTTCCTGCTTTATTTGTCCATATTGCGAGGTCGCAAGTTGTATCTCAGTTTTGCAGGAGCTGTCTGATCTGGAAACAATGTATTTTCAGCCGACGTTGCAATGTTCACGTTTTCAGATGACAAATGTTCTTTTGGTGCAGATGGCAAATGTTCGTTGGGTGCGGATGACAAATGTTCAGGGTTCAAAAGAGCAGTTTCAGGAGGAGAGTCAGAATTTGGTGAATCCGTGATCAGTTCTGCATCGCTGAAAGGTATGAACCTGGGGACTTGTTCCGTTTCAGAGGCACCGATTCCTTTCTTTACCCAGTTGTCGTAAGGAAGTGGCAGAGGCACACGTTTGACGTGTGTCGTATGGATCCAGTTCTTCCTTCCGGCCACACGAATAGCAGTTCTCGTTGCTAGTAAGACTTGGAAAGGGCCAATGAATCTGGGTTGAAGATTTTTCGTTCTTGCAAAATTTCTAATGACCACCTGGTCACCCGGTTTCAGCTGATGGCCTGGACTCTCCGGTGGCTTTGGCAATGCATCGAAAACCTGTTGGTGAATAAGACTCAATTTAGCAGTCAAGTCGAAAAGGTAATCAATTAACATTGGGTATTCCAGCTGCTTGAATTCTTTTGGTCTCGGTACCCCCCAAACATTTGCAGGACGACCAAAAACTATTTCATATGGACTAAGCCCTACTCTAGAATGTACAGTTGCTCTTGTTGATAGCAAAGCCAAAGGCAATGCGTCTGGCCAGGACAAACCCGTGGATGCTTGTATCTTAGCAAGTTTCAGTTTAAGGGTGCCATTGTAACCCTCGACTAAACCCGCGGACTGGGGATGATTCGCACTATGAAACTTCTGTCTAATCCCTAGGCCGGCACACACACTCTGCATAACTTTCCCTACGAACTCACTTCCGTTATCTGACCATACAATCCGTGGCATTCCGTATCTGGGGAAGTATTCTTTAAGAAGAATTTTGGCAGTGGATAAGGCAGTATTGTCCTTTAGCGGGTATGCTTCGATCCATCTGGAGAAAGCACAAACTACCACTAGGACGTACTTTAGGTTATTACAACGATCCATGTGAATGAAGTCTAGCTGGATCACTTCAAAGGGGCAGGAAGGAGGAGCGAAGTGACCTGCAGGTGTGGGGATTCCCTTGCCAGGATTATGCATCAAGCATACCATACAATTTCTCACCACTCTCTCTGCACACTTACTAATCCCATCATTCTTCCAGACCGGAGCCAACATCTTACAAATCCCTTTTGAACTAATGTGCGCTGTTCCATGTGCCATCGTTACTACTGCAAGCACATACGCATCAGGCAACATCCAACGCTGTTGTTCCGACAAGTCAATCCAACACCCACTCGAGTCCAATTTACCCGTGCTCTCTTTCCATGCACGCTTTTCCTCCTCAGTCGCCTCTTTCTGAATTTCCTTCACGCTTTCCACTGTGTCCTCACACATTCCAGACTCAGAAATCCATCTTGCAGACGTTGCAACATACATTCTACTCATCATATTTCTAGCTGTCTGTTTTGCAGTCTCATCAGCAAAAGCATTCCCACGACCAACATCATCCGTGATTGCTTTATGAGCACTGCATTTCACAATCGCAACTTCAGTCGGCAAGGTTAGAGATTCCAACAAGTCATTAACTAGCTGACCATGTTGAATCTTAGTCCCATGGGACGTAATGAAACCTCTCTCTTTCCACAAGCGGCCAAAACTATGGGCCACGCCGAACGCGTATTGACTATCTGTGAACACATTCACTCTCTTTCCCTTAGCTAAAACGCACGCTCTTGTTAGCGCGATCAATTCTGCAGCCTGGGCAGAATTCTGACTCACTCTTGCAGTCTCCACAATCGTACTCAAGGTCGTTACTGCATAAGCAGCAGTCACATCACCATTCTCCAATTTGAAGCAAGACCCATCAACATACAGCGTGCCATCTGGATCTGATAACGGAGTGTCTTTTAGATCAATTCGTCCTTTTGTTTCTTCCTCAGTTTTGAAACAACAGTCGTGTGGTTCGGAATCACTCGACTCTTGGCTAGTCGGCAACAATGTTGCTGGATTCAATACATTGCATCTCTTGATCTGAATATGACTAGCTAACAGTGTCAGTTCATAACCTGATAATCTAGCACTGGTAAGGTGCTGCGTCTTGGTTCGGTTCATGAGTGTATCCACAGCATGAGGAACCATAACCACTAGCATGTTGTTCATTACTAAACCAGCAGATTGTCGAATGGAGGCTGCAGCTGCGGCTGCAGCTCTCAAGCAACTAGGCAATGCTCTGGCTACCGGATCTAACGTTGATGAAAAATACGCACAAGGGCGTTGTTTATCGCCAAATTTCTGTGTCAAAACACTCAATGCACAACCTTCTCTCTCGTGGACATAGAGCGTGAATGGCTTACTGTAGTCGGGTGTACCCAATACAGGAGCTGAACACAGTGCATTTCGTAACTCAGAAAAACTCTCCTGACATTCGGCAGACCATGGCACTGGACTCGGAACATTTTTCCCAGTCAAAGCTACCAACGGTTTCGCCAAAAGAGAAAAATTTGGGATCCATTGCCTACAATATGAGGTAATACCTAAAAAGGCACGTACTTCTCTCTGCGTGCTAGGAACATTCATCTGTGTAATTGCCTTTATTCTCTCTGGGGTCAACTTCCTTCCCTCCTTTGACAAGAGATGACCTAGGTAGGTCACTTCTTGGCAGCAGTATTGCATTTTTGAAGGTGACACCTTGTGATTCAAATCTGACAAGTGATGCAATAAAGAAATCGTAGCTGTTTTGCAAGTTTCCTTGTCATCAGCAGCCACTAGAAGATCATCGACATATTGTACTAAAGCAGAACCAAGAGGAAGTACGAAGGAATCTAACTGGCTTTTTAATGCTTGACTGTAAATGGATGGGCTTTCACAATAGCCTTGTGGAGCGCGTTTAAACCTGAAGCTTCGTCCTCCTAGAGAGAAACCGAAGATATCTCTGCTTTCTTCGGCTATCGGAATGCTGAAAAAGGCATTTTTCAAGTCGACAACCGAAAACCATGCTGCTGTAGCAGGAATCAACGTTAACAACGCAGTAATATCTGGAACCACAGGAAACTGTGGAATCACAATTTTATTAACCTCTCTGAGATCAATTACAAACCTATATACTGGAGGTTTTGTTGGGTCAGTTCGTTTCAAAATAGGCAGTACAGGACTATTACAGACATTACCTCTAGTTTCTTCTATAACGTCTTTCTCAATCAGATCTTGCACTATCAGTAGGAGCGCACGCTCACCTTCACTAGAGATTCTGTATTGTGGAATTCGCGGAAGTTTAACATTTGCTTTCAAAGTTACTACATAGGGTGGAATTTCCAATAGACCTACATCATTAGGACCAGTCGCCCAAAGAGTATCAGGGAGTGAACGCAGCTCTGGTGGGAGCGCATCCATCGACAAGTACATCGGAGAGATTATTCTTTTACCCAACGTAAGCTGTACTCCTGCTGGAGAACAGTACAATGTCGCGTACAGGCGTTTTAAGAAGTCTAAACCAAGCAGATTTTCGTTACAACCTGTCGTCAAAATCAGGGGTGCTTTCAATTGACGGGGTCCAACAGAAATAGACAAAGGACCAGAAACCGGATTGTGAACAGGGGCGCCAGAAAAACCTACTGAAACGTTTGTTAAGCCAGACAAAGGTGCGCCAGGGAGTTTCGCATAAATGATAGAACTTTTTGCTGCACCAGTATCCAACAGAAACGGTTCGACTATACCTGATGTTGCTACTGCGACATAAGGCCCACTCTGATCTACTGGAACTGATACTACTCCCTCTCTTTGTCCATGGCTGTCCTAGTACTCACTTTGCTGAACTTCCTCACTAGCTTCATAATAGTCTTCAACATGATACTGTGGAGACCTATTCTGTTGGGCAGATTGTCCATTTCGCTGGTCGAAATAATTAGAAGGGCGATCACTCGTCTGCGGAGGCATAGCACCTCTTCCTCGACCTCTAGAGTTTTGCATAGAACTACCACGACCTCTCTGAGCTGCCGCAGCATTATTTTGCGTTCGAACTGGACACTCATTTTTGTAATGACCTTCCACTTTGCAATAAGCACATTGATTCCATTGGTATTGTGGCCTTTGAAAATTATAATCCGTTCTTTGATATGACCCTTGCTGCATACTAGTCTGATTCGTGCGAGGCGGATATGCTTGCTGTAAAAGTACTTTAGTTTTTAAATCTTTCGTCTTTTTATCTGATTTTTCCTTCTCTTCTTTATCCCTATTTTCATAGTACTGGGCAGTCGCAAGTATTTGCGCAGTCGTAGAGACAGCCCACGCACTTTCAGAATTCTTTAATTTACCACTAAGTTCTGGCAACAGATTGTGCACAAATTCATCAACAAATAATCTCTGGCCTCCTTCTGTACTCATATCCTGACCACTATGATCCACAAAAGTTTCCTCGAATCTTGTGAAAAAGTCGGAGACGCTTTCGTCTTTCTTTTGTTTGCACGCGGACAATTTGTCCCAGTTAACGCGCAATGCTGGCATCAAGGTTTTCATTAAATCGATTATCCTACCAGGCAAATTAGCAATTAAGGGTTCAGGTTTAGAACCACCGACTTGTTGACCATCCGCTGCAATTATAGCTGCCCAATCACCACCTAGGGCAACTGGATGATTCTCTTTACGAATTTTAGCCCAAATTGGTTGTGGTACTACATTACCAAATAGCAGATCTATGTCAGCCAGATTTAATACACAAGCGTCAACTGTCTGAGCCAACTCTTTGTAGTATCCTGCAGGATTTTTACGCGGATCTGGCAAGGCCTGTTTTACGGCTAATACTTCAGCTCGCTTCCATGGAATATGTATCCATACTCTCTGGAATTGGGCCGGAGCGGCTGCAATACCAAGCGGTGCATTAGCTTGCACAGCTTCACGCCAAATTGGTGGAACCTCTCTCATTGGATATTGACGATTTTGTTTCGTACTACGTTTCCCTAACTCTCTCGGGGAACGAAGGGATGAGTCGGTCCTATAACTTAGAACCAGTTCCATCGCTTCTTTTATATTGTGTCCAACTATCATACCTGCAGCAAACTCTTTCTGAACATTAATTAATTCTTCTAGATTTGATTCAGGGTCATCCTCTTCCAAGTCCTCACGTAGAAGGAAACACATTTCATCGAACACATATCGTTGTGTCGGTTCATTCCATTGCATAAACGTATCTAATACATCTTGTACATTATATCTTCCAACTTTTGAAACCCATCTAAGAGCAGTGGAATCTAATATTCCTCTTTCTTCAGTACTGGGAAGCTGACTACGTCTCTGCACAGAGTCAGAGGTAGGAGTCTTAATCAGAGTTTTATAGAAGGGAGATAGAATATTAGAAACAGAATCAGTGATTCTCCGACGAACAGAAAGTGGAGTCATAATATTAGCAGAAGCAGTAAATAGAGTAGCAGTTGGAACAGATAGATCAGGAACAGTAGGAGTAGCAGGCAAAATAGCTTGTGAACTAGCAGGTGTGAGCGACACAGGCATAGGTAAAGAAGCCGGCAACCCTGGAAGAGGGGTTGTCGAAGGAACATTAATATTGACCACAGGAGGTACAGGAACTTGATTCAGGGGAGCGGGAACAGGGACACCAGGTTGTCCAGCAACCGGTAATTGAACATTCGGCATAGGTGGAGCCGTAGCACCCTGTGCATACGGTGGGGGTGATCGTAACAAGTAAGACAACAGGGGATCCTTTTCAGGGTCCTCTACTATCTTAGCTGTACTCGATGGCAAAGCAGGATAGCACTTGTCTATCGCTAAATTACGCTCTCTATTGGCCACCTCCATCGCTTTCTCAGACTCGTTGAGTTGCAGCTGCTTAGCAGACTGTTCTAAAGTCAACTCTTGCTCTTTCTGTTCTTTCTTCAACTTTTTAATTTCTCTCTGTTTAGATTCTTTTCGCCAATGACGGAAAGAATCAAACATTGCCGGCCGGGCTTTCTTCTTGAATAATTTCATTTCTAAATTGTCAAGAACTTGAGGTTCAAAACTACCATGCAGTGGCCAACTAAGGACACCATCTTTCTCTGTGAAGCGGATCCATACCTCGTTATAAGAGATAGGGCCCACACCAAATTTGCAATATAGATCATAAAGGGGAGTTCCAATCGGAGGAACCAAACACGAGTCCTCCAACTGGGAATCACTGTTGCAACTGAAACAAGACAACATACAATTTTTCCGACTTACCATTTTATAATCCGGAACACAAAACAAACGAGACACAAACAGAAAAAAAAAATGCGCACTCGAACCAAGAACTTAGGCCTACCAGAACTGATAAATGTATCGATACCTGAACTGAACAGAATGATTATCGTAACCAGAATAACCAGTGATAATCTTACAGAACTGAACTGAACTGAGAACTAAAAGGATTATCCAAACAGGAGCAACCCTCACAAAATACTTAACTGAGGCACTGAAGACGTCACCAAGGAGAAACCCGTCACGTCTCGCCGTACTAAGGACTGCACCTCGGGTCCAAGACAGGGCGACGGTCAAGGCAACGGACCACTGCAGCCGTCTGAACGGGAACCCTCGCGGAAGAGAACGTCGGGGCCACTTTTGCGATATGCCGGGATCGATGAAGTGGGGCGCCTCCCTCTGAAATCTTCACACGAAGCTCCTCGAACTCTTCAGGCTTTTGGACCGGTACCGAATGACGTCGCCCCACGTTGGGCGCCAATTGGAGTTCTGGACTTTTTTTTGGTTCCGTCCAGAGGTGTCAGGGAAAACACCCGAAGACCCCGGAGTTCAACCTGTCTCGGTGCACAAACAAACAGAAACACGGGCTTCTCGATGGTGGCGTCAAAGACCAAAGGTTTATTACTGCAGGGACACAGAAGTCACAGAAACTGCACAGGGGCAGTGTCTAGGAGCCTGTTCAATTTGTACAAAGAGGGTTACTCCTTAAATACTAAATATTCTGCTCGGGGCAAATTCTTTACATGTTACCACAGTTCTAAACATTCGTGTCTTAAACAATAAATATTTGGCGTTGCACAGGAATCGTCAACAGTATCTGATGTCAAAACATTACGAATGAGGGGTTCCCACTTTTCCATCATAATCCCATGTCAATTTCTCATTCAAGACCCGGACCGCCTCATCGTAAATTTCGCTACCTCCCCCTAATAAAGGCCCAGAAGGAAAGGAGCAGAGCCAGGTGCAGAAGATAGAAAGACAGGATAAGAGATGTTTGTGGGTCGTAAATGGGCACGGTTACCAGCTTCGGCCGCCTAATCATGATCAGGCCAACGAACACAAGAACCAGTATAGCAGGACTGGCCTCAGGCTGGGGAGGCAGTTCTTGCCGAGTCATGCTGCTACAGCGTTGCTGGCCTAAGGTGCACGTGTCACTAGCAAGGTGAATCGCCGGTTAAAGCCTACGTGTCCTTTAATGAAAAGAGGTCATTGCGTGTCCATTGACTATGTGAGGGCAAGGAATACAAAATGGCTTCCGTGTTCTAAGATGGATGCCACGGGTAGAACAGAAATGTGTTTGTAACAGGAGTGCTCTTGCTCGTAGCATAGCGAAAACACCAGGATATACTAAATGGATCATTTGCGGTTCACTGATACCAAAATTATGTATTTACGACAATGTCAAAAACACAGGTAAAATCGTCACGGAACCTCAATCTGAAAATGACACTCTTGAGGAAAAACAAAATCAAAAACAATAATCCCAAATATGTGACTATCTGAAAAACGCAGAGTTTTTGTAATGTAGCCAGTTGTTGCTATGGCACTGTGCAAATACAAGTCCAAATCCGCACCGCTGCCCAACAATGTAGGAAACCGGCTATTTCGGGTAGGCTAAGGCTGACGCCAAAGCCAGGCCGAAACCACCATTCCAGTCAGGGCAAGGAAGTCACACGCCAAGATAACCCCTGCTCACCCTCTAGGTAGCTTGGCACGAGCAGTCTAGGCTAAACTCGGAGACGATGTGTAAAGCATTTGCGTCAGCGCACAACAGCAACAACATACTAGGTACACCACAAAAGAGACTCCACACAAGGTTATATTAAAATAACTTTTGTATTGTCAAAACATATCAGATAGAAATTACACATGTACATTGTGCCCACTGGCACGGCAATATTCACAAGGGATTATTTACAAGACAGGGCCACATGGGCCACTGTCTGAATCAACACTTTGCAGATATAGAAATACTTGTCAGTAATTAGAATAAAAGTATAGAAACCTCACTGTAACACAAAGTAACAGTTATAGATCACATCCAGTAATTACTGGGAACAGGTAAGTACCACCTACGCAACCCTAAACCCCTTAGGAGACTGTCACGCAGGGGACCAGGACCTCACTAGGACCACCTGTACTAAAAAGAACAACCCCCTAAGTATCACACAGCATTTAGGGGTCTAAGAAAGAACACATTACCCATGATGTATGAAACACATTCAGAGGAGTAGTAAAGGAAAACCACCTAAGTAGCACACGGCGTTTTAGGGGTCTAAGAAAGGACACATTACCCATGATGCATAAATATACATTCAGAGGAGTAGTAAAGAGAAACACATAATGTATAAACCTACACATTCAGCGGTGTTAAGAATAAAGCACATGATGCAATAAAATTACATTCAGAGGTACCAGAATAATACAGTAGCGCAATAGTCACATGATGTCTAAAAATATTCAGAGGTGCAGGAATAAGACATGATGCAAGAAATCACATTCAGAGGTACAAGAACCATACAATTGCGCAAAACCTACACAAGCCACCACCTGTGGCAGTCCCTAGGCCAACTGGCCTTGTTGGGGCTAGAACGCCCTGAGTCTCAATGTCAGGGGCCTAAACGATGCAGGGGCCCACTACTTGCTGGGCACCTGTGAAGCGCACAGAACCTAAACGGTGCAGCTGCCCACTAATTGCTGGGCAGCTGGGGGCTTCATACTGTGACAGGGTCCTTACTGACCCTCAGGCGCAAACTGCGCCCACGCTGGAGCCACACAGGCTCTACATACACCTACGCCCACGTTGGAGCCACAGAGGCTCTGGCATGACACTGCGCAACGTTGGAGCCACCCAGGCTCTGCCACCACACTGCGCCGAACGCGGGAGCCTTCTGGGGCTCTTAAACAACCATGGTGCTTTCACTGGAACCAGCACTACACAAGCCCAGGAGGGGACGGGCATCGACAGTATGCCCCGAGGTGTCCCACTCGGGGGGGGCTCAGAATTCCGACATGCCCCCTGCGCCTCCTGGGGCTCTCAAAATAAAATATGGGCGTTGGAGCCTCAGGCTCCGTTGAAACCTGGGGGTGGCCCACTGTCAGCTGGGGCCGCCCTACCTCCACTCCCGTCCAGGTGCCGCTCTCCGGCACCAACAGCAGCTGCACGGAGCCCTCCCCAGCCCTTCCGACTCACCGGGCTTTCTTGGGCGGGCTCCTCCGGGCGGCGGCTTCTCTGCTGGGCGGCGGCTCACTCTCGCCGCCTGCGGTGGGGGCCGGCACCGACCGTGTGCCTCGCGCCCCCTCCGCTCTGCTCACTCGGGGCTCCCTCAGCACACGGGAGCCCCAGCAGCCATTCCTCGGCCCGCCTTCCAAGCGCAGCAGCTCCGGTCTCCCTCTCCTCACGGGAGACCGGACGGGCCCACCATGGCTTCCCCCCAGCCGTGGGAGGCGAGAACGACGTCCTCCTCACTTCTCCCGGGTCTCCCTGCCGAGGTGCACCTCCATCACGGCTCTCGGCAGCTCCTCCACTCACCGGGGCACGGCCAGATGCCTCCCAGCTCCCGCCACGGCTTCTCAGGAGCGGCCACTTGCTTCGGGGACTGGGCCAATCCCAGCGCGGCCCTGCGGCGCCTCCGCTGACGTCAGCGCTTCCTGGGCCAATCAGGACGCGACTTCCTCGTCGAGCCCTCCGCTAAGGCCCAATCCGTGCGCGGCTTTCCCGGATCAGCCGCCAATCAGCAGGCAGTCCCTTCGGTGCAATCTTCGTGGCTTTGGAGCTGCGGCAGTGATTTCCCAGGCAGATGCAAGCCCCGGGTCGCGGCAATCACGGCGTGAGCAGCCGAAGTTAAGTAAAACTAAGAAATAAGCGACGTGGGCACTCGCTAGGGCAAATAAAGCGCTCCCAGCGCTAATGGCCAGAATAAGCGCTCCCCAGCGCTAAAGCCCCTCTCCAAGTCCAGGATCATCCAGAGATGGAGCAAGCAGCTCCTAAGACCCAGGGAAAGGTCCATCAGGTGCCCAGGGGCTGGGCAGAGCCCAGGGATGCCCTGAGCCCAAGCTGCAGCAGCCCCTGGCAGATTCAAGTTGAAAACAAGAACAAACTGGAAGGGAACACAGCCCCTTCTTATACACAGAAAAGGCTTTGAAGTCTTTTGAAGTCTTTGTGTGAGCGAGCCCTAAGCCCTGGGTGTATCTGGTTTCCCTCTCCTGTCAGCCTCAGGTCAGAGGTGACAGTGGGCCATCCGGAGGGAGAGGCAGCAGGGTGGGCTGACAGGCACCGCCTGGTACCACCAGAGCTCTTCCCTCCCATCCGTGACAGCAGATGGGGGCCTTTCATCTATGGCTGACTCAGACCCCCCTCCTCCAGGGCCCTGCAGACCCCGTCCTACTCACCAGACAGTCCATCTACCAGCAGGCCCAGGCACATCAGCCAATCACGTGCCAGCAGACTCACTACACAATTATGCCAACTTCTAAAAGTGGCGCTTCTAGACTAGACACAGCCATGCCGCATATACCATTCTGCAGCATTCCCTCTCACGAGTTCACACATATCAAACTCGACCCTGCACTCCCCATGCATCAGGAATCTACCATGGGCATACATATTCCCCATTCATTCCTATGGGAGGGCAGGTCACTCACCATCCATACACAGAGAGCACACACACTTTACACTGTACCACAGTGAAAAAGTGCGCAGAGGCCTAAAATCACCAATCCAGGTTCCAAAAACAGGCTAGGAAAAAGCAAAAAGTCACGGGGTGAACCTGCCCAAAGGACCGGGTCCAACACCCTGGATATGTCTTCCTAGGACAAATGAAGCTGAAGGACACCCTGGACATCTCTTAATAGCACAATGATAGCTATAAGACACCCTGGATATCTCTTTGGACATCTCTTATTAGGAGAAAGGGAGATAGAGGACACCCAGGATATGTCTCACTAGGTCAAGTAGGAGGTAGAGGATAGCCTAGATATCTCTTGCTAGGATACAGTAGAGACAGAGTACAATCTATACATCTCTTACAAAGACAGAGTAGTCTGGACATTGTCACATGGCTAGATTAGGGCCCGGAAGAAACACTAACATCTTTACATGCACATGTTTCTTAATTTTCTTCTTTTCTACACAATGACTTTTGACACACATTCATTTGTGTGACAATGCAAGATTAGTTTCTCTGAAACCACTTTGCTTACAATTCCACTTCACAAGTACAATATCACAATACTTTGAACATTTAGTACAATGTCTGACACACATTGTGCAAACACTGTTGTTTGTTATTCATCTATGACGCGACATGGCTATCACAGGAGAATAAACAATGTCAACCTGGCTAAAACCTTGACATTGAAGCATGGATGATGTGTTTGTAAGTAAACATGCATTTCCATGCTCAAATCAGAAGAGCACTCTACTGTCACTGCAACTTCACTATTGTTGGAGACTCAGCCTGCTGATTCTGGTTAACCTTCTGCTAGGAGTGATGTCCAACTTGGGACCAAGACGGGGACCAGCATACACTTACATTCAGGTGATGGGATGTTAGATCATCCAGCAGAGGATCATTGGCAGAATACCCACCTTAGGTTAGTAGGTTAGGGAATGCATAGTTGGAGTTCACTATACGCAGTACTTAAATGGCAGCATATATACACTGTTTGAGCACAATGTTGGAATTGTTCATTCTTTTTACAGTTCTTATAGAAATAATCAATTGTATCTGCTTCTGTCTGTTAATCATTGCAGCACATTTATATTTGAGATAAGAATCACAATGTTTAAAAAAATATTGAAATGCCCCCTTAATGTATTTCTTATGTATCCTCCTGAGCACGCACAAGTGACTGAGTGAAAAAGGTTCTAGATCTGGTACCACGATTCCTTGGAGAGTCGGGGTTGTCATGTTCTGAGATTGCCCAATCCATTTGTTAACTTCTCAGGGTTAGTCGTACTTTTGGGTCCACTGTGAGTTCACATGACTATAAGCCTACATATTCCGAGGGGTGCTTAGAATCAGTCTGGCACCATTCTAACGTTTATGTTGTCCAACAATGAACAGTTCCTACTGAGAAAGTGGAAACCATACAACATGGCACCTCCAAGTTTGGTAGTTTGGGTTCTCCTTTAATTGATTGCCTGAGTAGTTCTCTTGTGCATACTCAGATAATCCTACACACTTCCTTTTCGTAGACGTCTGTAGTGGTAGGGACTATCCTCCTCATCTGAGTAGGTAGCCCCTATGTTTTGGCTGTGGGTTGTTCAAACTTGAACTTCTCAAAAGATTTCTTCCTATTGTGTTACCCTCTCTGAATTCCATTAATTATTATGTCAGAACCAGAAACAGAGGCACTTAACATTGCTGAGAACTGCAGATAAGCAGTTACTCAGAAACTATTACAATATGGTCTCACACTTCCGGGTGGGGGCGTGACCTTCGTGGTTGAGGCTCACAAAGCATATAATACATTGGTATACTATTCATGAGTTACATTCCCAGCAGCAAACAACACGACAATGTTGTTTCAGAATTACACAGAAGACAAAGGGGCTCATTGGGATGGCAGAGAGACCGCCACCGCCGGCACGGCGGTGGCGGTCCCTCCGCCATCTGGATCCCATTTCCCCCACCACATTAGGATGGCGGGGGAATCATGCCACAAGTGTGGAGGGTGCAGAAAGCGCCCACCACGCTTCTGCCACAGGCAATCGTAACCATTGCCTGGTGGAGCAGATAAGGGCAGGGACGTGAAGGTCACAATGCTGGGGTCAGCCAGTCTTTCCATGGCAGTGGAACCGCCATGGAAAGGCTGGCGGAGGCTTGCTTTGGAGGGCCTGTTACAGGCCCCCATTGTGGTGGGGGTAGTTCTGCACTGGGCCCCTTGCATTTCTGCGCGGTGCCTGCCACCTTGTGCAGGGAAATGCATAACATGGCCATTTACCATTGCGGTGGGTGCTGCAGCCTGCAGCACCCGCCGCAATGTTAACTTTCCAGATGTGACTGCCGCGGCAGCGGTTGCATCATAATTATGGGTGCGGGACTGCTGCATTACAGGCGGGCGGTCCTGATCCCGCTATGATGGTGGGCGGACTCAAGTCCGCCCGTCATCCTAAACAGCCCAAAAGTTCTAAATAACTATACACCATATGAAGAAATAGGACTACCTTTAACATTCCAAGAACATAACAATTTGATTGATTGCTGTTAGAAAGTCATCCTTCCGCCCTGTTCATCCCCATTTTTGCTTAATGATACTAGTGGTAACTCACTCTGACTGTGTCCTGGGCTCTGCTGGCAGGCTCAGGCCAGTGCTATGTTTCAAACACAATGAATAAATAGGGAACACTAAGTAAGAAATCAGCCTGACAGACAATATGAGTCCCTAGTAGGTAACAGGGCATGGGGGATTAATCTGCCTATAATCCCCTAGTAGATAATAGGGCATGAAGGTTTCGAAGCCCAGGAGTTGTTATCCATTTTGCATGTGTGCACTGCTGACTGGCTGTCTGTCATTTTAAATATAGCCTTACCTTTCAGACTGCCTTTAAAAGTAATTTCTTAAAATTGGCATGACCTGCTCGATATACCCCTATTAGATATTAGGGTAGGAGGATTGAAACTACCAATAAGACCCTAGTACATATTAGGGCATGGAGGTTTAGAGACAAGCAGCCTAGTTGAGCTTGTATGTGTGCACTGCTGAGTACCTGAGGTCAGTTTAAAAGCAGTCCTCCTCTGCAGCTCAGCTTTTAAATATAAAAAGTGCCCAAACTCAACCTTGGTGGTGGGGGGACATAAAACGTGATAATCTACATTATGTTTACATATTAGGTACCTCCAAGCTCTCCCCTTGGTGTCCCAGGTGTGGGGGTCATTTAATTATAAACGGGGTCCTTATAAAAGATGTTTTATAAACCCTGGTGAGGGAACGCAGACCATTTTACTTTTTTCCCTATTGTAGATACTTGGCTAAAAGGCTAACGTTGTAATTTTTATGCAGGCACAGTTATTGGCAGGAATAGAGTAAAAATATAATTTGAAGAGTTAAAGGAATGGCAATGATACATCCAACAGATTGACATGGTTGAATTGACCATAATTTGTACAGAAAAAAAAGCTATAGGACTTTCTTCTTTGTAAGCCAAAATACAGTCTTTCAGCAGTCTCCCCTGGTTGGTAAGAGCTAACTAACAAGCTTAGCAAAGATGCCTTGATTAGGTGATGAATGGCTGTCCAGGGAAGAGAGTTGTGCAGCAGCTGCAGGAATGCCAGGGGAGGGGAAAGTGGTCATAAAGCATGGGCCCTCATTTATGAAGAGCTTGCGCCGGCGGTGCGTCAAAAATAATGGCGCATCGTCGGCGCAACGCATGCGCCATATTTATGAAGTGGCGCATCTCCGACGATGCGCCACTTTCTACCCACTGCGCACGGAAATCCACTGCGTGAAAATGCCCTGCGACACGTAAGTATTAATGTATGCATGGTGGGCGTTACGACGGAGAAACATGCGCAAAAGTGACGCATCCATATTAATGACTCAATCCACTTTTGTCGCATCTGTTGCGGAAAATGCGCATCGTTGCGGTTACGTCAGAATTGGTGCGCCTGCAAAACGGACGCGCAGGAAATGACGCATCGGCACATAGCAAGAGGAGAGGCCACAGTGGACATTGCTGCAACAATCCCCACACCATGGAGGTGGTAATGCTGCGAGTAGCTGCCAGACGGAGACGACTAGCACAAGGAATCCAACCACAACCCCCTGCCCCACAAACCCCCCCCCCCCAAGGCAACGCCGCAGAAAGGAGCGGTTATTCCGTCAAAGGAGTGTCCTGAGAGGCCTCAGGAATGAGGAGGTCATAAGTCTATTTCGCCTCAAGAAGCAGACCATACTACATCTACTGCGACTCATTGGACCAAGGCTAGAGGTAGGAACCAACAGGCCTACCAACATACCGCCACAGGCAAAGCTCCTGGCTGTGTTGCACATGCTAGCGTCGGGCTCCTTCCAGACAACAGTTGCCAAAGTGGCAGGAATATCCCAGCCAGCTTTCTCATCATTCCTACCAACTGTCCTGGATGCCATCATCCAACTGACACCCCGCTACCTCTGTTTCCCCAACAATCCACAACAGCAGATGGAGATCAAGCAAGGATTCTATGACATAGCAGGCTTACCCCATGTGCTGGGTGCCATTGACTGTACACATGTGCAATTAGTACCTCCGGCAGCAACAGCACATTTGTACATAAATCGCAAACATACATATTCAATCAATGTACAGGCCATTGTGGATCACCGTGGACTATTCACCAATGTGCTGGCTAAATACCCTGGCAGTGTACATGATGCCTTCATATTCCGGAACTGCATCATAAATGACCGCTTCAAGAATGGCCAGTATGGCAATGGCCTACTTGTAGGTAAGCAAAAGAGTATGATACAATGCACCATCCATGCTACCATACTGTTAATATTGCTTCAATTACGCTTTAATGAGGACATGGATGGAATAATGTTGCACTACCATATACATATACATCAATAGAAGGGGCATAATTAATTTAGGTCATGCGCTGCTGGTGCCTAACTTTAAAAAAATTAAAAAGTCAGGCACCAGTGGCGCAAGTCCTTCAAAAAAGAGGGCCAAGGTCATGTACAGGCATATAGGGAGTCAATGCATGTCCGCCCAAATCTGTGTCCATTTCCCAGCATAACTATGAGCCAAAGGTGTCTTGCATGTGAGTCACTGGGTGTGTTCTCTGCAACATCCATGCCCAATGGACACTGTCAAAAGAAATATTACACACAACATATGGCCTGTACTCGACCAGAACCATTACAAGCATTTCATTGTACCTTCTCATTTATTCCATTACAGCTGACCAGGGATATGGCATCCAGCCATGGGTGATGACACCTTATGGAAACCCACAGTCGCCACAGGAAGTAGCGTACAACCAAGCACATTGCAGGACCAGGAACATTGTCGAAAGAACATTTGGTCTGCTCAAGGCCAGGTTTCGGCGCCTGGACAAGTCTGGTGGACGTATGCTGTATTCACCAGAGACAGTGTGCAAATTAATTTTGGCTTGTGCAATACTGCACAACATATGTGTGCTCACAAAAGTCCCCTGGGATGAGGGACCTGAATTAAATCCACAAATGCCGGAGGATGACCAGGAGGACGGCCATGCTCCTGTAAACCAAAGCACAGCAGCAGGCATCCGCAGACGTGCTGACATAGTGCATAATTTTTTTTAACAATGTCAAAAATAACAGCCTCAGCATGCATTTTGAGTTTTTGTAAGGATTAATAAAAATACATCATACTACCTTTACTCCCTTGTGTATGATTAGTTTTCTAAAATTTATACTGCAAGTTGAATGACAATCTCATATGTGGAGTACACAATCAATCAATCAATCAAAGCTATTATATAGCGCACTACTCACCTGGAGTGTCTCAAGGCGCTAGGGGAGGGGGGGTCCGCCACTGCTCGAACAGCCATGTCTTCAGCCACTGCCTGAAGGCAAGGTGGTCCTGGGTCAGGCGGAGGTGGGTCGGAGGGAGTTCCAAGTCATGGTGGACAGGTAGGAGAAGGACCTTCCTCCTGTGGTGGCTCTTCGGATGCGGGGGATGCCGGTGAGGGCGTGGACGGTCGATTGAAGCTGGTGTGTGTGAGCGTAGAATTTGAGGCGGATGTTGAGGAATCCTGGGCCTTGGTTGTGTCGGGCTTTGTGTGCGTGGGTGAGGAGACGGAAGGAGAATCTCTTCTTGACTGGGTGCCAGTGCAGATCTCTCAGGTTTCCGGAGATGTGGCAGCGATGGGGAATGTCCAAGATGAGTCGTGCTGAGGCATTCTGAAACCGCTGGAGTGTGTAGTGGAGTCTGGCAGTGCTTCCTGCGTAGAGGGAGTTGCTATAGTCCAGTCGGCTGGTGACGAGGGCCTGGGTAACAATCATTCTGGTCTGGGTGGGGATCCACTGGAAGATCTCACGTAGCATGCGCAGGATGTTGAAGCACGACGAGGAGACTGCGTTGACTTGTCTGGTCATGGAGAGGGAGGAGTCCAGGATGAAGGGCAGGTTGCGTGCGTGGTCTGTCGTTTTGGGTGCGCTGGCCAGGGCGGGGGCCCACCAGGAGTTGTCCCAGGCGGAGGGTGAGGATCCCAGGATGAGGACTACTGTCTTGTCCAAGTCCAATTTCAGGCGGCTGTTCTTCATCCACATGGCTACGTCTGTCATCCCTTCGTGTAGGTTGGCTCTGGCGGTGGCGGGGTCGTTGGTAAGGGAGAGGATCAGCTGTGTGTTGTCGGTGTAGGAGATGATCTAGAGGTTGTGTTGGCGTGCGATGGCAGTGCGATGGCAGCGAGGGTGTTCATGTAGACGTTGAAGAGGGTTGGGCTGAGCGAGGAGCATTGAGGAATGCCGCAGATGACTGTGGTGGCTACTGATCTGAACGGGGGGAGGCGGACTCTCTGTGTCCTTCCGGCGAGGAACGAGGTGATCCATTCCAGTGCCTTCCCCTGGAGTCCAACGTTGCTGAGGTGCTGCGCTAGGGTACGGTGGCAGACAGGCCATGGAGAGGTCTAGGAGGATGAGGGCCGCTGTGTCTCCACTGTCTAGCAGGGCTGGGATGTCATCGGTGGCTGCGATCAGGGCCCTCTCGGTGCTGTGGTTGGGCCAGACTACGAGAGGTTGAGCGATCCGTTCATCTTGAGGAAGGCGTCCAGTTGCTTGTTGACGGTCTTCTCGATGACTTTAGCTGGAAATGGGAGCAGCGAGATGGGGCATCCCCATTTAGTGGTGCAGAAAATGATAAAACCACAGGTGAAGATGAGCCCACATTATGAAATCACACAGCAGGTAAAAATAATAACATTTCTTGTATGTTGCTAAGTCATGTTGGAGGTAATTCAATAATAGGACAAACATTACATTCATTAATATGTTACACAGTGGATGTGAGGCTAAATATGACCATCCATGAAAAAGTACACCTCAGTGCCCACACAGGTTTGCACAATAGAACTAATGTGGCAGGCACATAAATGAAGTAGGTGTATCATACTTCACAATCTCATCCATGCATTCATGACTCTACATACAACTGTGACGTTGGGTCTGCGTACGTCACAATCTGACCCATGCATTCCGGACTCCACGCACAAAAGTCACGTTACACAAGGACCAAAGTGACTTTGGTCAACACATGTCATAGTGTGACTCAGCAGAATTTAGAAACATAAAATATTTACACACAAACATTTTGTGTTCCTGTTGAGACACTTTCACGCTAAGCGTAAACACACATCTTTTGGCCAGCGTCAACACATACACCACTTAAGATATGCTACAACATTGTCAGATAATAACTGCAATGTGCCATTAATGAAGATAGTGACGCATGCCAATAAAGTCACATCTACATATAACACTGGTCGCACCTTGGGAGTAAAAGATGTCATCGGTCAGCCATGCATCTAATCAATGATGCGACATAATAAAGGTAGTGTCGCATCACAATAATGACGCTTCCACCAGAACTGGTCGCACCTTGAGGGGAAAAGATGTCATCAGTCAGCCATGCATCTAATCAATGATGCGACATAATAAAGGTAGTGTCGCATCACAATAATGACGCTTCCACCAGAACTGGTCGCACCTTGAGGGGAAAATATGTCATCAGTCAGCCATGCATCTAATCAATGATGCGACATAATAAAGGTAGTGTCGCATTACAATAATGACGCTTCCACCAGAACTGGTCGCACCTTGAGGGGAAAAGATGTCATCAGTCAGCCATGCATCTAATCAATGATGCGACATAATAAAGGTAGTGTCGCATCACAATAATGACGCTTCCACCAGAACTGGTCGCACCTTGAGGGGAAAAGATGTCATCAGTCAGCAATGCATCTAATCAATGATGCGACATAATAAAGGTAGTGTCGCATCACAATAATGACGCTTCCACCAGAACTGGTCGCACCTTGAGGGGAAAAGATGTCATCAGTCAGCCATGCATCTAATCAATGATGCGACATAATAAAGGTAGTGTCGCATCACAATAATGACGCTTCCACCAGAACTGGTCGCACCTTGAGGGGAAAAGATGTCATCAGTCAGCCATGCATCTAATCAATGATGCGACATAATAAAGGTAGTGTCGCATGACAATAATGACGCTTCCACCAGAACTGGTCGCACCTTGAGGGGAAAAGATGTCATCAGTCAGCCATGCATCTAATCAATGATGCGACATAATAAAGGCTCGTGTCGCATGACAATAATGACGCTTCCACCAGAACTGGTCGCACCTTGAGGGGAAAAGATGTCATCAGTCAGCCATGCATCTAATCAATGATGCGACATAATAAAGGCTCGTGTCGCATGACAATAATGACGCTTCCACCAGAACTGGTCGCACCTTGAGGGGAAAATATGTCATCAGTCAGCCATGCATCTAATCAATGATGCGACATAATAAAGGTCGTGTCGCATTACAATAATGACGCTTCCACCAGAACTGGTCGCACCTTGAGGGGAAAATATGTCATCAGTCAGCCGTGCATCTAATCAATGATGCGACATAATAAAGGTCGTGTCGCATTACAATAATGACGCTTCCACCAGAACTGGTCGCACCTTGAGGGGAAAATATGTCATCAGTCAGCCATGCATCTAATCAATGATGCGACATAATAAAGGTAGTGTCGCATGACAATAATGACGCTTCCGCCAGAACTGTTCGCACCGTAAGGGGAAATATTTTAACTGTACCATGCTTCAAGTCAACGATGCGACATAATTACGTTTTATTCGCATGCCAATTATGACGCATCACCGGAAACGAGTCGCATCGCAACAGGAAATGATGTAACCAGCCTGCCCTGCCCAAAAACAGGAAGTTATATGATACTTTCGCTTTCTCTTTCACTCCTTTGTAGTCTCTGAGAGGTGTAGGAGTGTGTTTGCAAAGTGCTTGAGAGTTTTGTCCTGTCCTGCAGTTGTTTTACAGTGTGTGTCTTGCTAACTGTGTCCAAATTGTCTCTGTAGTGTTCAGTATTGTCTACCTGTGTGTTGTGTGTAAAGGGGTGTCTGTCTGTTTAGGGGTTTTATTATTCATTAATAGGGGGATTTGTGTTGTTTTAAGGGGTTTTCAAAGTTAGTAATAGGGGGAATAGTGTTCTGTTTAGTGGATTTAAACTATTAGGGGTATTCCTGTGAAAGCCACTATTTTTTTTGTAGCATTCACACAGCGTGGCTTGTGCTTTGTCACAATGTCACCCAGGTCTAGGAACCTCACTGAGCAGGAGTATGGGGGGCTACTGTGGCTGATTGTCCACTACCTCCCTAACATGATTGGGAGTGGAGGCAGGGTACTGCTGGGTTACCCAACCCAAGAAAGGAAGCAGAGGTGGGAGAGGGTCCGGTACCAGATGTTGCGAATATTTGGAGTGGACCGGACCCTCCGACAGTACAAGCATCGGTGGGCTGATGTCATCAACCGTGAGCAGGATCTCCTGGACCACCTTGGAATCGAGGTCGAGGGAACAATTGGTAAGTCAAAATACATTTATTTAATGTATTAACAGCTGTATTGTAAGGTTAAGTTATTCAATTGTGAAACTACAGGGGTCTCACTGATGATCCCCTTGCAACGCTGTGACATCAGATAAAGGGCCATATCTATCAACAAACCCTTTTGGTAATCTAAACTTGAGATTAGCAAGGAATCCATATTTATGATTTGACAAATGGTATGTATTAAGAAAAATTACTATTATTTTAGGAATCCATTAATCTTTCGTATGTGCAACTTTGCATGTTTAGCCTTAGCAATTAAGGGATAATTCCTTATGCATTGCCATGGCCCAGGAGGGCCATAGGGAAAATTTAAAATCTATACACTTATTTCAAATCAGCTATTTGCTAATCGACATAAGTGAATTATTACAAGGGTGCAGGGTTGTCTCAAAGACACACTGCTGCAGTCCTCAAAAGTATATGTGTGTGCATATGGTGCACATACATGCCCTATGGCCATGTGTGTGCATCACCTGCCACCTTCCAAAAAGCAAAATTGTGCATGTTGAGAAAAATAAGCACCTTACCATCAACTACAGGTTGGTGTTAATTTGTTAAATATCAAACATAATTAGCTACACAAAAATGCAACATACATAAAGCCAGATTAATGAGGCATGTGTGCCTCTTTGCACCGCTATTGCGTCACTTCATTTGACCAACTGCCGCACAAATAAAGCGCCCTATTCACAACTTCGTAAAGCACTGCGCCATAAGAAGGCGTTCCTGCGCAGGGGGGGGGCCTTCCTGCGCAGGAACCCCTCATGAAAGTGGCTGAGTGAAATCAATGAAATTTCACTCATTCACTTTCTGGGCAATGCTGCGTAACAACCCTGCGCCTGCTTGAAGCAGGCGTAGGTATTGACGCAGCATTGTGCAGATGGTGCATCCCCGTGCCTTGCTGGAGCTGCGTTGCGCTTGCGACGCAACTCCAGCAATGGCCCACAATTCCCACACAGATGCCTCGCGCATCTGTGCCGTTTGTTCACCATGGTGTGCTGCTTTATAAATGAAGTCCCCCATAAAAGCACAATCACATACATCTACACAATGCAAACATATTTTCGATATGGGACAAGTGTGCAAGTATTTGGCAAATGCCATCTCAATGTGACACCACAAACAAGGGATCACATGTGTGTCATACATGCAGTGGAAGAGTGTTAGAACCTGAGATGCCAGGTCACCTAGGGTAGCCTGGCCTAGGGGTAAGACATGCAATTTCTAGAGGCACAGTGTGAAGGTTGCAGACCACCCAAAAGTAAATTCACGCAATAGCACACAAAAACAACATTACACCAAATTTCAGGAAAATAAGTACTGCTGTATAAAATTATTTCTTCTATTCTTTTATGCTTTAGATTTTACAGTTCAGTACTTTACCATCAGTCAGGTGAAATCACTATCCGCTAAAGTTTTGGAAGAGAAACTACTACTCAATATACGCAAAGTCAGATATCATCACAGTATTAGCATTCTTTTTAGCAGAGTCACTGGTATTAAGAATTCACATTACATTACTAGAATTTCTAATAGTTAATTAGGCATAGTTTCTAAATATGATCTATACTCTACAACTGGTCTCAGCAATAGCAATAATACTCTTAAATTACTATGCTAGTTGTTAATTAATTCCAATAGCGCATTACAGTTAAATATGCAAAACAACCAGGTCTGGTAGGTAACCCTTCTAATTCCATAGGACAGTTAATTATGCAATATGCTTTCATTTTGGCTTTTCAGACACTCTACTCCATCAGAGGGGGGCAAACTGTCATTGATGGTCAAGAGCCAGGGGTTGATTATGATGTTATACTCCTGGCACCCCCACTGGTAACCAGGCTTCTTGAGTCAGTTAGTGTTTAATAATTAAGCCTCTCGTTTGCCAGGCTCTCCTCCCTCCTCCTCTCTCTCAATTATAATCAGTGTAGGGAGGAAGCCAGACGATCAGGAGGCCTGACCAGCTCTCCCACGCTACCCCTCACTCCTCCCTGCTTACTTGTGAGGGTGGCCAGCAGGCGGATCTTCCGCTCACCCCCTGTACCTTTCAGATGCTTCTCTCCTCCTACTCGGCCTCTCCGCCCCCTGTGGAGCAAAACCGAAGCGCTAAACACAGCGCAACAGCCGCTTAACAGGCTGCTCCTCACCACCACGGATCTGACCCTCGGCGCGCAGATCGGTCCCAGCCACTCGCCGAAGCCGCCTCCTCACAGCTCTCCTCAGCGGTGGACGACGACGTTGATTTCCACACCCATGGGCTCCACTGCGCATGCGCGGGGGAAAAGCGACTCCGCACCGGGCCTGCTCAATCCTCGGCCCCTCCTCTCCAGGCAGTCCCCCAATTCAGTGGGGAATTAGCGCGCTGGCGCCGGGCATGAGCACTGCGCTCACTCTCACTCCTGGATTCACCGGACGCCGACACAGAGCGCGACAGGTGCCCCCGGGGTCCCGTTTACGGCGCTGGCCTCACAAGGCTGCCCAGGCTCAAGGGAATCTTCCTCCAGTCTCCAACCACTGGTCAATTAGTAAAGTGTCGGCTCCCTGCCAGTCCTGACACAGGTAAGAGATGCCCAGTGCCACCCAGGTCAAAAGCTTACTTCTTGCCCTCAACAGGGAAAGGGGGGATCAAAGGGGCTTCCACAGAATGAAGCCACAGGGCGCTTTTTCCACTCTAGGACCCCAGCCCTTTTTACTGGACAGTTAACAGGAGCCCTCTTTAGTACAGTTCCCACCACTGGGCAGAGGACTGCGCTCCACAGCGCCGCAGTCTCCTTATCCTACCTACACCCCACTATTTTGAAGCTAGGGGTCAGTCAGGCGCCCAGGGTCTCCCTTAAACTTCCACAGCGGGGACAGGACAAGGAACCCACTGGAGAAATAGAGAAGTGGAATTATTAGGCTGCTTCCCAGTCCAGGAGTTCAACCCTTACACTAGTCTCCTCCCACCTGCCAGGATAGCCTGTCCTCCAGCTGACTCTCACAGGTAGACAAAAAGGCGGCCCCGCATTCCGCCTTTTATAGGCTGCCCTTCAGTGGTCCAGAATGGACCAGAAGGTTCTGGAATGCCCTATGCTGGTCTATGGGTAAGTTCTGGACTTGGCAGTTAGGGCAGTTGTTAGCCACCATTTTGTGGTCTCCACTTTCCCTGTCAGAACAGGCCTCTGGGCCTGAGGTAAAAGATTATGGGGGGAAAAAGAACACCTATCCCCTTGACCAACACCTATAAAAAGTAGTAGACACAAAAATATTAAGGGTATGAGGGGCAAAAAGGGGACAAAATAAAGAATAATGAGGAGGGACTACGCAAAAAATCCAGACAGGTCTAACAAAGAGTGTGCTTCACATGTGAAGCACTTAGCCAGAGACTGTTGTATGAATCAGGTTGCCTCATGGGATGCATCGTAAGCCAATGTTGAAGATACCACTGACTCTCATGTAATCTCTGTACTATGTTGAAATATGCAACATACGCTGAGAATCTGCTCTATTGTCTTTCCCTTGTGGGTGGTCCACCACCATACACAAGGGGTGAGGTGGAGTCCTTCAAGGATCCTAAGGCCATTGGTGAGTTAGAAATCCTTACTATGTTTGTCTGTATGCTTAAAATGTCTCCTCATGCATGCCAAGTATGCAGACAGTGCCAAATTCATCATTCTTGCATGCAGCATGTTTACACATCACATGTGCATGGAAGTGTGAAGGACTCAATGGCACCATGTGGAAATCCATTTACTCAATGATAAGGGTCACATGTATGAGGTGTTACAGTGTGCAAGGGACACAGTAACAAATCTTGTGCTGCTGTAAGTATC
The DNA here is from genome assembly GCF_964261635.1 of Lissotriton helveticus. Taxonomy (NCBI): domain Eukaryota; kingdom Metazoa; phylum Chordata; class Amphibia; order Caudata; family Salamandridae; genus Lissotriton; species Lissotriton helveticus. Next base: position 35,742,230 of record NC_136064.1, on the reverse strand, counting down.
TATCACATAAAATTAGACCACAATCAAACTATACATCTATACCTCCATAGAGCACCATACTCAGGTGTGAGGGTCTGAAGGCACTGAAGGGAGGGGGTGTGCTGCTACTGATGAAATAGGCAGCTCTTGAGTTCTTTCATTAAGGTAAGATGTTCCTGGTCAGTCGTAGTTGTGCGCCAAGGGACTTTCATGTCTTGGTGCCCAGGTATGAGGATGATCTACGTCCAGTGGTGGATGAGTCAATCCTTGGGATGGTGGCCAGTGGGAGGCTGGTGGAGCAGAGTTGGCGGGTAGGATGTGAGAACGAGAGGCGGTTGAGGAGTCATTCTGGGTCCTTGTCATGTGTCTGTGTGTGTGTGTGGGTGAGGAGCCATAACGTGATCCTTGTGTTGAAGGTGACCCAGTGTTGGTCAATATGGCCTGTAGAATAGCAGCTGTGGTGAGGGCCGTCGAGGATGAGTTGTGCCGATGCATTTACTATGGGTAGTAATTGTAAGTGAAGTCTGGCAGTGGTTCCTGTGTATAGGGGCTTCCCGTTGTACAATTGGCTGTTGATGAGGGCCTGGGTGACCGTCTCACACGTTCCGGTGGTGATCCACCAGAATATCTATCCGAGCATGTGCAGGGTGTAGAATCATAAGGATGACATGACGTCCACTTGTTTGTTAGTTATGAGTGAGTAGACCTGGAAGTATCCCAAGTGGGGTGTATGCTCCGTGGGTGTTCTTGCAGTCACCATTGTTGTGGACCAATAGGCGTCGTCCCTGGCGGATGTTGATTTGCCAAGAATGAAAACCTCTGTATTGTGTGTCTACAGTATCCGCTGACTGACCTTTTTCCATTCTGCTGCGTCTATCTTTCCTTCATGGAGGTTGTTTTTGTTCGGGGCTGGGTCATGGGTGAGGGACCGTACCAGATGGGTGTCATTCGCATAGGTTTGTATGTTGTGGTGTTGTGTGCATACAATGGTGGCAAGTGTGCACATGGAGATGTCGAAGAGTGTCATGCAGAGCAAGGAGACTTGGGGTACGTGACAGTCAGTGTATGTAGACCATGGCTACGTGACACATGCTAATTCCAGTACAACATAGACATACCTCCTACAAGTAGGATTTCCTTGTGCCCCATGTGTGTCAGTACTTGCTATTGTTAGAGGGATGCAACAGTGCTGCAAGTCCATCATCAATCAGCACTATAATAATGCAGTTACCTATGCAACTAAAAGGGCTACCGGCAGATTTGACTATTGACATCAGTATTAAATATGCATTGATGTACATGTCTATAAATGGCCATAGCATCATTTATCATGCATTGTCAACTCACATACCAGGCCTTGATGCTGGCCATTATATGACGTCCCCTGTGAAGATGCGTCTAACATGAAAGTGTTGTGCAGTGTGTGTTGTGTAGTGTGAAAATGCAGCACGTATGTACTCCCAAGCAGCACCCCATGTACAAGAGTTAAATGATAGGAGGCGGTGCACAAATCAATTGCAGTGCACACCTGTGTCTTTCCTTGAAACACAATCCTAATTTGGCCATGTTTTGTTTCCATGGTGCATTTTACATGGGTGTAGGCTTGTGCAGCATACAGGGATGATGGTCCATATACCTTGCTATGTATCTGCGTATGAAGAGCACAATTACAATGCCTATACAAACCTTGCCTGCACACAGATGCACAGGCATCATTTTGAGAAGGGGCCTGCATATGTGAATGGCGAGCATTGGGTTCATGGCCAGGACATATGATTTGGAATGCCCCATCTCATATGTATTGAGGCCTTACATGTCATGTAGATTATTTATCATGTTAGGTAGTACGCAATATCACTTAGCATCCCTGTGTATGACCATAGATGATGATGCCACCATGCTTTTAAATTGATGCCCTGTTAACGATAGCCCCGTGACAAATGTACCGAAGGTTGCATGAATGTGCATGTGTACAGGTGTCAATGTGTTAGTGCAGACTGATGTGGATGTCATTGCTCCATTACAGAAAACATGACACAAGATGAGGAGAGGCAGTATCGCATCCGTCTAGAGAGATACCGCCACATACGGAATGTTGGTCGTTCATTCAGGCAGATGGGACGCCGACATGAGCACTCACGTGCTGATGGAGCATGGAAATCACCAACTCCCACTCCACCATCCAACACGCGGAGCCGGAAGGAAAAGGCCAAAACCTCACACATGCACTCCGGACCACCAACAGGATCATGTGAAGATCAACATCCCCAGATGGACACTGAATCACCTACAGGGAGTGGACCATCAGGCATGCAGACATCAGCACCCTCAACATCAGGTTTGGTTGCACCCCCAGCTGATCTTGGTTCAGGATCTGCTACTCAATCCACTTCTGGACATCCCTCAGATATGACCCCAGTGACAACCACTGCTCACAAATCGCCAACCACCACAGCAGAGGCCCTTCCAACGAGTCCAGGTGGAGGTGCAGTAGGGCAACTTGGACGTACAGCAACAGGGCATGCAGCAGCTCCCCCTGAGATCGACGGTGTGCTCCTGATGGCCAAAATTAACAAGATTGAGGGGCAAATGGAAATGTTTGAAAAAGGCCAAAAGGAACTGACATTGAAGGTTGCGGGCATGCAACTGCAGCTGGCCACCCTGCTGTCCATGGTTGCGGACATGAAGGCCAACATTGAACAAATGGACGAGCAGGAATGAACACATAGTTAACAACTGTGGTCGTTGTCCATGACATGGAATTTCACATGTCAAGTTACGGACCTTGTTATTGTTTACATTTTTTACATAGTATTTAGGATAGTTGTAGTACTTAGGAATAGTGTTAGGATAAGTGTTAAGTTATTAGGAGTGGGTGGGGGTTGATGTATAGTGTATGTTAAATGTATTTTTATATGTATAAAAAAAATATTTAAAAAATATATCATTGTTTAGTTAGGTAGGTTAATTAGTATGTGTTTAGATTAAGTGTATGTATGCCTGATGTGTGATTGTTGAATAGGGGGTGGGGGGTCATCTGTGTGTTGTGTAGTATGTGTGAGGTAGGTATAGGAACAGTTAGACAAGATAAGTGTAGATGTTAGTGCATTAGATTAGATTAGTGTAGGATTTTATAAACATTTTTGAATAGTGTAGTGTAGTTTAGCATTACATTAAAATAGTCTGAACAATTTTTGTTAATAAAACATCTGTTTCAATTACAATCAGTTGTACTTGTAGGCATATGAAGTAGAGAAATCAGCTCTGGATGAGCCTTACCCTTGCTGGCCAAGGAATGTGAACAATGATCTCATAGCTGAGATTACCGTTACATGTTAGCTATTGTAAGCGAAATGTTCATTACCCTATCACTAATTCATACAGGCCAATACTCACCCTTGAGGGACTTTAGGTAATGTGTCTCAGGTGAGCCCATGTGATCAACAATCATGTGTAAAGATTCTGGGACCTCTGTCATGACGTTTTTCCGTAGTGGAGCACAGCAGGCCTTCCTGTAGTGCTACCCTTTTGCAGGCTGAAGTGCAGGACCGTGCCGTATCTGCTAGTTACTGCGCAGTCCTGTTGTTCTCACCAGCACTGTTGCACAATGTCCTGTTCATCGCTAACGCAGTCACCTTTGCACAATGGGGCAAGTGTGTCTGCCTTGCTGTGAACATCAGACTTGTACAGGAATGGACACCTCTCAGTTAATCAATCATCACAACGGCCTCTTCCTCTTACTATGTCTACTGCATTGTGAGGAAAAGGGGAGACAAGGAGAAATCATCATATTTGTCAACATTGAGCCTTCTTCACGCCTGCACTGGGTCTGTGTAATTTCTGGACAGTGCCTCACATTTCATGTTCCTATTACATCTGTGGCAGTGTCAAAAGGCAATGGATGTTGCTGGGAAGGCACCCAGCAACACCCATTGCACGTGTCTGTACCGCAGATCAATGCGTGCAAGGGTTGGATTAGCTGCATGCAGCATTATCCCATGACTATGTGCCTTGGTGATGGATGATGACTGTTAGGCAGGGTTAGGCATCACACAACGTCACAACAAGTGAGGGTCAGATGGCACATGGGCCGTCATTTATTGGGCCACCTGGTATTGAGACTGTACCTCAATGTTTGCAGTGTTTCCCAATGCTGAGGGCCAGTATGACCCACGTCTTTCCTGCAAGTGGAAAAGAAAGCAGGTTTACAGCCTGGCTATGTAGATGCAGGGAAATGTGACCATGGATAGGTCTGTATTGCAGACGTATGTCTTGTGGGCCTAGAAGCAGATTCATTGGTAGAGGTTTGCTGGCCCAGGGTTCTGGCTGACTGTGTAGGTGTGTGTGAGCTCCTTGAGTGTCAGTATATCTGTATGGGTGTGGATGCAGTAGAGCTCCTGTATGTGCAGGCGGAAGTGGTATTATCATGTGAGCCACAGGGAACGTCTACCTACGGTTGTCTGGACATTAATCTTTTTTGTACAGAGGGTATTTTTGATAATGTTATTGAGTGCTTTCACATTGCACAGGCTGATGATGATGGGTGTGTGGCAGATCCAATCAATGCATCAGTTGGCAATAATTTTGATGCACTTGCAGAGTTAGCAGAGGGTGAAGAAGTATGGTGAGGATACTACTATTATCCGTAATGACGGGGTGAAGGATGTGTTCTGTACAATGTATAGTTTGTGTGGCACATATGAGTGCTGAACTGTTTATCCAGCCCAGGGTACCCCCAGGTATAGTTCCATGTGGTAGTGGTTCTTGGGATTATGATGAATTTTTTTTGACAACAAATGGAGATGTGTCCAGCTGAGGCACATACTTGTTGGCACATCTCGCATCCATTGTGGTTAGTCGTGTCCTGTAATGTTGGGTACCTTGGTGAGTGAGAGGCAGAGCTGGGTGTATTAGGCGTAGGGTACTATGCAGAGTCCATGTTCACTGATGCCCTCAGCAAGCGGAGCCATGTAGACATAGCAGACAAAGTTACTGAGGGACAGTCCCTGAGGAACTCAGCATCAGTACTCTGTGTGTTGCGCTGTGAAATGTATTAGGCTGAATCATCTGCTCCGGTCTGCAAGGGTGGAGACATTCCAGTGTGGTGTTTTACCTTGCCTCATGCCATAGTGGAGTCTAACTGCTAGTGTGTTGTGGAACATTGTTTCTTGCAATGATGCAATGTATTGTGTATATGGAGTGGCAGTGTGACCTACTTTGCGGATTGTGTGGATGTTGTTGTGGCATGTAGGAGTGACATCTTGATGCCGTTGTTTGTCATGGTGGAGGATTGGGGATGTTCAATGTTCCTATGAACATCAGTGGGTGCATGATGACCCTCTGGTTAAGGATTTAGACTGCATATGTGTGTGGAAAGATGTGCCTGTGGGTCTTCACATCTGTTTGGTCAGCAGGGGTGTAACTGCTAATGTCATGTAGCTCTCAGCATTTGCTATTACTGTGGAGGTGCATGTTCCAATGGTGGAGGCCATGTACTGTCACTGTTTGTGTGCTGTGGGGGATGCAGCCCTGTGGAAGATGTGCTGTGGGCAGGGGTGTGTGGGTGCTCCTTAAAGTATGTCCATCACGGTGTTTGTGATGTGAAACATGTAGCCAAGTGGACACCAGAGGATGGTGTGTAGTGTGGCTTACTTGGGCTAAGGTGTAGTGTGGTATGCCTTGCTTATGTTCATCTAGGTTGACATTCACCTTGATGATCTAGTGGTAGGAGACTGTACCAAGTGTGTATCTAAGGCAATGAGGCATGAGGGCCACAGTCTTTGCAGCAGCACTGAATTATTAGTAGGAATTCATACATGAGACACCATGTGAGTGTTGAATGATGTTGTTTCAATCACTGGTGTGAAGCATGTCCCTATTCCCATGCTTAAGTTACTAATATTGTGTGCTACTCTTCTTACCTTAGGATGTGCCTCTGATGCCAGCCACCTGCTGATGTTTTCCTTTCATACATACATGTGGTATGTCAGATATTTCATCATCACATACATACACCTTGGACTGACCCACAATCATGTTAGCGTGCAAGCATATCTGATGTTCCCCGTCACCCCCTCCTTGTACAAACTTGTAGTGTTACTCATTAGAACTAAAGTCATCATTCGTAATGTTGCACATTTGCTATGCTGTTGTACACACGTTACTACTCACTTTATGAACTTTGCCAGTTGGACTTTGCATGTTGTGGGTGCACATTGATGTAAGTGACACAACTTAGCAATTGGCAAGGTATGACAGGACTATAATGATCAAGGGCCACATACAGTAGGGTTGAGTTTGTACATGCACAGTCCATACATCAACATGACATTTGAGACATGCATGAGTGAGTAGTGTTTTTATTGTGTGAGAAGGGAGTGTCAAAATCATATGTTCACCTCATGGAGGGAGACCGCAGATAATTCATTGTACATCCATTGGCTAGCAGTAATTTGTTGTTCATCATTACTGTGGTACAATGTCAGTTTTATGTGCACCAGACAGTGTATATGTATTGTCCATGTACAATATGTCATGCTAACGCATGGTTCTGCGGAGGACTGGACAATCTTCAGACTCTTCTTCATCAGATGTGTTTGTTGTCACAGCTGATGGTGGACTCAGTGGTGCAGTTGACACGGGAGGCATAGACACATCAGGGGCTGCAGATGTAGATGGGATTGTACCAGCATCATGTTCGATGCCCATCAGGTACCGCATGAATGCACTGAGCATGAGTTGTTGATTTTCAAGCACAGCTGTTACATCATGTTGGTAGTTAGCCAATTTGGTCAGGTAGGCATCCTGTTTAGCATTCATATCTTTAAGGGTGTCTGGCCACTTCAAGACTGCCACTTGTGTTAGGCATTTGTCTGTGCCTCTGCTGCATGACCTCTGATATCTCATTCATGGCGTGAAACAAAGTACGTGGTGGTGCATCATTGGTGCTACCAGTTTCCGCATTGCCACTATTGGATGTAAGGCAACGGAGCACTCCCTCTAGGGTGCCTGCCATGCTCTCAATGCCTTTACGCACCTCCTGTGCCAACTGCCCCTGTACATCCACGACACGTTGTTCAAAAATATTCAGCGTGTTTGGCGAGTGGTGAGGCAGAGATGTTGTGGGAGGTGGCGTAGGAGTGCTTCCAGGTTGGGCAAGCGGAGATCCCACTGTGCTGGTTTGCCTTCTGGGGCGGGGAGAGGGAGTCTGTATTGATAGTAAGAGGTCCTGGATGACGTCTGTGTCCACACTTGGTACACTTTCCACGGCGTCATCATCGGATTCAAACATAGGTTCCTGCTCATGAGGATGTGTACCATGCTCTGAAATAAAAAATAGATGTATGTTTATGATCATGTCTGACATATGGTGTACAAAAGCACAATTCTCAGTCATCTACCCTTTTTGAGTTTGATGTGTGTCAACATGTCAAAGTTAAAGCTACACATCATCACTCATGTTACCTAAAATGACATGGCATGATTCATTTGATGGATTCTATATATTTGTCTAAAAACATGGCACATGGCCAGACAGTGCTTGCACACTTGCAACATTCAACTTGAGTGCATGTCCTGATGTCTGTTTTGTTGGTGTATATTGGGGACTCATTCCAGCACAGTAGCAAGTCCAAGTGGCTTTATGCACTCTATATGTGTGCAACAGGTATCAGGCCATAATTACAGAGGATTGGGGACATGGATTTCTTACCATCTCCCATCATCCCACATGTCATAGCCATCACAGCTGTGTTGTTTGTGTGTGGACCATTTCCTGTGTCTTCATGCTAATTACGTTACATTTTGATAATACAGATTGCTCCTGGTATGTTGCTCAACCTACACCCAGCTCCCCCTGTGTGCCCCTGCTGCCACTGCTGAGTACACACTGGGAGGTGTGCAGTTCCACCATATTAGTGTCCCATTAGTGGCCTCATTACAACTATTTTACACACTGTTTGCACACCATTTTTGTTTCTGTGCCACTGTTCCACCACCCCATGCACACATGCTGCTCCCGCCTACCAGCTGCTCCTCCCTCCCACATCCCCATATGTCCCAAACTGTGCTCGACTGTGCTACTTGCGCACCAGAGACACACCTTAAGCAAGCCAGTCTGCTGCCATCTGCGCCTCGACCATGCCCAGCGGCAGGACCCCTTGTGGCCACTAACGCCACTACACCACACTCAAGTACTACGCCGGTACCCTCCATGCACTCAATGCCATCCAACACAACAGTTGTTTCCAGCCCACCACAATAACATACACACGGGACCCTTCTCCTGCCGCACATGCAGCTTCACATGCAAGTGAACCACCAAACCCCCATGGAGAGGACCCAACCACCTCTGATGCATTATCCACAACACCCACTCCACACGAACACAGCCCATGTGGCTCTGGGATGTGCTTGACACCTCCGCCCCAGATGTGTGATCATTAAACTTGAGCTGGTGGGACTAGTCCTCTGCAACCAACATCCCCATAGACATCCCAGACAGCTACAAGTTGAATCGCAGGGATTGCGCTGACTGATTTGGTGTATGGGTCACCATCGACCACAAGTCCCCCCTCAAGGTCGGCACCCATGCAGACAACACCATCAACACCGCCAACCACCTGCACATACACATCCACACCGACACCCAACACCACCTTCAGAGGACCCTCATGTACAGCACACCAACCCTGTGCTCAGTTTTGCTGCTCCATCAAGGCCCTCCCCAGCACCCACACACTCCCCTCCACGCACCACATCATCCTGTGTGACCTGACCTTACACCTCAAGGACAACAACGATGACAACTCCACCATACTGATCAACGACCTGACCAGACCCGGCTGCAGACTACTCGGGACCAAACCCACGCCGCCAGCCACAAGCTGGACCCCGTCTTCTCAACAGGCACCCACATCACCTCCAACCACACCACTGACCTGCACTCGACCGACCACCGCAGCATCAATTTGACCTTCTATTAATCAACCACACACCACTGCAGAGAACTGCTGCCTCACCAATGCTGGGTAAAAGTAAACGTAGACCAGCTGGTCACACCCCTCCGCCAGGGCCCGAACTACAACCCCACCAACCCAGTCGCCAGTGCCCAAAACACTATGACAGTGTATGTAGGACGGCACCAACACCTTTGCCCCACTCACGTTGGCCTCCAACTGCCACGCCTGCAGCAGAGCCACCCGGTTCACCGACTACCTCCAGACCTACCAAGGCACATGCCGGAAGATGGAGTGAACATGGCTCCATGGACACACACTGCACAACCACACAGTCCACAAGGACGCCACGTGTATACATCACCACCTCAACAGATTGGCAAAATGCTCCTCCTTCCAAACATTTCTGGATACCAATGCACACAACAGCAATGATGTCTTCTGCATCGTTATTGAACAGAGAAACCCATGCGAAAATGTTGTCAACATCCCACCCTCACAAGAAGTGTGGGACTCACTGTCCATCTTCTCACAGCGCACGTTTAGTGCCATCGACGACAGCTTCACCACCACATCCACACCAACTTTGCCAGACTCCACCTCCCCAGCGAGGACCACCAGCCCCAAACACAGCACATCCTGGTACTACGTCGACAAGGACGCAACACACAAGGTCATGAACTCCGTACACTCTGGATCACCACCAGTACCATCACCACACCACTTATTGTAAAAGGCAGAGGAAGCGATCATACCCCAACTACACAAGTTCATCTACATTTACTTCAATGCAGCAACATTCCATGAAATATGGAGGCACGCCACAAGCAATGCCCTCCTCAAGATGCACAAGTCACACCCCGAGGCCCTCGGGGACTCACTGCCCATCTCCCTGCTCACGTTCCCAACGAAGTTCATCTAGGTAATGAAGAACATGCAATTGTGGCGCCGGCTGGAAGACCCCTACATGTTTCACCCGTCCCAGTCCAGATTCATACGTACATACAGCAGCAAGACAGTCCACATGTCCAGCACAGACAACATCATGCACCAACTAGCCAGCACCAAGTCAGCAGCCCTCTTCCTCCTGGACCGGTCAACCGCCTTTGACACGGTATGCCATCACACTCTGAAGACACACCTCCGAGAATCATGATTCCAATTGAAGGCCCTACACTGAAGAACGTCCTTTCTCTCCCGCAGCACCCAGAGCGTCCAGAGTGTCCAAAACCCATCCATCAAATGGGACGCCCTCAACATCATTTGCGGCTTACCCCAGGGGTCATCCCTCAGCACAACACTGTTCAACATGTACATGTCCCCCTCGTACAGGTGGGCCGCCATCACAGCCTCTACATCATCTCCTACACCAACAACACCCAGCTCATCCTCTCCATCACCAGGGACCCACTCACACCCTCAACAAACCTCGACGAGGGACTGAATTCCCTCACCAAGTGGATGAGGTGCAACAGTATGAAATTGTACTTGGACATGACACAGGGCCTCATCCTTGGACCCACACCCTGAGCCTGGGACGACTCCTGGTGGCCAACCACACTGGGAACAGCAACAACACCCACTGACCATGCACGCAAATTACTATACATCCAGTACTCCTCCCTCTCCATGTCTGAGCAGGTCGACGCCATGTCCTCCTCATGCTACAACTGCCTCCACATGCTATGCTGGATCTACAAGCGAATCCCCACCACAGACTGACATTAGTGTGACGCAGGCGCTGAGCAGCAGCGGACTGGACTACCGCAACGCACTGTACTGAGGATTCCCAAACAAACACTTACAAGTACAGCAACTCATCCAATACACTTACGGCTCATTGATTGTCAACGTCCCACACCGCAGCAACATCTTCCCCCAAATGTGAGACCTACACTGGTTCCCCATCAGCAAGTAGATTAGCTTCAGGCTCCAGACCCAGACGCACAATACACTCCAGTGGCCCGGAGCAGGCTACCTGTACAGCAGACTCAGCTTGTACACCCCCACACGCCAGGTCCACTCCACCAGCCTCCCCCTCACCACTGTCCACCGCATCCTATGACCAACCTCCAGCAGCAGATCCTTGTCCTACCTCGCCGCCAAGACCTTGCACACCCTCCCGGCCCACCTACGGCAGACCCAGGACCTACTCTCCCATTCAGAAGACTCATCATGACCTGTCTCTTTGAGCGGTAGCCGCAGCCCCTTCCCATCAGAGTGGGAGATCCAACAGGTGTTTTTACATGCTGGAAGAGTTGTTCCAAGGACACAGACTTCTGTTATCTCAGATTTATATTTTCAAGCAGCTGTGGTTCATGCAGACTGCAATGTAATGCATTCCACAATGTTGCAGAAAAAAACCTGCGCAGCCAAAACGCGCCTGCTAGACTCATAGTAGACATCCCGCACCAAGATCACATCACCAGACACCTAAGAGACCTCCACTGGCTCCCCGTCAACAAAATCATTACTTTCCGCCTTCTCACCCATGCACACAAGGCCCTTTATGATATAGGACCCAAATGCCTCAACACTCGACTGTCCTTCTACAAACCCACACGCCAACTAAGATCATCCAATCAAGTCCTCGCCGCAGTCCCGCGCATCCAATATTCCACCATGGGGGCCAAATCATTCTCCTTCCTGCCCGCCTAGACCTGGAACTCACTCCCCACCCACCTCCGCCTTACTCAGACCCACATCCCCTTCAGATTAGAACTGAAAACCTGGATATTCGACAAATAATGAACCCCTCCCTCTAGCGCCTTGAGACCCTCCGGGTGAGTAGTGCGCTATATAAATGCCCGAACTTGAACTTGAACTCCCTGGTACAATACTTTTTGTAGACCCTTCACAGTTCATGACATTGCATGACTACTCTTTCCACTACACGTCTGTAATTGAGCCGGCTACCTTACTTTATGCACTGCACAACATTACCTTCTTTGCACAGTTCCCCTTGTAGGGACTTACCCTGTGTGTCTTGCGGTTCCTCATGCTCTGCACTGTCCTGTCCTGGGACGCCAACCACCAACTCCTCTGGGATGACCGCCGCTACCCGCTCCTCAAGGTCATCCAGCTCTTCCTGTAGTGATGGGCTGCCTCCTCCTGTCACCCCAGCTTCTTTGCGGTTTCTTGCCATTTTCTCTTTTGTCCGGCGCTTTATGTCGTTCCAGCGTTTCTTCAGGTCAATGACTGTCCTCTTAGATTGGGCCACACAGTTGACCTTTGCCAATATGGACAGCCAAATTGCCTCTTTTTTTGATAGTGGCAACTTTGAACTGGCAAAGAGGTGGTGCTGGTGGTCTGTGACCTCATTTATGAGGATGGTGTTCTCCTCAGCGCTGAAATTAATTTTCCTCTTCCTCTTGCCATGGGTTTCTCCCTGTGTTTCAGGCTGCGCTTCCTGGGTGCCATGTGGCTGGACATCCTGGCTGCCATGTGGAAGGTCCCCTTGGCTGCTGCTGTGTCCTTCAGGCTCCATGGTAACAATTTTTTCCATTTGCGGGAGAATTGGGTGATGGATGCGTGTATTTTTGGCGTTTTCCAGATTGTGACGCAACGTAAATGTGACGCAGCGATGCGTAAGCTTACGTCAGTTCCGCGATTGCGACTTACGGCACTTTTCCCGCACTTGCGTGACTTTCCGGTACGTCAGGACGCCAGCGTCTGCGTGTCTTTTTTCCGGCTTACGGCATCACTTGCGACATGATGCGCCGTTCCATTAATGTGACGCATTCGCGTCGCAAACTTCTGACGCAGCGCGACGTAAGGAATTGTGACGCATCCCTGCGCCTGCGCAAGGATGCGTCACTTTTCATAAATGAGGGCCATGATATTTAAAGAAGGACAGGCAGTGATTGTCAGGTCTGCGTACCTCCGTCCCCCGTGCCCCAGCCAGATGGTTGGCTTTATGAAGGAGTTTGCAGATGTTAGGGGGTGGGGAGCTATGCAAATGAACCAATCTGAGAGGTGTTTTTGTTAGCGCTTACTGCTCTGCTGATATTTAAGCCATTATAGGTTTTGGAAAAATGGTGCTTTCTGGGAAAAGACTATGCCACCCTTTAGAGGAAGTGGTAATGTACCTGGGTGGCACACTGCATCCCATTGGTTAGGGGTCCCCACTCTTGATGCCCAGAAGCTGAGATGAATTATGTGAATGGTGCATAGACTCTCAGTTCTGCTGCCTGAAACTACCAGGAAAAGAAGGATTGTCCTGCTGGAATCAGAGTTTGTACCCAAAGTCCCTGTGCTCTGTACGACTGCGTGTGCAGCACAATTTGGTACTACAGCTCTGGGGACTGTTCCTTGCTTCTAAAAGAATAAAGAAATGGACTCCATGCATCTACAGGTGAACAGAGCCCATTTGAATCATCTCCACCAAGAGACCTCATCCTGGAGTACATCCATCAGACTTTTAACGATTTGACCATGTGTATTGTGGGAATTGTGATCTCAACCTTCCAAGGACCATCCACAAGATTCCAGACCCTTGGATTGGTGTTCTGGACACTATGAGCCCACAAGGAGACCTTCATGAAGCACCTCCTGATGTTTGGAAACGCTTTGGTAAAAAGCTCATTAGGTGACCGACCCGACTGGGAGAGTCAAGCCGGCCTCCTTCAACCGCGACCCAGCCTGGACTGCAGGTTTGTCCTGCTGATAAACCCTGGAGCTCAGAGTTCCAGGATTTGACCAGGGACCTGTTCAAGCTCAAGCCGGCAAACCATCTCCAAATCTGGGCTGGTAGAGAGCATTGAGGGGGGTCGGAAGAAAAAGCTCCAGAAAAGTTTCTAGATGTTAAGGTAAAATTTTGACCAGGGCCTCCCTCTTAGTGTATCCTACCCGGGATCCATCGCGGTCAGCCTGAAACTTTGACTTTCCTCAGTCAAGCTTGACCAGATGTCCCAGAGTACCGATGTAGGTTTTTTACAGCAAAAGTCAAACAATTGCACAATTGATGGACGGAATGTAGAACAAATCAAAATATTCTCCCCCAGTCTAGAGATCGGGGTTAAATCCATCATTCTTTTGCTCACCATGTCTCCCCAGTTTAGACCTGGCCATATGCAAATCAGTCTTGACCGTATGCCTCATGGGAACAGTCCAGCCCGAAGAGATATGCCAGGTCCTCCCTGGACCAGAAACAAGCATCCAAGGACCGGTTTCATGGTTTCACCCATCTTCAGCCAGGATACCTTGATTCCAGTGGCACAGTGAGCCCAGGACTCACGTCTGGGCATACCTGGCGCACTTATGGTGAGAAAGAAAAGGACACACAACTGATGGACGGAATGCAGAACAAATCAAAACATTCACCCCTAGTCAAGTGATATGGGTTAAATCCATCATTCTATTGCTCTCCATGCCATCCCAGTTTAGACCTGGCCATATGCAAATCAGTCTTGACCCAGTGCCTCATGGGAACAGTCCAACCCAAACTGTCGGTTTTTAAGCACTATTAAGTGGTTATTCTTTAAAAATTCATATCTCCGGCTCCCACATTGCATTTTTGTCATTTTGGTGCCTATTTGTTCCTTAAAATAGTTACTATTTCTATACATTTGTGTGGGAGTTTTATTGTATGTTGTGTTTTACTTATCTGATCTATTGGTATTTGTAAATGCTTTACATATTTCTCTCCTAAATTAGGGCTGCCTGCTAACTTACAGCTATCAAGGGATGAGAAAGAAGCTAATTTACTGAGACCTTTAATGGACCCTATGCTGTGTTAGTGGACTACTTACTAGTGGTAAGTGTAAATATACTCCTACTAATAACCCACTTTCCACCAATTGGTGTTCAGCGATGTGGATGAGGACTTACGTTAAAAGTACACCAAACAGTAATTAAGCAAGATTTTTTTATATCCTCTAAATTGTCTTAGAGCAAACTGTTTTTTTAATCAAAATTAATTTGGACTAAACTGATTTTCAATCCATTGTTTCGATTTTCTAAATATGTTCTAAGTCTGATTGATAGTTGTTGAGACTCCAAACTAGGGATACCATGGAGCTGGATCTGGCTAACCTGACTAAACTCAGAGTGACTGAGATTAGAGTTTTGTGTAAGGCTTGGGGGTTTACCGTTACTAACAAGATTAGGAAGTCTGAGTTGGTTAGCTTCCTGAAGGCCTGGGCCAGGTCAGCCCCAATGAATAAGGGTTAGGGGAGGCTGACCCCCCAATGTCACCCAGGAGGAACGTGAGAATGATGCCTCCTCCATTGCTTCCAGAGCTAGCTACGTAAATCTAGATGGTTGGAGGAGGGCAGGGTCCCATACACAGGAACCACTGCTGTTCCTTGAAGAGAGGTGGCTTGAGGCCAAACTAGCTTTAATAGCTTTGGAGAAGAAGAAACTGGAATAAACCAAGGAGCAGTGGGAAGATAAAAAGGCAAGAAGAAATGGTGGCACTGATTGAGATATCCTAGGGTTGTGGGTTTGACTACAAGCTACCCAAGGGTATAGCATAAAGTACACAGAGGGGAATGATCTTGACACATGGCTGACTGCATTTGAAAGGGTCTTTGAGATGTAGGGTTTCCGCTCCAAGCATTGTGGTACACTCTTGTTGGAACTGATCCCAGTAGTTAGGAGTTAAGGGATAGGCTCCTGACCCTTCAGGGGTATTAAGAAACATTGGGGCATATTATCAAGGGGGTTTATCTCTGCTTTTTTGGCTTTAAAAGCCAAGAAAGCGGAGATAAAATTATCTCCCTATTACCTAGCTGTCGCTAACACCAGTTAGCGACAGCTAGTAGGAGATAGCGACCATCTTGGGCCCCACTTTGCATGTCAGTGATATTTATCACTAATGACATGCAAAGTGGGCGTGCCAAGATGTTAGCGACTGGAAACAGTCGCTAACATCGCTATCTCCTATTACCAACTTTTGGAGATATTCGCGCTAAGCGCGAATATCTCCAAAAGCTAACACATGCCCTGAGCAGTTCTTAGCTATGTAATCCAATGGGAGGTGGATAACATGGCTAAGAGCATTAGCTCGGTAATGCATGAATATCGCTGACTTTTCATGCGTTGCGGCCGTTTTTTATCGCATTTGCGATAAACCTTGGTAATACCAAGGTTTATCTGAGGTAAAAATCGCCGCAGCTCAGCGGTAAAATGTTGTCTCTAACCAAGCAATAGCGATAATTATCGCTATTGCTTGGTAATATGCCACATTATACTCCCACATGAAGGAATGCTTAGTCAAGGATTTTGGTTTGACCCCAGAACAGTAAAGGGTAAAGTGAGGGACACCCAGAAGGTAAATACACAGTCATGGGTTGCCTTTGTGGACATCTCAGTGACTGCACTAGAAAGCTGGATTGGTAGTAACTAAGTGAACACGTATGAGGGATTGCAAGGTTTGATTTTAAAAGAGCACATGTTGACTTATTGTGTGGAAGAGAAGTTGCACCAGTATCTAGTGGACTCTAAGCTGGCTACCCCTAGAAAGTTGGGGGAGTTAGATGATGAGTTGGTGAGATCCAAGGTTTCCAATCAACACTAGGAGGGTGATCAGAAGAAGGGATGACAGGTGCTTCCCACCTGGGGAAAGAAGGTCAAAATCAGAAGGAGTCCTCAAAAGACCCACAAAAACCTGAACAAGGAGAAGGGACCCGAGCCAATCAAAGTTCAAAGGGAGGGGGTATCAATGAAAGAATAGTAGGTTCTTTGATCCCTCAAAGGTGGGGAAGTGCTTTGACTGGAATCAGCCAGGGCACAAGAAAGGAGGTGTTGTCTGCACAAAACAGTCCCCCACCAGTGGGCAGCCCCAGGGTCTGGCTAGTGTAGGTTTGGGATTGAGAGTGCCTCAGAGAGAGCTAGGGAATTGGCACAAGCAACCTTAGTATCACTGGGAGGGGCTTATATTGTAGCCCTGGCCACTTTACCTCCAAGAATAGATATACAGGCAGAGGCCTACTATGAATGTAACTAAGGTTGAGGCTCTGAATGACACAGAAGTCAGTGTGAATATGGTCATGGACACACTGGTGTCTCAAGAGTAGACCCTACCTGGTGAATTTTACCAGGTAATCTATGCAGATGCAGGACCAAACTACACCCAAATGATTTGGTGGATTTGGAATGGGTTGATGCGACAATCTCTATGAAGGTAGTTGTGTCTCCTGCACTCCCAGTACAGTGTGTGCTGGGAAATGATCTTGGAGCATCTGAATAGTCATAGGTCGAGAGAGGGCTCCATATGAGAATATTGAAGCTCCGTGAGTGGATATGTGCTATGACCAGATCACATACTAGCCAGAAGGGGAATTCTTGATACTTGGACCCTGGAACAATGGGTCACACATCAATGTACAATGACACTTGGTCTCGTAAACCAGAAATAATCTGACCCAGAGTGTTGCAGGATCTGGCCTCGGAGGAAGTGAATCCATCCCTGCCATAACTGTCAGACTTGTCAGAACTGACAGGAGCTGGAGGTCCTTCCAGAGACGAGTTTTGTCAGAAGCAAAAAGATTGTCTCACTCTTGAGGATTTGAGGTGGATTGCCTTAAAGCAGGAGGAAGGGGATCACAGTGGGTTACACTGAATCTACTTGAAAGATGGGCTGGAAGTTGGTGGTACCCCAGAAGTACAGAGTTTATCCTGGCTTTGAGTCATGATATCCCCTTGGCTTGTCATTTGAGGCATAGCAAGACTTAGAAATGATTGACAAAATGTTTCTGTTGGCCCTATATGTCTTATAAGGTAAAGCAGTTCTGTAGCTCCTGTGTCACTTGTCAAGCTAGTGGAAAGGCAAGGGGCAAGTCAAAGGCTTCTTTGGTACCACTGCCAGTGGTTGGGGCTCCTTTTGAGAGGGTGGGGGGTGGAAATTGCGGGTCCTCTAGAGCCCCCACACTGTATCAGGAAGTAAGTATTAACCCTTGGCTTAAAACTACGCTACGCTGACAGAGCATGGAAAGTTTGTACTAATTTGCACTTTGCAAATTGCACGTAGTACAATACCAAAACTGTGCTTAATCACATAGTGTAGCATCTAAATCAACACTGTTCCCAGATGCCTTGAAAAAGCAATTTTACATGCTTAACAGCATATAACCATTCACAAAAACAAACTTTTACAATGAAAAGATTAGGTAATGAGAGAGCTGATGATTTTGGGGTCCCCCCTATCCTAGGGGGAGCACCAAGCAGATGCCTTGAACACAAACAGCATAAACAAAAAGCACATTTTGTTGAACTTCAGTGGTGATCCCATTATTTTAGGACCACCCCAAGCACAGTTATTGGCAAAAAAACAATCCCAACCAAAAGCCCTGCAAAGCATTATGGGACGAGATTAGCAGTGGCAGTGAATATTATAGTATCCAATATCAAAATAAGTCTACAAAGAGCTGCAGTTCACCTAGTTGTTACTAGATGTCCCTCACGAGTCAAATGCAAAGCATTGAAAGTATTCTTACATCAAGCTGCAGTTCCACTGGTCGTCCCTATATGTCCCTCACGAGTCAAATGCAAATCATTGAAATTATTCTTACATCAAGCTGCAGTTCCACTGGTCGTTCCTAGATTACCCTCACGAGTCAAATGCAAAATCATTGAAACCCTTTCATCAAGCATTTGCATTTGACTCGTGAGGGACATCTAGTAACCACCAGTTGAACTGCAGCTCTTTGTAGAATTCTTTTGATATTGTATACTATATAATATTCACTGCCCACTGCTAATCTCATCCAATAATGCTTTGCAGGGCCTTTGGTTGGGATTTTTTTTTGCCAATAACTGTGTTTGGGTTTGTCCTAAGAGGATGGGACCACAACAAAATCATTCAATAAGATGTGCTTTTTTTGTTTTCAAGGCATCTGTTTGGTACTCTCTCTAGGTTAGGGAGGATTCCAAAATCATCACATCTCCCACTGCTTGCTAATTTTTCAGTTTCACCATGGTGAATGTACTATATGCACTTTAGCATATAAAGAGAGAAATACTTATTTTATAATATCTTGTAATGTACAGGAAGCTTTTTGCAATTATTTTGAAATTTTTGCACTGTACACACAAGTACACAGTTTCTTCTGCTACGCTTCGCAAACTACGTGTACTACGCAAAGTTTACAGAATACTACGTGAAGCTACGTGTAGTGCTGCTACGCAAACTACGCCCAGGCATAGTAAGTATATCTTGGTGGTAGTGCAGCGGGCGCGCCGGAAGCGCGCCGAAGTCGAGCCAAAGTCTAGCCCGTCTGCGCCCGTCCGCGGCCGGTCGGGGCCCGGGGCCATGACCCCTGCTCAGTGCGATTCTGCCCATATACGCTACGACAGACAGGATCTACTGAACCTCTGCCCTACTACTAAAGCTTCCTGTTGGCACACTATGGAGGTAACCACTTCCAGGAAATGTACTGGGTGTGCTTTTAAGTATTTTAGAGTTTCGGCTATTGATGCAAAGAGAGAAAGGGCACAGGCTGGCCTGCTCAACTGCCGTTCCCTTAGCAAACACTGTAATCAGATACGGGACCTTTTGGAGGATGAGAGACTGGATGTTCTCTTTCTAACCGAGACATGGCTCGGAGAACACTCTGACCCGGAGATCATTGAAGCCATGCCGCCAGGTTACTCACTTTCAATATTAGATAGAAAAGAGGGGAGGGGTGGTGGGATTGCAATCGCGACTAAGGCTCCCCTTGAATGCAGTCTCTTACCCTTACAGATAGACAACTCGGAGGCAGGTCTATTTACAATTAAACTCGGACCTCAATTGACGATATCAGGAATCCTTCTCTATAGACCCCCTGGCAGGCTTTATGACTTTAAAACTAGTCTAGTAGAAGCGGCTGCTCATCTAGCGATAAGGAAAAGTAGAATCCTGGTATTAGGAGACATGAATGTTCACTTAGAAGATGAGTCAGATAAAGAAGCACAGGATATCAGGCTTGAACTTCAATCCCTACAACTTGATCTAAAAAACAGTGTCTCCACTCATAAACATGGCCATTTATTAGATCCAGTGTTTGGAAGTTGGAACGGGGTGATGACACAGGCACCTTTACCGATACCCTGGTCGGATCACTTTTTTATTCCGTTCCAAATCCTCATTCCAGTATCCGAGACTATCAAGGAGAATAATAGTTGTTATCCCTGTCGAAAATGGAAAAATTTTGCACAACATACATTTAACAACTTACTCGAGGGAGGAGGTCCACCTGGTGGGGGGGACTGTGAAAACGCTAACAATCAACTAAACAATCGCATATTATATGCTTTAGACGTAACAGCCCCGCTGTCCAAATCAAAGAGAGAGAATAGAAAGAAAAAAACCGCCCCATGGTTCACTTCTGAGCTACAAGCCGCGAAGACCATCTGCAAAAAATTAGAGCGAAGCTGGCGCAGAGCTTTCTGTCCGCTTATTAAGACCAAATATAAATTAGCCCAGAGAGAATACTACGGTAAAGTACGCACATATAAGGCTGTGCACTACAAAAATCGTATTGGGGAAGCGGAAAACTCTTCTAGGGAGCTTTTTAAGATTTTTAAGGAGATTTCTGTGGTCGCGGATGACAGTGCTACACAGAACCACTCGGTCGAAGCTTGTAACTCTATAGCAAAATACTTTTCAGGAAAGATTAATGACATCTATGCGTCTTTCTCTGAAAATGTGAAACCACTATGTGATTTTGTGGAAGCTTCTGATGTGGGCTCGGTGGAGGACTGTCTCCGGTGTTTTCAGGTACCCCCTTCGGAGATATTAGAAACTATATGTAAGAGTATTAAATCCGGCTCCCCGCGGGATCCAGCCCCACCTAGAGTGCTAGGTGAGAGCCTTACGGTATTGGAGCCGCATATTAGACATGTACTCCAGATCTCCTTCACTTCAGCCAGACTGCCGGAAGACTGGAAAAAAAGCTATTGTCCTTCCCATCAAAATGAAACCGAATGTAAGCCATGATACCCTTGATAATCTCAGGCCAATCTCTTTGCTACCATACTTGGCCAAGGTGGCTGAGAAAGTGGCCAACAGACAACTAATGTCCCATTTAAGCATGGGCGTAAAATCCGCTCCGCTCGCGGATTTTTCGGATTTTCGGCAAATTCGCAATCCGCGAACTCTCGCGAATTTGTCGAAAATCCGTGAATCCGCTCGCGGCGGATTTTTTGCTTGGTTGCGGCGCGCGGGGTGGTGCACGGCGTTCACTTTCCGTCATTTAGCGTTTGCCGAGTTGTTTTTCTTTGCGAGTGCCGCGCCATTTTGGATCTTGCTGCGAGATCCCGCGGGAGTTTGGCGCCCGCGAATACGTAATCGCGGCTTGCCACCTTGCACAGCACACCTCGCGAGAGTTCGCAATTGCGAACACGTAGTTGCGGCGGAAAGGAACAATCTCGCACTCGCGAAATAGAGCTTTTGCAATTCTGCACAAGAAAATCACCAGCAAACAGGATAAACCTTCAGAAAATTATGATTTTTATCAGAATCACTCCTCAGGTTGACATTTGCATGGCCTTTTTTTTTGCAAGGAGTCCATTTTTGGGGGGGGGGGAGGAAGGAAGGGCCCCACAGTCTCCAACTTCCTGTTCCTGTCCAGCAGGCTCCTCCCAGTGCTTTGTCCATCTCCTGGTCACTTTCATTTGGATCTGGAGCTGGAAGGATTACTTTTTGTGGGTGCTGCTGGATATTTGGATTTGAGGCCTTTTTGACTGTCTTTGGATCACTTTTGGATTAGAAATCAACTTTCACAAGTAAGTTTGTTTGGGGCATTACAGTTGCTGCAAGTACAATTTTGGAACTTTTTCAGAACATTAAATAAATTATATTGTGGGCAGCCACAGTATCCAGTAGGACCAGGGTTGGTTAGGGGTGCATGATACAACTGTTTTGTTGAATTTAAACACCATTGAGGCCATGGATGGGATGGGATTGTGCTGATTTTTGTCGTTTTTTTGGGCCTGCTGGTGTGGCCCTTTGCCCAGGGGTGGTGAGTGTTGCATGGGCCTAGTCTTTCTGTGGGGTGTCTTCTTGAATTTAAACATAATTGAGGCCATGGATGGGCTGGGATTGTGCTTATTTTATTGTTTTTTGTCATTTTTTTGGGGCTGCTGGTGGGGCCCTTTGCCCAGGGGTAGTGGTGCATGGACTGAGTGTGCCTGTAGTGTGGTCTCACTCTCTTTAATGTAAACATCATGGATGGCATTGGATTGTGGTGATTTCTGGCTGTTTTTCTGTTTTTTGGGGGTGTACTGTTGATGTGGACTGGCCATGTGGGTGGTGGTGGTGGCCATCTTGAGTGCTGGCTGGTACAGGCAACATGTGCTTGGGGTCTAAGGGGCCATTTTGAGGAGAGGCAGTGTCTGAGGCCTGCACTTATTTTGCCTACTTTTCATCCATTATGCCCAGGGGTAGTGAGTGTTGCATGGGCCTAGTGTTTCTGAGTGGTGTCTTCTTGAATTTAAACACCATTGAGGCCATGGATGGGCTGGGATTGTGCTGATTTTATTGTTTTCTGTCGTTTTTTTGGGCCTGCTGGTGGGGCCCTTTGCCCAGGGGTGGTGGTGAGGTGAGTGTTGCATGGGCCTAGTCTTTCTGAGGGGTGTCTTCTTGAATTTAAACACCATTGAGGCCATGGATGGGCTGGGCTTGTGCTGATTTTATTGTTTTTGGTCGTTTTTTTGGGCCTGCTGGTGGGGCCCTTTGCCCAGGGGTGGTGAGTGTTGCATGGGCCTAGTCTTTCTGTGGGGTGTCTTCTTGAATTTAAACATAATTGAGGCCATGGATGGGCTGGGATTGTGCTTATTTTATTGTTTTTTGTCGTTTTTGGGGGGCTGCTGGTGTGGCCTTTTGCCCAGGGGTGGTGGTGCATGGACTGAGTGTGCCTGTGGTGTGGTCTCACTCTCTTTAATGTAAACATCATGGATGGCATTGGATTGTGGTGATTTCTGGCTGTTTTTCTGTTTTTTGGGGGTGTACTGTTGATGTGGACTGGCCATGTGGGTGGTGGTGGTGGCCATCTTGAGTGCTGGCTGGTACAGGCAGCAACATGTGCTTGGGGTGTAAGGGGCCATTTTGAGGAGAGGCAGTGTCTGAGGCCTGCACCTATTTTGCCTACTTTTCATCCATTATGCCCAGGGGTAGTGAGTGTTGCATGGGCCTAGTGTTTCTGAGGGGTGACTTCTTGAATTTAAACACCATTGAGGCCATGGATGGGCTGGGATTGTGCTGATTTTATTGTTTTTTGTCGTTTTTTTGGGCCTGCTGGTGGGGCCCTTTGCCCAGGGGTGGTGAGTGTTGCATGGGCCTAGTCTTTCTGTGGGGTGTCTTCTTGAATTTAAACATAATTGAGGCCATGGATGGGCTGGGATTGTGCTTATTTTATTGTTTTTTGTCGTTTTTGGGGGCTGCTGGTGTGGCCTTTTGCCCAGGGGTGGTGGTGCATGGACTGAGTGTGCCTGTGGTGTGGTCTCACTCTCTTTAATGTAAACATCATGGATGGCATTGGATTGTGGTGATTTCTGGCTGTTTTTCTGTTTTTTGGGGGTGTACTGTTGATGTGGACAGGCCATGTGGGTGGTGGTGGTGGCCATCTTGAGTGCTGGCTGGTACAGGCAACATGTGCTTGGGGTGTAAGGGGCCATTTTGAAGAGAGGCAGTGTCTGAGGCATGCACTTATTTTGCCTACTTTTCATCCATTATGCCCAGGGGTAGTGAGTGTTGCATGGGCCTAGTGTTTCTGAGGGGTGTCTTCTTGAATTTAAACACCATTGAGGCCATGGATGGGCTGGGATTGTGCTGATTTTATTGTTTTTTGTCGTTTTTTTGGGCCTGCTGGTGGGGCCCTTTGCCCAGGGGTGGTGAGTGTTGCATGGGCCTAGTCTTTCTGAGGGGTGTCTTCTTGAATTTAAACACCATTGAGGCCATGGATGGGCTGGGCTTGTGCTGATTTTATTGTTTTTGGTCGTTTTTTGGGCCTGCTGGTGGGGCCCTTTGCCCAGGGGTGGTGAGTGTTGCATGGGCCTAGTCTTTCTGTGGGGTGTCTTCTTGAATTTAAACATAATTGAGGCCATGGATGGGCTGGGATTGTGCTTATTTTATTGTTTTTTGTCGTTTTTTGGGGGCTGCTGGTGTGGCCTTTTGCCCAGGGGTGGTGGTGCATGGACTGAGTGTGCCTGTGGTGTGGTCTCACTCTCTTTAATGTAAACATCATGGATGGCATTGGATTGTGGTGATTTTTGGCTGTTTTTCTGTTTTTGGGGGTGTACTGTTGATGTGGACTGGCCATGTGGGTGGTGGTGGTGGCCATCTTGAGTGCTGGCTGGTACAGGCAACATGTGCTTGGGGTGTAAGGGGCCATTTTGAAGAGAGGCAGTGTCTGAGGCATGCACTTATTTTGCCTACTTTTCATCCATTATGCCCAGGGGTAGTGAGTGTTGCATACTTGCATGTCCCTAGTCTTTCTGTGGGGTGTCTTCAATGTAAACATCATGGATGGCATGGGATTGTGCTCATTTTTCTGTGTTTTGTCGATTTTTTGGGGTGTATAACTGAACTGATGTTCCTCTGTCTTCCATTGCTTTTAGGTGCACAAGAAGACTCAAGAGAACCACCAGTGCCAGGAAGAAGTCCTGCAGCGGTGTGTGTGTGCAGCATAACGTCACGCGACGTCACGTCTGGACACAGAACCCTCTGCAACTCGTGCAACTGCTGCCTGCTGACCTGCTCTGAAGAAGATGGCCCCAAAAAAAGTAACCCGTAGCTCCTCTAGCAAGAAAGGTGCCAGTAAGGAGCAGAAGAAGCAAGTTACCAAGGACACTGGTGTGCCGCCCGCCCCTTTTTTTGGGAGTAAAAAAAAAAGTATGCCTGCAGCAGCAGCGGGATCTGCTGGGGACCAAGCTGGCAGCAGCACCCCCGCTCCATTGGGCTCAGTGCCACCACCACCACCAGGCCAACTTAAGTCCAAGGCCTTGAGTGCTGCAGAGGCAGCCAGTATAGTTCTTCAATCACCATCGACCAGTGATGTTGGCTCATCGCAAGAAAGCAGCAGCAATGTCCCTCAATCAACACAGGTTGTTGTAGCTCATCTGACGAGTGTTGAACAACCACAGCCGCAACAACAATCACATGTGCACGTACAAGCCCAAGTACATGTGGAAGGAGAGGCAGCGCAAGGAGATGCGCAAGCAGAGGTGCATGGAGGGTCACAAGTGCCCACAATAGTTGTTCCTCCCGAAGTAGGGGCACATCAGGAAATCGACAATCAAGGCGAGGTATCATTTGAGGAAGTCACTCCTCCTGATGATCCTTCATTGTCTTCCACACCCCTAGCAAGGAAGAGATCAAGGGTGGTGTCTACATCTTCTTCAAGCACACCTCCTTCTGATGATACGGATCAAACTTGGGAACCAGCACCACAGCCGTCTGAGAGTGAGGCACACCATGATCCGACAAAGGTAGTTAAGCGTAAAAGGAAGCTCGTCCAAAGTCTCAGAGTTATGGAGTGTGATGAGGCTCAACAAGAAGTGGCGGATACTGCTGCTGATGAAGACTCTGCCAACGACGACCCAGTCATCATAAAGGTCACTGCAGCCCCAGCGGGCATGCAGCAAACAGACATTTTGACCCTAGCCCGAAGAGCTGCTGAGCGTGATGATGATGATGATGTTGTCGATGAGGAGGCAGTGGAAACCCCACAATCATTGGAGTTAAGTAGTACACCAACTCGTCCCGCTTCCATATTTCTTTCTGGCAAGAAGAGACCTCCATCCACCTCGACCTTAATTAGTGGCGGTGAAAGTGCACAACGTACAAAAGTTGGGCAATCCAGATCCTCCACTTCATCTGGCATTAGCTTCATGACCACCACCACCAGTATCGCCGCCTCCTCCAGGTCCCACAGACACTTGAAGTCCCCAGTTTGGGACTTCTTTACTGTTTGTCAAAAAAATCCAAAGTTTGCCATTTGTACCCTTTGTAAGGTTGCAGTTAGTCGTGGTAAGCCAGGTACCAACTATGGTACCGGAGGCCAGAGAGGTCATCTTAGGAGACAGCACACTGTCAAATGGTTTGCGCACCTAGATGCGATCAAGAAAGGCCGAATTCAAGGAAACGTTGATGTTTCATCTGATGATGACGAGGAGGAAGAAGACGTGTCAAACACTTCCCTTACACCCAGTACCCCTGTCAGCAGCACACCCAATGTGAGGCACACTAAGAGTGTTGGAGCGAGTGAGACACCAACGCACAAAAGTTCACCAGCGAGCAAAATTGGGTCAACGAAGTCATTATCAGCCCGTAAATGCTTGGTCCAGGGCAACATTAGAACAATGCTTACTTCAGACGTGCCATATGAACGCAACCACCCACTGACGCGTCTGTATAACACTAAGCTGGCCAAAATGCTAGCTGTGGACCTTCTCCCTTTTTCTTTTGTAGAAGCGGTAGGTTTTCTAGAATTAGTGGCAACGCTCTGCCCTAAATGGAAGGTTCCTAGCCCGTTCTATTTTGCCAGAGTTGCGGTTCCAGCACTACATGAAGATGTGCTGGAGGCGATTGGGGCAGCTTTGCAGAAGAGTGCTGTTCACACAATACATCTGACAACAGACATGTGGACCAGTGGCGCAGGCGCTGATTACATGTGCATCACTGCACACTGGGTCTCTTTTTCAGGTGTTAAAGCAAAGCTAAACGCAGGTGTTGACCCGGACAAAGTTTTCAAAGCTGCTCGGAAACATGCAACACTAGCCATGTTTGGCTTGGAGAAAAGTCACACAGCAGAAAACATTTTGGAAGAGTTTGACAAAAAGGTCTTGAAAATGCTATCCCCCATAAAACGCAAGATTGGTTATGTTTCCACGGATAATGGCGCCAATGTAGTTAAGGCCATGTCGCAGGGTGGCTATTTCAGAGTGCCATGTTTGGCGCACTGTATCAACCTGGTAGTTCAAAAATTCTTGAGTGATAGAGACAGTGCAGCGTTCGCGGTAATGGCCACCTGCCGCAAAATGTGCAACCATTTCAGCCATTCTTTTAAGGCCCGGAAGCATCTGAGGAGGCTGCTACTTCAAAGTCGAATACCAGTGAAAGCACTCATCCAGGAGGTGGCAACATGTTGGAACTCAACCTTCTACATGCTTGAGCGTCTGTATGAGCAGTATACGGTACTCGATCACTATTTCTTCACAGAGGGTACATCTCAGAAGGAGGACCTGCGGATGAGTGCGGCGCAATGGGACATAGTTAAAAGCCTGACAGACATGCTTCGTCCTTTTGAGTTCTTCACGCGTGCAGTCAGCCAGGAGGACTGTAATTTGGGAAAAGCTATCCCATTGTTGTGCATGCTGGAGCACCAACTGATGGCGGTGTCTTCTGAGTTTGAAAAAGATGTACAAAAAAAAGACCATTTTATTTTGTCTGAGAAATTATTAGAGCGCCTACGTGGTGATGAACGTCTTCAAAAGATCAAGTCAGAACAGCATTACATTTGTGCTACTATTCTGGATCCACGCTACAAAAAGGCGCTGGCAGGCGAAGCATTCTTTCCTTTTGCTGATGAAGATGTTCAAAATTACAAACATTGGCTAGCCTGGTCAGCCAAGAGGTTTGAAAAAGAACGGCAGGTTATTGAAGGAGAAGGCAGTACATCAGCATCAGCATCAGCAGGCCATCCCCAGTCACAAGAATCCACTTCTGCACCTGTGGCTGGGGCACAAGTGACCTCTAAGCCGTTAAAGACACCGGCAAGTGGATCATCTGCACCACACACAACACTAACAGTGGCTGCTGTGGAGGATTGGCTAAGTTTGCTTGGGTATGGTTCTCGAAAAAATGTCACAGGCACAGCAAAAAGTAAGCAAAGTGGAGGAACCGTTGATGACCTTGAGTCGATGGTGCAGGACTATCTGAATGACTCAACAGAGGTCTTTCTTAATGATGAATCTGAAAAAGGACAAGGGCGTCTCCACACAAAGAAACACACAAGTTGAGTATTTTACTCAAGTACCAGCATGCCGTTATTTCGGCGGGAAAGGTAAAGTTACAAGATTTGAAATCCAATCTCTAAAAGCGTACTTTAACTGGGGGGGCAGAATCTATGTGTTAACATTCCTGTATATCTACAGTTCCCAAGTCTTTAGTGAACGGCATATTCAAAACTATATATTTAATTCAAACATAAGCATAAGACTCTATGAGAATGAATGACACAAATAAAACAATTTAAAGTAATTTAAAACAATTTTTTTTAAAAAAGATGTTTCCCACACCATGAGTTTTGTAAACCTCTGTTATACATTTATTGCATTTCAAAACAAAGTTAATCATAATACAGTATACAAACTTTTAAAAGACATGATTATACATTTCATAAAAACAAATTAAAACTAAGAATCACAAGTCGACGCGGCGTTTCGGTATTCTTTATGTCTACCTTCTTCAGGACTGATTCTAGATAGATTTAAAAAAGATTTAAAAAACATAGGGTTACTTTTCTTACATTGGTACAGATATCTATTGAATCGAAACTCTTCGTGGTCACAGTAAATAGTAGCTCTAGTATACTTTTTTTTAATCAAAAACATCTCTTGTTAAAAAGGCATCCACCTATAACATAAAATCTTGCTATTTCCTTATTTAAAATTCCTTTCCCCCATCTCATTTCAATTAATCCCCACATTCCGGGAATATATCGGTCTTTATAAATGTACGTTCCTACGCTTGGACAAAACTAATGATGTTTACCTTTCCCTTGGACTAAAAAGGTCCAATGCTCAGAAGGCCCAAATTGGAACCTCAGTCTATGTATGTACATTTATAGGATTCTCATTCTTACGCATACCTTAAATCAGGTGGGACAGGTCTCCCCACTGGACACAGTTTGCTTCAGTTTTGAACCTTGTTGCCTTCAAGTTACTGGGCTTATTTCTGGGTTCTATTTCTCAGTTGTAATGTCACTATTTAAGATAAATACATAAGCACGATGTTTTCAATGCATCTCACCATTATGGGTTTATCGATAAGATCTTATTTTAATGTATGATAAAAGGTAGATTATGTTTCATACCTCAGAGCTACAACACAACAATGTTTTTTCTCTATGTATTTATAAATTTCAATACCTGATTTTCAAGGAAAGTTAGCTTGGTCTTGAACTACCAGGAGGAGCCACCGTATTCTCAGTCATGGGTTTCATCAATGACCCTGGGGAATTTTTAATTGTTCCATGTTAGCACATCTGGGCCTCACTTTATTAGAAACCACCTTAATATTAGTGCATGATTATCATAGGGGGATAACTCACCATTAAAAATTGGATGACTGGCGCAATTCCAAGGATATGTTGCTTCCAAGTCACTCCGTTATGGATAGGAAGTCCGTTCTATAATGGACAATACAAGGTATGGAAGGTATACATCATGCATGCTATACTATCGGTTTGATTTCCATTAATGCTTCCACATTATTTTGTTCATATACCCTCTGATGACATATGTCAAGACGAGAAAGGAGTTAGATTCTAATGTATCAGGATTTAACATGATTATACGATCAAAATATTGGGGTTTTGAGTATTTATTTGGCTGTTACCGCTTAAATTACTGGAGAACTGTTAAGCCTAATCCTAGACTTTAATTTATCCTAATTCTAAATTGCCTTTACCTTTAGTATCGGATTCGGCCTCCCTGCTCCTGTCTCCTGGTAGTCTCTCAATACGTCCTTCAGCCGGTGTGGTCCGAGCCGCAAAGAGCACTGAAAGTTTGCTACTTCCGCGGTGCTGTATGTTACCCGTGCTATCCTTAGGCGTTCCTATTCTCTGTTCTGATTGGTTTACTTTCGGCCAGTCACCGTGCGGTTGCCATAGCAACCGAACGCTTTTTACCTCTTTCTGGACCCGCTCTATTACTGGCGCGTCCATTGTATTCCCTGCCATTTTGATTGGTTCACTTTGGGCCAATCACCGTACGGTTGCCGTACCAACCAAACGCTTTTTCTCTCTCATTCTAAACCCGCTCTAATAACGGCCGAGTCTATTGTATTTCCTTCGTCGTGATTGGGGTGCAGGTTGCTTGGTAACTTAACGCATTTACCTGCACTCAACTGGGCGTGTTTGTTTATTTAGTATTGTGCTGCGAAACACTTCTATGCAAGAAACCAAGTTCAATACTGATTTCTCCAGAGTACCTGTGTTGTAATATCTTACTTTTAACTAACTGGCCGGTTTCACCTTGTTATGACTTCTGGATGGTACTTTTAAGGTCATACCTTTAGGTTCACTCGTTTTTACTCATCTTATTTTATTTATTCCCAGAATTATGTTAATTAAAACACCGCTTTCATTTTGGTGTTTACCGAGTCTCTGTTTAACCTTTGCCCAACGTACATAGATACACACAGAAGTATAACCATTTCTTATCATTTTGTCATTGTCTAACTCCGTATTAGCAGCCCTAATCTAAGTTCGTTTGGTGTTAGGTTATTTAAATTTTCTCTCCACTTATTTTTGCCTACCTTGTATGTAACAGAGTTTATATATCAGAGAAAATCTATTGTTATTAGTTCTCTGGTTGATGATAAATACCATGCCCCAAGTTTTACTCAGATCTTGGGTGTGTTTACTTTACTGTGTTTATACTACTCTCTTGTTCGACTGCCGCACACTATAGGAAGATTTTATACTTTTTATTGGATTATTTTCTCCCAATCTTCCCTTGAGTTTAGACCGCACCTTACACTATTGAGGGTCGACATGTAGAATTGCTCTCTTCTTTTCCTCTTGTTATTTTGGTTTCCACCTCTGATATTATCAGATATCTTTTCTAAACCACACCATTTTAAATCTTCAATCTTGTGGTTAGCTTCCCTCCAGTGCTCAGTAAGGGGCGCTCCTGTTTTGTTTGTTCTGAGCGCTGACCGATGCTCGTTAAGGCGCAGTCTGAGTTCCCTGGATGTTTCCCCTATGTAGGGCTTATTGCAGGGGCATTGAATAAGGTAGATGGTGTTTTTAGTTCTACAATTAATGAAACGTTTTATGTATATTGTTTTTCCATTTACAGTAATCTGGCTACCTTTGAGGATATTGGTACAGTTTATGCAACCCATGCATGGATGGGTTCCCGTTGGTAGAGGATTGTTATCAATCGTGGTTTGAAGAATTTTGGGATTCTTATGCTTATGTTTGAATTAAATATATAGTTTTGAATATGCCGTTCACTAAAGACTTGGGAACTGTAGATATACAGGAATGTTAACACATAGATTCTGCCCCCCCAGTTAAAGTACGCTTTTAGAGATTGGATTTCAAATCTTGTAACTTTACCTTTCCCGCCGAAATAACGGCATGCTGGTACTTGAGTAAAATACTCAACTTGTGTGTTTCTTTGTGTGGGGACACCCTTGTCCTTTTTCAGATTTACTATTCCCCCCAGTCCCCAATTAGCCTGTGTGGGGTCCTCCTTTAATTTCATAACTTTCTTAATGATGAGCCATTGCAGTATTGGCATGGCAAAAAACAATTGTGGCCACAGCTCTCCAACCTGGCTATAAACTATTTGTCTTGCCCACTCGCAAGTGTGTCTTCAGAACGTGTTTTCAGTGCTGCTGGTGGCATTGTAACTCCCAAACGGAGCCGCCTCTCGCCCAAAAATGTGGAGCGGCTGACAATGATCAAGATGAATCAGCACCTCATACCACCAGATTACAAAGTACGAGAAAGCACGCCGCATGAAGACGAGGAGGACGGCAACGTAGATGAGGGGATTTGTTCTCTGTTTGGTGGCACTGACCTCATCCTGCCTGAATTCGCAGAGTATGATGACGAAATCTTCTTCTTATTCCCTGACACCGAGGCCTGAAAATGAGACAATGAATCAATAACTTTCTTTTTCGTCCTTATTCACTTTTATTCCTGTTTGTCTCTCTTTCTTTGTTTTGCACAGTTAATTTAATTCAAACTTTAATCACCTAATCCCAAAAACAAGACCATCAGCAGAACTGTCTTCACTTGTTTGCTTATTGATTTGAAGGTGCCGCAGTCTACATTCCTCAGGTTCACAAGTTCTGAAGAACATGCTCCTCTATCCTCCTCCTCCAGACTGCGATTTCCCTCAAAGCAGAGTGCTGGATTACGCCCAATGAAGAAAGACTCAGCACTTGTGGGGGTGTTGTACTTCTTTGCGGGTGAGTTGACGGATTTGGGCCCATTGCTGTGAAGCTCTAATAATGGACAAAAGTGTTTTGGACCAAATATGAGGTGGAAATTTCTTGCCGTTTTTGCTGACTTGCTTGCCTTTGGGGTGCTCTTTGGCGGGGTTCCGGGTGTTTGTGGGTGATTTTTGGTGTCTGGGAGCACTGCTGCGACAGTCTAATCTTGATTGCATTTGCTTTTCAGGAAATCCGTGCTGGAAAACAGGAGTTATGATGATTGATGATGATGACCTAGCTGCACAGCGCCGCGTTTGGACCGAAGGCCGAGAGATATTGTAAGTATGAGATTTAGCTTTTTCGCTGTTTGGGGGTGTTGTCGGGTGGTTTTTTCCGGGTGGGTTGGCGGGTCTTGCCTGGGGCATTCCTGGGAAGGTCTAATACCGGATAGAAGTGTTTTGGACAAAATCCTTAAGGAACAGCCTTTTTTTTGCTATTTCTTCTGTCATCTTGCTCAATGTAGCGTTTTGGGGGGCTTCCTGCTGTTCGTGGGTGGGTTGCGGCCGGGGTCTCTGTCGAAGCACTGCTGCGACAATCTAATCTTGATTGCATTTGCTTTTCAGGAAATCCGTGCTGGAAAACAGGAGTTATGATGATTGATGATGATGACCTAGCTGCACAGCGCCGCGTTTGGACCGAAGGCCGAGAGATATTGTAAGTATGAGATTTAGCTTTTTCGCTGTTTGGGGGTGTTGTCGGGTGGTTTTTTCCGGGTGGGTTGGCGGGTCTTGCCTGGGGCATTCCTGGGAAGGTCTAATACCGGATAGAAGTGTTTTGGACAAAATCCTTAAGGAACAGCCTTTTTTTTGCTATTTCTTCTGTCATCTTGCTCAATGTAGCGTTTTGGGGGGCTTCCTGCTGTTCGTGGGTGGGTTGCGGCCGGGGTCTCTGTCGAAGCACTGCTGCGACAATCTAATCTTGATTGCATTTGCTTTTCAGGAAATCTGTGCTGGAAAACAGGAGTTATGATGATTGATGATGATGACCTAGCTGCACAGCGCCGCGTTTGGACCGAAGGCCGAGAGATATTGTAAGTATGAGATTTAGCTTTTTCGCTGTTTGGGGGTGTTGTCGGGTGGTTTTTTCCGGGTGGGTTGGCGGGTCTTGCCTGGGGCATTCCTGGGAAGGTCTAATACCGGCTAGAAGTGTTTTGGACAAAATCCATAAGGAAACACCAGTTTTGGCACTTTTTGTAAGTTAGGGTTCGTTAGGGTTAGCCCTAGCAGCAGGATTGCATGTGTTTCGGGGGGTTCTATTGCAACGCAGTTCTGGTGTTTTAGAGCACTGTTGGAGCGATGCTGGCTATGGATACTTTTGCTTGCTTGCAAGTGGTTTGAATACAATCCACGGTCTGTATTTGGGCCTACTGTTACTTTCAAAGTACGTTTTGTCACCATTTTTCTGCTAGGCATCGTTTTTGGAGATCTGATTGGGGTTCTTCTACATTTTTGCGACTGGCTTTAGTAAGGGTCTTGGTGGGAGCATTGCTGGGAAGGTCAAATTTTGTTCTAAAACACAGTTTACAGTACACCTACCTTGAGGGGAAAGATCCGCTATAATATTTTGGCCATACTTATTTATCCTTAAAAAGGTGACTCAGACAGAGCACGCAATTTAAAAAATATTGGACTGTCTATTAGGGAAATCAAAGTGTCACTTTTTGAACCACACAGCGTACATACCTTTTATTTATTTATCAGTGGTATTGTAATAGCACTTCCTGTTTTCCGTTCAATAATTACAGGCCGGGTTTCAGTCAACATCCGCCAGGCAGGCAGTGGACAGGGTGTCTTCTGTCAGTGGTCACCAACATTGATGGACGAAGCGTCAGCTGGAATGGAGGAGTGCCGCCAATAAGAGGAATTGTTTGCTGCATGCAATGCAACTTACTTACCAAATTCAACAGGACAACTCCAACAACATACGCAATACAGATACAGTATCCATTGTTTTATTCTATGAGTGTGACTGCATGTGCTTAGCCTTAGTTTGTACCCAAAAATTCTCTTTATCTTCAATTATTGTTTGTCCATGCTGTGCTTTTCTTTTTTTTTTTTCTCAACAAAACCTACCCAAAAAGAAACCCCCATTCCCATCCATTTTCCAAACCCTAACCCTCTTCCCCCGGGCTGTGTTGTTTTGCTTGATGTCTGACTAAAATGACATCAATAATTCCACACACTTGCTGGGGAGGATAAGGTCATAGCAACAGGCTGGTGAAGGAATACGAGGATATATTCTAGACTTACTCAGCTTCAGTACTATTTCTTGTAGTAGTAGGAGCCAATGTCAAATAAATTCAACGCAAGTACTAGTTATACTTGCAATACTTTACCATTTGTTAGGCTACATTGTGGCACTGTTCTAGTGTACTGTCACCTGCTATATTCTCGAGCGTACCGTAACCGTTGTAATGCTACAGTAAGGACAAACCAGGGTTCGTTTTCTTTTTTTCCATAGGCATGCAACTGCCACTGTGTCACACCACTAGTACCACCGCAATGAGGAAATTTCACCCGCCCAGGATTGCCAACGTTAATCCCCATTTCACGTGGAGCCAGCCCTGGGCCTAGCCCTAATTTGTAACACAAATTACAGGTAAGATAAGCGTTTGGTGGGAGGTAGTATAATGGAGTATTATTTAGGAGTAGACGAGAGATTGACGGTTGTACTACTAAAGTCCTACGACTGTTCAGGAAAACAAAGTTACTGTTACACCCCCGTCCCCCACCCACCAGACTGAAAAGCAGTAAAAAACAGGTATGGTCAGATAAAGTTTAAAAATGTATATTTATGTATCCCTAACAAAATAATCTCCCTCAAGACCCACCCTAACCCCAACGATTGTCTTTGAAACGTCCCAAAACGATCCCAACTCCCAAATCCCACCCCCCAAAAGTCTATAAAAAAAGGGCAAGGGACACTCTCCACTACTGGAGGGTGCTGGTGCATTTTGCGGCATGGGCATCATACTCCTTGCGGAGGGTGGCAAGCTCGGAGCGGAGGCCCTTCACCAAGTTCTTATAGTTCTGGACCTCCTGCTCCAGGTAGGACATTCGGACTCCTAGGCGGCGTTGGCGTGCCTTGCAGCTCCTGTGGGGGGCAGCTGGTCTTTCTGTTGCTTGGCGGTGGCGGTTGGCTTTGTCAGCCCGGCTCGGTCCCGCTGGAGCACTGCGCATGCTGGCGTCCCGTGGGTTCACGGAGGAGGATGCAGCGGTCCCAGTCGAGGATGTTGTTGTTGCACCGGTCGACTGCGTGTCCTCCTCCTCCTCCAGGGCCACCAGCCGCCGATATTCGCCGACAGTGGCATCCAGCCTCCGTTGCCGGGCCATTCTAGCCTGCTCCCTCCGTGATGTTGATTTGGAAGGAGCAACTATATGAAGAAAGAAAGACATAGTCTGTAACCAATGCTCCTTAGCATTAATAACACAAAGTGATTGAGCCGAAAGTTGGGTCACACAGTACAAGTAGCAAATTGAAAGCACAGTACATAACTATTGAGGATAGTATCTATGTAACCTCCCACTTCTGCATCCTTGCTCTAACATTAGTGGTAGTTTAATGAACAAATTCTACGACCACTATGGACTTCCATTACAGTCGACTATGACAGTACACCAGTCTTATTCTTCTTCTTCTCTCTTGTTTAGGAAAATTGGTACGTTATCTTATGCAAGCCGGCAGAATGACATTGACAGCACAGTGAACTTGCACCCGAGAAAAACAGTTGCACACCATGATGAGTGAGACAGACTTGCGTTACTGTACCGGTCCAGTACATGCAGGTGGTGAAGCTATTACTTTTCTATTACGGGTGGCACTGAGAATACTCTGTTACAAGGGCTACTGCTTAATTAATTTACCTTTCACCCTACAGTGCAAATGAGTACTAGAAAAGGAAAATGAAGAAGCTAACTAATTTGATTATCTATCACTTCACATGGGACGTATTTGATGACATATGGGATGACTTTAGGTGCTTTGCTTAATATTGAGTGAACAGTGATACACCCACACATGAATGACGTACTACAAGTAAACTAAAGTTATTAAGAGAGGTACGGAGTGTCCACCGTAATAACCAGATATATGCTGTGATTGCAGTCGCAATACAAAGTACTGCTACTATTCATGGTAGTATTGGACACATTTACAATTTCTTTTCCTTGCCTTCCCTGCACTGGAACGGACGTGCGGGTGCGGTGGTACATGCTCTTCAAGGTAACACTTAGTTCATCCAGCGACCATCTACTATCTCTAGATACACATGTGCTATCTAAGAGTCAGAGAATACCATGCTCCAGGCATCCATTCATTCAAAGTATACGCACACATACAGTTTCTGTTTCACCCACCCAGGCTGCTGTCCTTCCACCCATCCTTGCTTCATCATTGACCCAGCCATGCACCATACCATATTCTTTCCTTCCCAGCCACCTCGGGGGCCAAGCAAACACATATCGTTCTTCTTTGCCAGCCATCATACAATTTCGCGTCCCACTTACTTACACCCTTCTTTCGCTTTTCGTTCATCCCATCCATCACGTTCGTCTAAGAACTTATTGGGATTCTTCTCACCAAAAACTTCACAGCTAAGTCGAAGTACATTTCGAGGAGGCTACTACCTGGTTGATTTGTAATACACCCGTGCAGAAAGCACACTATGCAGTCTTCAATCTCAATAAGTAAGGAATATATAGCTTACCTGTTTCCGCCACCACCGTTTGAACCCCCACAGGACCGTCCGCCGGCTCTTGCACTGCCTCCTCCCCAGAGTCCTCCGAGTCCTCGCCCAACACCGCCACCTCCGCGCTGGCCCCGTCACCAGATGTTACACCTACAAAGTACATTTAAGAATGTTAGAATACACCACTCACTACTATATAATATTTGGTCTAGGAGAAATGTTAAAAAAACAGAAAACTATGTAATAATTTGTGACTGTCTACTCTAAAGTAAAAATGTCCCTTTTTCCAGGGAAGGCTGTTGTCTTGCTGCACTTTTATGCACAACTGATGAATGCTTGCTTTTTATTTTTAACACGCACCACTTTTTCTCCTAACAGACAGAAGCTTGACTCCTAAGAACACGACCAGGATCAAGTTCAAACCAGGTGAGAGCTCGGCTCGACCACAAGAAATGTGTCCAATTAATCGTCAGCACTAACCACTTTTCCGTTTTCAGTGAAATAGTTTTATGACAAAGTAGATTTTAATAAATGTGTTTACTTTTAATAAAGCTTTTAAACTTAAATAGACTCTGTGGTTTTTGGTCCTCCAGACTAGAGTGGATGAGCTAAAGGTTTTGGAATTTTTGCAAGCATGAGTAGTGCCTCTGACACTTCTTGACTGTGCTGTGACTCCGTACTCTCTTGTCCTGCGTACGATAATCTAGAGATCATTGGGGATCAATAATCGGTGACTTTGGGAGCTGAATGACTCTGCCACACTATCTAGTCAGTAAGGAGACAGTGCATAGAGCTATTGCTGAATAGAATGTGAGTCCAATGGAATTGCCAAATGTCCAATCTTAGTTAGCTACATAGACAGACTAATAAGAATAATCTAGTAATACCACAGGGAGTCATATTAGAGCCAGGATAAGAATTTATATCCAGTCTACAAGAAGATCAAAGACGATTTAGAAAAAATCGAATGAGGAACGCTAGGAAAAAATAGGTACTCTTTATTACAATTAAAACTTACCGGGGCCAGCAAAGGAGCCCTCGCCTGCCCGATCCTGGCCTGCATCCTGAACAGCACCCTCCTCCTCCTGTGTCCTCTTGCCCTTGGGGGGAGCTGATGTACAACATGAAAGAAAGAAAGACCAGAAAACATGGATGAGATTTGTCAACCAAATCAACCATTTCAAAAGAACAATAACAAAATTTTTTGGAGAAATAGCAAATAGATAGACAACTATTCCACGGGATCTATCTCATGTGGTATACTACGTTATTCGTATTGCCTGATTTGCGGACCGTTGACTTAGAAAGTTCCTATGTAACTCAATAAGCAGACTACTAAAGAGGTTTGCCTAGGCCTGGCACTGCAGGCAGCAGTCCGCAGCACGCGAAGTGACAGACAAAGTCCATCCTGCTTGCAGATCAGTGAATACTCAAACTATCAATCCACCCACCACCACCACTATTTCTTCTTATAGCCATGTGTCTAAAGAAAGGAGTGGACTTCAGTCTGTTGGGGCTGATTTAGAAGTCCCTTGCGGCTCATTTTCCTCCATTGTTGCGTGACTTTTGTGACGCAGCGGCAGAACAAAAGACTCGCCATGGTGTTGGTGCGGCGTATATATTAAAAAAAAAGAAATTATGGGCGATGCATCACGTTGTAAAGCCCTGCGCCATCAGGGGGCGTTCCGGCGCAAGGGAGGGCGTACCTGCGCAGGGATGAATCCTAAAAGTGACTGAGGGAAATCTACAAGATGTCAATCAGTCACTTTTAAGACAATGATGCATGAGTCAAACCCTGCGCGCTTGAAGCCGACGTACGGCTTGATGCAGCATTGGGGAGATAGGGTACCCTAGAGCATTGCTGGAGCTGCGCCATCGTTGGCACGCAACTCCAGCAATGCGCCGCCTTTACGGCACAGATGCGTAAGGCTTCTGTGACGTATTGGGCCAATGGGTGGTGGTGGCATGGCACACAATTACTGCCGCATCCCTGCTACTTTGCAGGGATGCGCCGGTAATTGAAAATATGACCCTTAGTGTCTAGCATTACGCAGTTCTTATCTTTACACTACACTCATACATAATTTCTCAGGCCAATGAAATGAACACAATGTACAAAACAAATAAGCATAGTAGCAAGCAAGGCTACTGAGAAGGAGAGCAGTGCACCTGAAATGCATAGAAGATTTTCAAATATAATTTACCTACAATGTAATCGGCAGCATTATTGCTCTTGGTAAAGAACAAAGATTTGCAAATAACAGAGCCGGATAAAACAGAGTAGTGATGAATAGCTACTACTACTCACCAAGCCCGGGGACCTCTACGCCGAGCGCGTCCAGCAAGTCCCGTTCCCGGTCCATGACAACGGTCCAGCGGTGGGTGGCCTGGTTATATGTGCGCCGGACCCCAGAGAGCTTATACATGGCCCGGCACACCTTCTCCCACCGCTTCCGGCGCTCCCGGATGCCATAGCCAGTTGCGATCTTGCCGCCTCCCAGGATCGTCTTGGGGAGGCGGCGCTGGACGTGGAAGATGAGTGCCGCCACTTCCTCCGCGCTGAAGATCTCCCGCGGCACCACTTGCTCCCCCCTCAAACGCCCGCACGGGAGCCGGGCACGGGGTGCGGGACCCTTCCCCTTCTCAGGGTGCTTCCCGGCTCCCTTTACCATGGTCTGGGCAGAAATAAACTTAAATGATAAAGAAGAAATAGAATAGTGAAGAAGAAAAGAAAAGAGTTTAAAAAAGTAGTTTAAAAGTAACTAAAAGTAGCAGAAAACACAAAAATATACAGCTAGAAAAATAGAGGGATAGATAATAAGTAAAATAGATTAAATAAACTTCAAACAAGCAAAGGATGGCAGAGATTCAGAGAGGATACAGAAAGCATGCCCAGAACCATAGCAATGAATGAGAAACAAGATGGCCGCGCCCGTTCACGACCGCGTGGGTAAGTTCGCGCGAGATTTTCCTCACGAGCACGCGCAAAATTGTACTAGCGAGCAGCACAGTTTGCGATATTACACATAGCGGCCGGAAACGGAATTACGTCACGCAAACAAGATGGCCGCGCCCGTGTACGACCGCTAGGGTAACTTGGCAAACGTATAGCTACAAGCGCCTCGCGAACACGCGCAAAAGCACGCGAACATACACGTCGCAAAAAAAAAATAAGTGTATTCGCAAGCATTCGCGGCTCCCAAAATCGATCTCGCACGGATTCGCGCCCCAAAAAACGCGCGAAATTGCAGAAAAAACGATTTTTGCTAAACTGAAAGCAATGAGCAGGTGCAAAAGTTCAAACTTAACATTTGTAACATTCACTGTAGTGCTTCCTGAGGGGCCCCTCCAGAGTTTGCAACTATTCTATGACCCTGCTATGACCCAAACAGCAGGCTCATAGAATAGCTACAAGTAGACCATAAAGGTCCTGTGAAAAAAAATGTCACTGCAACAGAAAGCAATTTAGAGATAAGGAAGGAAGCAGGTGCCAGCCAGACTGGAACTTGCTAAATAACTGACACATTAATCAACCCCAAATTAATTCATGGCAGTTGAAGTAGGGGAGGTGTGCTTGCTTTTTTCACCCCCCATAAACTACAGTGATAAACAAACCTAATGGGTGGCAGTGAGGATGTACCAGAGGGTGGCATGGGTGTCCCAGAGGGTGGCATGGGTGTCCCAGAGGGTGGCAGTGGTGAAACAGAGGGTGCTGTGAACCTGTGAGATAAACCAGACGTAGAAACAACATAGTCGCGGCCGTTGCGTGCAGAAAAGTAAGTTCGCAATTGCAAAATTGTCCCAAAATCGGCGCGAACGCTCGCCAACACAAAAAACGGGAAAATCCGCAAATCCGCAAGAGTTCGCGTATCTTCGCGGATTGCGAATCCGTAAATCCGCAATTTCGCGTACGCGAGATCCGCTAGATCCGCCCATGCTTAGTCCCATTTAGAGAATAATAACACTCTTCACCCCTCTCAGTCGGGCTTCAGGTCTAACTTCTCTACGGAGACGGCACTCCTGAGAGCGACTGAGACCTTGAGACAAGGGGCTGATGCTGGACATACTATGGCTCTGGTCATGCTGGACCTGAGCGCGACGTTTGACACTGTAGCACATTCCATCTTGCTACAGTGTCTAAACAATGCGGGTGTCACCAAGCAGGCCTTGGGCTGGCTGAAAGCTTTTCTCACTGATTGCAGCTTTCAGGTCCAGAGGGGATCTTGCTTATCTGAGAGGATAACCTTAGAGCAAGGGGTGCCTCAGGGCTCTGCCCTGAGCCCCACTTTATTCAATTTGTATATGGCTCCCTTAGCGGAGGTGGTGCAGTCGTATGGCGTACAATTAGTTTCATACGCCGACGACACTCAATTAATGTTCTCCCTCTCCCAAGCCCCTACAAGTGATGCTGCTAATTTTAAAGCCTGCTTGCAGGACCTAGCGAGATGGATGAGTGCGCACTGTCTGAAGCTTAACGGCTCCAAGACGAAGGTACTGGTAATTGGAGGTAGTGACTCGAGATGGACGGCCGACTGGTGGCCTACCTGTCTAGGGCCGACACCCACCTCATGCAAAGAGGCAAAAAACCTAGGCATATGGATGGATTCCAAACTGTCCTATGAGGGTCACATTAATAAAGTAGTGGGTAAATGCTTCGGGGTGCTAAAAACCCTAAATCGCACCCTGGACCTACTTCCGTTGGAGGCTAGATGCACGATGACTCAAGCCTTATTAACCTCCCGGATAGACCATGGGAACGTGCTATTCCTTGGTGCAACGGAAAAAAACCTGGGACGTCTGCAGGTATTACAAAATACGGCAGCTCGTCTGGTTTTAAAACTTCCTAAAAGAGCCGCGTCTAAACCTGCTCTTGCTGCCTTGCATTGGCTCCCCTTCAAGAAGCGAATTCTGTTTAATGCCCTCCTGATGTGCCACAGGATAATCTGGCACAAGGCCCCCCAGTATCTCCAAGACCTTGTTCACATATATGAGCCTACTAGAACACTCCGCTCTCTAGGCACTGGGCTACTCAGGACCCCCCGTGTTAACAAGGCTAGAATGGGTGGTAGGTCTTTTAGAATGCTAGCAGCAAGTCACTGGAATCTCCTTCCATCTAACCTTAGGTTGGAAGAAACCGAAGCAAAATTTAGAAAACTGCTAAAAACTCACCTGTTTACGCTATAGAGAGGTTCTACTCTGATGCACCTCCTCCTCTCCACAGCGCGGGGACACGCCGGGACGGCGTCACCAGGCGCTTGATAAACCCCCTTTATTATATTATTATATTATAGTGTACCATGCATCCTGATTCCCTGAGTCATTACCCCTCAGAACAGTCACTGATCCTGTAGTGGCTAGGACCCTCCTTGGTGTATACAACGGAATTGTTTTTTCAAACGCGGTTGGTTCAGATAGGTGCACACATTTCATGTCCAGGTACATGAAAGTGAAGTGGGATGAGTATGGTGATGGAGCAAGGATTCGCACATGAAGCTACTTGCTTGTATTCATGAACCTCGAATAACGTTAATAAAGTAACCAACATGTTTTGTTTGACTAATTTTGCATATGTTACATCACCATTGGGTGTCCGAGTGAAGCTTGCTTATGTATTTACTAATCATAATACGCTTGCATCTAAGATGGCTGCTGCTACACGAGGGTTTCTATTGCGCATGCGTCTGTCAAGCTCACGTGACATGACGTATTCGTTGTTTTGGAGGGAATCTGTCGCTTCTGCGCACTAGTGTTAATATGGCTGCTCTATGTTCTCACATGTGAGAAGCTTGCACTGCTGCTTTCACCAAGCTGTTCGTTCTGCCTAATGCTAATGCTATAGTTAAAATTAAGATAATGGGTATAGAGTAGAAATACATGGTATACAGTGTATTCATTTATTCTGTGTTCTAAAACTGTTTCTTTTCCATTTCATGTCGCACTTTGAAAACTGGCATGGCTTGTAACTCTATATTTGTTGAAACTGCGACTGCGCGAAAATCTCAAGTCTCTGGAACAGTGTCCTTTGGACTATGGCCAAGGAACTGACTGACAAGAAGATGCTCATGGGAAAGTGGACTTGTGAAGCCAAATTTATACAATGTTAAACAATGTATTTGCCAATAGAACATCCATTGTTGGGTGGAATAAAACCTCATGAGAACCTGAATTTGATTGGAGGGAACATAAATTTAAATAGGAGATGGTAAAAGTCTCAAATTTGGTGTGGTGTGACGAACTCTCCTCTTCTTTTGTCCAATCGAAATTGGGGCTCCTTACACTTGCAACATTGAGGGGTGGTACACTGACCTGGAAAATAGTATAACTAGTGTAAGTTCATTCAGAGAAATTGTCCCACTTGTCCGAATAGCTGACCTGTCACTGACCCAATGCACTCAATAGGTGACTAAGTGCAAAGGGCTGCAGAGCACTCTGTCAGAAGATTCGCTGACCCAATCGGGGTCCTGGAAGCTGAGGTGCTTGCGGAGCACTTTTGTCGGTGAAATCGATAACCCAATCGGGGTTCTGACTGTTAGCTGCAGAGAGGGAGTAGTGCAGGCGTTGCAATTGAACTGCGGGTGCTGGTCTTAACCTTTGGTGGTCCGGTCCTGATCCAAATCTGGTTTATCCTGTGCTGATTCTGATATGCACCTGCTTGCCTACTGGCAACTGCATTTTTTGGGGTTTCTGTCCTTAACTGACCCGTGGCCAGGGTTGGTCTTCACACCATTCTAGTTAAATATAAATCTGTGTGGGTATCGTCATTACATTTCTGTGTGTCCTTTTCTATACCCTCCCTAAATCGATAAAAGTTTGATTGCATTTGTTTTCTTTTCTTA
This sequence comes from Lissotriton helveticus, assembly GCF_964261635.1. Taxonomy (NCBI): domain Eukaryota; kingdom Metazoa; phylum Chordata; class Amphibia; order Caudata; family Salamandridae; genus Lissotriton; species Lissotriton helveticus. The sequence continues at coordinate 35,698,616 of NC_136064.1, read as the reverse complement.
TCCTTTCTTTTTGATGATAAATTCTTCATTTGGTTTAATAGTGTGTTTCCTATGGTCATATGCTCCAATTGTTTTTATGTTCCCTCTTCATACCCACCCTTTCATAATTGCTTGAAAATTGTGTTATTTAGCATGTTCCTTCTATTCCCACCCTTTTTGTGTTGTGTAAGTTTGTTCTAAAATTTTATTAGCATGTTCCTTGTTCTTACCTTCCCTTTAAAGTGATAAATAATTGGCATAATATATCTTTGTGGTTATTATATGAGTGCATATGTTATTTGCTACCTAATTTAAACTAACTCCCTGATCCAATAGGTCACAGGTACCATTTATAAGGATGGGTAAGTCAATGGTATAGGACCTGGTTGGTAATTACCTGGTAGTTAGAGCGTAGGTTACCTGATTTAAGAAATCTGTAATTGATTATGGGCCCAGGTGAATATGGAAGAATTATAGTCGGGTGACATGCACGCTCTATCAGTATATTTCTTTGGCAGCAGAGGAAAGGTTAGGGTTTAGTTAAAATAGGTAGTTAGTTAGTTGGTTATGAAAACATTATTATGATCAAATGTGATATTATCTGAAATATTATTGAAATTTAATTGATTCTGTTGATGCTGTATTGATTTTATGTATAAACCAAGATTGTTCGTATCTGCTATATGTTTTGTTTGGAATCCCCGTCGGCAAAATAGCGGGTGGTAAATGGAAGCCACATCGCAGTGAGGTCACTTACTCGCAGGAAATTAGTGCATGGTTAGGTAAAACCAGAAGCACTATTTAGGGTTTCTGTATGAATGTGTAAATAAATTATAGTAAAGAGTTCCCTAGCAAAACTTTTAGTGTGATATCACCTAGAAAGGGTCAAACGGAAGGAGTAGCAGGTTGCTCTGAGCTTGATTGATAGCAAAGGGGTTCGCTGGCGAAACTTGGACTTAGTATATATCCCGGAGTGGATGAGTCCGAAGGAGTAGCAGGTTCTCTAATGCTTGTGTGAAGGGTTGGCAGAAGGGATGTACTCGTAGTATATGAAAAGTAAACCGAAGGGATTTACTTGCAGTGAAAAATATCTTTCCTTTCTAGTCACTTGAGTACAGTGGCTAATGTTTTTACGTTGTTAAATAAAAAAAAACACAAAAAAAGAATTGCATTTTAAAATAAAAGAATTGAGTTTTTGTATTACCTTGCAAAGGAGGGAAACAGTTGCGGAGCTGCGCTGACGTCACTCAGAGCCGCTCTGGTATTGATTGAGACAGCGGGTGTGTAGCTGAGATAATATTGTAAAGGAGGGGTGAGCACGGGAGCGTGGGAACTCATCTCACGAGAAAAGCTGCGCAATCATTGGTTAAAAATATTTGAAACCACATTGTTGATTGGTTGAAGAAAATAAAAGACGCGCTAGTATTGGAAGTATTTTGTAAACAACTCAGAGAGTTATCGTACGATTTCAAAATTTTCCCAAAATTAGGGGCCGATTATGATAGAGGATTTTCCGCCTCCTCCGGGCCGGCGGAAGCCACCGCCGGCCCGGAGGAGGCGGAAAATCCTCCGCGGAGTCACCAAAGACCCACCGCCGCATTACGATGGCTGGTGGGTCTTGGATTCTGTCCGCTGCTTTTCCGCCGCGGTCGGATTACAACCGCGGCGGAAAAGCTCTCCTTTGGCTGGCAGTGTCTATCAGACACCGCCAGCCAAATTAGGAAGCATTAGTAAACATGCTTTTCCGCGGCGGTTTTTCGGCCGTGGAAAAGCATGTGTACTTTTGCTTTTGGGGGCCCGTTGCGGGCCCCCAGGGCGTAGGCGGGTGGGGGGTGCACATGGGGGGTACCTATGGTACCCCCCCAGCATTTACATGCACAATGTGGCAGGCACCGCGCGGTGCCTGCCGCTTTGTGCATGTAAATGTTACACATGCACTTTTAACATTGCGGCGGGTGCTGCTTGAAGCAGCACCCGCCGCAATGTTAAATATCCAGGATGTGACCGCCAGGGTGGCGGTCACATCCTGATTTGCATGGAGGGACCTCCGCAGTCCATGCGGACGGTCCCTCCACCTCTGGGATGGCGGACGGACGCAAGTCCGTCCGCCATCCTAATCGGCCCCTATATGTGGTATTCAAATCCAGGGCATCCAGAAACTCGACCTGATAGAAGATACTTAGGGTTTGCTGGAGAGCAGATGCTAAGAGGCAGACCTTACAAAATGTATGGAAGTGAAAGAAAAATGTCATTTGTAAACAGAGTTAAGAAATCTTTAAAGAGAAGGAGTTATTATTCCACCACCAAATGCACCCGCATCTTTTATGATGTTTGACTGGGGTTACCACACTTGTGTATGGTTAGAGAATTGGGTGGAATACACTAAAAATGACGGAATTTTGGCATTTCCCTTACATGGCACGTTTAATGGCGGAATTTTGTTCAATTTAAGGACACGAATGAATGATTTACATCCTAGACCTAGACTAACGCAATATGAGGCACTAGAAGAATGGGAGATTGAGGCTTTTGAGCGAGACAGACCTAGAACTGACAAAGGATTGAGTAAGTTCTACCCTAAATTCCCACGACAAACCAGAGATAAACAAATGAAACAATGGAGACAGAACATGGTAGTGGAAGGATTATATCCTGTATTAACTTTAGAAGAGCCCACTGGAAGTAAAAGGACAGAGAAAACAAAACATTTAATGACTAGTGGTGATTCAGACGATGATTATATGGAGGATTTGTTAATGAAAAATCCACCACCTTATAATGAGGAACCGAGTACAGTAAATCCAAATGCCCCGTTTTTAAAACCACCTTTAATTCCGCAAGTGGGACATGAGAACACAATCGAGAGGGTATTACAAGAAAGAGAAAGAGATGCATTAAATAAATAGAGAAGTGAATTGATTCCGAAAATTTCTCAATTAAATACAAGTCCCGAAGCTCTGACAATTCCCGTAACTATTGGCCCAGTTGTTCCTTTGTATGGAGATAAGCAAGTTGGTCCAAAAGCTCCAGTTATAACTACATCGGTAGTACAGCCAAGAATAGAACCCTTGATAGTAGACAATCAGGCAAGTAAATGTGAGTCATTAATCTCCTTAATGGATTTTCCAATAAGAGAACCAGAGAGTAGTTCAATTAGAAAAACCACTCCTTTAAATTTAAGAGAAGTACATATGGAGACATACTCAGGTACGAGAAGTGCAACTGTAGTAACTCCTGAAGAAATAGATAGATGGACACAAGAAATAGAGAAACCAAAGACACAGCCGAAAACCGTTGGATATATACAAAATGAGAATTGAATTGGAGGAAGTAATGGCTGGAAACGTGGGATTGGACAGATTAAATATTCTTAGTGGAGATGAACTATTATTTATTTGTAAAAGCATTACTAGAAATACAAGGGTGTTTCATGAAAAATTAATGGACACAGCAGCTAGCATAGGAATTGACATTGGTAAATCTAAAGTATTACAAAAACCATATCGAGCAGAATTTTCTGACAAGGATTTAGAAAACATGAATGTGTCCAGAAGAAAAGTGCAGATAAGAGAGCTACTAGCATTGTTACAAAAATGGGGAGAATTAGAAAAATGGAAAGCCAGGTGGGCAAAGAAAAAGGAAGAGTTTCGATCAAAACAAATGACTTCAGAATATGTTTTAAGAGAAGCAGAAAAAGTGGAAAAATTATTTACTATGCGAGAAGTACCAGGTGGAGGTTATGTGCATGTTCCATGGTCCGGACAGGATATTTTGTCATTTACAAATGATTTCCCAAAACTTTGTGAAAAACCTGTACAATGGTACAGGCAAGGTGAGAGGTTTGTAAAAGATTTGAAGTGCCTTTTGAAAGATATAGATGGATTATTCGACATTGTAGTTCCAGTAGATTTATGGACAGAATGTAAAATTGCTGTTGATTGGCCTAGTGAGGAGTACCCTAGAGGCCCAAAGACAGGGGCACCTTCCAAAGATGTTATGAAAAAATACAACCAGGTAATACCTTACCTCAAAGGGAAGGTGCCTGCAAAAGACAGATTGGACTAGAAGAGACAGAACCACTCAGAATAAACATGAATCTGTGCATGCATATTATGAACGTTTATTGCAGGTATTCAAACAGTACAATGGATTGGATAATATAGATATGAAGAATATGACACATTTCATTTATCGATTTGTGTCAGGATTAAGACCAGAAATTTCACAATGGATCAAAGATCATAAAATTTGTGGGCAAGCCAAGCCAATCGACGAGATCCTTAAATATGCCAAATATTGTGAAGATGAGCTAGACAATAAATGAAAAGAGTTAAAGGAAAAGGTCATGTGGGCACAAGTAAAACTAGCAGAGCAACAAGAACATCAGTTGAGCCAGATAGGTAGTAACCAGAATCAGGGTGATAGAAATGGAGGAAGGCCAAGGGGAAAATTCAATAGAGAGGAAGAGAAACGAAAATTCCATTGTCATGGGTGTGGCAAGTTGGGGCACTGGAAGAAAGAGTGTAAGGCTATACAGAGTGATAATGGAATCCACAGACGCAGAATGAGGTGCCACAGAAGACACAGCCGCAGGTAATACAGAACCAGTTACCCCCTGCACCTATGCCAAATTACTGGAGCAAAGTACAACAGAGAGAGAGTAGATACCACAAATTGGGAGGGAGGTAAAAGGAGAGATACAGCAACCTCACAATTTCTTCTGAGTGATAAATTTTTCAGTGAAGAACCTTACTGACAGTGCCTGAGGGGGGAGGACGAGGAGTGCGTGCTTGACGCCTCCTTGCCGGTAGACCAGTCAGGTCTATACATTGAGGGAAAGTTTGAAGGAAATTATGTCACCTTTCTGTTGGACACTGGTGCTACCCGTTCTACTGTGGGAACAGCACACATTCCAAACCTACCCCTCTCGGGAGAAGAGATCCAAGTAGTGGGTGTTTCTAATAAACAAATTAGTATCCCAGTTACAGAACCTATGGAAGTTAGAATAGGCAATTTTAAAGAAATGCATAGATTTGTTGTCTGTGATTCAAGGCCTGTAAATTTATTAGGACGAGACTTGTTGTGCAAAATGAATTGCATCATTTTCTGTACCCCAAGTGGTGTTGAAATTCAAACCCTAGACGAAGACGGAATTTTCAAATTAATGTTAGCGAAACAAGAGACAGAAATGAAAAGACTGACAATAGAAGACTTACCAGAATAACTGCAACAGACAGTAAAACCAGATGTATGGGATTTTACTGGAAAAGATGTAGGATTAATGGCAAATAATAGTGACAATAAGAGAAGATGCAGTTTACCCAAATACTCGACAGTATAACATGAGTTCAGAAATAAAAGAAGGTGTTGCAGTAGAAATAAAACGTTTGGTTGAAGCAGGCATTTTACGAGAAATAATGAGCAGTCCATGAAACTCTCCTATAATTGGTATAAAGAAACCGAGTGGTAAGTACAGGGTCATACAAGACCTCCGAAAAATTAATAAGATTGTTGTTCCATGCTGTCCATGCTGTCCAGTCGTGCCAAATCCTGCGGTGATTCTATATCAAATACCGCGGGAGGTTGGATGGTTTACAGTCATTGACCTGTGTCACGCATTTTTCTCGATTCCATTATATCGAGACAGCAAATTTCTGTTCTCATTTGAATTCAACAGTCATATTTATGTTTGGAATCGTGTCCCTCACACACTATTAAACCAAATGACGAATTTATCATTAAAAAGAAAGGAAAAGAAAAGAAAACATATGCCATCAAACTTTTATCGATTTAGGGAGGGTAAAGAAAAGGACAAACAGAAATATAATGACGATGCTATACCTCTAGTTACAGTTATGAGACATGGAGCTGCCTCTAGTTACAGTTATGAGACATGGAGGGCAGTACAAGCATCCAGACCTGGTGGAGGTAGTAGTATATGCACCCCCTGCACATTTTCACCAGTCACCTACAACCTCTTATTGTTAGGATAGTAGACTCTCAATAATATGGCACCTTGGGACTACTTTGGGGGACAAGTAAGTTAAAATGCCCTTAGTTATGCATGAAAAAACCGTTTGTGGTGACTAGGCTAAGATGGCCGCCGCACTCGAGGCCGTGATCACGTGTTGTAACGTGATGGGCGTGGCCCCGCCGACTCCATACGTTTGTAGGCTCTATGGACAGGCCACCGGCACGGCTGAGGAAAGGCGTCTTCCTGGCACGTCACGGTGAGGAGGTGTTCGTGAGCCACTCGGCAGGGAAGTACCATAGGGACTTTTGGTTCCATGTGATAAGTGGAGTGTGTTGGTTGCCGTGGGCGTAATTGCTGCGTAGAGTTACAGTTTTCAAAGGAAGAGCTTGTTACGATAGATCCGAGAATGTTAGTACCTCCTTGATTCACTTTCAAGCAATCGTGGGGCACAGTATGTAGGTTTTGCACAACTGTGGCTTGAACAACAGCGCAACGGTGTTTGACCTTCCGTGGGGGCAGCTCTCCCGGATATTTCTACGCGATGGTAGCGCTGAGGCAGCTTGTCACGGTTTGCCCTAGAATGGGCACCTATGAAACAAACAGCGTTGTATAACTGGGCATATTGTAAGTCAGCAGAATAGCGCCCTAGATAATACATTATACAAACCCATGTATGTTTTCTCTTCCTGCAGATAAAGATTTTTAACGAAGAAACAAGGGACATACTCACGTTAGAAGTACCCGTTGACCTTGTTGAAACTGGAGCGGCTGGTATGAGTCGCTTGGCTTTGTCTTGGTAATAATTCACACCTTACCACACTTACTGTCCCCGATGTGCTTTATTTTCCTCCTGTAGGTCCACATGTTCTTAATTATGTTTCCTTACCTGTTCTCTCCTGGCAGCGCGTTACAGAACTAGTGTCCAAAAAAGTGGCATTTGAGTGCAGCCCTGATGAAACTGCTTAACGCAACATAGCAGTGAAACATGTCGGCACTGGCAGTAGGTAATGGTATGCATGATTAGCTACCAGCCTTTTTAATATTCAACAGCACACGATCACCGCCCTATTAATAAAATTGGTTACGGGACTGGTGTGCTCTGTGTGTGTTTTTAGGCATTCAGTTATCTTTGTGTGTGTTTGTCACCAGCAGATTTTTCTGCACTTCACTATTTGTCACTTTATGTGTTGTTTGTTTTGGACACTTTTTTCCTTTCCGCTTATTTTTCTTTGAGAAGCAAGTGACTACCGATGATGAGACAGGGGCCTGTCTGGAAATTGCATACCAGTTACCCCGATGGTGGTGTTTCCGTGAGGGGTCATTTGCTTCTCTCACATTTTTTCCTCTATTAAGAGTAAGGTCCAATGTCGGGTGTGGACTTGTGTGACCAATTATAGTTTGGTGCACTCTGAGTGGGTGTTCTTTGGTGTTGCCCGGGAGAACAGGTTTTTTAACGTTGGCGGAGGACAGTGCACTTTTTCCTTATAATGTGGATAAGAGAGTAGTGGGGAGTAGGATTTCTGAACCCCCCTTGAGTCACTGATATATGCGTACGCCACTGGACTGGGTCTTATTTTGCATTGTTATCGATTTCACCGACAAAAGTGCTCTGCCAGCACCTCAGCTTCCCTGACCCCGATTGGGTCAGCGAATCTTCTGACAGAGTGCTCCGCAGCCCTCTGCTCTTAGTCACCTATTGAGTGCGGTGGGTCAGTGACAGGTCACCTATTCGGACAAGTGGGACAATTTCTCTGGCTAAACCTACACTAGTTATACTATTTTCCAGGTCAGTGTACCACCCACCAATGTTGCAAGTGTAAGGATCCCCAATTTCAATTGGACAAAAGAGGAGGAGAGGTCGTCACACCACACCAAATTTGAGACTTTTACCATCTCTTATTTAAACTTATGTTCCCGCCCATTAAATTCAGGTTCTCATGAGGTTTTATTCCACCCAACAATGGATGTTCTATTGGCAAATATATTGTTTAACTTTGTATAAATTTGGGTTCACAAGTCCACGTTCCCATGAGCATCTTCTAGTCAGTCAGTTCCGAGGCCATTGTCCAAAGGTCACAGTTCCAGAGACTTGAGATTGTTGCGCAGTCGCAGTTTCAACAAATATGGAGTACAGCGTTACAAGCCAGGCCCGTTTTCAAAGGGCGACATGAAATGGAAAAGAAACAGTTTTACAACACAGAATAAATGAATACACTGTATACCATGTATTTCTACTCTATACCCATTATCTTAATTTTAACTAAAGCATTAGGATTAGGCAGAACGAACAGCTTGGCGAAAGCAGCAGTGCAAGCTTCTCGCATGTGAGAACATATAGCAGCCATATTAACACTAGTGCGCAGAAGCAGCGTGAGTATGACAGACGCATGCACAATAGAAACCCTCGCGTAACAGCAGCCATCTTAGATGCAAGCGTATTATGATTAGTAAATACATAAGCAAGCTTCACTTGGACACCCAATGTTGATGTAAAATATGCAAAATTAGGAAAACATAACATGTTGGTTACTTTATTAACGTTATTCGAGGTTCATGAATACAAGCAAGTCGCTTCATGTGCGAATCCTTGCTCCATCAATGGTATTACTTACAAGTTCACCACCCCATATCACCCCTAGACTAATGGTCTCGTGAAGAGGTTCAACAAGACCCTGAAGAGCATTATCAATGGGTTGTCTGACCAATTCAGGAGTAGATGAGATGTTCTCCTCCCATGCCTACTGTTTGCCTACAGGGAGGTCCCTCAAAAAGGGGTTGGTTTCAGTCCCTTTGACCTCCTGTTTGGACACCCCGTGAGGGTGCCACTGTGCCTGCTGAGAGAGTCTTTGGAAAAGCCTCTCAAGGAGGCAAAGAACAACGTGCTTGACTATGTGCTAAAATGAGTATACAACAGTGAGCAACCCGATATACCCTTGAGGGCTTGGGTATAAATATATGAAAAGGTAGGAGGTTCCTCCAAAGGAATTGTTTAGAGAATTAATGTTTATGAATTAATTAAAGGGTAGGTGACCTACGCTTTTTCCTACACAATCGACACATTTAAGAATTAGGAAAGGCGCTATCAGGACCTACAGAGTTGAACATTCATGTATCATTGATTTTCCTGTAGGCCTGTTCATATTTGTACTATAATCTGATTGCCTCTTACTTATTGATAAATTCAAGATTTTCATATACACCTGGTCTCTGTTTATGTTTTATGTTTATGTTTTATGTTGAACATTAATGTGTATTACTTAATAGAACATATTATCATTGAGTTATTCTACTATAGGACCATTGATTTGTCCTTCTAAATCTTTTTTTATTAATTCATAAAAATTCATTCTCTAAACAATTCCCTTGGAGGCACCTCCTACCTTTTCATGACTATGTGCTAGGCCTGAGATCTCGCATGGGAGAGTACATGTACAAGGCAGGCAGGAAACTGGAGTCCAGCTAGGAGCTCATGAAGCACTAGTATGATCAGAGGGAAGCAAAGCTGAGTGTACTTCAAGACAGTTGATGGGGGTGTTGGAGCCTGTGGCTTCTAGGGATATCCATGACAAGTGGACTGGTCCCTATGCAATCCTTGAGAAAGAGGGTGAGGTTACCTACCTGGTGGACTTTAACATCGGCATGAACCCTCATTGGGTCCTGCATGTCAATAGATTGAAACCATACCACAAGACGGCAGACATGACTGTGCTAATGGTCACAGATGAGGAAAAACAGGAGGAAACTGAGACAGTGCTTAATCTCCACTCAAGCAATGTGCAAGATGGGCCAGTGGAGGAAGTGTTACTCTCTCTCAAATTGACAGCCCAGCAGCAGAGAGACTGCAAGCAGTTGGGGCAGTTTGATAGTCTATTTTCTCATTGACTGTAGGTTTTCGAGAAGTGTGTGAACCACATTGACATTGGTGATAGTCCACCTGTGAGCAATAAACTGTGCAGGTTCTCTGACAAGGTCAGAGCCAGCATCAAGGCAGAGGTGGCTCAGATGCTGGAGTTGGGGATACTTGAGCCCTCCGACGGTCCATTTGCCAGCCCAGTGGTTCTGGTGCCCAAACCTAATCTCTAGGAGGGAAAAAAGAGTTAAGGTTTTGTGTGGAATACAAAGGACTGAATGCAGTAACTAAGAATGATGCTCACTGTATACCTAGAGCTGATGAGCTCATTCATAGGTTAGGGGATGCTAAGTATCTGAGTACATTTGATTTGATTTGAGATTGTCCTCACTGAAGGAGCAAAGGAGAGATCAGCTTACTGTGGGGAGGGTAGTGAGTATTTCACTTTCTGCTCCTCCTTCCTACTTCCTGCTGCAGCAACAGGGCGGCGCTCTAGTTGTTCCTGACCCAGCTTATTTAAAAGCATGCTGGGCCGTACGTGCAGAGATCAGTGGATCACCCTTTTCAGAGGTTCCATGCTGTTGCGCTACTGTGCTGTATATGATTTTGATTTTGCCTGCAATTATTTTTAAATGACATAGTGTGTGGATTTTAATATGAGGTGATTTTTTGGAATTGATATTTCTTTGTTTGGGCCACATTTATCTGGGTACTCCTCCATTTGGGGACTTATTCTTGGCTTTGGAGGACTCGTAAGCGTTTCTGGCTCCTTCCCTGGTCTACCACGGCTTGCCGATTGTGTGGACGGAAGTGAGTATTTCACTTTCTGCTTCTTCCTCCTACTTCCTGCTGGAGCTACCGGGCGGCACTCTAGTTGTTACCGGACCAGATTATTTAACAGCATGCTGGGCTGGACGCGCGCAGCTTGCGCGCCGCCGGTGCGCCAAAGGCAAGCCTGTCTGTGCTCGTCCGTGCCAAGTTTGCGCCTTGTGCCAGGAACCCTGCCCAATCTAGTTTAGACCTTGGTAAGACCTTTGTTTGTTCTAGGGGACAATCCCTGAAGCTTCAAGTACTGAAGGGGTCGCATTGCAGGGCTATGAACCTGCTAAGCGCAAGGCAGATATTCATCTGGGTGCAGATGAGAAATCCCATGAGGATTCTTGTCAGCCCCATCCTTTGTCTTTGAAAAATTCCTTTATGGAATATCTCATGAACGCCAGGTCTCTGATTAAACACAGGACACAATTCAGTGATTTTTGTGTCCCGTCGCAAGCCCGATTGGGTATTCATTTCTGAAACCTGGGCTAGAGATTAGTCAGGTCCAGATCTGGTAGAGTCCATCCCCTCCGGTCTGCCCTGTCCAGACTTAATAGGGAAGGGAGTATGTGGGGGGTAGGAGTACTCTATAAAGACATCTATTTGTGCTTCACTGAGGCCCTAGCCTCTTCATCAGATCCCTATCAGGCCCTATATTTCTCTTTGAAGGTCCTACCCACTGAAAGTTTTGTCGGAGTAGTCACCTACCGGCCTCCTGGACCCAGAGCAATGTACAATCAGGATTTCAGTAATCGAATAGAGCCCTATCTGGTAAGATCTAATATAACTCTCTGGGGTGATTTTAACTTTCATTTGGAGAAAACTCTGTGTACTGAAACACAGATTTTCCTGAAAACTATGGACTTGTGTGGTCTTCCTCAGCTGTTGAGGAGCCCTACTCATACGACAGGACACATTTTTGATGGGATCTTCTCTAATGATCCTAGGATAGAGGTGAATGATCCTATCACACTCTCCTACTCTGATCATTATGCCATCCTATTCACTCTGCTAATTGCAGAATCTCACCTATATCCTAAGGTGAAGAACAGGATGGAGATGAAGAGAAACCTTAGCCGGATAAATAAGGAGGAGCTCCTTAATAAACTTAACAGTTATTACTGCCTCCCTTATTTGGATGTTAACTCAATCTATGACGATTTTTCCAACAGTCTTCTGGCAGCCTTGGACTCTCTTGCCCCCTTTAAGGAGCACTATGTGGCCAGAAAACGTCCTTCGGCCCCGGGTTATCTGAAAGGCTGAGAACGCTTAGACAGGTATGCCGACACCAGGAAAGAAAATGGCACTGGGATCTTATCTCAGTCGAAAGGGATCAGCACAAACTTAGATTGAGGATATATAAGATAGCTGTAAATAAGGAAAAGGTCTCTTAATATTCTGAGATGACAGAATCCATAACATCCTCAAGAGTACTTTTCACTGTGATAAACACCCTCCTAGCCATCACTGTCACTACTAACACCGAGATTTCCCAGTACCTGTGTGATAAAATGACATGTTTTTTTCTGCCAAAGTTAAGGACATATACTCCTCCTCTGAAATGTTCAATGCTGGAGGAACAAATTTAGATCTTCCAACGGATCCTCTGGTAGCTCCTCTGAAGGATTGTGGCTTGTGTACCTTTCCTCCTATACTTCAAGAGCACACTGAGCGGATGTTAAATGTAAATGTAAATGTAAATGTATTGCGACTTATATAGCGCACGTATCACCCGAAGGCATTGTGGAAAAGTAAATTTTGCCATGTTCTGTGTCCCTACGAGTCCTCCATCATATGTTATCTGTGCATGATTAATATGCATATGTATTCCCTATGTTCGATTAATGACGCAATTACAGTTGTGTCCACCTCTAGTATGTCAGTTTCCAGTTCTCGTGAATACTACGAATATCAGGCCTATGTAAAGTTATGTTGCCACGTTTCTCAGTGTGCACGTTATTCCATTGTAAAGTCCCCGTTTCTAGGCCTCAGAAGGGCCTGGACACCAGATTCAGCTCCTGTCTCCTGTCTCCTGAAGCCTCGCTGAGGAACGATACAGCCCCCACCTGTATCCTCGACCCTTCACTTACTTCCTGCCTCGCAGTGCCCGGCTCAGCCTAGCTCTGCCTCTGAGTCTGCCAAGAGTATGTTATGATTCCAGTTATCAGTTCAGTCCTCCTTCTCTGCATTCCTAAGCTACTGAACTGCATCAATAGTTTCCGTCATTGTCTAGCCTTTCCGTCTCCATGTAAGAGAAATACTGTATTAATGGTCATTTAATATTCTTCATCACGCACTACATGTAGAATAATGCATGCTCCAGTCTTAGAGTCCGTAAGCCTCTCCCCTCCTGACTCTTAGTTCATATCAACATGTTCTCAAAACATCAGATACTAGATACTGCTTAGGTACATGTCGCCCTGACTCTCCAGACTTCAGTCTCTGCTCCTAGCACAGAGTTCGTAGCCCCCAGCTTCTCCTAGTAACACGTCATTGCCAGTTTGCGCGCACCATTAGGTCAGAGGTCCCGGCTCCTTAGGTAGCCCCCTCCATGTCCCCGCCCCATTCATGACATATTCTGTTACGTTTGCATCACATGTCTATGTATACGCCTCTGTTACACCCACTTTCACCCTTATCTTTCGCGACTGCTATTGACCACACCCACTGCTCCGCCTATCCTATGTACTGTAATGCAACTGTTTTAGTATATATGTTCGTGTATTGTTATTAAAAGTCAGCGCGCTCATCCCAGATCCTGCCCCGGCAGCTGCCGGGCCCTGCCATCCTATTCCTGTGCAGGTTGTCCTGTTCCTGTCCTTATGCTGTATTAAACCTGCAAAACTCCTACTACCTCGAATCTTGACTCTTATTTATTGAGCTATCTGTTATTCATTTAAGCATTCAAAAATAGAGGTATTATTTATTTATTTACCACATAATGGCGCCCGAATAGGGACTTGCCCTTTCCCCACGCGTCGGTGAAGCCACGCCGACCCCCTGACCCTCTGCAGTCGTGACGGAACTCTTCTGCGCACCGGCAGATATTTCTGCTTCAAGTATCCCTCAGGCCCACGGAGGAGACGGAGGAGGCGGTCCAGCATCCAGACGAGACGGTGGAGGAACGTGGCGAGTCCCGACCAGAGCCCAAGCCGAGAGTCCAAGGTCCGAGGTATCCGGAGGCCCACCCGTAACAGAAGTCCGAAGTTCGTCCGTCCGGCGTCGAAGCAGTCCAGTCCAGTCCGAGGCCTTCCGTTCTTCCTGCCCGGTGAGTACCATTACTGGGGTAGTATCTAGACAGGGTCAATCTAATTGACTCTGGTCCGTGGGTTGGTGGTACACAGACCCACAAACGAAGTGTCCACTTCGGTGGATGCGGGTCCTGACGTGTCTCTGTATGAGACCGGTAAGTTTCGTACTGTTTCAGCAGTGCATCTAGTTTCTGTTCCAGTCAGTTCTGTTCTCGAGAAAATTCATGTATTCTGTTTTCCGTATTCCAGGTAGTATTCTGTTCGAACTGTTATTCTGAATGTTATTCATGTATTTTAATGTCGTGGTATGAGTGCGAAGTGATTATCGTGTTTATTGTGTATTGTATTGTGTCCAGATTATAGTTCAGTCATGCCACTCTTCTCAAAACTGCGTCAGTTAAAAACCAGAAAAGGTCTGTTAGAAGCAGCAGTTCCTGTTCCGCCTAGGGACAGTCCAGGTCATTTTATGTATCAGAAGCATGGCATAAGCGCCATATTGTATCTAGATTTATGGGTAGAGTATACCAAACAGTTAGAAGAAAAGTATAGATGGCCTATATCAGGCACATGGGATGCCGAATGCATCATGCGAGTAGAAGAAGCATTATGGAAAAAGAAAGCCAGACAGTCACAGAAAGATGCCATCGAGTTATGGCGCAAAGAATCTCATAAAAGAACCGAAAAAGAAATCAGAAAGTCAGAATTAAGTAGAGAATCCTTGGAACGAGCACAAGAAAAAGAATTAATCGAGATTGGTGAACGAGTTAAAACCGAACAGTCAGACAGACAGAGGCATGCCCTCATCAAGGGTATGTATCCTCTTCTTGCCGAGGGCTTGCCAAAAGCGACCCCGGAGGCATCCAGTAATTTCCCGCCACCATTAGTTCCGACCAAGCTACGTCACAAACCGACCGCAGCTGATATTTTCATTTCGTCCTATTTGGACGACACAGTCCCAGAATATGCAAATCCCGCTCCGCCAGTCCCTGTAAATCAGGCACTTCCCGCTCCTCCAGACACCGGAGTACCTGTTACGGTACCCCCGGTCCAGCCCGCCATACAAGTCCAGCCTACATTTCCATTTCCCACTCTGCCAGGACGAAGAGCATCAGTAGACGACTCTAGTTTAGGGGCCGCAGGGGGAGGTACTCCTCAAACCCCGCCGCCACACAAGCGTTTAACGTTAGCCGAATTACATGCACAAGCGTCACAGCGTACGCCCAGACATCAGTCTGTTGCAGAAATAAGAAAAGCCCTTACCGAATGTGGCTATGATCCAGTCCCAGGCGAGGATAATATGGTTTTATATTCATTACGCGTAAGAAAGGTGACCGAGTATCTAGTCACCCTACCAGATATGAAAGAAGATCTAGACAGAATATATCGTTTCATCCGTACCGGGAATGATCCAGAAAGTATTAGTGATGTCATGTGCCAAAGAAAAGCTGAAGTCCAGCTCATGCTATTAAAGTTTCTGATTAATTGTCTAATAAGGGAACAAGATTATCCGACCAAAGATCCAGTCGAAATGAGAACCCTGACAAGGTGGAGTGATAATATAGCCGAGGGTAAGCATAAGACCATCGGTAGTATAGAGAGTATGTACAAGAAGATTCGTAAAGAAATAATAAGGATACACGAACAACGCAAAGCAGCACAAGTAAGCGAGAAAGAAAATGACTCTTCTACAGAAGAGGTAGAGGACGAGAATCCCGACAGAATAGCGTATGTAGGAAAATCTAGATTTCCAGACCGACATTCACGTCTAGACT
The DNA here is from genome assembly GCF_964261635.1 of Lissotriton helveticus. Lineage (NCBI taxonomy): Eukaryota > Metazoa > Chordata > Amphibia > Caudata > Salamandridae > Lissotriton > Lissotriton helveticus. The sequence goes on along the minus strand of NC_136064.1, from coordinate 35,682,974 downwards.
ACAAGAAAACTGTTCCTCATCCGGCACCAGAACAAGGTTCTCTAGAACAAGTATTCCAAGCTACCGATCACATTCTGAAATTACGAATCGGTTATAGCGAGTTAAGTACTATGCATGAACAAGAACTAGTCCGATCAGCAGTCCGATGGACTACTGATTCTACCACTTTTCCAGACGAAATAGTGGCACAAATGTTTCTGAAATTGCCCCCAGCCGAGCAACGACTGGCGGGTATGTATATGATCCAGCACCTCATTACATTGTATGAGGGTCAACATTCTGATCCAGGTCCGTTACACGATGTCCTGAACGAGTTACTCCAGTATAAATGGAAAGGTTTAGGTACCGATTTGATTAGTGTCATTCTAGAACAGCGCCACAAATACAGAACGTTTTTGAACCCGCATTTCGTTCATGTCTCACCCCCAGAAAGTAAACCCTTTTACATAGACAGACAGAATCCATTAAGAGAAGTACATCCAGTTAAGACAGACGGTGGTGAAATGCAACGAGTGTTTGTTTACACCCCTATCACAAAGATGGAACTCCTAGAGATGAAAAAGCTAATTCCCTGTCATGATAAAGATCCAGCAGGGTTCCACCGAGAATTAAAGGACATGCTCCGTATGGGAGAATACACGTATCCAGATATTATTAAAATGTTAAAAGTCTTGTTGCCCGCAGGGGTATATGAGAAACTCAAAGAAAAAGAATGGGAGGTGGGAGAGAAAAAGATCGATTGGGCAGTTCTAGAAGCTGAAGACAAGGCACGAGTACCAGGTACCGGTCTTGGAGATAAATGCAAAGAATTACCGGAATTATTAATACAAGTTTTACCCAGATTATTGACGACTAGAAAGGAAGACTGGGATGCAATCTCAGCCTGTAAACAGAAACAAGACGAAGATATTAGTGATTATTATTCTAGATTTGAGAAATGTTTTAGCATCAACAGTGGCCTCAAGACAAGTAGTGAGTCATACCCTCATCTTTTTGTTACTAAATTGGTCGAGAATTCAAGTCCACAAATTAAGAACCGAGTTTTGAAAGTCGAAAGTACCTGGCAAGCTAATACCCCGTCCCAGATGTTACAGATGCTCCAATATCACCAGAATAGAATCAGAGAAGAACAAGAACATGAAAGGAAACGTATGAAAGACACGAAAATGAAAGTACTAGTTGCACAATCTGTTCCTCAAGACAGTCAGAAAAGGGGTCCAAATCAAGCCTGTCATCCTGCAGCTCCCGTTAAAGGGAACTGCAATTATTGTAAACAGCCAGGTCATTTTATAAACGAATGTGCAGTTCTGAAACACAATATAGCTACCGGTAAGACTAAAGAAAGACCACGTCCGCCAAGACAAGAACAAGTTTCACAGACTTCTCAGCCACAGAATGCACCACAGACAGTTACAGCACCGCAGCCTATCGCTGCAACACAGCATGTTACACAGCAGATGTACCAGTATGCTCAGTCCGAGTATCCAGAGTATCAGCCATATTCATGAAACAGCCTAGAGAGGGAGGTAGGCTTGCCTCTCATCGAGATACCTGTAGATCAAGAAGGTCCCTATGTTCACAGTCAAGTATTAGGGAAAGACAGAAAGTTTCTGATTGATTCAGGGGCAAGTAGGACCACTATAAGTCACGCCGAAGTTCCAGGGGCTCCGCTCTCAGGCTCAAGAAATGTTTCCCTTGGATTTTCAGGAAAACCTATCGTAAATGAAATATCAAAGCCAGTTACTCTAGAAGTAGGTCCATTGTCCCGCACTACTGATCTGTTACTTACTAAGTCATGTCCAGAAAATCTATTAGGCATTAAAACACTGAAAGAGTTAGGTGCAGTTATATGCTGTTCCCCAGAGGGAATACGATTGTTCCTACGTGACTTCAAGGGTCACTATGTATTACGAGATTTTGATCCTAGATTGTCTAATGTTCCGCAGCATCTATGGGCGCAAGGTCCAACTGATGTTGGCTTTATGCAAATCACACCCCATCGTGTGACTCTCAAGCCAGGTGTAGTCCTGCCACGAATCAGACAGTACAGATTGCCACCTGAGGCTGTAGCAGCCTTATCCAAAATTATTGACGAGCTCATGGCTCAAGGAGTAGTTGTAGAAACTGACTCCAATGTATGCAATTCTCCGATCATTCCTGTCATGAAACGTACTGATCCGAATGCACCTCCAGTATATCGATTAGTGATTGATCTCCGAGAACTTAATAAATGTATTATTCCCCAGTATCCAGTTGTCCCAGATATCTCTTCCCTGTTGACAGCCATTGATTCAGAAGCTTCATTCTTTACTGTCATAGACCTCAAGAACGCATTTTTCAGTGTCCCCATTTATCCAGACAGCCAGTTCCTTTTCGGATTTTGTTTAAACGGAAGGAGCTATATGTTCACACGCGCTCCTCAAGGTTTCACAGAAAGTCCTAGTATTTACAGTCAAGCACTCAAGAGACAACTAGACAACATTCACATGCCAACTGACACTGCCCTGCTCCAGTACGTCGATGATCTACTGATCACAGCCCGTTCTGAATGTGCTTGCGAGCGAGCATCCCTTACAGTCTTGTATTTCCTAGCCGAGATGGGGCACAAGGTGTCCCCTTCTAAGCTTCAATTCTGTGTCCAGCAAGTGGTCTACTTAGGACACTTACTGTCCAAGAGGGGTAGGCAGTTGACACCAGACCGTATTCAGTTAATAGCGAGTCTTCCTCAGCCCAAGACCCAGAAGGAGGTACGTGCTTTTATCGGCCTTACTTCTTATTGCAGACAATGGATTCCTCAGTATGCATTTCTAGCCAAGCCACTGATACAGTTAACGACACAGGAGGCAGCCGTATCGACTGTCCTCCCTTGGACATCTGAACATACACTTAGTTTCAATGAGTTAAAGAAAGCCCTATGTCAAGCTCCAGTTCTAGCAACACCGAACTACAGTAAGTCTTTTACACTTTTCGTCACTGAACGCGAAGGTACAGCATTATCTGTCCTCACACAAGATCAAGCAGGACAATATAAGCCCTGTGCTTATTTTTCGAGCACATTAGATCCTGTAGCCCAGGCTCTGCCTGCGTGCCTCAAGTCAGTTGCAGCCACAGCACTAGCTATCAGACAAAGTGATTCCATAGTATTAGGACACTCCCTGACAGTACAGGTTCCACACTCCGTGGAAGTTCTTTTAAACCGAACACAAACTCAGCACCTGACAATTGCACGTTTAACAGGTTATGAATTGACACTGTTCCAGCCACACATAGAAATCAGACGCTGCAACGTTTTAAATCCTGCTACATTGTTACCATCAGTTACTTCGAATCCTGCCACACACGATTGTGTGGAAGTAGTTAACATCATGACAAAGCCAAGACAAGATCTGACAGATATTCCATTACCAGATCCCGACCTGACACTTTATGTGGATGGTTCATGTATGAGAACAAGTACAGGAGAACTAGTCGCCGCGTATGCAGTGACTACCGACACTGAAGTTATTGAAACACACCGCATTGACACCCTGTCTGCTCAAGCAGCGGAGCTAGTTGCTCTGACACAAGCCTGCATACACGCCAAGAACCTGAAAGTTAATGTTTACACCGATTCACGTTACGCATTTGGAGTTGTACACGACTTCGGAGTGCTCTGGCAAGAGAGAGGTTTCATGACTTCCCATGGAACCAAGATTCAGCATGGTCTCCTTATTCAGGCTCTGTTAGATGCCATACACTTACCGACATCCATTGCTATCATGAAGTGCAAAGCACATACGAAAGTTACTGACATTATTTCCCAGGGTAATGATCTAGCAGATCGCACAGCCAAGCTTACAGCTCAGACACCAGACATTCCAGTAAATAAGACACCGACACACACTCCAGATCTGACTACATGTATGACAGTTAAGGACCCTACTCAAGATGTCATAGATATCCAGTTACATGCTACTCCCGATGAAATCAAGAAATGGTCCGAACAAGGAGGGGTCCAGACAGATCAAGGATGGGTAACGAAGGGTAGAACCACATGGTTTCTCCCCGACTCCATGGTTCAAGTCATTATTAATACCACACATAGTCCAGCACATTTAGGAGAAAAAGCCATGTTAGACAGTATCCAGAACGTTTGGTTCAACAAGCATTTACGAGCTGCAGCCAAGCAGAAAGTCCGTACCTGTATGATATGTTGTCAGTTCAATCCAGGTAAAAGTGTCCCGGTGGAACAAGGTGGATTCCAGCCTCCTGACCACCCTTTTGAAGTCCTCCAGATGGATTACATTCAGATGGAGCGATGTCGAGGTTTCAAGTATGTCCTTGTAGTTGTATGCGCTTTGTCCAGGTATACGGAGGCATATCCAGTTCCAGATTACACAGCCGCGACCACTGCCAAGCAGTTGGTTCGTGAGTTCTTTCCCCGTTATGGACTCCCTAGAGTCGTATATTCTGACAACGGCCAGCCATTCTCATCTGAACTCATGAAACATGTGTCCCTTTTGTTAGGGTACCAGTGGAAGTTCCATTGTGTACGCCATCCTGAAGCAGCCGGTCTCGTAGAGAGACATAACCAGACTTTGAAAATCCGTATCGCAAAAGTTTGTCAAGAGAAAGGTGTGGACTGGCTAGTAGCTCTGCCAGTTGCTCTGTTTTACATGCGCATGGTCGCACATTCCAGATCAGGTCTGTCCCCGTATGAGGTCGTTTTCGGCCGCCCCCCAAATATGTGGGGTACACCTAGACCCCGAAGTATTACCGATGTTTCAAGTAATATGCTGACAGATTACCTAGCTTCCTTGATGTCTGCCCTCAACTCTTGTCGTTCACAGGTTGCTGCCGCATTTCCAGACAATACCGAGGTGGCACCGCATGAAATCGTTCCAGGATCCATGGTTCTTGTCCGGAATTTCGATCGCTCAAGTCCGCTAGAGCCTCGCTGGAAGGAGCCCCGACAGGTCCTCCTGGCCACCCGTACAGCCGTGAAGTTGGAGGGACGCAAAGGCTGGGTGCATCTTTCGCATATTAAAAGATTTAATGGACTGGCACCTGTCTCAAAGAACATTTCCGAAGATTCAAAGGACTGCCAAAGTTCTATTCTTAAGGACTGTCCCGCAAAAGACAATGATACTGCACCCTCCCTGTTAGAGAAAACTCCGCAACAGGAGTATAAACTCAAGTTAAGGTCTAGTAAAATAAGTCAGCCAGTTTGATTGTCTAAGTCCTCCCCTAGGTGAAACGGTTAGACTGTTTCTGACATGTATAAAATAGACCCCCATAGTGAGAGAGGTAGTCAAAACTCAATCCGATGTATCGTTTTTCTATGTTTCATATTATTTCTCAGTATTATGATTTCCTGCACCAGTTATGCATTTTACCTGTATTTCCCGGTTTCTCATGTAAATAAGTCTTCTAATGCTACAGTAGAGCACACGTTTAGTGATCTACCTCCTCATGAACTCTCTTACCGCCTCGCTATGCGTAATAACTCTTTCATCCGCATGTTACATTATTCACACCAGACCAGCAATGCTACTAATTGTTGGGTGTGTGGTCGACTCCCCCCTTCCCAGACACCGAAGGGAGTTCTGCCACTCTTTCCTTATCCATTTTCACATAATGGTTCGTGTGGAGCATGGTCCACGTTAACGTCATCCTCAACAGATATGTCTTTTCTTAACAGTACATGTTTCCCAGACAAGCAAGGTCTTCCCCATAGAACAGGGTTAGATCTAGAAAACGAAGTTTACAATTTAGGTAATTATTCTTCGAATTTCATGGTCCTGAATGTTCAGTCTGATTCCACTCCAGACTTACCTGCTATTTCAGTACTACCAGTCAAAGGCGAATTATGTGTTAGAAATAATGGTTCCGTACATGTAGGACACAGCGATTGTACTACTATTGTCAAATATAGTGACAGTGGGAAATCTATTTTCAAAGCTTCACGTCATTCTTACTTTATTTGTGGTCAGACCGCATATGTTCGTCTGCCCCTCGATTGGGAGGGAACCTGTTACATTGCCTTCCTACTGCCACCAGTTTTCCTAGCCCCATCTGATTATCACAGAAACACACATCTAGTACACATTAGACATAAAAGGGAGGTCGAGTCCCCGATTGTCGATTATACTGAAACTGCTCTAGAACAGTATACAGATTTCAATAGAGGTTTCTTTTTCTTTATAGGACCTATCCAGAATAGTAAGCTAATTCGTAGATTAACCAGAACCCTTGAAGCTGTAGTAAATGAGACTGCCTCTGCTCTAGGTAACTTAACCGAAGAGCAATCTGCTATGAGATTTGTCGTTTTACAGAATCGTCTCGTCCTTGACGTCATATTGGCCGATAGGGGCGGGGCCTGTAGAGTCATCGGATCTAGTTGCTGCATTTTCATTCCAAATAACGCGCCGTCTGTTTATTCAGCTATAACCAGACTCCATAAAATTGCCCATCTGTTACACCAAGATCCAGGTACCTGGACGTGGTCCGGTTGGTTCTGGAACATAGTTTCCGCCTGGGGATGGAAAGTATTGTCATTTCTAGGTATTGCAGTAGCGATCATATTCAGCTGCTGCCTCTGTATACAATGTGGCCCTGCGATTTGCGGCATTTGTGCTACCTCTTGTATTCCTAGTCCCAAGCCCCGTTCTAAATCCCGTTCCAGGATAATTCGAGACGAGCAAATGATACTGTATGAAATGATAGATGGTATCATGAATATTGATGTTTCCTGATGGAAACGTAGTGACAAGGAGGGAATGTGGAAAAGTAAATTTTGCCATGTTCTGTGTCCCTACGAGTCCTCCATCATATGTTATCTGTGCATGATTAATATGCATATGTATTCCCTATGTTCGATTAATGACGCAATTACAGTTGTGTCCACCTCTAGTATGTCAGTTTCCAGTTCTCGTGAATACTACGAATATCAGGCCTATGTAAAGTTACGTTGCCACGTTTCTCAGTGTGCACGTTATTCCATTGTAAAGTCCCCGTTTCTAGGCCTCAGAAGGGCCTGGACACCAGATTCAGCTCCTGTCTCCTGTCTCCTGAAGCCTCGCTGAGGAGCGATACAGCCCCCACCTGTATCCTCGACCCTTCACTTACTTCCTGCCTCGCAGTGCCCGGCTCAGCCTAGCTCTGCCTCTGAGTCTGCCAAGAGTATGTTATGATTCCAGTTATCAGTTCAGTCCTCCTTCTCTGCATTCCTAAGCTACTGAACTGCATCAATAGTTTCCGTCATTGTCTAGCCTTTCCGTCTCCATGTAAGAGAAATACTGTATTAATGGTCATTTAATATTCTTCATCACGCACTACATGTAGAATAATGCATGCTCCAGTCTTAGAGTCCGTAAGCCTCTCCCCTCCTGACTCTTAGTTCATATCAACATGTTCTCAAAACATCAGATACTAGATACTGCTTAGGTACATGTCGCCCTGACTCTCCAGACTTCAGTCTCTGCTCCTAGCACAGAGTTCGTAGCCCCCAGCTTCTCCTAGTAACACGTCATTGCCAGTTTGCGCGCACCATTAGGTCAGAGGTCCCGGCTCCTTAGGTAGCCCCCTCCATGTCCCCGCCCCATTCATGACATATTCTGTTACGTTTGCATCACATGTCTATGTATACGCCTCTGTTACACCCACTTTCACCCTTATCTTTCGCGACTGCTATTGACCACACCCACTGCTCCGCCTATCCTATGTACTGTAATGCAACTGTTTTAGTATATATGTTCGTGTATTGTTATTAAAAGTCAGCGCGCTCATCCCAGATCCTGCCCCGGCAGCTGCCGGGCCCTGCCATCCTATTCCTGTGCAGGTTGTCCTGTTCCTGTCCTTATGCTGTATTAAACCTGCAAAACTCCTACTACCTCGAATCTTGACTCTTATTTATTGAGCTATCTGTTATTCATTTAAGCATTCAAAAATAGAGGTATTATTTATTTATTTACCACAGCATCAAGGCGCTTGCTTAGGGAACCCGTCCTGGTATTCCCCTGTGAGATACCCCGGCAGGGTATCCACAAGGTAAAAGCCAGGCATCCCGCCGCGAGGGGCCGTAGTGGAGATTAAGCAAGCTATTGCCCAGAGCCGCAGAGTGTGACCCCGTGAGTCGAGTAGGCCCCGGAGCGAGAATTGTCGAGTCCGTGGAATTTTTGAGCCCGAGACCCGCCGAGGCGGGGAATCGAACCCTGGTCCACGGCCAATCTCAGCTTCCGGGTCTGCCGCCTCTAACCACTGAGCCACGCTTCTCCACTTAAGTGAATTAGGTCTGGTTCCCCTCTGGAGCCCTATCCCTGAAGATATTGAAACTTGGAATGATTATTGCCCCACCTTTGACTTCAATCCTTAATGCTGTCATTACCTCTGGTCAGTATCCCACCGCGTGGAAAACTGCAGTTGTTAAACCTCTTTAAAAAATAAGCCGTCTTTGGACCCTGCAGAACTAAAAAACGACCGGCCTATTTCCCTGGTACCTGTCCCAGCAACAATCTTGGAGAAACATCTGAACCTCCAACTTAGTACCTATTTGGAGGATCATCAGTTGCTCGATGGCTCGCAGCATGGGTTCAGAAGTGAGCACAGTACCGAGACGGAGTTGACCGTTGTTTTCAACAACATACGGCAACAGGTTGACGTTGGTCATACCACTTTACTGATCCTTCTGGACGTGACAGCAGCCGTCGATGCCATCTCTCCCCTAAGATTGGCTGAGAGGCTCTGGGAAATAAGGTTTGAGGGCTCTGCCCTTAATCTGCTTACATCCTTCCTCATGGAACGGTCTCAAAGAGTTAAGATGGACCAATTCTTCTCCGCTCCTAAGCAGTTGTATTGTTAAGTGACCCAGGGATCCTCATTGAGTCCTACTCTTTTTAATATTTATGAAGCCCCACTTGCAAGGGTTGTAAGATCTTTCAGCTTAGAAGTGTTATCCTACACTGATGCACTCAAAACATGATTACCATCACTGAGAGTGTCGAAGTATCAGCAGCGAACTTTAAAAACTGCATGCAGGTGGTGGCTTCATTGATGGTGGGAAACTATCTAAGACTCAATAGGGATAAGACTGAGAGCTTAATTTTTGGAAACAAGCAGGAGATTTGGTCTGACACCTTGTGGCCAGATACGCTTGGATCTTGCCCTCGTCCTGGCCTCAGTGCCAAAAATCTAGGCATCATAGTGAACACCTCCCTCTCTTTGGACCCCCAAATAAATAGAACAGTTTCTACCAGCTTTGGGATGATAAGGACTCTCAAAAAGATCTTTCAATTCCTATCCCTCCCCTTGTGGAAACAGGCAGTGTTGGCCATTGTGCTGTCTAGATTAGATCACTGCAATGCCCTTTATGTAGGGATAAATAAGGGGCTTCTTCATCAATATCAACTTGTGCAGAATGCTGCTGCCAGGCTGGTGATGGGCCTCCCTAAAATCCACTCTGTATCGGCTACCATCAAAAGCCTGCACTGGCTTCTGTTGGGTCGGAGAATTGTGTTTAAAGCCCTGTGCGTGGTGCACAAGGCCTTCTACAATATGGGGTCAGAAGGCATTTAAAAACTGTTTCAGAGATATATCCCCGGCAAGCAGCTAATATCTGCCAGCAAGACTCTGGTGACAGTTTGCAGGTTCAGGAAATTCAGATGGGGAGGGAGGGCTTTTTCGCTGGCTGCAGCCAACTTGTGGAATTTCCTCCCTCCTTCAATTTCAGCTCTGGAAACTCATTCCTCATTCTGTAAGGCCTTAAATACCTGGCACTTCACCAGCTTGACTCTGTAAGCCCTTTTACCTATGGACATTCTTGATCTTGATCCCTTTCCGCAGTGCCTTGATGCTCCTGGGCTAAGCTGGCGCTTTTTAAAGCTAATATTCATTCATTCATTCCTTATCCGCAACAGAGGAACATTACCAGTTTGAAGTAATGCCCTTTGACTTAAGGAATACCTCTGCCACCTTCCAAAGGTTGGTGAACAGGGTCATGTCTGGGTTGGAGCAGTTCAGTGCAGCTTATCTGAGTGATATAGCTGTGTACAGGTCCACATGGTGACAATGACAATACTTTATTTGAATGATTAATAAAAATCAATACAAAAAGGAGAACAATCAACTTTAAAAAACGTATTTAAAATTGAATACAATGATGTGTTTGTAGGGGGCGCGTTTTACATGGGACCTTCTACCAGTTAAAAGTCAATGTGTGCCGTGGTCGGACTATCCATTAAGGCTTTTCGCGCATGGTAAATAAATTTAGCGAAATTTGCCATGTGCTTCACCGTGTCCAGCAAATATAGTTGAAGCACTGCCTCTTTTACCGTCCGTGTTCCCAGTTGGAGAAGGATAGGCCTTAGATGGATTCTACGGACTGACGACAAGGCAGGGCAGCATAATAGGATGTGAGACAATGTTTCTCGCTTATAGTGGCAGAGACGACACTCCTTGATTGCTGGACTTACTTTAACCGTAGGATACAGGTGCTTTAAGGGAAGCACATGCAATCTTGCTGCCAGGATCCTTTGTAGGGCTTGCCTGCCCAACGGCTATAGAAGGTAAGGTTTGTGGCCATTTAAAATGTGTGGAGAGCTTTGCATCTCGTGGAAGCCCAGTTCCTTATCGCTAGATTTAGAAGCTCTTTGGCTGAAGTTAGACCTGCTGACCACGGGTTACCTGGTTTTTTGAATATTTTATTTATGACAAACTTCATCGAGTTCTCTGATGCCATAGTGGTCAGATAGTAGTATTTTGCAAGGCTTGCGAATTCTTCCAAAGATTGCCGGTTGAGGTTGAATTCAAGGCGAATTAGAGTGTTCCTTGTGCATAGCCGAAGGCAAAATAACTTTTTGTAGGCTGCGCAGTTGATTTTTTCAAGGTCTTGTCCCAATTTGCCTGGGAACTCCTGTATGGCATAATTGAGGGAGGGTAGTAATTTTGCTCTCAAAACTCGTTGAATGGCCGTGGTAATCGGACTTTCCAAGGTTGCATTGAGTTTGCAAATGACGTAAGTAACCATTTTGGCTTTCTGCTAGAGCTTGTGTCGGTGAACCTGTGGCCGGTCAGTTTCGCTGAGCCAAACTCCAAGGTAGTTGTATGTTTGAGTGCTTGATAGTAGTAGCGATCCCAGTCTCCATTTTATCAACTTCTTTTTTGGGTAGCGGCCAAAGATAAATATCTTGGATTTTGAAGGATTTGCCACCAGCCTATTTTCGACGTTATACGCTGCTAATGCTGTCAAGCCTTTTTGAAGACCGACTTTGGTGTGATCCAAGAGGACCAGGTCGTCTGCGTACTGAATAAATTGGATTCGCCCGATCCTATGAGTCGCCAGGTTTGCTCATTATAATGCGTTACCCAGATCAGCTGTATATAAGTTAAAAAGAAGCGGGGCAAGGACACAGATTCGCATGAGAGTTTAACTCTTATCCACGTTTGAGTATACAGTGATCTGATGGCTTGTAAAAGTTTTGGGCATATGTGTCAGCTGGCCAATTTCCTCCATACTATATTTCGATCTACACCATCGAAGGCTGCTGTGTAATCTATGAAACAAGCGAAAAGAGGCTGGTTGCCCCAAACCGCAGTTTGTTGTATTAGGTATGATAGGGCTATGATGTTATCTATGGTAGAGCCTCCCGAGTGCAAGCCTGTTTGATAGAAGGGAAGTAAGTTTTCCCCGTTGACCCAATTTGATAGTTCCATGAGGAGGGAACTTGCATATGCCTTGCCCTCCACGTCCAATAAGGCAATCATTCGATATTTCCTAGGATCTGTGCTTGGCCCTTTTTTGTAAATTGGATGTAGTAGAGATCCCCTCCAGGAATCTGGGACGTCCGTCAGAAGTCTGCACTCCACGTACAGCTGACCCAGGTTCTCTGCCCATTGACTTAAGGAATACCTCTGCCACCTTCCAAATGTTGGTGAACAGGGTCATGTATGGGTTGGAGCTGTTCAGTGCAGCTTATCTGAGTGATATAGCTGTGTACCGGTCCACATGGGAGTATCACTTAAATCTCCTGAGGGAAGTGCTTTAGACCATGGATCATGCAGGTTTGACTATTAAGGCAAGCAGGTGCCAAATAGAGAAGAGTTTTGTGGTGTACCTGGACCACCTGGTAGGCAAAGGCCATATACAGCATGTCCAGGCCAAAATCCAACTATTTTAGATTGAAGAGTTCTCACTACCCAGACACAGGTCAGGGCATTTCTTGGTCTGACTGGGTACCAGAGAAGGTTTGCTCAGAATTATGGGACCATTTTGTCTCCCATGACAGAACTCGCTTCTAAGAAGAGGCCAAAGATAGTGACATGAACCCCAGAGTGTCAGAAGGTTTCTATCACTTTGAAAGAGGGTGTTCATCACCAGTGTTACTGGCCCCTGACTACAAAAAGAAATTTGTGGTTCAGACAGATGCTTCAAAACAAGGTATTGGGGCAGTGTTGGCACAGTTAAATGAGGAGGGCCTTGATCAACCAGTTGCCTTTATTAGCAGAGAGCAGAGATGAAGTGCCTTTGAGAGAGAGACCTTTGCTGTGGTTTGGTCTCTGAAAAAAGCTGACACCATACTTGTTTGGGACTCGCTTTCTTGTTCAAACTGACCAGTCCTCTCAGATGGCTCATGCAGATGAATGTCAGACAGAATATCGACAGACAAAAAATTTGACCTAGAGAATTATCGACACAAGAATATCGCAGTCAAGAATATTGACATCCTATCTACATTATGATAAGTACAAAAATATCGGAAAAAAATATATTGATGTAAAAAATATTGTTTAAAAATTATAAGTACTATATATATATATATACATATATATATATATATATATATATATATATATATATATATATATATATATATATATATATATATATATATATATAATGTAAAAATAAATTAAACATATGCATATAATGCATAATATATATACTTACTAATCATTTCCATTAATTAATTTAATAACTTATTAAAAAATATCATATACATTATAAATACATCTATACAAATTAATCAATAATATAAAAAATACATATATCTGTACCGCATTTAAAAAAATGTAAATATGTTTTACAGTTTTTTAATATCAATTGTATACTACATTAACTAAAATAATAAGAAACTATATTACATAGCGTAGGTAATAAAATTACTATTCAAACTCCAAGCAGTGCAACAGTAGAGAAAGTGTTGGATAGTGTAGAGATAAAAATTACTATTCCCACTCCAGTGAATGCAACAGTAGGGAAAGTGTTGGGTTGCGTAAGGTTAACATTTACCATTCCCACTCCAGGGAGTGCAACAGTAGGGAAAGTGTTGGATAGCGTAGGGGTACAAATTACTATTCCCACTCCAGTGAGTGCAACAGTAGAAAAAGTGTTGGATAGCAAAGGGGTTAAAATTACTGTTCCCACTCCAGGGAGTACAACAGTAGGGAAAGTGTTGGATAGCGTGCGGGTAAAAATTCATATTCCAACTCCAGTTAATGTAACAGTGTTGAAAATTTGGGGTTAAATTAACCTACTTATTACTTAAATAATTAAAAATAAATAAATAACATATTACAAATTAAATTAACTAAGAAAATAATAATAAATAACAATACAATTGAATTTATATTTACTTAAATAAAATTAAATTACTTCCCACCCTATTCCCCCATAAACACACAACCCACTACATATAAAAATTAACATACACAATTTAATCATCAACTAATCAATGAATACAAAATTATTTACAATTTATACAAAATTATCAATAAATAAATTAACATGAACAATAAATAGAGAATAATAATACCTTAATTATAATTAATATAATTATAAATTAATCAATTATAAAAAATTAATGACCAAGTAATAATTGATTAACAATAAATTAGTTATAAATAACAATAATAAAAAATATGAATTAATGTATAATTAAACTACTTCTCACCCTATTCCCCTATAAACCAACAGCCCACTACACATACAATTAACATAATTAATTTCATTATAAATTAATCATTTAATACAAATTAATTACCAATTAATAATCAATTAACAATAACTAAATAAAACATTAATTATAATTAATATTTTTATACTTCAATCACATAATACAAATGAATTAACAGTTATTAATTAATTAACAATAAATTAATAATTCATAACAATAAATAAAAACATATAAATTAATTAATTACAATTAAATGACTTCACACCCTATTCCCCTATAAACCCACTACCCGCTCTGATACTAAAACACAAAATTTACTTTAAAAAATTTACTAATTTCTAAACATTTAATTAATATATTTAAAAATAATAAAACTACATTACGAAAAATGGTAAATGTACATATAAAATACATACCACTAATATAAATATCGATATTATTAACAACAACACTTTTACTAACAATGTTACTTACTTCTATAATATTAACTTCGATATTACTTACTTCGATATAAAAAAGCGATACTACTTACCTTAAGGTCAATATTCAGGTCAACGATATTCATGACATCGATATCCTGTCGATATTACTGTATGTCAATATTAAACAATCTATATTTTGTCTGCTCACCCATGCAGATGAGAAGTTAAATCCCAAGCTGTTAAGGTGTCCATTTCCCTGCAGGGAATGGACTTTAAATAGGGACACAGACCAGGGTTGCCCATGCCCATGTGTATGGACTTTCCAGGTTTTTCCACTTAGCTGATGAAGATGAGGTTAATGACCCATCACCATTTGTTTGGGGGGTATGTTGCAAAGAGATCCTTTGTGCCCTGTGCACCCTCATTGATGAGTGATACTGGTACTAACTGACTATCGCTGTCCATGGGCTCTGTCTAACCAGGCCCAGGACCAGTGCTATGTTGAAAAAACTGTGAAAAGACACATATACTTGAGGGTACGCTACATATTATAGTACACTTATTACTGGCATGGCCTACCCTATACGTACCTAGTACATAATAGGGCAGGGGTATTAAAACTACCTTTAAGTCCCTATTACATAATAGGACATGACAGTTATGAAGCCAGCAGCTTTTCCTGCACTTGCATGTGTGCACTTCAGAGAATGTGATGAAGGAAGGCTTTTAAATGTGAGTTGTGGCCAAACTCGGCTTTGGTGGCAGGGGCACTTAAAAAGTGATAATCTACAAGATCTTGGCATATTTGGTACATCCAGGGTGTCCTCTAGGTGTCCCAGGGGTGCAGGGTCATGTGAGTATTAAGAGGGCCCGTATAAAAGATGCTTTATGTGCCCTGGGAATAGAGAAATTGTAAATTTGCCTACCCACATTGTAGAAAAATTCCTCCCAAAATCAACTTTAGTGCTGGGAGTACTGTGGAGTGAGGATCAACACTATTGTTGCATATTCAGGACCTCTAACGTCTTTCCTATGTGTCTTTGGAGGGGGGGTATGTAGCTATAACCAGGGTCCTTGTAAAATATGTTTTGTAGGCCCTGGTGTTTGAAGACTTGCAGATTTCATTTTTCCCATTGTAGATTCCCAGCCAAATAGAATTACCTAGCACTAGTTTATGTACACTTAACTATTGCTACGAATCAAATAAAATATCATTCAATGACTTAGGAGAATGGTATTGATGGGGGCGGGGTCTGGCCACACACGAAGATGGCCGCTTGAATCCGGAGCTCCGTGCTGACGAGAAGAGACAAAAGTGGCTTTTAATTCACTTTCTGGGAGGTGGTAAACATGTAGATGAGACAGAGCTGTTTTGTCTCCGGAGACGGTTCCTGCTTCATGTCCAAAATGAGAAGAGTGGTGACAGCATTATAAAGGATTACCACACAGACTGCGAAGGCGGCGCTGGAATGCAGAGTCTGAGGGAAACACTGCAGTGTTTTTCATTCCAGACGGACGCATGGCAGATAAAACAATATTCAGGTCTGTGGAGTTCAAGTGAAGTTCATGTTCTGCTAAAATAATCACCTCATGAATCACCGGACCGGCTTCAGCTGAGCTACAGTTAAGCTCTGTGGAGTTCAAATTCTGTTTGGAAGACTGCCTTGTGAGACTGTTTTAAAGTGTTGAACATCACAGTTTAATGGGATTAATGTCTTTAACCATTTGTGAGGAAAATGTGTGCTTTATGTGCACAGACCCCAACATTGGTTATCAACGCTTGTATTTGTACGCTGTGAGGAACCTGATATGCTGACAGGAGTTCTTTGAAGGTAGAAAAAGCAACGCATTTTATTCTGACAAATGACTCCAGCTGGGATGTAATTACATTTGGTGAAGTTCATGTGCTGTTTGTGAAACTGCCCTATGTAGTGTTGAAATGGCTCCAGCTAAATTATAATTAAGATTTTTGGAGCTCCTGTTCTGCTTGGTACATTGTCTCATGAAGCTGTACTGATGTGTTGATTTGCACATAGTTTAATGGAATATGTGATTCAACTTGTTTTGAGGAACACCTGTGGAATTTATGAACTGACTAAAACATTGTATTCCAAGGCTTATACTTTCACTTTTGTACAGTAAGAAGTCTAGTATATGGACAGGACTTTCTTGGCAACCTTTAATATAATTTTTACACAGTGGAGAGTCTAAGAATGTAATGCTGCCTTTTCGCAATTTTATCTGACAGCTGAAGACTAAAGTTAAGGTTTATTTGAGTTCATACATTGAATGAAATACCTCTCATAAAACGTGGGCATTATTCCACTGAGGTAAATAGGTGAACAATTTATAATTATTCTCTCCTCCTGATACTTTGTCAGCAATCTGATATTTTGAACTCTATTTTAAACTCCGTTTTGGCAAGACTCACTGACATTGTGACCACTGATGCTATGTAAACAGCATGGTTTGAGCCTGTTTGGCTCACTTTATACACATTTATATCGGTTAGTTGATGCACAGTAAGCACAAACAGAGTTTAACTGTCCTATATCAAAGAAACAAAGCAGTTAAATTAACAATGCCTGCCGGTAAAACAAATGGAAAACTTACAAAGCCACTCCTCTTTTCTGAGGCCCTACACCAAGGTCGCCCTAATTCGGATGTTAGAGGTACCACTTCTTCGACGTCAAATCAACCTCATTCTACCGCCTCACCATCATCTGACTCAACTATGGAGCGTATTCTCTAAAAACTCTCTGCTGTAAGTTGCCGTCTGGAGGGCATGGAAATGTCAATATCAACTTTAACAAACGAAACTAATTCTATTCGAACAGATATTGCTGGATTCCAGAGTTTTGTGGACAGTCTCACTGCACGAATAGTAACAGTAGAGAATCGCCTTGATGCTATTCCAGATCGAGTTCAGGAACTCCTTTTTCTCAGGAGTAAAATTGTAGATTTGGAAGACAGAAGCCGTCGAGATAATGTACGCTTCCTTGGATTTCCCGTAAAAATTGAAGTGTCATATGCTAAGTCCTTTCTCACAGAAATTCTTCCAAAGATCACAGGCCTCACTTTCGAACAGCCGTTGGAGATGCAAAGAGCCCATCGTATTGGACCACCCAAAACCGGGAAAAATAGTCAGCCAGTCCACTCATTGCCTGCTTCTTACGACATGAACAGGCCCGTCAACTTATTGCTGCAGCTCGGACTCAAGGCCCGTGCATATTTGAAGGTCACGAAATAGGAATAGCTGCATACTTCTCAAAAGTAACTAAAGAACGTCGCAAGGCTTGTCTGTCTCTTAGACCCTATCTTCGCCTACTTGACATTAAATATGGCCTTTTCGAACCTGCGCGTTTGCGGATCACCAAAGATGAACTCTCCAAAGATTTCTTTGACCCAGGAGACCTTTGTCATTTTCTAAACAATATTTCTCCTCAAAATATGGAGTGGACAGAATTCAATTCAGATCCTATCTCTCGTCCTGCATACTCAACATCTACGACATCTTCTAGTGAAGTCTGACATAATTTAGATCGTTCTCAAAACAGAGGAAGAGGCCTAGACGGACCTGTTCGTTCTTTGGGAGATCGAGCGCAGGCCCTTCAAGCAGTAGCCACACTTACAAAGGAAAGAGACAGAGATAAATCTCGTTCCCCCTTAAGGTCTGTTTCAGTCGAAAAGGATGTTGCCTGAACTATAACCAATGGATTGTTTTCTTGTATCCACGAAAGAATAGAAATTAATCCATTAAAATTTACCGTAGTAAACGTTCAGATGAGTATCAGATGACGGCTTGGATGCGCCATAGACAATGTCTCTCTCCCTAAAACTGGTTTACACTGACTCTCTCTCTGTGATACACTTTTCATTTTTCACGTCATCAACTAAAAAGGTCTTTGATGTCCAGAGTAACTCAGAATGTTCTTAAAACAGAAGGAGAGACTCAGATAGAAATATTTACTTGTTTAGGGTTCAGTCCTGTTTTAATATTCTATTACTTCATATTAATGTTGTTATGATGTTAGCTCTATATTAATAATTCTCCGATATAGTAACTAGTTTAACACCTCATTTTTCCTTCTATCATGGTTTGTCTGTCTTTGTCTATTGTTCTAGCTAGATTTATTCACATTCCTTTATTCTTATGCATACCTTCTTTATGACATTATGATATTCCTTTACTTCTCTTCCTCTTTATTTCTTATTAATCTTTCTTCAATTTTTCCCTTCTCATTTTCTCTAATACTTTTTTATCTAAATATTTTATATTTTTCAGTCTTTTCTCTTATTATGAATTATAATTATTACCTAGATGTTCTTTCTCTTCTAAATCTCCTTCATCTACTGACTAGGGCGTACCTTGAATTCTGATTTAGTATTCTATTATTTCATATTAAAGATGTTATAATGATCTATCTTATTAATTCTGTGATATGATAATTAGTTTAACATCTCTCTCTTTCTTCCTTCAGGTTTTGTCTGTCTTTGTAACCTGTTCTTGTTCACATTCATTATTGTTATTTTATGTACACTTTCTTTTACCATCTTTTTTTATATAGTATATTTGATAACTCTATATTTCCTTACTTCTTTTCCTCTTTGCTCTTTATTACTCGTGTTTCTACTTTTTCTTCTCAAATTTCCCTATTACTCTCTTATTGAATCCGTTAAATCTTCTCATTTCATTCTCCTGTTATAAATTATAATTATCATCTGTATATTCTTTTTATTCTAATTACTTCTATACCTCTTCTTTAATTATTTAAACAATTAATTTGTTGTTAATTAATTGTTTCAATGTTTGATACTCACTTGTTCTGCTATTTACTTATGGTACTTGACATAGTAATATTTAAATATCATATTTTCATGTTCATATTTTAGATAATAGGATTACTGGTATAGTAATGTATGACTACCTTTGGACACAAGCAAGTTACCTTATTATTGATTTGTCTTCTTATTTTCCACACTGTATATATATAAAATAATGTTATTCTGATATGTTTCTGGTTAGATGAGTTAACAATTTTTCTAGTGAATATTCTATAATTGTGTTATTTTGTCTGGCTCACCTTAAATGTCATGCATATGCCTTATACCTTTCTTTCTCCTACACTGTATTCCTAGGATACATATTTCCTTTTCTTTCTTCATTTCAACCTCTAAATTCTAAAAGAATATATTGGAATGTGATCCATATTATTTCGTAGATGTCTCCCTTACCACTGATAGTCCTATAGGAATGGGGCTCCCCCGGCGCGAGTAGCACGCAAGTCTAGACTCGCAGCTAAAAGATCCACTTTATTGACACTGTGTTAACTCTGCACAGTACAGTACATTCATCTTCTCTTTTTTTATATTTTCTCTTTCTTATTTCTTCTTAATATTGCTTTTTCCTACATATAAATCACAAGTGGTTCTTCTATATTCTTGGACTCCCTTATATCTTATAGGAAAATGGTAATTCTTTAACTCTTTAATTTTCTTATTACTTCTGATTCGGAACCCATCCTCTTCAACTTTTTCCCTAGTTTCTTTAATCCTACCCTCCCCTCACATCATCTCTGTATACTTTCTTTCTTCTTCTTTTACTTCCATCTCCCACAATAAACTCTACTTCTTTTCTTTTCTCATCCTGTTTCCTACAGTTCATCTGCTTCTTCCTTCTATTATCTTAATACCTTGCTCTCTATTCTTTATATCAACTCTTTCATTCAAACTAATACCTTTTCATTTTCAACACTCATATGGCTGTGAATACATCCTCCTCTCCCCGACCCTTGCGCATAATTTCATGGAACGTTAATGGCCTTACACATTTTATAAAACGTAAAAAAGTTCTCTCCTTTCTTAAAACTAAAAGAACTGATGTAGCTCTCTTGCAGGAGACTCATCTAAATGCTTTGGAATCTTCCAAGTTGCAACGGGAATGGGTGGGAAAGGTCATTCACTGCGGACTGTCTGCGCAGCCTCTCTCCGACAAGAATCAACCAAGAAAATGTGGTGTTGCTATTCTTTTGCACAAATCCCTACCTTTCTCAGTCATCAAAACTTGGACTGATCCTGGGGGTAGATACGTCTTTGCTAAATTGAAAATTGGAGGGAAAATCTTCTGTGTTGGCTCAGTTTATGCCCCAATAGGTGCTAAGCGTTCTTACTTTCTCAACCTAAATCGTCTACTTATTGAAATCGGTGCATCCAGCTATATTATTGGTGGTGACTGGAATTTAGCTTGTGATGCAATTCTAGATTAAACTGGTCCTTTAGACAGATGTAATGCTGCTGACAGAGCATTATTGGGGGATATCACGGCGGACCATGGATTAGTAGATCATTGCCATCTCTGTCACCCTTCAGATCAAGAATATACATTTCTCTCTTCGACTCATGGCTCACAATCTAGGATAGATTATTTTCTTGTCCCCCATCCTGTAGTTACACTTATTACTGAATGCCATATCTTGGAAGCTGCCATTTCAGATCCTTCTGCCCTTATCATTGCCCTAGAACTTGGTCTAACTTTTACAGGTCCAAAACCATGGCGCATGAATATCCAAAAGTACCGTTCACCTCAGGGCAAGTCTCAGTTACGCTCCCATTTTACGGAATATCTAAACAACAATAAATCATCAGTTTCTTCCTCAAGAACTATTTAGGCAGCTGCAAAGGCAACTATCAGCGGTTAATTGATGAGAGACGCAGCTTTGGCCAACAAAGCAACATCTTTACGCCGTACTGAACTTGAGGCTCAAATCATCTCTTTAACTCGTCTATATACCTCCCAAGCCGCCGTAAGTAATCGCAAAACTTTGGAATTGGCTAAAATTGAACTGAATAACTTATATGCCTCCAAAGCAGAATATGCCCTTCAACGTTTAAAAGGGAGACATTACGAGCACGGCGAGAAAGCAGGCCGATTGCTTGCGGCACAACTTAATCAACGTGAGGCCTCCATGGCCATCCCAGCAATATGTTCTGAATCGGGTGAAATTTTCACTAAACCGTAGGAAATAGCCAATACTTTTGCTTCTTTCTATAAGAAACTTTATATTCCCAAAAATTCAGTAACTGACAACCATATAACCACTTATCTCAAAAATATTGATCTTACGTGTGTTCCAGATGAGGATAGGCAGCTACTTTGTGGTGATATTACTAGAGAGTAGATTGCTGCAGTCCTTTCCAAGACGGTTTTCCTGCAGAATACTACAAGTGGTCTGGAGAGGAAACAATTGACGTTCTTCATTCTGCTTTCCATGAAGCTATCCAGTCTTCTTCTCTTGGTCCTATTCCGAATAAGGCATTAACTGCGGTTATTCCCAAACCAGGCAAGGATCCACTAGGCTGCCATATCTATCGACCTATCTCCTTCATAAATGGAGATGTCAAGATATTGGCATGTATATTAGCGGCAAGACTTAGAAAAGTCATCCCCTCTCTGGTACATCATTCGCAGGTTGGTTTTGTCCCCGGTCAATCGTCCAGAAATAGTCTTAGAACATTAGCCCATACCTTGTGGTCTGCTAGAGATTTGACGAAGGATGCGGTCGCTCTTTCTCTAGATGCGGAGAAAGCGTTCGACCGCATTGACTGGGTTTATTTGTTTGTACTATGAGGCATTTTGGTTTAGGTGAGAAGTTTTTCTCCATGGTTCGCTTACTATATGACAATCCAACAGCTCAGGTTAATTGTGGAGGTTTTCTTTCTGATCCTTTTTCAATTCAAAGAGGTACCGTCAAGGTTGCCCATTGTCTCCCCTCTTATTCTTACCAGCGATGGAACCTCTTGCTTCGCTTATTCGTCACTCGCCCCGGATTCAGGGTATACCGATACTGGAATTAGTATCCAAATTATACTTATACGCTGATGATATCCTTTTTACGATTAAAGATCTTCCCCGCTCCTTACCAAATTTGCTTGAAATTATTAAACAGTTCTCTGTGATTTCTGGGTATAAGGTGAACTGGGACAAAAGTGAAGCTCTACCACTCTCTCCTTGTACCACAAAGGCTTCTATTGATGGCTATCCTTTTTGCTGGAAATCATCTCAATTAAAATATCTTGGAATTCTGATCAATCGTGGATTGGAGAGAATGGTTTCAGATAACAACTCTCCTCTCATAGCACAAATGGAAGTTGCTTTTGCCAAATGGTCTCTTTTGAGTTTCTCCATGATGGGGAAGAATACAAGTGGTGAGAATGGTTACTTTGCCCCGATTTACTTATGTCTTGGGAATGCTCCCAATTATTATACCTTTAGCCACACTTCGTTGCATAGATTCTCGCATTCGATCCTTTGTCTGGGGAAATATGCGACCTCGTTTGTCTGCTGCTAAACTTTTAGCACGCCGCTCCCATGGTGGTCTAAGTCTACCATCGATAGAGCACTACTCTCTAGCTTTACACCTTTCACAGCTGTCTTACTTGCTCCCAGGTGCAACTGACTCTCCTCAATGGGTTACAACAGAACGCTCGATACTTGAATGTGAGGATGGTCTTAATTTTTTATACAATGCTCGTAAACCTAGGACTACTCCTGCACATCCTGTGCTCAATGCCACATATCAAACATGGCAACGTGCACATCGTCTACTGCGCATTGCCCATCGTTTACATTCTAAAGCTCCCATCTGGAAGAATGAAAGCATTCGTATTAATGGACGAGCACTTTCTTGGCCTGAATGGAGCTCAAGAGGAATCCTAATCTTAGATCAACTTATAGTAGGTGGTGAACTGAAATCTTTTGAGATTCTCTCTGAAGAATTTGATCTTCCTTTACATCAGGCTCCGAGATATTTACAACTTCAACATTCTCTGAAGAGATGTCTTGGCCTTCCCCCTTGGACACTACAAACTTCGCCAATTTTGACTTTTCTTTGCACTTGGGGCCGACATAAAGGTGTCATGTCAGGTTTATATAGATCTCTGATTAACCATTTATATTCGCAGCCACTTCTTGCTACTCTCCGTGATAAATGGCAGGAACGGTTTCATATCACCATAGACGAAGATACCTGGCCAGACATATTGCAAGCCCTGGATAAGGGCACTCGTGAAGCACGAATGAAGTTCTGTGTTTTTAAAACTTTACCTGATTGGCATTGGACTCCCTTAAAGTTGCAACGAGCTGGATTATCATCGCATTCTAGGTGTTGGAGATGCTCTGAAGCTAATTGTGACCTTCATGTAATTTTTGAATGTCCTTTCGTAAAACAATTTTGGCAGCAAATAGGATCTACACTACTAGAAACTATTCCTCTTTCACTCCCTTTCACACCTGCCACTAATTTGCTACATGACTTTAGAAGTTTCCCTTCTATTTCACAACCTCAAAGACGACTCTTACACACTGCACTTACTGCTGCTAAACTATGTGTTTTAAGGCTGTGGCAATCACCTAGCCCTCCCTCCAAAGAGCACTGGATGGTTGCGATGATACAGACAGCATCCTATGAACAGGTAATTTATAGGATACAAGACCAAGAACAAATATTCCAGCTGGTGTGGACCCCCTTTCTTTGCGATCCTGAAATTCTAATTCTCTTTTCTTTCCCTCCCTATATATAGCTTTTTCCTTCACCTTTTTCCTTTTCCCTCCTTTTTCCTCTTCCTTAATATATAACAGGTGTAAATTATTTGTCGCATACTGATTTATATTTAGTATATTGTTTTGTAACCTATGAAATTGCCTATCTTTGAACTCCAATAAAAAAATTATGACACAAAAAGAGAATGGTATTGATAAATCCAACAATATGCTATTGTTGAATGTGTCCTAAACCATACAGGAAAGAAGTAACAGGACTTTCTTGCCTTTAACATAAAATTCAGCCTTTCTGCTCTCTTCCCTGATTGGTCAGAGTTAACAGGATTAGCCAGGCTGCTTTGATGAACTGATAAGTGGCTCACCCAGGGAGAGGCTATCTGGTAGAGATAACATAACATAACATATGTATTTGTAAAGCGCACGTTCACTCAAAGGTCTCCTGGCGCTGAAAAACAGATGTTCATTGTTACCCAACTCAATGGTACTAATTGTATCGACCTCAGATGGATGAAAGGCTGAGTGGACCTGTCGGGATTTGAACCTGTGACCATGAGGTCGAACACAGGCCCCTGCAATGGATGCATTAATCCACTGAGCCACCAGACCCGTAGATGGCTCTGATACACAGGACTGCCAGACCAGTGGCAGGGGTAATAAACCATGAACTTACAAAGATGATTAGGACAGTCAGGGCAAGCCAGGCTCATCTGTCCCCTAGCCCTCTGACCCAGCCCGATGGAAGGATTAAGACAGGAATTTGCTGATGGTAGCAGGAGGAAAGCTTTGAAAATGAGCCGTACTGAAGGTTGGTTCGACTAGTTCTTGCTCCCCTGTTGAGACTTTAGCCACACTGAATTATGGAGGAATAGTGCTTTCTGGGAGAAGATGATGCCACACATTGGTGGAAGTGGCCATGCTCTGGGGTGTTGCCCTGCAACTCATGTACCTTATTGGACAAGAGTGCTAGCCTGTTTTAACCCAGATAACACTAAATAAGTACGTAAGCAATGCAGGGCCTCCCAGCTGCTTGAAACTAAGAGAAGAATGCTTGCTAAGCTGGAATCTTGATTTGCACCATCAGGTCCTGGATTCTGACTTATTGTACCTGCTACATTATTTGGAACTACAGCCCTTTGGATGTACCTTCCTTCAAGAGAAATAAAGAGTGGATTCCCTGCAAGCTAGAGGTTGATAGAGCTCGCCTACATCATCATCACCAAGAATCTGCACCCCTTGAGTGTGTGCAGTGGATTTGTAAGAGTTTGTACAGGTGCATTATAGGAATTGTGGTCCCACCTGTAAATTACAATTTGGGAGATTCCAGACACTTGGATCATGTTTTAGACATGTTGGACCATCAAGAGCAACTTCAGGAAGAAGTTCAAGAAGTTTGGAGAAGTTTGAATCAACTTTGGAAAAAAGCTACATAAGGGGACCAACTAAATCGCGAGAGCCAAGCCGGCCATCTTCAACTGTGAGCGGTTCTGAGCTGCTGGTTCACCCTGCTGAAAAGCCCCTGAGGTATGACTTTCAGAGTTTTACCAGGAGCTCCCTGAAAAGCAGGCCAACAAACCCTCAACCACAATGCCATCCTGCACTTAGGCTTGGGAGGGCATGGGCCCCTGTTGGTGGTTTCTATGATTACTTTTTCAGCAATGTAAATTTAGAAATAAGACTCTGGGGCACATGTTATTTAACATAATGCTGAATTGACGATGTTGATGATTGATAGTGCAACGTTGTATACCACAATGAACATTATTGAATGTAGGTATTATTCCCAGTGATTAAAATTGTGTTTTAATGGTGCATTATACATGTTTTATGCTTTTACTAATGTATTGACACCTTGAATAGCCTATCCACTTGTATGGTGGTGGATTTTATGTAGGCAGGCGTAATTGTGTGCCTAAGGCTTGTTGGGGATGTAAACTGTTCTAATGACGAAACTAAGGGGCATATGCACCAAGCTAATTAGCCGTCACAAATGCGCCCCTTTGTGAGTGAAAATTAGCCATTTGGGATGCATCAAGCCCTAACCCAATCGCAAAATAGGTAATCACAAAATTTGCAATTACCTATTTTGCAAATACAATTAGGAAATCGCAATTTGCGATTCCTTAAAAGCGATGCAAGACGCAATCTGAGATTACGACTTAGCATTAAGGAATCACAAATAACCACCATCAAGTTGCTGGTAATCTGCAATTCCTCACATAAAGGCTGGAAATTGCATTTTTATAAGTGCCATGTGGTGTACACACCTGCATTTTGAGCATGTGTGTACACCACATCTGCACACATGCCAGTTTTGGGGTTTAATCAGGGTGGCCTTTTGGCACCCCCTATCATCCTTGAAATTGCATGCGCAATTCGTGATTACATTTTCGGTAATCGCAAATTGCGAGTGGTTTCCTTTTCAATCCTATGGGCCTCAAGGCCCATAGGAATGCATGGGAAGGCATTCGCCATTAGCAAATTGCAATTTGTGATTCGCTAATAGGGAATGTGTAGGAATTTAAATTGTATTTCGCGATTCCTACATGCATAGAGAATTGCGAGACCTTAATAGCGATTTCTCAAAAATCGCTATTAAGGAATCACAATTCCTTACATTGATGCATGTGCCCCTAAATGTACTTCACTTCAACTTATTGTCTATATCTGTAACTAAGATGTACTGTTTAATAGTGTTTACATAAAAAAGCATTTTTCTTTTTACAATAAAAAGCACTGAATGGACCACAATTTAATGAGTGCTTTTTGTTTAATTCCACCTCCTATGCTTCACTACCCCGAGAGGTTCAAGTGCTGCAATGGGGTGCTTTGTCCCCAGTAAATGGAAGGCTGCGGACTTATAACTTGTAACCAACTCCACATCCAATATCATTCATCATCCTTTGTTCAATTTCGTAATCATATTCTTTTTTGTTAACTACTTACAGTCATATTACTACATTTTGTAACGTTACACTGGTCAAAATATGCATTCCATTTTACATGTACGGCAGATGTATTTTAAGAAACACAGACAGTAAGCACTCTAAATAAGAAGCACACTGATGCAAATAATAAACCATTGAAGTCCTAACCCCCTCCCCAAATTTTTGGATTTATGGAAATGGACTCTGGGCAGTGTGAAATCCTATTCACTCTCCTAGTTAATGTGATCTGCACTAAGCAGAACGAAAAAATTGGGAAAAAATGATTGCTTTAATAATCGTTTAGGTAAGGCCACTGTTTTTTTGTGCCACAACAGATGGCTTCAACTGGAGCCCAGACATGATGCATTAGAGTTTGAGGGATTATTGCTGGCTTCAGCATCCTGCCTTGCCGCTCTGTGCTGCAGGTGTACTGTACAAAGGGCTTAATGGTAAGTGGGTGCCAGGTTTCTATATTCGACTCTGTTTCTTTTTTTTCACCTAAACAAACTTGCTGAGCTCGAATTTGGTTCCATAAAGTGAAATTACCGACAGGGTCCACAATGGTCTGGGTGTATGTCAAACCCAGGCAGCGAAATCCAGTGATGGCACCCTTCCCCAGATAGGGCAGGGTAAGTAGAACTGTGATCTGACAGCCTGAAGGTTGTCAAGTTGAAATGTCTAGAGTTTTCAATATTAGAACAAGCTGAGGCTTCCATCCCACCAATCTCTAAGTGATGCTCTAAGTCCCAAGGTAAACCTTTTACTGGTGGAACATGCAAGACTTGCCTTAACCATGCTCTTTTGCCACAAGAATTTGCAACTATCTGCAACCACTGACTTTAATTTCCACTTGGTTATTTTTTTACTCGTTTTGCATTAGAAGAACATGTTAAAAATTCATAGTGCATGTTACATTTTTCCACTTTATATAATTTTTGTCTTCTTTCATTCATTTCCATTTTTAAAATGTCCCCAACCCAGATTGTGTTGCACTTGGCCCTCTCTGCAAAGTCACACCAACCTTTTTGTCTTTTCTCCTCATGTTTTGCTGAACTAGTTTTTTTGGCCTAAGGACTCTGTGAATTTTACCACTGCTAACAAGTGCTAAAGTGTGTTTGCTCTTTTTGTTAAAAACATGCTTATAGCCAATGGGCACATTTCAATTAATTATAAGTCCCTTGTAAAGTGGCACTGCATGTACCCAGGGTCTAAAAATCAAATCCTACTAGTGTGCCTGCAGCACTTATTGTGCCATCCACTTATGTAGCCTTTCTAAACACGACTCAGGTCTGCCTTTACAGCCTACTTGCAGTTTTAAGCTGCCAGTATGACTTGGCAAAATCAAAACGTTGCCAAGCATTAAACTCTGTTTTGTTTTTACATATGAGTCACCCCTAGTGCCCTAAACCACTCACCTGAACTCCAGGTGGTTCCACTTGGGTGAAGATATACCCAGAATCCCAATGGAAGGACACTTAGAAGAAATGGAATCAACGCTGTCTCCTAGTGACCTTCTAAGGGGAAGAGGGATGAGATGAGAGAAAAGAGAAAGAAATACCAGGACGTCACCAATCTGGTCTGCCGCGCTGGTGCTGATGGGTTCTGGTTTTCGGTTCCTAGAGTCTCAGGTTCAGTCTCAGGTCCGCACTACAATGTGATGTTTGGTAAACAGTGTTTAGTTAGGGTATATTACTGCACACTATTTATCTGTAAAGAAATACACTAATTACATTCAGTAATACATGAATATTATACCCGATTGTCATTAATATGCTGAGTAATTCAGCGATTATAAAGCGTACCACAAAATTGTTATGAATGTATAAAGTTACAAAAGAAATACAAGGCTGTCAATAGGTATAGAATCTTCAAAAAAAATACCATGACCATTGGGTCAGTGAATTGTGTTTAAAGCCCTGTGCCTGGTGCACAAGGCCTTCTACAATATGGCGTCAGAAGGCATTAAAAAACAGTTTCTGAGATATATCCCCGGCAAGCAGCTAAGATCTGCCAGCAAGAATCTGGTGACAGTTTGCCGGTTCAGGAAATTCAGATGGGGAGAGAGGGCTTTTTCGCTGGCTGCAGCCAACTTGTGGAATTTCCTCCCTCCTTCAATTTCAGCTCTGGAAACTCATTCCTCATTCTGTAAGGCCTTAAATACCTGGCTCCTCGCCAGCTTGACTCTGTAAGCCCTTTTACCTATGGACATTCTTGATCTTGATCCCTTTCCATAGCACCTTGACGCCCCTTGGCTAAGTTTGCGCTTTTTAAAGCTAATATTCATTCACTCATTCCTTATCCGCAACAGAGGAACATTACCAGTTTGAAGTAATGGCCTTTGACTTAAGGAATACCTCTGCCACCTTCCAAAGGTTGGTGAACAGGGTGATGTCTGGGTTGGAGCAGTTCAGTGCAGCTTATCTGAGTGATATAGCTGTGTACAGGTCCACATGGGAGTATCACTTAAATCTCCTGAGGGAAGTGCTTTAGACCATGGATCATGCAGGTTTGACTATTAAGGCAAGCAGGTGCCAAATAGAGAAGAGTTTTGCGGTGTACCTGGGCCACCTGGTAGGCAAAGGCCATGTACAGCATGTCCAGGCCAAAATCCAACTATTTTGGATTGAACAGTTCTCACTACCCAGACACAGGTCAGGGCATTTCTTGGTCTGACTGGGTACCAGATAAGGTTTGTTCAGTATTATGGGACATTTGTGTCTCCCGTGACAGAACTCACTTCTAAGAAGAGGCCAAAGATAGTGACATGAACCCCAGAGTGTCAGAAGGTTTTTGTCACTTTGAAAGAGGGTGTTCATCACCAGTGTTACTGGCCCCTGACTACAAAAAGAAAGTTGTGGTTCAGACAGATGCTTCAAAACAAGGTATTAGGGCAGTGTTGACACAGTTAAATGAGCAGGGCCTTGATCATCCAGTTGCCTTTATTAGCAGGTAACGTCTACCCAGAGAGCAGAGATGAAGTGCCTTTGAGAGAGAGACTTTTGATGTGGTTTGGTCTCTGAAAAAAGCTGAGACCATACCTATTGGGACTCGCTTTCCTGTTCAAACTGACCAGTCCTCTCAGATGGCTCATGCAGATGAATGTCTGACAGAATATCGACGGACAAAAAATTGACCTACAGAAATATTGACACAAGAATATCACAGTCAAGAATACCGACATCCTATGTACATTATGGTAAGTACAAAAATATCGGAAAAAAATATTGATGTAAAAATATCGTTTACAAATTATAAGTAATATATATATAATATATATATATATAATGTAAAACTAAATTAAACATATGCATATAATGCATAATATGTATGCTTACTAATATTTTTTATTAATTACTTTAATAACTGATACAAAATATCATATACATTATAAATACATCTATACACATTAAACAATAATATAAAAAATAAATATATCTGTACCGCATTTAAAAAATATATAAATATATTTCACTCTTTTTAATATCAATTGTATTCTACATTAACTAAAATAATAAAAAAAATATTACATAGCGTAGAAAATAAAATTAGTATTCCAACTCCAAACAGTGCAACAGTAGGGAAAGTGTTGGATAGTGTAGAGATAAAAATTACTATTCCCACTCCAGTGAATGCAACAGTAGGGAAAGTGTTGGATTGCGTAGGGGTAAAATTTACCATTCCAACTCCAGGGAGTGCAACAGTAGGGAAAGTGTTGGATAGCGTAGGGGTAAAA
Organism: Lissotriton helveticus; assembly: GCF_964261635.1. Taxonomy (NCBI): domain Eukaryota; kingdom Metazoa; phylum Chordata; class Amphibia; order Caudata; family Salamandridae; genus Lissotriton; species Lissotriton helveticus. The sequence continues at coordinate 35,652,408 of NC_136064.1, read as the reverse complement.
AATACTATTCCTACTCCAGGGAGTGCAACAGTAGGGATAGTGTTGGATAGTGTAGGGGTAAAAATGACTATTCCCACTCCAAAGAGTGCAACACTAGAGAAAGTGTTGGATAGCGTAGATGTTAAAATTACTATTCCCACTCCAGGGAGTGCAAAAGTAGGGAAAGTGTTGGATAGCGTAGGGGTAAAAATTACTATTCCCACTCAAGTGAGTGCAACAGTAGAAAAAGTGTTGGATAGCAAAGGGGTTAAAATTACTGTTCCCACTCCAGGGAGTGTAGCCGTAGGGAAAGTGTTGAATAGCGTGGGGGTAAAACCTCCAGTTAATGTAACAGTGTTGAAAATGTGGGGTTAAATTAACATACTTATTAATTAAATAATTTTTGGAAAATAAATAACATATTACAAATTAAATTAAATAAGAAAATAATAATAAATAACAATACTATTAAATTAATATTTACTTAAATAAAATAAAATGACTTCCCACCCTATTCCTCCATAAACACACAACCCACTACATATAAACATTAACATAATTTAATTATCAACTAATCAATTAATACAAAATTATTTACAATTAATAAAAAAAATCTATAAATACATTAACAACAGAAATAAATAAAGAATATAATACCTTAATTATAATTAATATATTTACAAATTAATAAATTATAAAAAATGAATGACCAAGTAATAATTGATTAACAATAAATTAGTTATAAATACCAATAATTAAAAATATAAATTAATGTATGATAATTAAATTACTTCTCACCCTATTCCCCCTATAAACCAACATCCCGCTACACATAAAATTAACAAAATTAATTTCATTATCAATGAAACAATTCATACAAATTAATTAACAATTAACAATGAATTAACAATAACAAAAACTAAATGAAACATTAATTATAATTAACATATTATAAATCAATCACCTAATAAAAATTTATTAACAGTTAATAATTAATTACCAATTCATTAATAATTCATATCAATAAATAAAATGTATACATTAATTAACCCTATTCCCCTATAAACCAATTACCCGCTCTGATACTAAAACACAGAATTTACTTAAAAAAATTACTTATTTCTAAACATTTAATTGATATATTTAAAAATATTAAAACTACATTATGAAAAATGGTAAGCATACATATAAAATACATACCACTAATATAAATATCGATATTATTAACAACAACATTTTTACTAACGATATTACTTACTTCTAAATTATTAACTTCGATATTACTTACTTCGATATAAAAAAAATAATACTACTTACCTTAAGGTCAATATTCAGGTCAACGATATTCATGACATAGATATCCTGTCCTTACGATATAAAAAACTTGATATTACTGTATGTCAATATAAAAAATCTATATTTTATCTGCTCACCCATGCAGATGAGAAGGTAAATCCCAATCTGTTGAGGTGTCCATTTCCCTGCAGGGAATGGACTTTAAATAGGAACACAGACCTGGGTTGCCCATGCCAATGTGGATGGACTTTCCAGGATTTTCCACTTAGCTGATGAAGATGAGGTTAATGACCCATCACCTTTTGTTTGGGGGGTATGTTGCAAAGAGATCATGTGTGCCCTGTGCACCCTTATTGTTTGATGAGTGATACTGGTAGTAACTGACTATCGCTGTGAAAAGAAGATGCATATTGCAAGTAAAGTTGCCTTCTTATTTATTTGTAAGATAAACCCATATAAACGACCGGCCAGAGGGACAGCATCCAATAACTGACTCTCAAGTACTTCACATGCCACCATTCCAAGATGGAACAGTAGCCATGGTGGCATGTGTTGTATTTGTAAATACACTAACATTTAAAGGTACATAAGACATTTATATATACAGTCCCCACTTAAAGAAACATAAGACCCAACACATCTTCTCCCTTTACATTTGAACCAACATATTTACATAATAAATTTCATCATAACAAAAACACACATTATACATAATCTTTGTGTTTAACAGGCATCTTTCTCACTCTCGCGGATACCCTAATAACAGGTTTATCAAGTGTAGAACCATTTCCATGATGTACAGGAACAGGCACACTTTGAGATTCCTTCTTAGAGTTGACATGGACATTTTGTATAGCCAATCTTTCCATGTTCCACCATTTACCATCATTTAACATCACGACCTTCCCTTTACAGAAACGATTTGTTTGGAACAGGAAAATTTAGAATGACCTTTGGCGATGTAATCAGGAAACCTAACCCTGGCCCATTCTCCTACTTTGAAACAAACTTGTTTCCTTCCCTTAATTGACTCATTAGTAATGTATTTGTCTTGAGCAATCACATTTTTAGCCTTTACTAAATCAGTATCAATCTTGGGAGCACTTACATCACACATCCAGGGCCTGACTAACTTCGAAGACGCAGACTTCCCTTTCAACAAAGTAAAAGGAGAAACCTTGGTGGCAGCATTTGGAGTAGTACGCAAAGCCCAAAGTAAGTTAGAAAGTTCCTTTCTCCAATTCAAGCCATTTACCACAGATAATTGTATGTTATCTTTGATGATTCGATTACAGCGCTCCACAAGACCGTTACTGCGAGGATGATAAAGTGAAGTAGTGATGTGTTTAACACCCCACTGAGACAGAAATTCTTGAAATTCTTTAGCCATAAATTGTACTCCATTGTCTGTCACTAGTTCCATAGGAGGACCTTCCCTTAAAAATAAAGACTGAAGAAAAGAAACAACCTCCACCGTAGTTGCAGCCCTTACAAATTTTACTTCGGGCCACTTTGATCCATAGTCTATTAAGACTAAACCAAATCTAGACTTCTCATCCAATACATACATGGGACCTATGACATCTAACGCTAATTTGATCCAGGGTTTGTCTGGCAGAGTAGTAGCCTCAACAGGACTACGAAAAGTCACCTGAGTCTTGTCACTGGTGGCGCAGGAAATGCAATCCCTTACAAAATGCTCTACAGAACGGTCTAGACCAGGCCACCAAAATACTTCCCTAAGTCTCCTTTTCATTGCTCTCATACCAATATGACCTTCATGGGAAATCTCCAAAATCCTATTTTGAAGAGAAACTGGAACCACCAATAAATGAAGTCTCCTGAGCAAACCACCCTCAAAATTTAGTACCGCAAAAACATGTTTAAAAGCATCAGTTCCCTCACCGCTGGATACCCAACCTTTATTCAGCATTGAAATAATCTCTTTCAACACTACATCTTGCTCAACAGCCAACTTCCACTCTTCAATTGAGATACATGCAAAATCAGAATCCACAGCTAAGGATGCTACAATACTAAATTCATCCTCTACTGGTTCATTATGAACTTTTTTAGTCAAAGGAAGTCTAGACAGACAATCAGCAAAAATATTCTTCGCACCAGGAATATACTGTCTAACCAGGCCCAGGACCAGTGCTATGTTGAAAACACTGTGAAAAGACACATATACTTGACGGTACACTACATATTATAGTACACTTATAACTGGCATGGCCTACCCTATACATACCTAGTATATAATAGGGCAGGGGGATTAAAACTACCTTTAAGTCCCTATTACATAATAGGGCATGGCAGTTGAGAAGCCAGCAGCTTTTTCTGCACTTGCATGTGTGCACTTCAGAGAAAGTGATGAAGCAATGCTTTGAAATGTGAGTTTGTGGCCAAACTCGGCTTTGGTGGCAGGGGCACTTAAAAAGTGATAATCTACAAGATCTTGGCATATTTGATACACCCAGGGTGTCCTCTAGGTGTCCCAGGGGTGCAGGGTCATGTGAGTGTTAGGAGGGCCCGTATAAAAGATGCTTTAAATGCCCTGGGGATAGAGAAATTGTAAATTTTCCTTCCCACATTGTAGTAAAGTTCCTCCCAAAATTACCTTTAGTGTTAAGAGTACTGTGGAGTGAGGATCAACACTATTGTTGTATATTCAGGACCTCTAACGTCTTTCCTATGTGTCTTTCGAGTGGGGGGCATGTAGTTATAGCCAGGGTCCTTGTAAAAGATGTTTTATAGGCCCTGGTGTTTGAAGAATTGCAGATATCATTTTCCCATTGTATATTCCCAGCCAAATTGAATTACTTAGCACTAGTTTATGTACACTTAACTATTGCTACGAATCAAATGAAATATCATTCAATGACTTAGGAGAATGGTATTGATCAAGCCCAAAAATATGCTATTATTGAATGTGTCCTAAACCATACAGGAAAAAGTAACAGGACTTTCTTGTCTGTAACCTAAAATTCAGCCTTTCTGCCCTCTTCCCTGATTGGTCAGAGTTTTGGTCAGAGGATTAGCCAGGCTGCTTTGATGAACTGATAAGTGGCTCACCCAGGGAGAGGCTATCTGGTAGAGATAAAATAATATAACATAACAAATGCATTTGTAAAGCGCACGTTCACTCAGAGGTCTTTTGGCGCTGAATAACAGATGTTCATTGTTACCCAACTCAATGGTACTCATTTTATCGACCTCAGATGGATGAAAGGCTGAGTGGACCTGCCAAGATTTGAACCTGTGACCAAAGAGGATTAGGACAGCCAGGGCAAGCCAGGCCCATCTGTCCCCCAGCCCTCTGACCAGCCCGATGGGAGGATTAAGACAGGAATTTGCTGATGGTAGCAGGAGGAAAGCCTTGAAAATGAGCCATACTGAAGGTTGGTTCGACTAGTTCTTGCTCCCCTGTTGAGACTTCAGCCACACTGAATTATGGAGGAAAAGTGCTTTCTGGGAGAAGATGATGCCACACTTTGGTGGACGTGGTCATGCTCTGGGGTGTTGCCCTGCACCTTATGTGCCTTATTGGACAAGAGTGCTAGCCTGCCTTAACCCAGATAACACTGAATAAGTATCTAAGCAATGCAGGGCCTCTCAGATGCTTGAAACTAAGAGAAGAAGGCTTGCTAAGCTGGAATCTTGATTTGCACCATCAGGTCCTGGATTCTGACTAATTGTGCCTGCTACATTATTTGGAACTACAGCCCTTTGGATGTACCTTCCTTCAAGAGAAATAAAGAGTGGATTCCCTGCATGGTAGAGGTTGATAGAGCTCACCTACATCATCATTACCAAGAATCTGCACCCCTTGAGTGTGTCCAGTGGATTTGTAAGAGTTTGTCCAGGTGCATTGTAGGTATTGTGGTCCCGACCTTTAAATGACCATTTGGGAGTTTCCAGACCCTTGGATTATGTTTTAGACATGTTGGACCCTCAAGAGCAACTTCAGGAAAAAGTTCAAGAAGTTTGGAGCAACTTTGGAAAAAAGCTCAATAAGGGGACCAACTAAATCGCGAGAGCCAAGTTGGCCATCTTCAACTGTGAGCGGCCCATAGCTGCTGGTTCATCCTGCTAAAAAGCCCCTGAGGTCTGACTTTCAGAGTTTTACCAGGAGCTCCCTGGAAAGCAGGCCAGCAAACCCTCAACCGCAAAGCCATCCTGCACTTAGGCTTGGGAGGGCATGGGCCCCTGATGGTGGTTTCTATGATTACTTTTTCAGCAATTTAAATGTAGAAATAAGACTCTGGGGCACATGTTATTCAACATAATACTGAATTGACAAAGTTGAATATTGATAGTGCAAGGTTGTATACCACAATGAACATTATTGAATGTTGGTATTATTGCTAGTGATTAAAATGTTGTTTTAATGGTGTATTTTACATATTTTCTGCTTTTACTAATGCGTTGACACCCTGAATAGCCTATCCACTTGTATGGTGGTGGATTTTATGTAGACAGGCGTAATTGTGTGCTTAGGGCTTGCTGGGGATGTAAACTGTTCTAATGATGAAACTAAGGGGCACATGCATAAAACAAATACGCCCCTTTGTGACTGGTAATTAGCCATTGGAGATGCATCAAGCCCTAATCCAATCGCAAAATAGGTAATCACACAATTTGCAATTACCTATTTTGCAAATACATTTAGGAAATCACTATTTGCGATTCCTTAAAAGTGATGCAAGATGCAATCTGAGATTACGACTCAGCATTAAGGAATCACAAATAACCACTTTAAAGTTGCTGGTAATCTGCAATTCCTCACAAAAAGGCTAGAAATTGCATTTTTATAAGTGCCATGTGGTGTACACACATGCCTTTTGAGCATGTGTGTGCACCACATCTGCACACATGCAAGTTTTGGGGTTGAATCAGGATGGCCTTTTGGCCCCCCTATGACCCTTGAACTTGCATGTGCAATTCGTGATTACATTTTCGGTAATCGCAAATTGCAAGTGGTTTCCCTTTCAATCCTATGGGCCTCTAGGCCCATAGGAATGCATGGGAAGGCATTCCCCATTAGCAAATTGCAATTTGTGATTCGCTAACAAGGAATGTGTAGGAATTGAAATTTTATTTTCGCGATTACTACCTGCATAGGAAATTGCCAGTCCTTAATAGCGATTTCTCAAAAATCGCTATTAAGGAATCACAATTCCTTACATTGATGCATGTGCCCCTAAATGTACTTCAGTTGACCTTATTGTCTATATCTGTAATTAAGATGTACTGTTTAATAGGGTTTACATAATAAAGCACTTTTTCTTTTAACGATAAAAAGCACTGAATGGACCACAATTTAATGAGTGTTTTTTGTCTCATTCCACCTCCCATGCGTTGGCCTTGGATTGCTCTGCTTTGCTACCCCGAGAGGTTCAAGTGCTGCAATAGGGTGCTTGGTCCCCAGTAAATGGAAGGCTGCGGACGTATAACTTGTAACCAACTCCACATCCATTATCATTCATCATCCTTTGTTCAATTTCGTAATCATATTCTTTTTTGTTAACTACTTACAGTCACATTACAACATTTTGTAACGTTACACCGGGCAAAAAATACATTACATTTTACATGTACGGCAGATGTATTTTAAGAAACACACACAGTAAGCACTCTAAATAAGAAGCACACTGATGCAAATAATAAATCATTGAAGTCCTAACCCCCTCCCCAAATTTTTGGATTTATGGAAATGGACTCTGGGCAGTGTGAAATCCCATTCACTCTCCTAGTGAATGTGATCTGCCTCTAAGCAGAACGAAAAAATGGGTAAACAAATGATTGGTTTAATAATCATTTAGGTAAGGCCACTGTAAGTTGGCACAGGAAATGCACCAATGGCATAAAAGTTAACTGTCCCAAGTGGACTTCTGAATGCCTATGTCATCCACAGGTGCAACTGGAAAAACATGGTTCATGCCTACCATTGGAGCGAGCTTGACTGGCTTAAGAATAACAAAATAAACTGTTTTGTATGGACAAAAAGCTACCTTTGTACATTAAGTAACTTACCCCGACATGTGCCTTGTAGGCCAAAGGTTTAGGGGCCCATTAGGATCTCGGGCGGATCGCCTCCGCCCTAATGGCGGTGGAGATCTGCCCAAGATCCGTCCCTGCCCACCACCCATTTCCACCGCGGAGGGATCACGGCAGACGGGAAGACCGTCCACAACTTTTCCGCCCTGTCAACAAGTTGACCGGGTGGAAAAGAGTTTAATATGGTGGCGGTGTCTGTCAGACACAACCAGCCACATTATCATGGGTGCGGAAACATGCCTTTCCGTGGCGGCATTGCCGCCAAGGAAAGGCACGCGGTAATTGCTTGCGGGAGCCCGTTGCGGGCCCCCAGTGACTCTGGGGGGTGGAGGGTGCACATGGGGGGTACCTATGGTACCACCCTGCATTTCCATGCACACCATGGCAGGCACTGCGCAGTGCCTGCCATGTTGTGCATGGAACTTCACAACTTGCCTTCCTGGCATTGTGGCTGGCGGTGCTGAGTGCACCTCCTATCGCAATGATAGGAATGCAGGATGTGCTCGCCACTTTGGCGGGCGCATCCTAATGGCCCCCACGGGACCCTCGCCCTTATGGCGGGCAGTCCCATTTCCCGATAGGATTGCGGGTGGACCCCTATGTGTTTTGAATGCAAAGGAACAACATACTAAATACATACTAAATATTAAAGATAGTATATTCCTGCAGTATATACATACAAAGAGCTCTTTCCAACTGTACGGACGGATCTCGCATTTTCCTATAGGATATGGGAGCATAAGTGCCTCCGAACCTTGAGTCTGGTGCCTTCCACTTTGAACAATGGCTTCTGGAATACTTGGCAGGCACATACACATACACATGGATTCCGGGCTGGTGGTAGCAGCCCGGCGCCATTTACCGAGAGACTCTGCATCACGGCAGACTTGATTGCAATTGCGCACTTAACATTTTAACTGCATTTTAACCTTGCTATACTGTGTTTTAAACTGTCACTGTGTGCAAGCGGCGATTTAATTATAATTGCTTGCGGAATAGCTGGCGAGTGTTTCTATATCTGTTTGCGTGCAGGGCGGCTGATTTATAGCGCTACTCGCATTCTTACCTGAAACAGCGGCCCCTCTGCCTTGGTCCATCGCGGCTTTTGCCGATTGTGTGGAGGGCGGCTCACCTACCGCGGCCCCTAGTGCCGGTCTGGTGGTGGGAACGGGCGCCATATTGGGAGGAGCCAGAGAGCGCAGGGACCTGTGGCAGCGGTCCAGTCGCTCGAGGCTCCCTCCCATAAAACGTTAGGGAGTCCTCTCTCACTCGTGGATTCCGGGCTGGTGGTAGCAGCCCGGCGCCATTTACCGAGAGACTCTGCATCACGGCAGACTTGATTGCAATTGCGCACTTAACATTTTAACTGCATTTTAACCTTGCTATACTGTGTTTTAAACTGTCACTGTGTGCAAGCGGCGATTTAATTATAATTGCTTGCGGAATAGCTGGCGAGTGTTTCTATATCTGTTTGCGTGCAGGGCGGCTGATTTATAGCGCTACTCGCATTCTTACCTGAAACAGCGGCCCCTCTGCCTTGGTCCATCGCGGCTTTTGCCGATTGTGTGGAGGGCGGCTCACCTACCGCGGCCCCTAGTGCCGGTCTGGTGGTGGGAACGGGCGCCATATTGGGAGGAGCCAGAGAGCGCAGGGACCTGTGGCAGCGGTCCAGTCGCTCGAGGCTCCCTCCCATAAAACGTTAGGGAGTCCTCTCTCACTCGTGGATTCCGGGCTGGTGGTAGCAGCCCGGCGCCATTTACCGAGAGACTCTGCATCACGGCAGACTTGATTGCAATTGCGCACTTAACATTTTAACTGCATTTTAACCTTGCTATACTGTGTTTTAAACTGTCACTGTGTGCAAGCGGCGATTTAATTATAATTGCTTGCGGAATAGCTGGCGAGTGTTTCTATATCTGTTTGCGTGCAGGGCGGCTGATTTATAGCGCTACTCGCATTCTTACCTGAAACAGCGGCCCCTCTGCCTTGGTCCATCGCGGCTTTTGCCGATTGTGTGGAGGGCGGCTCACCTACCGCGGCCCCTAGTGCCGGTCTGGTGGTGGGAACGGGCGCCATATTGGGAGGAGCCAGAGAGCGCAGGGACCTGTGGCAGCGGTCCAGTCGCTCGAGGCTCCCTCCCATAAAACGTTAGGGAGTCCTCTCTCACTCGTGGATTCCGGGCTGGTGGTAGCAGCCCGGCGCCATTTACCGAGAGACTCTGCATCACGGCAGACTTGATTGCAATTGCGCACTTAACATTTTAACTGCATTTTAACCTTGCTATACTGTGTTTTAAACTGTCACTGTGTGCAAGCGGCGATTTAATTATAATTGCTTGCGGAATAGCTGGCGAGTGTTTCTATATCTGTTTGCGTGCAGGGCGGCTGATTTATAGCGCTACTCGCATTCTTACCTGAAACAGCGGCCCCTCTGCCTTGGTCCATCGCGGCTTTTGCCGATTGTGTGGAGGGCGGCTCACCTACCGCGGCCCCTAGTGCCGGTCTGGTGGTGGGAACGGGCGCCATATTGGGAGGAGCCAGAGAGCGCAGGGACCTGTGGCAGCGGTCCAGTCGCTCGAGGCTCCCTCACATAAAACGCAATGTGCTGGAGGGAGCGCAGCGGACGTGCGCAGCGGGCGCGACGGAGGCGCGCCGGAGTCGCGCTAGAGTCAAGCTCGTCTGCGCTCGTCCGCGAGCGTCCGGGGCTAGGGGCTAAGGACTCTGTCTGTCCTTTAATGTACACTTCCGCTGATTTACTAGCGCTGCGGCCTTCCATCATGATGTGCCCCCCCATTCCCCTTAACACGGTGAAACGGACATCTCGCCTAGGCATTGCCAATCCTATTACTTTAACTACGGACCCTGCCTCGAGTTACGCGGTTTCCGAAAGCTCTTCAGGTACTATTTGTAATTTTAAATGTGTTTATTTAAACACCCGCTCTATGACCAAACATCAGACAGACATCTTTTTGTTACTATCTGATACTAAACCGGATTTACTCCTGTTGAGCGAAACATGGCTTACACCGGATTCATTACCGGACATCCTAGCTGCCTTGCCTGCTGATTATTACATTATCTCTGTTTTACGACCGGGAGGTAAAATTGGCGGCGGGGTGGCCATTATCTCCAATAAGAAACATCAACTCAGACAACTTCCCTCCTTAGATATTCCTAATGTGGAGAATATTGTTGCTAAGCTGGACACTGTCAATGGGACACTCGTGGTGGTTCTACTATACCGCCCTCCCCAAATTATGACCACGTTTCCTGCTATTCTTGCGGAGCAACTGGCCATGCTAGCCACCAATAATTCTAAACTACTCCTGATTGGGGATTTAAATCTCTGGTTTGATAGTATACCATTAGACCCCCAAGCTGGTGAGACGAGGGACCTTCTGAGTGATCTGAATCTTATACAACATATACATACTCAGACCCATCAAAAGGGCCATAGTCTCGATCAACTTTGGTCATTGAATTTGACTATTAATGTTACTGATATTAAACCCTGCAGCTGGTCTGACCATTTTTTTATTAGTTTCTCATTTTGTGTTGCGAAAGCTCCTCAATTTAAGCTGAAGGCTACCAGTCTGACTCGGAAATGGTCCTCGTTGGACATGTCAGTTTTTTTAAATTTGTTAAAGTCTACTTTGCCAGAGCAGAGTTTAGATGTGGAGATAGCCGATTGTAGGCTTCAAGATTGGCTAACCTCAGCCATTAATGTCTGTGTTCCCCTCACTCGCTTTGACAACTCACGCGGCGCGGATGCGCATAAGTGGTTCACACCGGAGTTGAGAAAATTAAAACTTGAAGTGAGGCAGCAAGAGAGAACATGGCGTACCAACTACTGTCCCGAAGCAAGGATAGCATATTGTCTAGCTCGTAAAGCCTACCAAAAGACATTGCACACTCACAAAACTGCTTATTTCTCTTCTAAAATACTTAATGCGACTAACAAGTCGAAAGAAATTTTCAGGATTGTGAATGAGTTGTGCAATGATGAGAGAACTTCCCCCCCGGTTGTCCCCTCACAACTGCTCTGCAACTCATTGAACGACTATTTTAATGATAAAATAGTGTTGATTAAGGATACTCTATCCAAGCTGCCAGTTTGTGTCCCGATAGACGACACCTTTTTTAACCCTCTTACTTTGCATTCTTTTCCTTTAATCACTGATCAAACCTTTCAAGATTTGCTCACGAGAGTTAAATCAGGATCTCCTCAGGATGCCTGCCCTCCCCAAGTAATGAGAGAAATAGGTCGGGCACTCCCAAGTAGCCTGATTCCATTGCTTAATAACTCCCTTAAGTCAGGGAATGTTCCTAATAGCTTTAAACAGGCCTTACTGATCCCTTTAAAAAAGAAACCTGGTATTGATTCCTCAGACCTCTCTAACTACAGGCCAATATCGTTACTGCCCTATTTATCTAAAATATTGGAGGCGCACGTAACCAACTGCCTATCAAGTTTTGTGGAAGCCTCTGGCTATTTACAACCTAACCAGGCAGGGTTCCGGCCTGGTCACTCGACTGAGGCAGTGATACTGGCTGTTCAGAACACCTTAAGGTCTAACGCAGACAGGGACCTGCACCAGGCACTGGTGTTATTGGATCTGTCTGCTGCGTTCGACACGGTTGACTACAACATCTTGGTCAACCGTGTCGAACAGGCCGGCCTTCGGGACTTGGCCTTGGCCTGGCTCAAGTCCTTTATTTCAGGACGTACCCAATCGGTTCGACTGGGTTCTTTTACAGCCCCAAAAAAAATTTCTTTTTGTGGGGTTCCTCAAGGATCCTCCTTGTCTCCCTTATTATTTAATTTGTATATGCGGCCTTTGCTGTTCTCTTTACGAGAGTTTAAGGTTGATGTATATAATTATGCAGACGACCTGCAGTTGGTTTTTGTACTAAACTCTCACAATGCTGCTGAGGAATTCCGAGCAACTATGTCTCTTATCCAGAGGTGGATGTCCCTAAACCACCTCAAGTTAAACCCGGGAAAAACAGAGCTTATCTTACCTGGGAAGAGTGAGATCAGTTGGAGTCCCAGCTTTTGGCCGTCGGATATGGGCTCTCCCCCAAAAAAATCCCGCACGGTAAAAAGTTTGGGAGTGACTCTTAGCGAGGATCTCACCTTGGCAAGTCAAATCGGAACTGTGGTTTCCTCGGGGTTCTTTCAGCTGAGGAAGATTAAAAAAATCGCACATCTCCTCACAGGTTTGGCCTTAATTCAAACAGTTAGTGCCCTAGTCCTGTCTCATATTGATTTCTCAAATGGCCTCTACCTGGGGGCGCCTATCGGCCAACTCAAAAGACTGCAATACTTGCAAAATCAAGCTGCAAGACTTATTTGCAAAGTCCCTAAGTGGGAATCAATTAGACACGGACTAGAGATTTTGCACTGGCTGCCTGTGGAACATAGAGCCACATTTAAGGTGGGCTGTATTGTGTTTAAGGCTCTGGAAGGTAAGGGTCCTATGTTCCTTAGATTGTTACTGCGCAAATACAAACCCTTGCGCAGTTTGAGATCCATCCACAAAGACCTTCTTGAGGTCCCTCGTTTCAAAAAGAAACGTCAGGGAGGTAGCAGTTTTCAATTTTTAGCCGCTTCATTGTGGAACTCCCTCCCTCTGACTCTGCGACATAGTAAGGATCTTCTTGCTTTCAGGAAGGCATTTAAAACTTTTCTTTTCTCTCAGGCTTATGGTAAACAGTGATTGTATTTCTTTTATGTACTGTTATGTTGACTCTCTCACCAGCGCCAAGAAGCCCCCGGGCGTATGTGCGCTTAATAAATAATAAATAACATAACATAACATAACATAACATAACACATGAACTGCTGCATAGCTGAGATGGCTGGACTGTGGCTATTCTGTAATAATTAGTTCATGGTTGTCATCAATCACTGTTTAGTGTAAAGGATGAAAGAGGATCGCCACACTGACTGATCAAAACGCAAATGGGCATGGTAAAGACTAAGAATAAGAATTATTCTGTGTGGGCCCACATGTGAAGACACTGAGGGTTGACCTTCTGTCCACCTGTACTGAGGAACTGGAAGCATTCTCCAAGTTTCAACTGCCTAGCGTCTTATTTAGTGAAAGTAAAAGACGTAAGAACAGCTCCGCTCTGCTATGGAGGAACCACCTGCCCAGACTGGAGTCGATGGTACTGAACCCTGAGGGATTCCTAGCCGGCGAGATAAGGGAACCTACAAATTGTTCCTGTTGGCCTAGAGGTCATAGGAGAAACAAGAGGTTTCATAGCATCTACACAAAAGGGAGATTTTCTAACTTTCCTGGCCTACGGAATCAGGGTGAAGGTAAATAGAAATACAACTGAAATAGATACAACACGAAATGGTATGAATTGGACATTAATCCACTCAGAGCATTTTCAAACAAAATAAGCATGCAATGTCATTGAGCTGTGGTACAGTTTCCCACCTTGCCATATTGGAAATTTCTGAAAACCAAAAAAAGGCCACAAAGCCTTCACAGTAGTGAAGTCACCACAACATCTACAGAATCCAACTTTGCCTCACATGGAGCTTTTTTGTGACACAACAGATGGCTTCAACTGGAGCCCAGACATGATGCATTTGAGTTTGAGGGATTCTTGCTGGCTTGCGCATCCTGCCTTGCCGCTCTGTGCTGCAGGTGTACTGTACAAAGGGCTGAATGGCGAGTGAGTGCCAGGTTTCTATATTAAACTCAGTTTCTTTTTTTTCACCTAAACAAACTTGCTGACCTTGAATTTAGTTCCATAAAGTGAAATTATCGACTGGGTCCCCAATGGTTTGTGTGTATGTCAAAATGAGGCAGCGAAATCCAGTGATGGCACCCTTCCCCAGATAGGGCAGAGAAAGTAGTAATGTGATCTGACAGCCTGAAGGTTGTCAAGATGAAATGTCTGGAGTTTTCAACATTAGAACAAGCTGAGGCTTCCATCCCACTAATCTCTCAGTGATGCTCTAAGTCCCAAGGTAAACCTTTTACTGGTGCAACATGCAAGACTTGCCTTAACCATGCTTTTTTGCCACAAGAATTTGCAACTAGATCCCGGTTATCTGCAACCACTGACTTTAATTTCCACTTGTTTCTTTTTTTACTCGTTTTGCATTAGAAGAACATGTTAAAAATTCATAGTGCATGTTACATTTTTCCACTTTATATAATTGTTGTCTTCTTTCATTCATTTCCATTTTTAAAATGTCCCCAAACCAGATTGTGTTGCACTTGGCCCTCTCTGCAAAGTCAAACCAACCTTTTTGTCTTCTCTCCTCATGTTTTGCTGAATTAGTTTTTTTGGGCCTAAGGACTCTGTGAATTTTACCACTGCTAACAAGTGCTACAGTGTGTGTGCTCTTTTTGTTAAAAACATGCTTATAGCCAATGGACACATTTCAATTAATTATAAGTCCCTTGTAAAGTGGCACTGCATGTACCCAAGGTCTAAAATTCAAATCCTACGAGTGTGCCTGCAGCACTTATTGTGCCATCCACTTATTTAGCCTCTAAACATGTCTCAGGTCTGCCTTTATAGCCTACATGCAGTTTTAAGCTGCCAGTATGACTTGGCAAAATCAAAATGTTGCCAAGCATAAAACTCAGTTTTATGTTTACATATGAGTCAACCCTAGTGCCGTAAGCCACTCACCTGAACTCCAGGTGCTTCCACTTGGGTGAAAATATTCCCAGAATCCCTATGGAAGGACACTTAGAAGAAATGGAATCAACCCTTTCTGCTAGTGACCATCTAAGGGGAAGAGGGATGAGATGAGAGAAAAGAGAAAGAAATACCAGGACATCACCAATCTGGTCTGCCGCGCTGGTGCTGATGGGTTCTGGTTTTCGGTTCCTACGGTCTCAGGTTCAGTCTCAGGTCCACACTACAATGTGATGCTTGGTAAACAGTGTTTAGTTAGGGTATATTACTGCACACTATTTATCTGTAAAGAAATACACTAATTACATTCAGTAATATATGAATATTATACCCAATTGTCATTAATATGCTTAGAAATTCAGCGATTATAAAGTGTACCACAAAATTGTTAGGAATTTATAAAGTTACAAAAGAAGTACAAGGCTGTCAATATGTATAGAATCTGCAAAAAAAATAAAAAAATGGTTACTAATGACCACTTCTTTCTAATCACAGCCAGTGATTAGAAATATGTATAACACAATCTTTGTACAGCACTGTACCAAAAATCAAAACTGTCTGTTTTACTCAGTACTTCCACAATGATCAGTTAACAAGCAATACAAAGCATTTCACAAACAGCGAACATGTGCTGCATAAAAAATTTCTCCCAACAAAAGACTACACAGCCTGGAACCAGATAAGTCAGCTAAGTGTTTCGCATACGACAAGGCTAAGCATCGAGTCAGAGTGCTGAGCGCATTAAATACTGATAAGTGCAAGTGCACAGCACACGTGCAAGGGACTCCAACGGTGACACATTGGCATCTTAGAATGCTGCATGTTGTAGAAGCATTTCATTGGGTGTATGCACAACCATGTATAGGCACAGGGATGAAAGTAAGTCTCTGAAGTCAAACAGTGAACAGCCACACATCTGCATCCAGCTACTTGACAGGTGTATCTCAGCAGCACAACACACATGGCCCATGAACACACTCCATGACTGTCAAACACAAGTAGAATTCTTCACACATACCCCCCCTCACACCTGCAGCACACAACACCGGTGTCAAACACAAAGAAGGGTGCCAATAATGTTCAACACACTGACAAACAATCACACTCTTGGGGGGCATCCACAAACAACACACACACACTCATGGATGCCTGAACCAATTCTGTCAGAAACACAACAGCCAAATACAAAACTCAATAACAACATACACAGAAGTACAACAAGCCCAGACCTGACCTGTGCAGCAAAACTGTGATAAGGCAATGGGAGCCCAGACAGAACAGGTGAGCACAACCTCATCAGTCAGGAACAATGCACAGACAGCATACCCAACCCAGACAAGAAGTGCATCAGCTCAAAACAATCATGGACACACACTGGGACAAATGGACCTAAAATGAAACACAAACGGACATACCACACCACCCATCAAGTCAACATGGTGTTATAGTCTACTACATGCAGGCACATGCACAATCCTGACAAATGACAGGGCACATATGAGAGTAGAAAACCCCAAGGATGTACGCAAAACAAGCCCAGAAACAAGCATAGCCCTAAGTGCATGTGACAGACACACAAGTAATGCACACTACGTTGGCAACACACATCTGAATGAATCAAAACACACTAACAAAACACACATACTGACATGCAAATAGAACACCACACACAGAGCATCTTTCAGCTGCAAGAGACAACACAGCCCAAACACTGCACATATCCACATCAAACACACAACAGATGCTCATGTCAATACATCACATGGCAAACACAGAAGGACATCAGGGGGTGCACACCAGGCAAGGACAAGGCAACAATCACTCACAGCACTGCATGCACGACAAGCAGTTTGTACTCACCAAACATACCAGTTCCGCACAGATATGAGTGACACACCATGAACCCCCACAACACTAATCAGCACAGCTCGCAGACAGCATCACACTCAGGAAGGGAAGCAGTACCCCATCAAACACACATACAGCTAACCCAAAACCCCCAGATACACATGTCTGGGACCCCCAGGTGACAACAACATGACCAGAGGACTGTGCAGCACAAACAGTTGAACTGCATATGAGCAACCATGGCTGCAAAATAAGACAAGAAAATCACATATATCCAATTTGGAGACTTTCCTGAGTGGTACATTGGTCCTGTGCACGATCATCACCACAAAGCATAGTATACCAAATGATGTGATGGGGAGGCACACACACTGGCAACCCAAGGGGACAGCTGGCATGAGAGTAAAGTAGTGTGTATGTCAGTAGTGGACAGGTGAGGAGTGCTACATACAAAAATAGATGGAGTGCACACTCACAATGGGTAGGCATCAGAAGCACAGATAGGAGATGGTATGACTCCACACCCCACATACCATAATGGATCTAAAAAAGCCCCAAGTGACAGCAATGCATGAGAAAACACACCCACAATGTCACTGTGGCTGAGCAGGTATGCACAGTGAGTACAAACAGCATCAAGACACACATCAACAAAAAAACAACACTGACTTGCCAGTCACACTCTCTGCATACTCACAATTGCCACCAACAACAAGTAGGTGTCTACCAGACGTGCAAGGACACACCAACACACTACACAGTGCACAACGTACAACTTCCACATGGGCACACAATCACAAGCACAGGGCTGACCTATCCAAATATCAGCACTCAAATCCTGGGTGACACATGTGTGCAGTTGACATTGCAGGGGCACACACACATCAACACTACTGACAAAGTCGCCCCTCCACATTGCACACTTCTTGACCACACAAGTGCACACATTGAAATTTGCCCATGTGACAAGGATGCCTGGCCATAACAAGATGAGCATACACCAACACTGCTGGTCACACATCAAGAAAGATCACAAAGACATGATGACTCTGGCCAGCCAGCCTGAAATACTGTGGATAGAATCCCACTTTGTGCTGGCAGTGCATACAAACATGACATGTGTACAATATAGCTAACCTGACCAAATAGTGATTATGATAACAGTAGTTCATCACAAACCAACAACATCGCACTCCCAAGCATCAGAGTCAAGAAGAACTGAAGTGCCTGTCACCTCTGTAAAACCCTGAAAAAACGAAACAAGCCATTGGCAATGTTGAAGTGACATATAGAGCATGTAACAGAGTAAACCATACCCACACATACAACCCTTTATTTAGCAAGGACACTGACAAGGCAGACAACAGGAGTAACTGTCTTTATTCACACATTACAGCAAAAGCAGACAAGAGCAAGGCCAGCGGCCAGGACAAAGTGCAGATGAGGTACATGAGAACTTGTACAGGGAAGGGGCAAGCAGCAGTGAACATCAAGGCCAGTGGCCAGTACAAAGTGCAGATGAGATACATGAGAAGCTGCACAGGGAAGGGGAAGCAGCAGTGAACATCAATTCCAGTGGCCAGTCAAAGATGTAGAGTAAGTATATGAGAAGCTACACTGGCAAGGGTCAAACAGCAAGGCCAGTGGCCGGTCCAAGGTGCAGAGTGAGTACATGAGATCCTGCAAAGTGAAGAGGCAAACAGCAGTGAACATCAAGGCCAGTGGCCAGTCCTCGCACACTCTCCCTGCCCTCCACAGTTGGTGTTGTGTCCTGGTCGTCCCCTGGGACAGAGAGGGTGCTGGTGGTGGTGGTGGCCAAGGTGGCAGCGGGGGAGGCACAGGCCATGACTGCAGGGGTCTGCTGTGCAGTTGTTTGTGCAGCAGACGTGGTGGTGGGGAGGATGGGGTCCTGGGACCTGTTGAGCCATGGCACACCAGATGGGCCGGCCTGGAGCTCATCGTTCAAACTGTCCTGGGAGTCAACATCCGAGAGTTCATGTACCTGGAGTGGGGACTGGCTCTGCTGGTCGTTGTTGTCCTCAGCAGCAAGATCTTCATCACCTGTGCATTAGATGGGTAATGGTCAGTGTTGGGCAATGTGCAAGTATACTGTTAGCTGCATGTCATCTGCTGTCTGTACACTACACATTTGAGACAACTTTTGTGTTATTGTTACATGCAATATTGGCTGTTATTACATGGTGCATGAAAACATCAAATAATCATACATGTCCTGTGTGGATGAATTGCATGCAATTGGTGCCGTGTGTAGTGTTGCAGGTCTCTCAACCAGAAACAGCCAGACCTGTGACGATGTCTACCTACCTGTTAGATGAGGGTGGACAGTGCAATGGCTGACACATGCTCCTGGGTGGGGGAGGACTCCATGCTCCTGGGGTGTGGGACAGGGGGCATGCTGGCAGTAGTGATACAGGCCTCCCACCCCCAAACAGTCCTCCAATACAAGATTGCTACCTACCTGTTAGGTGAGGGTGGACAGTGCAATGGCTGACACATGCTCCTGGGTGGGGGAGGCCTCCATGCTGCTGGAGTTTGGGATAGGGGGCATGCTGGGAGTGGTAGTGCAGGCCTCCCACCCCCAAACATGTCTCCCAGTGAGGATGGATGCCTACCTGTTAGGTGAGGGTGAACAGTGCAATGGCTGACACATGCTCCTGGGTGGGGGAGGCCTCCATGCTGCTGGGGTTTGGGATAGAGGGCATGCTGGGAGTGGTAGTGCAGGCCTCCCACCCCCAAACATGTCTCCCAGTGAGGATGGATGCCTACCTGTTAGGTGAGGGTGAACAGTGCAATGGCTGACACATGCTCCTGGGTGGGGGAGGCCTCCATGCTGCTGGGGTGTGGGACAGGGGGCATGCTGGGAGTAGTGATACAGGCCTCCCACCCCCAAACAGTCCTTCAATACAAGATGGCTACCTACCTGTTAGGTGAGGGTGGACAGTGCAATGGCTGATACATGCTCCTGGGTGGGGAAGGCCTCCATGCTGCTGAGGTGTGGGACAGGGGGCATGCTGGGAGTAGTGATACAGCCCTCCCAGCCCCAAACAGTACTCCAATACAATTTGGCTACCTACCTGTTAGGTGAGGGAGGACAGTGCAATAGCTGACACATGCTCCTGGGTGGGGGAGCCTGCCATGCTGCTGGGGTATGGGACATGGGGCATGCTGGCAGTAGTGATACAGGCCTCCCACCCCCAAACAGTCTTCCAATACAAGATGGCTCCCTACCTGTTAGGTGAGGGTGGACAGTGCAATGGCTGTCACATGCTCCTGGGTGGGGGAGGCCTCCATGCTGCTGGGGTGTGGGACAGGGGGCATGCTCGGAGTGGTAGTGCAGGCCTCCCACCCCCCAACCTGTCTCCCAGTGAGGATGGATGCCCACCTGTTAGGTGAGGGTGAACAGTGCAATGGCTGACACATGCTCCTGGGTGGGGGAGGCCTCCATGCTGCTGGGGTGTGGGATAGGGGGCATGATGGGAGTGGTAGTGCAGGCCTCCCACCCCCAAACATGTCTCCCAGTGAGGATGGATGCCTACCTGTTAGGCGAGGGTGAACAGTGCAATGGCTGACACATGCTCCTGGGTGGGGGAGGCCTCCATGCTGCTGGGGTGTGGGACAGGGGGCATGCTGGGAGTAGTGATACAGGCCTCCCACCCCCAAACAGTCCTTCAATACAAGATGGCTACCTACCTGTTAGGTGAGGGTGGACAGTGCAATGGCTGATACATGCTCCTGGGTGGGGAGGCCTCCATGCTGCTGGGGTGTGGGAAAGGGAGCATGCTGGGAGTAGTGATACAGGCCTCCCACCCCCAAACAGCCCTCCAATACAAGATGGCTACCTACCTGTTATGTGAGGGTAGACAGTGCAAAGGCTGACACATGCTCCTGGGTGGGGGAGGCCTCCATGCTGCTGGGGTTTGGGATAGGGGGCATGCTGGGAGTGGTAGTGCAGGCCTCCCACCCCCAAACATGTCTCCCAGTGAGGATGGATGCCTACCTGTTAGGTGAGGGTGAACAGTGCAATGGCTGACACATGCTCCTGGGTGGGGGAGGCCTCCATGCTGCTGGGGTTTGGGATAGGTGGCATGCTGGGAGTGGTAGTGCAGGCCTCCCACCCCCAAACATGTCTCCCAGTGAGGATGGATGCCTACCTGTTAGGTGAGGGTGAACAGTGCAATGGCTGACACATGCTCCTGCGTGGGGGAGGCCTCCATGCTGCTGGGGTGTGGGACAGGGGGCATGCTGGGAGTACTGATACAGGCATCCCACCCCCAAACAGTCCTTCAATACAAGATGGCTACCTACCTGTTAGGTGAGGGTGGACAGTGCAATGGCTGATACATGCTCCTGGGTGGGGAAGGCCTCCATGCTGCTGAGGTGTGGGACAGGGGGCATGCTGGGAGTAGTGATACAGCCCTCCCAGCCCCAAACAGTACTCCAATACAATTTGGCTACCTACCTGTTAGGTGAGGGTGGACAGTGCAATAGCTGACACATGCTCCTGGGTGGGGGAGCCTGCCATGCTGCTGGGGTATGGGACATGGGGCATGCTGGCAGTAGTGATACAGGCCTCCTACCCCCAAACAGTCCTCCAATACAAGATGGCTCCCTACCTGTTAGGTGAGGGTGGACAGTGCAATGGCTGACACATGCTCATGGGTGGGGGAGGCCTCCATACTGCTGGGGTGTGGGACAGGGGGCATGCTCGGAGTGGTAGTGCAGGCCTCCCACCCCCCAACCTGTCTCCCAGTGAGGATGGATGCCCACCTGTTAGGTGAGGGTGAACAGTGCAATGGCTGACACATGCTCCTGGGTGGGGGAGGCCTCCATGCTGCTGGGGTGTGGGATAGGGGGCATGATGGGAGTGGTAGTGCAGGCCTCCCACCCCCAAACATGTCTCCCAGTGAGGATGGATGCCTACCTGTTAGGCGAGGGTGAACAGTGCAATGGCTGACACATGCTCCTGGGTGGGGGAGGCCTCCATGCTGCTGGGGTGTGGGACAGGGGGCATGCTGGGAGCAGTGTTACAGGCCTCCCACCCCCAAACAGTCCTTCAATACAAGATGGCTACCTACCTGTTAGGTGAGGGTGGACAGTGCAATGGCTGACACATGCTCCTGGGTGGGGAGGCCTCCATGCTGCTGGGGTGTGAAACAGGGAGCATGCTGGGAGTAGTGATACAGGCCTCCCACCCCCAAACAGCCCTCCAATACAAGATGGCTACCTACCTGTTAGGTGAGGGTAGACAGTGCAAAGGCTGACACATGCTCCTGGGTGGGGGAGGCCCCCATGCTGCTGGGGTGTGGGACAGGGGGCATGCTGGGAGTAGTGATACAGGCCTCTCACCCCCAAACAGTCCTCCAATACAAGATTGCTACCTGCCTGTTAAGTGGGGGTAGACAGTGCAATGGCTGACATATGCTCCTGGGTGGGGGAGGCCTCCATGCTGTTGGGGTATGGGACAGGGGGCTTGCTGGGAGTAGTGATACAGGCCTTCCACCCCAAAGAGTCCTCCAATACAAGATGGCTACCTACCTGTTAGGTGAGGGTGGACAGTGCAATGGCTGACATATGTTCCTGGGTGGGGGAAGCCTCCATGCTGCTGGAGTGTGGGACAGGGGGCATGCTGGGAGTGGTAGTGCAGGCCTCCCACCCCCAAACACGTCTCACAGTGAGGTTGGCTGCCTACCTGTTAGGTGAGGGAGAACCATGCAATGGTGTTTGGGTTGTGCAAGGAAGTACTTATCAGTTTGTTGGTTGCCATTTGTTTGTATTTACCAGCCTCCGTTCCCCCAGCTACTCCTGTGAGACTCTAAGGATGCAGTATGGCAAGCACCTTCTCCTCCCATGGTGTGAATGTTTTCTGTGGGATGGGAGGGCCACTGCCAGGCCGGTTCGCCAGCTCCCAGTTCTTGCTCCTCTTCTCCTTGACAACCCTTTTGAGATCATGCCACCGCTTCATGATATCCTTCTTGGATCGCGGGGTGGTCCCTACTGCATTGACCCTTTGGACTATCCTTTCCCACATTTGTATCCTTGTGGCTAATGGTGTCTGTTGGACCAGGCTACCAAACAGTTGTGGTTCCACTGTCACTATCTCATTGACCATGACTGTCAACTCACTCTCTGTGAATTTTGGCATTTTTGTGCCGCCATGGTGGTTGGTGTTTGCAGTGTTTGTGGGTGCAGGGGTGTGTGTGGTGGGTGTGGTGTTGAGGTGTGAGGTGTCTTGTGCTGGGGAATGTTTGGTGCTGGTGTAATGGTGGTGGTGATGGGGGTAGTGGTGGTGGTGGTGGTGGTGGTGCTGGTGTGTGTGTTGTATTGTTTTGCCTCTCCTGTCAGATGTGGTGTTTGGCCTTCTCTTTTGGAGTGTTGTAAAGGATTGTGGTCAGTAGAGGGACTGTATTTATACTCAGCTGTGTGGGTGTGTCCAATTGGGCCTTTGCTGTGAGGTGTATTGTGGGTGTTGTCCTGGGATTTGTAATTTTTATTTTTTACATTTGTTTTATTATTGGTATGTGTTTGGTGTATTTGTGGGGCATGGCTACTTTGATTTGTGCTCAGTAAGGCATTGTCGCGGTGTTTTGGCTTCGTCCGCCATGTTTTTCATGTACCGTCCGCTGCGGTGCCTATGCTGCAGCTCTTCCGCTGTCTCCCCCATTCACCGGGGCGGTCGTAAACAGCGCTTCGTACCGCGGGACCATCCGGGAAATCCCTAATTTCAGGTGCGGTGTCTCTGCTATGCTTGCGGCGGGGCTGCATTTCCGACCACAGCGGTTGGTTTTGGGTCGTCACCGCCCGCGTCGGGTGTTTTTTGTTAGCCCGCTACTGCCACGGTCGGTCTTTTTTGGCGGTTGATCCTAATTTGACTGCCGGTTTATCCGCGGTCCCGGCGGGTGGTTGTTTTCCGCATCCATGGCGGGCGGGGTGATTTTCCGCACGCTATCCTAATGGGGCCCTAAGTTTTTACATGACTTTGAATGTAGTTAGGTGGTAGGTAGTGTGTCTAGTGTAAGGTGGTTGTGTTTTTGGTGTGTTTTAGGTGTTAGTTATATTATCGTTAAATATTAATAGTTACTGTGTGAGGCCTAGGGTAGAGAGGTTAGAATATGTATGCGAATGTGTGCCTATGGTGGTAAAAGTGTTAGTAAATGTATTTATAGGGTATCTGTATGTTTGTGTGGGTGGGTATGTTTTTTTACTTTTTTACAGGTTTTCCTAAATCGCGTTTTGGAGAAGATAGCATTTTTTTTAATTAAAAGTGTGTATTAGTATTTTATACTAATATTTATTTAACACTTATTTATTTTTTCGGGTTTTTTCAGGACTGTTCATTTTTAGTAAAATAGATATTCAGGTTTTTTGTGGTTTAATCTAGTTGGATTTATCAACCCAGGATTGTTTTTGAAACAGTGGTATTTTTGCAATTTTTTTTAGGTGAATTTTTACATTAATTTGGATTGAGGGATACCTGGATGGATTAAGAATAGTTGGAATATCTTTTCTTCAGCTACACAAACCGTAATTTAATTATTTAATGTGGGAGGGAAATGTTGCGAAAAATATTTTTAA
This sequence comes from Lissotriton helveticus, assembly GCF_964261635.1. NCBI lineage: Eukaryota > Metazoa > Chordata > Amphibia > Caudata > Salamandridae > Lissotriton > Lissotriton helveticus. Next base: position 35,627,959 of record NC_136064.1, on the reverse strand, counting down.
TATGTGTTATATTTTGTAAAATGTAATTAAGATGTCAATATATATCTATATTATTAGATTAAATATATATGACAATTTCTTTTTTACAACATTTAGAAATAGTATATGTATATATACAGTTTGTGTTTTGCAGAAAACTATTTTTCATTACTGTAGATTAATATTTCAAAGTTTGGTTTTAGCTATTAGTGATAGGTACTCTAGGCCTCTTGTGCTTGGGTATATTGTTACATGAATTTGTAGTAATTTAAAAAAAATGTGTTTGTTTGGTGAGATTTGGGCCTATTTGGGTCACAGATTGTTCCATTCTGAGTTGCTGATAGCTTTTTTCTTTTTGAAGAGCTCAGAGTAGTTTGTGTGGGGTAGGTGTCCCTCTGCCTGTTGTTGCTTGGAAGGCATTATGCCATCCTTCAACAGCATTATTGGTTTTGGCTTGTTTGTTTAATGTGCTGAGGTACACATTCCACCATGGAATGTGGAATTTAGGTAGTCTTCTGTGCCCTGATCTATGGAGTCTTCCCACTCAGGTATCTTCGAAGTAATCTAAAAGTGAGCTTAGTTTTTCTTTATTTCAGTTCTCTACTGTATATTGTGAAGATTGCAAGACCAAAAAAGGCTTTCTTTTTTGTGTTCATGCTCTAGAAGTTGAGTTCATGAGAAAGTGGCAATGGGGCTTTCTTTTTCCTGCTCATGCTCTAACATTTGAGTTCACAAGAGAGCGCTCATGGTCATGGACCACCCCCCCAATGTTGTGTGCTGTTTCATTCATTCATACAGTATACCAGCAGTTTTCGTTGACACTGCAGTATGGCTGGAAAAAAAATATGAGGTCCCACTTCCATTGCGTTTGCCACCCAAAACCATATATATTTCATTGACCATTATTCCACCCCTGGCTTGTCTAATGTTGCAGGGAGTCTGCACATACACAGAGCTATTCACAGGAAAACAGGACCTCAGTGTATAGGGGTGTACCAACCTACCACATTAGTACCCAAAATCCCAAAACTGACTAGCTATAGGGTCTCATTCGTTCTCCTCCACATATCACAAAGCTACAAATGATTAGACAACCCAGAAAACAACACTCCAGACTCTCTCAGGAATCGAGGGAGCAAGACATACTCTTTCACTCACTCACTCATACTTGTCCACTATAAGAATATGCAGAGTCAACAAAATAGTTAAAAAATCTTATTTTAACTATTGTGCTCTACAATACGGTATGCAAGCCACTACCAGCAGCAAAATGCATAAACTAAGCACAGTTAGCATTGTTACAATTCCATAGAAATCAAAGGGAGAAGTCATTTTACAAAGACTGCGGAAAAGAAAGGCAATTAGACCTAACCACCCTCCCATTGACTAGAAGAAGTTTATTTTTTTTAAAGGAAGATCTCTGGGCTTTGCCAGCAGACCCCATAGCTTAAAACCTGGTTGTAAGGTTTACATCATAGGAACAGCGAAGCGCTTCACCATGGAACGGCTTTCTCCAAGTTTATGTGAAGACAACATGCAACCCCGTAATATCGAAGCACGAGTCTTCAGCACTTCAGCTGTGTGTAGTATGTTAGGTCTAGGTGCTAGGGACTGACCAGAACAGAATAACAAGGGACATTGTTTATCGACCTTGCACATTGTGTTCAGGCTAAACTCCATGAAAGTCAGAGAACGCGAAAAACAGCCTGTTCTCATGTGAAAGGCAGCAGGAGTCAAGCAGAAGATGTTATTATGAAGGAGTTATTATGAAGGAGGTGGTCAATCCATCAAGGTGTGTGATCCGAGAAATGCAATTCCCTCCAAAAGATCAGACCTATCCTTGGTAGAAAAAAGGGATGCCATCCAATTTAGTAAGTTGAAGGAACAAACATGCTCCTCGTAATCATATGCCTCTAAAACCATAACTGGGCACCTTGCATGATATTCGTTGAAACTTCCATGCAGGAGGTTCTGCGCAGCCGCACACACATCCCATTCAGCCAATACTCCAAGTGCTGCCGCACCCGCCATACGACCAACCCTAGAACAAGCCTGTTCATTAGACTCTAAGGGACCCATAAACTGGTTAAAATTTAGGACTACACGGGATGTATTGGAGAGGCATATACCCATTGCCCAATAGAAGAGGCATCACCAACAGTAAAACACTGGTTGCAACAAGTGAATTAGGCAAAGCGAAAAGTTAATCTATAACTGATGCCAAGCGTTGCTAAAGGCAACCATCCAAAAACTTGTTTAATGCGATCACGGCACAGCTGCAACTGGCCTGGTCTGTGCATTACCACATGATGAGCAGCCATTGTGCAACAGGAGCAGGAGAAGCAGAATTCCAGCACCTAACACCAATACTAAGGGGAACCCTTCGAAGACGCTGGAACAATTCGAATGAATAAAAGCCTGTATTACTCCAAATATCATCTAAATAGAAGTCACAAGGCCAGATCCCACACGTTTTAAAAAAATGTGCAAGGCCTTTAGTGTCAGACACATTGAATATTTAAGGGCAGATTTACAAGCCCCTTGCGTCACTTTTGCGCCGGTGTTGCGTCACTTTTGTGATGCAGCAGTGGCGTAAAAGTTGCAGCCCATTTACGTGATGAATCTAGGGAGATGCGTCACGTTCTAAAGTCCTGCGTGACATTGTACCTGCATCAGGTATAATGTATGCAGGATAGGCGTTCCCATGCAGGAAAGCCCCGTAAAAGTGACGCAGTGAAATCTAAAAGAATTGATTTTAGGACGTCACTGTGTCAAAACCTTATGCCTGCTTAGAGTGGTGCAGTGTATTGGGAATAGGCCACAACACGCACTGCTGGAGTTGCCTCGTGCTTGCAACACGACTCCAGCAATGCGTGACTTTTACGTCAACAGATGCATCAGAATTTCTGACGGATCTGTCAATCCTTGCACCACGGTGCGCTGTATTGTAAATACAGCACATCCATGGTGACGCAAGGGTTTAGCATGGTGACGCAGGGAAAGTGAAGCATCTCTACAGGTGCATCTCTTTCTTGTAAATCTGCCCCTTGGTGTATAAGCTCCCCAAAATGAAGTGGGAGATTAGTGTTCAGAAGGGATTGTATCTTACTAGAAGTCCTAGACACCTGTAATTCGAAGGTCTCTCGGACGGAAGTGAGAGCGACATCATCTTGTTGGAATAACAGCGCTTTGAGCCTGCTCAATTTGTTGAAATCTGTTTTCAAAGTAGGAATGGAATGCCAAATTGAACTATTTAGACTCCAATGTGGGGGTGGGAAAAGCACATTGCTGCAACAAGTTACGCGCTGAAAAATGGTTACTAAATACGGGACTCCTGCCAATGAACCACAGTAGTCTTGGTTGTTCAAAATAAGATAACTGCCATTTGTAAACAATGTAAAAGCTGAAATTATTGATGGAACCGGGGTTCCTTTTAAAAAACAAGTAAGATTGTGAAAGGTAGGGGCCACAATTCATGTAAAATGCACTACCCAGTGGGGCAAAATGGGCAATCTGAAAATGTTGCATGTATGATTTAAATTTAAACAGTGAAAAAGGGAGAGAGAGTAAACTAGGCATGGGCGGTAAATTCTGTTCCACTGGCGTAATTTTGGTAATTTTGCGTACCGCGGAGAATGCAAAATTGCCCAAAAATCTGCGTTCTGCGACTTCGCTAAATTTTCTGCTTGTTCGCGTTCTCAAAATGAGTGTTCGTGAGATAGTTCCCCCCGAGCACGCAAACAGTGATTGCGAACAGTAGAAAGGCATTGTGAACAAGCAGTTCCGCGTGCTGGTAGAATTTCTGCATGCCTGCGGTTACGCAAATTCCACCCACCCCTAGAGAAAACCTCATGAATTAACCAAACAGCAGACTCCATTTCCGCAACTGAGAACAGCAAGGGCTCCAATTGTTGAATATGCAAAAGTGTATATGCAGCATCTTTTATGGACATACATCTGTGGTTGTCAGTTAGATTAAATGGTAAAAACAAAGCAGTGGCATTTAAATAATCCCAAGGTACTTTTCCCATTTTAAGAGTTTGCAACGTCCAGGCAAATTGCATAACAGATTGTTACTGATTTTGACCATGATATAACACAGACTCATCACTTTGAACAATATCAATAAAAGATGAAACGTATAAATGCGAGTGGAAAGAATCTTGATGATATTGTCTACTATGTCAAGGACATTTTCTAAGTTGGCTTGATCAATTTGGCGCAGACAGAAGGCAACCTTCATCTGCGAAAGTTTCCAAATGTCATTGTAAGCGGCATAAATACATCTCTTAGATCTAGGATTCCTAGGTCCTAATATGAAATCAGCCAGATTGATGTCACTCAACAAGAGTGAAAGATGTTGTTTCACTGATGCCAATGTGGAATGTTCCAATCATTGTTGGCATCATTTACCCACCGAGTATGTGGTGATCGAATGTGTACGGAGATAACTATGATCAGGTCTAGTCTGAATGTAACCAGGTGTAACATTATAAAAAGGCAATTGGCATGCGTTCGTATTTGTTTGCCAAACCAAACACCCGGAAAGTCAATTTCAGAAACATTGAAAGTGTCATTCCGAAGCAACGCTTGCAGGGCCTCAATAGTAAAATGTGTTTGTGTGCGTCAATTGTCATATTCCGATAAGGACGGAATGGATGGGGTATTTACATTTTTGACAGTTGCCAGGCAAAAACAAGTGGTCTGGTATGATTCAAAAATAAAATTTGAGCTGGGATCAGGCAGGCACGATGTAAAGCCTCAGTTCCTTGAACTTGCCAACGGTCTCTTTCCAGCGATCATAACCCTCTGTAGCCAACTTAGTTCTAAACGAGTTGGCATGAATAAATTTAGTGTTGGTTAACATAAATTTGGATGATGAAGAGAATTGAAGTTTAAAAAAATAGGATTTCGGATTAGATATGTCATAATCTGTAAAATATATGAATTTATCTCTAAGAGTTTTAAAACTCTCCTATACGGGAGTAGGACTATGTTCCCATTGTATATAATTAAAAACAGGTCTTAACATGTTTGTTTTGTGTAAAAAATGATGGCAATAATGTTGATAACAAAATAGATCCCCATAATTGGCAGAACTTAAATATAACTCTTCTTTATCAAAAGCAGCATAATATTTTAAATTTGAGAATAATGCATGTACTGCTTGTACATCCCAATCGTAACAATGTATGTCTGTGTCACCACATCTCCTAGTGAGACGCAAAGCACCTATGTTACTCTAAGTACCTCGCTCGGACCGTGGATTTCTAAGGCTACTTTGTCCCAATGATGCCATCTGTTACTGGGAATGCTGAAATGTTCACAAGTGTCTGATCACGTTTCATGATATGAGACGATGTATGAGGGGCCAGAATTCTATCCACCAAGTTTACAGCACAGTATTCTGGCAAATAGTGACGCTTGATGAGTAAAAATAAAACTGCCACAAATCCAATCGATATGACGTGGAAAATCAGGATAAGCATCAACCAAATGTAGGTCTGTGGAGGGACCAGGTAAGTCCTTTTGAGCCAAGAGAAGAAAATACTTAATTTAGTTGGTGGATCCGCCAAACTGGATGTTGATGGGATGAGCCGGAAGAGAGGCTGGCATGTTCTCCATATTAGCCATTTGTAGGTTGATCAATCAAAGGTGGAAGTGCCGATTTTGCCTGATTTTGTCGAAGCCAGTTTGGCACCTCACTCACAGATACATCAACATGATAGGTATACAAAACATATATAGTGAAAGATAGAGGTCGGACGGGTGAAAGATCATTTCCAATGCCCATCGCTCTCTTAGTGGTACTAGGACCAGTAGAAGATGATGAAGTCAGTGGATCTAATGAAATTACATTTCACAAAACCGCAGGTATGACACTATTTAGAATCGGCCACACGGTGTAACTTGACATTGTCTACTGAGATGTAGCTGTTGTCTTTGCGACAGGTAAGATGACTGTACATGTACCCTTCAGTCCAAGCACTTGAACCGGTGCACAATAAGAGGAACCAAATTCTTTTTTGTTCTCCAGCTTTTCTTATACCAGATCCGGCAACTGGAATCAGTACTGCTGCATCAGTGGAAGAGGGTAAATGTTCAGTTGGATAACTGTCCCATGTCTTTTGTAGATCCTGTAACACAGTAGAATGTTTATCTACGTCAAAAGTTGCGGCATCCATAACAATGTCTAGACCATCAAGGTCTGACAGAAACATTTTAATGCCAAAGAGAATTTCGTATGAGGTCCACCCACCCAGAGATCTTCTAGGGAGATTACTAAGTGGACGTTGAACCCCATACAAGAGGCCCAGCCAGTACCTGCTAGCACCTAAGACTCTTGCTATCAAGGATTGCTTTAAGTCCCGGTTCATCTGCTCCACAATTAAATTGCCCTTGGGCCTGTATGGAGACAAAAACTGCAGCAGCACCCAAAAAAACTTCATTGCATCATTGTACACCCTAATAGCAAATGCTGGACCTTGGTCAGAATGGCAGGAGCCGCAGGCAAACGTCTCGACAAAGACACGCAAATCCCCGATGACATTTCGAGGGTCAGCACTGCATTGTGGCCAAACCCAAAGGAATCTAGTGCACGAATCAACTGCAACACATATATACTTATACATAGTATCAGAAGAAAGAAGACGCAGTGATCGAGATAGATACAGCCAAAAGGTTGATTAGAAATACACAGCTGTGTCTGCGGTGGGCGTGTGACCATGGACGGCTTGATTTGCTGACAAATGTCACAAGAAAGTACATAATTATGGGTCAGTTTATATAAACCATGCCACCAATAACGTTGCTCTGAAATGGAGACTGTCACTGACACACCGGCATGTGCTGACGCTATGCCTTCATTTGTGACTTTGATCAAAGCAGGTCTGCGGTCCAAGTTGGGAATCATCCTATCCCCAACCAAAGGAATCATAGCATTAGAAACCTGTTCGGGAATTATGTGATAAGAGTATTTCAAAGGGAAACCCTGAGAATAAGCAGTTCCCTCCCTACTGCTGCCAAAATCTCATAATCTTTTTAGTTATGGACCTTGTAACTGCTGCTACGGAACACATGGCTACTGCAGACTTGGCTGCTTCATCAGCCAAAGGATTACCAAGAGCATGTGCTCCCACACGCCGATGGCCAAGAGTACAACATGTGTGAGGGGCAGACGTTGTTTAAGGTCGGCCACTCAAACCTGAACCCAAAGCCTTTTATGCCTAATTGCGCTGCCTTTAAAGTCTCAAGACCAAAAGAACAAGTTGTCATTAAAAGACTGGAAAAAGTAATAGGAATCGCACACAATAACAGTATTCACATTTAGATTAGAAAACTCGAGAGCATGTAAAAGAGCACGCAGCTCCGCTAATTGTGCCGTACAGTCTCCAAGCGCCTGAGTGTGCACAATGGAAGACTTAAACTCTCCATTAGCAATTGAGCCAGCAACAATTGCACAAGCTGCAGAATAAGCGTGTTAGTAATCCGTGGCTGGTTGAGCCGAGCCATCGGTATAAATGATGCAGTCGTACTCGTGCAGAGGAAGCAGAGACAAGGGAAGAGGTTAAACGTGTTCATACTGCAAAAACCCATGTGTCTGAAGTGCAGGATCAAAGATAAACGTGATATCAGTTGAAGTCAAAGTAGCAGCCTATTGTATCCAACGGGGGTGTAGTGCCTTTGAGTTAGGTACACTCGCCTTAGACATGGCTTCCAAAGCAGGGAAGGGCATAACCATAAGAATGCATTTGTCTTGCAAAAGTGAGCATTCTTTTGAATCGCCATCTCTCCTGTTCAACAGTTGAAAAATGCATTTCTGCAGCAGTGTACAAGTGTGATTTGTATGCAATAGGAATTGTGTATCCCTCATTGAATGTCAAGTAAGTGAAACCCACAGTCCCTGAAACAATACGTGTTAAAAGGTTTGTGGTGTTATCATGCATCAACAAGTAGTTATTTGTAAGCAAGTCAGATTGCAAAGAATGTAGGATAGAGGAATGTTCTGGAAGCCAGCTCGCAGAAGAAAAAGTTGGTTGTATCAACGCATACAGCTGCTTGATTCTCTAGGCATAATCGGGAATGTATGTGCTCCCGAAATTCAGAAATCCCAGCAAGGACTGCAGTTTTTTCAGTTTAGAAGGGCGTTGCAATTGTGCATATTTCTCCAAGAAAAGAGGGGCCAAACCCTGTCCTTCATTATTGAGCTTGTAGCCCAAAAAGAGTTCTGCCAAATGGGCGATGTGCGATTTTGCAAAATGTAATTTATATCCATAGTCGGCACAGGACAAAATAATTCTGTTGACTTGGACTAGATGCTGCATAAGCTCATCGCCCATCTGATAAATTTCATCCATGTACAAGAACGCATCTTTGTCTATGTCATTCAACAAAACACAATACCCCGGGCTATTTTATACCCCATAGGCAAATGCAAACATTTTTTCTGATTCCCGATGGCAGTAAATCCTGTCAAGTCACAGCTCTCAGGAGCAAGATTGTAACTATAGAAACCATTGGAAATATCAAGTGTAATTTTACAAACACAATTGTTCACCAGCGCTGAGCTGTGTGGATTTTGCTCTGCAAAAGTGCGACATTGACTATTCAAATTTCGGTAATCCAATAAAATCCTATATGAACCATCAGGTTTTGATATCGGAAAGAGAGGATTATTCATCGGTGATATACATTATTCAATCACTCCTTGATACTATATCTGTGTTAGAATGTCACAAATGTGAGCCTTTGCTTCACATCTGATTGAATATTGCAGTTGTGGCTGTGGCATAGAACGTAGAGGTATTTCATGAGCCAGTGACTCAACATCCCAACCCACCTGATTACTATACATCGCCATGGCAAAGGCCAGAGCCCACTCAGCTGCGAAAGCCTGTGCATGTTCCTCAGGGACGTATCATGAAAAACTTGGAAGTATTACATCCTACCCTTTAGAAGCGGCTAACACAAATGGTGGAGGTAAATCTGCCTCCGCTAACAAAATGTTATATGAGGAGGTTAGATTTTCCCAGAAAACTGCCTTGATTGGACGTGGTATATCACTTTCAATTTGGAAAATAATTTCGTAGAACCTATCCAGGTGGCAACCCTGGCATCAGCCATTTCTACTGTAATGAATGTTGTTGCCTCAGACAGGGCCACAGAGCCTCCCGCTTTATGGTAATCTCGCTGCACTGTCGAGCAAAGTCACTGCCCATGTCCAATCCAGGAGTCAAGTTCTCATCATCTGAGGCATACCTCGCTGTTAAAGCGGCAACTTTTTCCTTTTGAAATGGGGGTCGAAAACGAGGTAGATCCTCTTGTCTTCCTTTATCGTCAAACTGTCAAGGCTAATCTCGTCCCTGTGGTGCAGGCTGACTTTTGCCACAATCCTGGCGTTCTCATCCACCAACTTGAGAGCTTGATGTGTCCTGTGAAGAATAAGGAGAACGCTGATCAGGGACTTGAAATCAATCAGGAGTCTTAAATTTTGCGTGGTCGCGCAAGTCATAAGTGTGCTTAGAAAACTCAGGTGTTGGTGAACCGGCACGCAAACCTTGCTGTGCTGTTGCTGCCCCTGTTTTATATTCTTCCAGTTCTTTTTAGGAAAGAACGGACACCCATCTTTATCAGTCTGGGCTTTTTGTTGAGATTGAGTTTGTGTTTGAGGAAAGGTTTGAGGAAAAGGCTTAACTCCCAATCTATTTCGGCCTATAGTCTTATAAGCTTTTGCGATAATCTTCGGCAATTTGCGTGGCTTGTCTGCATCAGGGAGAGCCTCCAAGCGGTTTGCCACTTGAAAGCTTACATCATCACCCTTGAACTTGGCAAGGATTATATCAGCAACCACGTCGAACACCCCCACCAGTCTCATCCCCAGCTCAAAAACCACTTTGTCTCCGTGTTCATCTTGAACACGCTTTATAACGGAGGGGTATTACACAAAACAATGGTCCCAAACGTTAGAAACAGTAAAGCAATCCAGATAAATATAGACCAAAATTGGAATCTATATTTTACTGTTCAGCCGGACAGACTTTTTAATAGCATAAATAGTAATATATATCAAAAAATGTTGTCAGAACAATTTACCAAGCGGGACACAACCTGTGTCCAGCTATCGCAAATACAAAACCAAATGACATACATACAAAGGCAAAAGAAGGAGGGCAGTCTGCAAATATTCCACAGTTATGACAGACAGTGATATAAAAAAAGTACACTTTTATGTGATCTTTCTAGTACAATATTCCAATCATCAAGTGTAACAGTGTCGACGACGTTTCGATCTTTTAAATTTCAGATCATCATCAGGACTTATGAGTAAATGCCTAAAATATCAGTTGCCCAACAGAAAACAACACAATATAAATTTCATTACATCAACATGACATACAAAGAACAAAATAATGGTGAATAACCAGTCATTACAGCGACAGAACAAACCAAAATAAGGAACGTCAAGGGAGGAAAAGGGAAAACAATAAACATGTTAAAATTAGTCAAAGTCATATATTACGTCTAAGCAGTCTGACGCAATTACAAGAAATAGTTCAAACGAGTGCAGGCCCAGAACCCAGCTTGCAAAGTCATAATATAAAACATCCAGAGCGCATGCTGTCACCTAAGTGAAAATGCGGCAGATATACTATATAGGAAAGGTGGTACTGAGTGTAGTTATTAGCAAGGTTCAGTGAAGCAATATCGTAACCAGATGGTCCCAAAACACAATATACGATAGTCAGTGGAGCGAGGGACTAGAAAAAGGAAGAAGAAAATAGTGCAGCCACTTAGAGAGCCACTCAGTCAACACTGAAAAAATGGCATACCTCGATGTTAGACCAAGGGGACAGGGTCGTCAAGGGGATAGATATGGGACCCGGTAATTATGTCCGATATCTTGTCCTAGTTTTTGAAAAAACGGGGGGTAAATGAATCCTAATTATGGAGTAGCATTAATAATATCATAAACATTCCCATAGGGCTTACCAATTCTCTGTTCCAAATTCGGGGAACAGGTCCTGAAATACAAAAAATGCAACAAATCCAGGCTGTCAGCACAATATCTGAAACTAAGGGGACAGGAGGGAACTGTTCTTCAGCAGTCAAAATGCTTACCCATATTCAAGTAAGTTGCCAGTCGAAAACAAATAGGGAGACCTGGCAAAATAAAAAGGGCAGTCACTACGTGATCTGGTTCCCGAAATGCTTGAATGCCTAATATGTAACAGACCGTGGGGAAGACATAAGACATCAGAAGCTTACCAGCAGTATGGCCAAAGTCCGCCGCAATGGGGGGATCTGGAAGTCAACCGAGTGAATACTCGCAGCGTGGTAGAGTCCGGGAGGGCTGAATGTTGAATAGAACGCTATTCGGGATCCGTGGTCATGTGACTCGCGGACAAGCCGAGATCCAAGCGTGAAGGCGCGGCCATCTTGTAAGGTGCCGGTAAGCCATAGCAATAAGAGGGAATGATAACTAAACCGGGACAGAACTGTATTTCAATTTAAGACGGTGCTCAGAAACATTACTTCAAGAGAAATCGCCACTGCTCAGGATCATCTGTTCCCATGGCAACCTCATAAATCTATCCCTGAAAAAGGGTTCGGCCATTTTGGAATGGGTAGTGTTGATAGGACTTAGACAACACAAAAGAAAGACTTGACAAAGCATATTACAAAGGAATAGTGTAAGAAAAAAATATATAGTGTGAGAAAAATATATAGTGTGAGAAAATTATCGTGAAGAGAATAGCGTATTTACAAGTCAAGGGTGTAACTTAATTGTATCGTGAGTGCATATTAGGAGACTATTTAACACAACCAATGTCAGAAGAAAGAGCCTAAAACTTTTGAACACAGAATAACATTTTCCAATGTACACACGAGAATGAACTCCAGAGTTACTCCCAAAAGCAACGTAAATATACACCAGTGTTTGCACAGTTCTTACACATATCCATCAGAAAGGCAAAAACAGTCGTAAATATATACCAGTGTTTGTACAGTTCTTACGCATATCCATCTGAAGGACAAATAAGACATTTTCTAAAAAATATATATATTCAGAGAAAATATATAGCTACGAATTATTGCACATCAGGAGTCCTACTCTATAGTGTACAACCAGGGGACACATCAAAAGGATCAAACCAATTGTCTATACAGCAAGGAGGTCCAATCCTCCAACCGATTCAGTCCAGTGTGGATACTTTTAGTTCTCAAAATCCACTTGAGCTCCTCTTTGTTAACGGAGGGGAGCACAGTCATGGAGGGAGTGCCGAAACACTTCGAATGTACCGGTGGGTTTTCTTTTCTCACCAGATCAACGAGGTCCCTGTGGCTGCGATCTTCGATCACCTCAGGACACGTTATATTTTGTACTATTGTGTAAATATTTTTTATTCCTCAGAAAACGTTTCCTTAAGGCGTTGTTAAAAAGCCTGATGTTTAGGCATGCCAAAGTGGCCTTCTTGCATTTACAGTTGCTATCCACCCCTCTAACACTCTGTGCAGTGTTAAGTTTCTTGCGGGCCGCTTATAGATTTCAACTATCCAGAATCGATTGATTTTGGGTAGCTGGTTTCTACTCATTTGTTTTATTCAAAAATGTTATTGCATATCAGTATGAATTGTTTGCTTATTTATTAAATGATGTACTGTATATTTTATGATTGCATTGCATCCGAATAATGAAAATATATATATATATACTTTGAATAAGCCGCTGAAAACACCTTGCCCCAGGTGTTACAATCAGCTAGCTCTGGAAGTAAGTCTTTAGGCAAAGTATTACTCAATATCCTGTGTTTCTACACAGGAGAGGCAGTTGGAAAAACAGCCTCTAGCTGTCCAATTTTTTCAGCAAGCCAATAAGGTAACTCATTCCTATTTTGTGAATTATTGCCCACAACTGAATTAACCATAAGAGGATGGCAGCACTGGGTGCAGGAAAGACACGGAAACACGTCTTAGTAGGAAAGTGCTATTCTCTTGAAATTTGAATGTCGCAACTGATTCAGTCTAACTTGTGATACACGGGTAATCACATGTATAGCGCAACTATTGATGATACGACAATTAGAAGCAAACAGAAATATCAATTATCCCTGCCCTCTTGGCCGGGAGGGAATTATAACCGGTCCAAAGGCTGACCTTTCAATTACAAGGTCAAATAGCCCTGAGGAAGTCGTAGGTCGTTCATGCGCCGTGAAACACGTGTTGGCTGGACCAAAGGAAGAATGAACATTAAATATAAACAATTATACATTGTTGTTGTACATTATATTGCTCTGCGTAATTTCTAATGATATTGTATGTGTGCTCGGGCCTGTGGGAATAGTTGTGTGAACCCCTTGGGTCACTTATGTTGAAGGTTGGATGACCATTCTTTCCATGAGCACCAACAGATAGGCACACTATAGACAACTATATACCGGAATTAGTAAGCGCCACAACCACACAGGGGTAATTTCATCCGATATAGTAATCAACCATTAGGGGACTGATAGTCACAGCACCAGTCCCAGAAGGTCACGCAGCCCCGCCAGGTGGTCCCACCTGGAAGTTACACAAGACAAACTGTACAACAGCCCTATGTAGCATATTAAGGACGTATGTGACACGTGAAGGTCTGCAATCACAACAGTCAAATAACATGGGAGTGGGGTGTTCCCAGCCAAAACAGGCCACGTGGCCCCAATTATCGATAAAGGGCCTAAATGGACCGGCGATACTGAGTGAGGAAGGTCACCATTAAACCAAATCTGGTGTTGCCAAGCTTTGAGTGGAACTTCAAGAGCCCCATATTTCTGATAATCATGAGGAAGGGCCGTTGCAACTTATTCTTGAAACAAATCATCTGTTCCATCCACCGCCAGAAAGGTGACTCATGATTAAAACACTCTGAAGAGTTAAACTGGATTTGCTTCTACTACAAATATTAGCTCGGCACCTGCATCAGGCCCTTCATATTGAGCCAAATACACCTTGAGCGGGCGTGTCCGTGAGGGGGAACATCAACCGCCATCACAAAGAACATGAACAGCAACCTAGAACGCAGCAGCGCAATAACGGGTCAAGTAGAAAGAGAAAAAATCTTTTTAAAACTTCAAGTTTGAAAGAACCTATAAAACATCATGTATAGGAGGTTACACCATCACAGCTGTCTCCGGAAAGTGAGGGCATTTTGAACAAGCACAAGCGCTAATCAAGCATCTCGCAGATTAGAACCACACCAAAAGTAGGCGGCGCCATGTTGCAGGGATTTTGCACATACGCAGAACTATGCGCAGGAAAACATGACCTCAGTGTGTAGGGGTGTACCAACCTACCTCATTAGTATCCAAAATAAAAAAAATGACTAGCTATAGTGTCTCATTCATTCTCCTCCAAATATCACAAAGCTACAAATGATTAGACAACTCAGAACACAACACTCCCGACTCTCTCAGGAATCGCGGGAGCCAGATATACTCTTTCGCTCACTCACTCATACTTGTCCACAATAAGAATAGTTCAAAATGTTTATTTTAACTATCATGCTTTACAGTACAGAATGCAAGCCACTACCAGCAGCAAAATTAATGAACTCAGCACAGTTAGCATTGTTACAATTCCATAGAATTCAAAGGTAGAAGTATTTTTATAAAGATAGCGGGAAAAGAAAGGCAATTAGGCCTAACCACCCTCCCCTTGACCAGAAGAAGTTTATTTTATATAAAGGAAGATCTCTGGGCTTTGACAGCAAACCCCATACCTTAACGCCTGGATGTAAGGTTTACATCATAGGAACAGCAGCTCTTCTCCATGGAACGGCTTTCTTCAAGTATGCGTTAAGACAAAATGCAACCCCGTAATATCAAAGCACAAGTCTTCAGCATTGCAGCTGCGTGTAGCATGTAATGTCTAGGTGCTAGGTACTGACCAGAACAGAATAACAAGGGGCATTGTTTATGGACATTGCACATCGTGTTCAAACTAAACTTCAGGAAAGGCAGCAAATGCGAAAAGGAGCCCATTCTCATGTGAAAGGCACAAACAGAGTCTTGCAAAAACAAACTCATGTAGCAACGTGCACAATAGCGGCATCATGGCAGCAAAGCTCATGCTAACTTAGCAATGTCGACAATGTCCCTAAGGGCCTTATAACACTAACATTATGAACCAAGCAAATGTCCAGAGTGATATTTTAATTAGGAGATACTGCAATGCTAACTGAACTGTAGTGATGTATTGTGATGGTATTTTTTTTATTTTTTAAACTTAACAGGTGGCATATCGGCCATCTAAAATATGTACAAAGGTTAGTCTAAGCACAGAGACCATCAGTGACGCCAGCTCCAGTGCCACTACTGGAGGAGAGACAGTTAGAGGGGGAGAACCGACAGCAGGGACGCACACTGGTAAGTCACATATGTGCTTGCTTATTTGACCATTGCTATTATTCTCACTAGCTAGTACCAGGGCATTGTCAACTTGTGACGTGAACCCCCATAGCTTTACCAGCAGCAGCGATGGTTGAGTTGTTATGGCCTCTTCTATCTGCAATTCAGCAAAAAGCTCACATAATGAGCGTCTATGGCTTGAGGGAAATATGAAACCACAGAAGGTTAAAAGAAAGGAAAATGATAAATGAGTGAAAGGGTAGGTGGGTGAAATGATGTGAGGGTGGATAAAGGGATGGATGGGGAAAGGATGATTAGAAGAAAGGGTGGATATTGAATGTATGCATAATGGATTGAAAACTTTGGTGAAAAACTGAGAGAATGTAAAACTTAATCAACATGTCTATCGGTGAATTCGAATTGATAGGATGAATACATGTTTGGATTGTTTGGATGAACAAGCAAGGCAGCTCTTCTGATCGAGAGTGGCATTTTACTCACCTACTTCACTTACTTTGTTTATGTAGGGTTATCAAAGCTTTAGTTCAAAGTGGGGAGTAGTTTTTATTGTTTGTTCTACTCCCTTGACTCTGTATTTGTTAGGTCAGCCAGATGTATCCCACATATCACTTATCACCATCATCTCACCCATGGCATTTTGCCACCTATGGCCATAGTGCAGTATAATTCAATTTGTGGCTGCATTGTTGGCAGTGCAATGTGTGTCTGCTTTGGTTAGTGTGGTATTTACAAAGGTTGCATTGTATTACAAACTGAACACACAAGGTGTGTTGCTCTTCGACCACTCAGTCTCAGCTCAGTACTTCACTCCTTTTTTTCCCTAAGCTCTTGTGTCCTAGCCTACCAAAAAATTGAAAAATCCATTCTTGTCATGTCCCGCATTTTGAATTTATAACCATGTAATGTGAAATGATTCCAGGATGTATTTCATGGTTTCTCATAGTGATTTATTTTACACCTCTTCAGATTTTTCTTTTTCGAATTTTGTTATCAAGTACAGTGACTAAATATTCCAAAGATGACAAATCAGTGATTAGTGTAGTGACCTCTCTATTCTATATCAAAACATCTGCCCTACCCGCCAAATCCCTCTACCCTACAATGCAGTAGAGTAAGACAAGTGTCCTTTCCTTACTTACTGCCAGGAAATTAATTTGTCTGAAATAATGGGCTCGATTTAGAAAGGTAAACAGAGACAAAAGTCTAACTTTACGACTTTCAGGGCATTTTCAAGAAGTAAAGTTAGACTTTTGTCTAAGTTTAACAAAATTTTGGTCTTAAGTTTAAGTGAGACTAGAGTTTTGGTCTATGAGGTGGTGGGAGAAACCAGTGAGTTGGAGAAAGTGCATTATTTGATGTCAAGTTTAGTAATTTGGATACTCTGTGATGAACGTGCCAAATGCAATCTATATAGCCCATTCCTTTCCCTGTAGTGCAGTTCATCATTTTCCCCAATGTCTACTTATGGCAGACAAGATAATATCCCCATTTCATACGTGAGGTGTGCGACGTAGCATCTTATTTCTTATTCATCTGCCTCTTTGGAGTCAGGGTAGAAAGAGGAATTCATTTAGAGAAGATCAGGGCCATTGGAATTAAACATAGATAACTGTCAACTACAGCTGCCCCAGCTGCAGATAGTTCAAAATAACACACACACTGGCTAGCAATGAACATGGCTCTATTTGTTTAGCCCAAAACACAAATTGTACTCCATACAGTGCTTAATGCCATACTCATTAATGAAATGTAATGTATTTTTTCACTCAAATAGGTTGTTTATAGTTACTTGAAATGTCTTTAGAAAAAAAGTGAATTTTCTGTGTCATGTGTAGTTAAAGCAAAATTGGCTTTTGACTCTCCTAATCATAATTGTATACAACTTCAATGGCCCTAGGGCACCAGCAATGTACTGTGATACCCACTAATTTAACCCCTTGGGTGCTCATGACGAGGTCAGCTCGTCATGAACCACGGCGCTCCGGTGCTCATGATGAGCTGAGCTCGTCATGACTGCGCCCGTTCCGTGGAACGCTAACACGCTGGGCAGATTCCGCTGCTGTGCTGAATGTTCCATGGGAATGGGTGTGGCCATGACGAGCTCAGCTCGTCATGAGCACCGGAGAGCCATGGCTCATGACAAGCTGACCTCGTCATGAGCACCGGGGTGCTGTACGCCCCCCCGCCCCCCAGCACAGCGGGGGAATGTGCCCCGCACGGAAGGTGTTAAAATTTTTTTACAGGTTTTATAGGTTTCCCTAGGTGCTGGCTGAGCTAGGGTCCAAAATCCACAGCTAGGCACATTGCAAGAAAAGGCTCTGTTTTCACTGGAAAAATATGATGAGCCCAAATTGTGTTTTGGGCCATTTTCTGTCACGTGCACTAGGCCTACCCACACAAGTCAGGAAGCATTTTTATCAGGCGACTTGGGGAAATACAGAACAGTAGAAATTTCTATTACCAATTGTTTTTCTATGCATTTCTGCCTTCCAAATGTTAGACAATGTGTAAAAAATTTGTAATTTTGAAAAATGTCCTCTAATTCATATGCTAGTATGGGTACCTATAATTTGGGAGATGTGTAAATAGCTTCTGCTTCTAAACTCTATATTTTGTTCCCATTTCTGAGATGTATAGGTGTCTTTGATACCTATTTTTCACTCTTTATATTTTACCACAAAAAATGCTATATACCCCGTACACAATGAAAAACCATTGCAAGACGCTGCTCAGTTATTGGCTCTGAGTTCCTCAGGATCTTGGTGAACCTATAAGTCCTATATATCCCCACAACCAAAAGGATGTAATCCAGCGGAAGCAATAGGTTATTGCTTTAAAAATTCTTCCATACTTAGAAGAAGTAACAGGTGAAAATGTTGGCACAAATGTGTTTTCTTTTTCAACTCAATTTCAATTTTTTTTTATTTCAACTGTAAGTTTCTATAGAAAAACCTTTGAAGGATCTACACAAATAACCCCTTGCTGAATTCAAACTTTTGCCTACTAATTGGAAAATAATAGGCTTCCAGGATCCATTTTTATTTTCACACTAATTTCTACCACTAACTGGAAGGAGGTTAAAAGCACGAAAAATAGGGAAAAAAGGCAATGTCGCAGTAAAATTCCCAAACTGTGTAGAAAACTTTAGTTTTCTGACAAAGGTCTGACCAGTTCCTGAAAGCTGGGAAGATGGTGATTTTGGCACTACAAACCCTTTGTTGATACCATTTACAGGGAAACCATGTGATGCTTTCTCCTGCAAAACTTTTCCATCAGTTTTTCCCAAAACCCAACATTTAGATGTATTTTGGCTATATCCACAAACCCTGAGTACCTTTAGACTCACAGGATGTTAGGAGAAAAGGACACAAATTTGGCATGAATACCTTATGCAGGCAAAATGTTATGGGGGCCTAAGGGCGAACTACCCCAAAAAGCTCAAAAAAGGTTTAGGACAGGGAGAGGGAGGGGAAGGCTTAGCAGCAACGGGGTTAAAACAATTGTTTGCACATAGTATTATTTACAATTTCTTTTTGCTTTTCTCAATATAGCTACTCCTGCTGGTCTACCCATGGGAAACATCAGGCAGGAGATTTTATTTTTATTTATTTATTTTATTTTAAGTTTTTGTAGAGCGCGTAGTCACCCAGCGGGTATCCCAGCGCTGAACCTCGTAGTCCAGAAAAATGGAATTGCGGGAGAGAGGGTGGTTTAAGGGAAGAGGAGGGTTTTAAGTAATTTCCTGAAGCGCAGGAGGTTGGGTTCTGATCTGAGTTTCAAGGGTAGGGCGTTCCATTGTTGAGCTGTGTGCACCGAGAAGCGGCGACCTCCTGTGCGGGCCTTTTTCACCCTAGGGACCACAATAAAGTTTCCATGGTCTGATCGGAGCGCTCTGGTAGGTTTGTAGGGTGTGATCCAGTTGCTTAGGATAGGTGGACCTGCATTGTGCAGTACTTTGTGAGCCAGGCACAGGGCCTTGAATATGACTCTTTCCCTGATCGGTAACCAGTGTAGTTTTTTCAGTGCCGGTTTGGCAGATGTTCTGGCTGGGGTATTCGTGAGCAGCCGGGCAGCGGCGTTCTGTGTTTTTTGTAGTATTTGGAGAGTGGTTTCCGGGGCTCCTAAGTAAATGGCGTTGCTGTAGTCCAGCCTGGACACCACAAGACCTTGGATCAGTAAAAGTCGGGACTGGAAAGGGAGTAGAGAGAGCACCTTTCTGCATGATCTAAGTAGGCCGTAGCAGGTTCCCGCCGTTTTCCTCGCCTGCGTTCTAAAGGTGAGATCTTTCTCTAGCCATACTCCTAAACTCTTGACTTCCATCTTAGGGGTAGGGGGTTCACCCATACAGATGGGCCAGATATTTGGTGGAAGATTCTGTGTTTTCTGCCCTAGGAGGAGAATCTCCGTTTTTGACCCATTTAATTTCAGGTTGGAGTCGCTCATCCATTGATGGATATTGGAGAGGCAGTCATGGAGATTGGAAGGCTCTAGCTTGGGGTGAGATAAAGTTACCACCAGCTGAGTGTCGTCAGCATAACTGACGATGGTGACTCCAAAAGGGGAGACCAACTCCTCCAGTGGGGCCATATACACGTTGAACAGCGTGGGGCTTAATGATGAGCCCTGTGGCACACCACACCGGAGGGGGATGGAGAGGGAGCGGCTTTCACCTTCCCAGACTTGGAAAGAGCGTTGGTGAAGAAAGGACGCGAGCCATTTCAATGCTGTGTCTTTCACTCCGATGTTTTCTAGACGTTGGGTTAGGACCTGATGGCTGACAGTGTCGAAGGCCGCACTCAGATCCAGGAGGACCACTGCCACTGATCCTCCTGAATCGAGAATTTCTCTGGTCTTCTCCACTGCTGCGAGGAGCGCGGTGTCAGTGCCCTGGCCTGGTCGAAAACCCGTCTGGGAGTTCTTGAGGAGAAGGTTAGATTCCAGGAAATGCGACAGCTTTTTGTTTACCAGTTTCTCTGCTACCTTGCCTATCCAGGGGAGGAGAGAGATGGGTCTATAGTTAGAGAGGTTCTCTGGATCTAGTGATGGCTTCTTAAGGAGCCCTTTCACGACCGCTTCCTTCCAACTCATAGGGACTTCGCCATGGGCTAAGGAGGTGTTAATAAGGGCGGTTAGCGGGGGCACAATGGTCTGGGCGATGTCTTTGAGAAATCTTATAGGTACTTGGTCGCTGGGGGCGCCACTCTTGATTGACGTAAAGGATGTTTCAACTTCCTCCATGGAAACCGGGCCCAGTGTTGCTAGCTGGGGTGCATCGGGTTTCGCGGGTGAATTTCTATGAGGGGGTTGTAGGTCCTTAGAGTTCCCCGGGATGTCAAGTTTAGCAGCAGGGAGAGAGACAAGGATTTTTTTAATTTTTTCGTCAAAGAAGGTGGCTAGATTGACGCATTTTTCTTCTGCTGCTTTGGGATCCATAGGTTTTTGAGGGGGGTTAGGGACATGGAGGAGCTCTTTAAGGATAAGGAAGGTCTCCTTGGCTGAGCAGGAGGAGTTCTTTATTTTATCTTCATAGAAGGTCCGTTTGGCGTTATGCAGAGCTAGTTTGTACGCTTTCAGAGATATCTGATAGGCGTCTTTCTCCTTCGCAGACTTGTCTTTCCTCCAGATACGTTCTGTCCTCTTGCACTCCTTCCTTAGTGCGTTCAGGAGAGGTGTGTACCATGGGGCTGGATTGATCCTTTTGATGTGTTTAAGGGTGCTGGTTAGCGGGACAAGACTGTCTAGGGAGTGGGTAAGCCAGCCGTTAAATTCTCTATCCGCCGTGTAGGGATCCGATGAGAGGGGTGCGGTTGACTCTCTTAACTTCGCTTCCCACTCCTCTGGTATCAGCTTGTGCCACCGTCTCCCGAGTGTCCTGGTTTTGTGTTTTAAAGCCGGGGTGGTTTGGGGGTCCCAGTACATGGGGACCAGTAGGTGGTCTGTCCATGGGAGGGGGGTAGGGTCTTGGGTTTTGAGGGTCCTGATATTAGTGAAGATCGGGTCCAGGATCTGGCCCTTCTCATGGGTGGCTTTCAAGTTCAGGAGGTGAAGATCGACTGATGTTAGATCTTCTAGTAGGTTTGTTGCGGTATTATCCGCCGGGTCCAGGAAATGCAGATTAAGATCCCCTAATAGTAGGAAATTGGATGCAGTGATTGTTTTTAGTATGACGTGATCCAATAGGGTGCCAGCGAATTCCCCTAGCGGGCCTGGCGGTCGGTACACTAGTAGTCCCGACAGCGAGACTGTTGGCGAGATCTGGAGAGTAAAGTTGCAATTTTCACAGTCTTGTACATTACCTTTTTCAATTCTGCAAGTGATAAGGTCTTTGTAGAGAATGGCTAGCCCGCCACCTCTGCCAACCGGTCTGTTCAGAGAGCAAATTTGGTAACCTGGTGGAACTGCATTGACCATGTCAGAGTCACTATTTGCTGTCAGCCATGTCTCTGTCACAAACAGTACGTCCAGCCTGGAATTCTGGACAAGGAGGTTTATTTCATGTGCATGTTTTACCAGGGATCTGCAGTTCAGGAGGCCGAGTCGAAGTGCGTGGCCGTGTTCCGTTTCCCCTGCCGGGTTGCAGAGGGTGCAGCCCTTGAAAGGGGTGTCTTCTTTGAGGATGTATTTACACTGGGGATGTTTATTCGTGCGCCAAGCTCGAAGCGTATCTTGGGTGTAGGTTATGCGCTTGTGTGAGTCGGGCATGGTGTCTGGGCCTAAGGCCCTTTGGGCCCGGACGGGCCCAGACGGGCTTGCCTTAGGCGCGCCTTCGGCGCGCTGACGGCGCGCCCGCTGCGCCCGTCCGCTGCGCGTACGGTGTGAACACATATTTTTATGGGGCGAGCAGGGCGGAAGGGGGCGTGGCCTCCAAGGGGGCGTGGCCAATCGTCACGCCGGCAATGGCGCTTCGTTAGGTTTTGGCGTTCGTGGGGCCAGGTGAGTCCAACTTTAAAATCAGAGGGTGCTCAAGTGACACAGTATTACAATACAATACAATTTTAAAAATGAAAAGCCTATCTCCCGGCTTTCCGCCTCAGGAGTTTCGAGTGTTCTGGCAGGCGGCGCTTGCAGTCAGCGCTTAAATACCAGCAGGGCGGGAGGGGGCGTGGCCTCCAAGGGGGCGTGGCCGATCGTCACGCCGGCAATGGCGCTTCGTTAGGTTTTGGCGTTCGTGGGGCCAGGTGAGTCCAACTTTAAAATCAGAGGGTGCTCAAGTGACACAGTATTACAATACAATACAATTTTAAAAATGAAAAGCCTATCTCCCGGCTTTCCGCCTCAGGAGTTTCGAGTGTTCTGGCAGGCGGCGCTTGCAGTCAGCGCTTAAATACCAGCAGGGCGGGAGGGGGCGTGGCCTCCAAGGGGGCGTGGCCAATCGTCACGCCGGCAATGGCGCTTCGTTAGGTTTTGGCGTTCGTGGGGCCAGGTGAGTCCAACTTTAAAATCAGAGGGTGCTCAAGTGACACAGTATTACAATACAATACAATTTTAAAAATGAAAATGAAAAGCCTATCTCCCGGCTTTCCGCCTCAGGAGTTTCGAGTGTTCTGGCAGGCGGCGCTTGCAGTCAGCGCTTAAATACCAGCAGGGCGGGAGGGGGCGTGGCCTCCAAGGGGGCGTGGCCAATCGTCACGCCGGCAATGGCGCTTCGTTAGGTTTTGGCGTTCGTGGGGCCAGGTGAGTCCAACTTTAAAATCAGAGGGTGCTCAAGTGACACAGTATTACAATACAATACAATTTTAAAATGAAAAGCCTATCTCCCGGCTTTCCGCCTCAGGAGTTTCGAGTGTTCTGGCAGGCGGCGCTTGCAGTCAGCGCTTAAATACCAGCAGGGCGGGAGGGGGCGTGGCCTCCAAGGGGGCGTGGCCAATCGTCACGCCGGCAATGGCGCTTCGTTAGGTTTTGGCGTTCGTGGGACCAGGTGAGTCCAACTTTAAAATCAGAGGGTGCTCAAGTGACACAGTATTACAATACAATACAATTTTAAAAATGAAAATGAAAAGCCTATCTCCCGGCTTTCCGCCTCAGGAGTTTCGAGTGTTCTGGCAGGCGGCGCTTGCAGTCAGTGCTTAAATACCAGCAGGGCGGGAGGGGGCGTGGCCTCCAAGGGGGCGTGGCCAATCGTCACGCCGGCAATGGCGCTTCGTTAGGTTTTGGCGTTCGTGGGGCCAGGTGAGTCCAACTTTAAAATCAGAGGGTGCTCAAGTGACACAGTATTACAATACAATACAATTTTAAAAATGAAAAGCCTATCTCCCGGCTTTCCGCCTCAGGAGTTTCGAGTGTTCTGGCGACACATCTGCAGTGGCAGAGGCTGAAGTATATCCAGTATGAATAGCAGTGACTGGTAGTCCTGGAACAGGAGCAGGAGGAAAAAAATGATTCTCAGCTGGACCCCAGTGCAGGTGGTCCCACTCAACCTTTCAGAAATCCCATCGCCAGCATTGTCGCCAGTTGACATTAACTGCTACCACCTCCTCCTGCACTGACATCAGGCCAATGTTGCAGTACATCCTGCAGCGGATGGACACCATCGAAAGCTGACTCACCACAATGGAGCAGAGCCTGAACCAGCTCCAGACTGACATCCAGAATGCCCCCTTTTAACCCTTGTTTTGGTGGGTGGAGATGATGGGAAGGGAGTTAAGACTTGGTTTCTTTAGACATTTCATAATTTGATACTTTCTGGGCTTGGGTCACTTTGTTTTGGGTGGACATGTTGTGTGGAAGGAAAGGGTGGGTTTCATTGTAAACAATAAATAAAGGGGAAACTATGTATTTTATCAAACTTTATGCTGCCCTGAAGTAGTTGGTTTGCTTATATTTTGCACTGCTGCCTTCAATTTTTATGAAACATGTTTATGTGCTTGTAAAAGAGAGTGTACCACTAACTTATAGAGTTATACCTCTCTAACTAACTTGACCATTAAAGGCGATGCTGCCATGACCTATATTGTCTACAATAACGTATGTCACGAGGACTCTCACCTGAATTCCGTTTGGTTCCCTTCTTGGTGTTGCATGTTCCATACTCCCCCGAGGATCAAATGAAACCAGCAAGATAGAATATAACTTACTGTTTCCAAATGACCCCAAGGGTAAGGGGGAGTGGAAGAGAGAGAAAGAGAAGAAACAAACACCATCATCTGTCGTCGGGAATGCTTCTTGAGGACGTCTCTCAAGGAACTGGGAATGCGGTACGTGTCTCTACCAAAATTGTGTTTATCTTGCCAAGATTGTGTTTATCCTGAAGAAACAAATAAAATACTAAGTTCTCACAAGATTTTTAGGGGGTAAGCAATTATTTTCAAATTCTAACATACTCATAATTAACATACCATGCTAATTGACAGCAACACTTTGCACTTCTTTAAATGCATTCATTTAGTGTGTTTTCTTAGTATTCCTTGATCTGACTTTTCTGTTTAAAAACACATATAAAGCTTACTTAATACACTTCCTCAATAATCTTGTATTTCACAATTGTGCAAGATAAAGGCATGTACCTTATTTGTACCTTTCCCAGGCTCCAAAAGAGGTTCTGAAATGAAATAAAATAAACAAAAGAAGCCACAAGAAGAGACAGCAATATAACTTGCTTGTTCTCTAAAGCATTTTAGCAAATACTAATTAGTAACATTAACTCCTGTTTGCAATGCCCTTTAAATAAACTTGAACTTCTAAGTTGTCTCATGAAACTATTCTGAAGTTATTTCAAACAAAATGTCACTTTTAAAAGTTAGCTTTCGTTCCAACACGTAATCTACAAAGAAATGAAGTCCTTGTAAAAACAACCAGCGTTGAAAATAAACATTATTGGTGAAAGCACTCTAACAAGAGAGATAACTGTTCTGAAGAAAGCTGTCTTACATTATTTATTGTCTCTTGAGAAATTCACTCGAGCATTAGATTGCTATTCTGCAAAATGCACTCAAGCATTAAATGTTAATTTCCTGAAGAATGTTCCTGAGTGCAGAAATCTCTTTTATTAACTTGGTAATGTCTTTAAATAAAATAATAACCTGTTCGGCTTACCGTTGTCAAGCAGGAATGATATAATAAGTAAATAACAGCTGGCTCACTAGGAATTTCTTTCCAACGATCTTTTGGTGCCTTTTTCTTCTTTTCACAGGAAGCTGAAGGAAGGGGACTGAAGCGGAAGTCCAGCGCCGAAGGAGGGCCGATGGGGCTTTGTTCGCCCTAAGTGTGGCAGGGTATGCTCAAACGTGAGTCCCTTGTTCACTTGGCCAATGGATTCAAGATAGCCTGGCTGATGAGGATTATGAATCCGAAACCGGTCCCAGGATGCTTGTTTCCGGTCCAGGGAAGACATGGCATGGCAGATCGGGCTGGACTGTTCCCAGGAGGCACAGGGTCAGACTGATTTGCATATAGCCATATCTGAACTGGGGTGGCTGAGTGAACTAAAGAATATTGATGGATAAAACCCAGATCAGTTGACTGGGGGTGAGTGTTTGATTTGTTCAAACACTCCGTCCATCATCCCCTTTTGTATCCCTTTGTTCGCCCTAAGTGTGGCAGGGTATGCTCAGACGTGAGTTCCTTGTTCACTTGGCCACTGGATTCAAGATAGCCTGGCTGATGAGGATTATGAATCCGAAACCGGTCCCAGGATGCTTGTTTCCGGTCCAGAGAAGACATGGCTTGGCAGTTCGGGCTGGACTGTTCCCAGGAGGCACAGGGTCAGACTGATTTGCATATAGCCATGTCTGAACTGGGGTGGCTGAGTGAACTAAACAATGGTAATGGATTAAACCCAGATCAGTTTACTGGGGGTGAGTGTTTGATTTGTTCAAACACCCCGTCCATCATCCCCTTTTGTATCGCTTTGTTCGCCCTAAGTGTGGCAGGGTATGCTCAGACGTGAGTCCCTTGTTCACTTGGCCACTGGATTCAAGATAGCCTGGCTGATGAGGATTATGAATCCGAAACCGGTCCCAGGATGCTTGTTTCCGGTCCAGGGAAGACATGGCATGGCAGTTCGGGCTGGACTGTTCCCAGGAGGCACAGGGTCAGACTGATTTGCATATAGCCATGTCTGAACTGGGGTGGCTGAGTGAACTAAAGAATAGTGATGGATTAAACCCAGATCAGTTGACTGGGGGTGAGTGTTTGATTTGTTCAGACACTCCGTCCATCATCCCCTTTTGTATCGCTTTGTTCGCCCTAAGTGTGGCAGGGTATGGTCAGACGTGAGTCCCTTGTTCACTTGGCCACTGGATTCAAGATAGCCTGGCTGATGAGGGTTATGAATCCGAAACCAGTCCCAGGATGCTTGTTTCCGGTCCAGGGAAGACATGGCATGGCAGTTCGGGCTGGACTGGTACCAGGAGGCACAGGGTCAGACTGATTTGCATATAGCCATGTCTGAACTGCGGTGGCTGAGTGAACTAAAGAATGGTGATGGATTAAACCCAGATCAGTTGACTGGGGGTGAGTGTTTGATTTGTTCAAACACTCCGTCCATCATCCCCTTTTGTATCGCTTTGTTCGCCCTAAGTGTGGCAGGGTATGCTCAGACGTGAGTCCCTTGTTCACTTGGCCACTGGATTCAAGATAGCCTGGCTGATGAGGATTATGAATCCGAAACCGGTCCCAGGATGCTGGTTTCCGGTCCAGGGAAGACATGGCATGGCAGTTCGGGCTGGACTGTTCCCAGGAGGCACAGGGTCAGACTGATTTGCATATAGCCATGTCTGAACTGGGGTGGCTGAGTGAACTAAAGAATAGTGATGGATTAAACCCAGATCAGTTGACTGGGGGTGAGTGTTTGATTTGTTCAAACACTCCGTCCATCATCCCCTTTTGTATCGCTTTGTTCGCCCTAAGTGTGGCAGGGTATGCTCAGACGTGAGTCCCTTGTTCACTTGGCACTGGATTCAAGATAGCCTGGCTGATGAGGATTATGAATCCGAAACCAGTCCCAGGATGCTTGTTTCCGGTCCAGAGAAGACATGGCATGGCAGTTCGGGCTGGATTGTTCCCAGGAGGCACAGGGTCAGACTGATTTGCATATAGCCATGTCTGAACTGGGGTGGCTGAGTTATGTTATGTTATGTTAATGGGCATTTGTTAAGCGCACTGTCACCGTGGGTTTCCTGGCGCTGATAGGACACTGAGACTGAGCAGGATGGACTTTATTGGGGATTTGAAAAGAGCAGAGTTTTTAAAGACTTCCTGAATGATGCAAGGGAATATGAGGATTTGAGTGAGAGTGGGAAGGAATTCCATAACTTAGGGGCCAGGTGAGAAAAACTACGGCCACCTAATTTGGTAAGCTTAAACCGGGGAGTGACTAGGAGCTGGAGGTGAGTAGACCTCAGAGTTCTGGAGGGGCAGTAGGGAGTGGCCAGGGACTTCAAGAAAGCAGGAAAGGGACCAGTCAAGGCTTTGAAGACCAGGCAGCCGACCGTAAAGGCTATTCTTTCGCTGACTGGTAGCCAATGTAATTGATGTAGTAAGGGTTTGGCCGACTGCCATCTGGGGATTTTAAATGCCAGTCAGGCAGCCTGGTTTTGAATGATCTGTAGCCTAGACAACAGGGATTTAGAAAGGCCGAGATACAAAAATTAGAGAAGTCCAGGCGGGACATCACCAATGCTATTAAGACTTGTAGCAGAGCTTCAGGGGTCAAGAGGTGGGCAGCTTTCCGTATCCTGTGTAGTTGGAACATACAGGAAGATGTTACAGCGCTCACCTGGGCCTTAAGAGTGAGCTCAGAGTCGATAATGACGCCGAGACTCTTTACACAGCCAGCAGGGGGGGAAGATGGACCAAGCTCAGGTGGCCAATTTTGAGGGCCCCAATGGGAAACGCTTCTCCCAGGAAGGAGGAGCTCAGTTTTCCCAGGGTTGAGCTTTAGCTGATTTTGGTTCATCCAATGCTGGATGTGTATCATGACCGCCTTGAAGTTGGTGACGGCGTCAGGGGAGGAGAGGGGAAAAATAATTTGTAAATCATCCGCGTAATTGAATACGGTGACGTCCCAGCTGCCCAGGGAGTGGATAAGAGGCTGAAGGTACAAATTAAAAAGGAGGGGGGAGAGGGAAGAACCCTGAGGGACCCCACAAGATGAAGGTGCACTGGTGGCGCTGAAGGGACCCAGACTAACTGCTTGGGATCTACCCTCCAGGAAGGATTTAACCCAGGACAAGGCAGGCCCACGGACTCCGGCGGACTCGACACGGTGGAGTAAGATGTTGTGGTTCACCGTGTCGAATGCCGCCGACAAATCCAGTACGACCAATGCCTGGGGGCGGCCTCTGTCAGCATTACATCGGAGGTCGTCCAACACGGCAAGGAGCACAGCCTCAGTGGAATGGGCTGGTCTGAAGCCGGCCTGGTTCATTTCCAGGAAGTTGGACTCCTCGATGAATTGCGAGAGGCAAGTGGTCACATGTGCCTCCAGGATTTTTGACAGGTAGGGCAGGAGGGAGATGGGCCGGTAATTGGCGAGGACCGCTGGGTCCGCGCCAGTTTTTTTTAGCAAGGGCACCAGTACAGCCTCCTTAAAAGAACTAGGAACTGTGCCGGAGTTGAGGGAGGTGTTGAGAAGGGGTAAGATACAGTGCGGGAAAGAATGACAGATGTCGCGGAACACAGAAGGGGGACAGCAGTCCTTGGGGGAACCAGATTTCACCCGAGTGGCCAACTTGGCTAGGGAGTCGGGATCAAGTGTGGGGAAACAAATCAAAGTAGAGGTGTTGATAGGAGGAGCTGCAGCTGTTGCTGAGGGAGAGGAGTGAGAGATGGAATTTTTAATTGCCAGAATCTTATCGATGAAAAAGGTGTTCAAGGCATTGCAAGACTCTGCAGAAGGGGGCAAGTTCGGGAGTGTCCTGGTGTCCGATGTGAGTTCGCCGAGGACCTTGAATATCTCTTTGGATTTGTTGGGAGCTGTAGATATTCTGTTCGAAAAATAAGTGACCTTGGTAGTGGTAATGGCTTTTTTATATGCCTTGCGTGCAAGCACGTACACCTCCCTGTCTGTACTGAGATAATTGCGCCTCCACCTGCGCTCCAATTGGCGCAGCTCGAGGTGTTGTAACTTCAGAGTTGAGTTAAACCATTTATGAGATTTACTGTGGCGGGAACGGGGAAAGCGAGACAGGGGGGCGAATTTGTCACTAGCGGTAGTAAGCCAATGGGCAATATTGGCGTCCAGAGTGTTGACGCCGGAATTATTGCTGGGTGGGGCTGAGTCTCCGCAAGGAAGGAGAGAAAGGCAGGGGAATCAAGGGCGTTCCATTTCCGAGCAATCCCGCCCTCCCGCGATGGTGGTTTGGCCAAGCCCTTTACAGAGATGGAAGAGTCGATCACCGAGTGATCGGACCAGACGCAGGGGGAGATATTCGGCTCAGTGAGCAATACCCCCTGCGTCCAGATGTGATCCAAGATGTGGCCTCCAGTATGAGTGGGAATAGTGACATGTTGGGTCAGGTTTAGACTAAGGAGTGTCTCGAACAGTTCAGTAGCGTGGGGGCCTGCATCGGCATGGTCGAACCAGTAATTGAAATCACCGAACATGGCGATGCGAGCAGAAGAGGTCATCAAAGTGGCGAGGTGTTCGCTGAGGGCGGCAGGGAACAGGGGCATAAAGGTGGGAGGACGATATAAAACAATGAGGGTCAAGGCACCTGCTTCTGTTGCCAGGCTGACAACAAGATTATCAACCTCAGGAAGACATAGTGAGGAAGACGCAACTAAAGAATGGTGGTGGATTAAACCCAGATCAGTTGACTGGGGGTGAGTGTTTGATTTGTTCAAACACTCCGTCCATCATCCCCTTTTGTATCCCTTTGTTCGCCCTAAGTGTGGCAGGGTATGCTCAGACGTGAGTTCCTTGTTCACTTGGCCACTGGATTCAAGATAGCCTGGCTGATGAGGATTATGAATCCGAAACCGGTCCCAGGATGCTTGTTTCCGGTCCAGGGAAGACATGGCTTGGCAGTTCGGGCTGGACTGTTCCCAGGAGGCACAGGGTCAGACTGATTTGCATATAGCCATGTCTGAACTGGGGTGGCTGAGTGAACTAAAGAATGGTAATGGATTAAACCCAGATCAGTTGACTGGGGGTGAGTGTTTGATTTGTTCAAACACCCTGTCCATCATCCCCTTTTGTATCGCTTTGTTCGCCCTAAGTGTGGCAGGGTATGCTCAGACGTGAGTCCCTTGTTCACTTGGCCACTGGATTCAAGATAGCCTGGCTGATGAGGATTATGAATCCGAAACCGGTCCCAGGATGCTTGTTTCCGGTCCAGGGAAGACATGGCTTGGCAGTTCGGGCTGGACTGTTCCCAGGAAGTACAGGGTCAGACTGATTTGCATATAGCCATGTCTGAACTGGGGTGGCTGAGTGAACTAAAGAAGGGTGATGGATTAAACCCAGATCAGTTGACTGGGGGTGAGTGTTTGATTTGTTCAAACACTCCGTCCATCATCCCCTTTTGTATCGCTTTGTTCGCCCTAAGTTTGGCAGGGTATGCTCAGACGTGAGTCCCTTGTTCACTTGGCCACTGGATTCAAGATAGCCTGGCTGATGAGGATTATGAATCCGAAACCGGTCCCAGGATGCTTGTTTCCGGTCCAGGGAAGACATGGCATGGCAGTTCGGGCTGGACTGTTCCCAGGAGGCACAGGGTCAGACTGATATGCATATAGCCATGTCTGAACCGGAGTGGCTGAGTGAACTAAAGAATGGTGATGGATTAAACCCAGATCAGTTGACTGGGGGTGAGTGTTTGATTTGTTCAAACACTCCATCCATCATCCCCTTTTGTATCGCTTTGTTTGCCCTAAGTGTGGCAGGGTATGCTCAGACGTGAGTCCCTTGTTCACTTGGCCACTGGATTCAAGATAGCCTGGCTGATGAGGATTATGAATCCGAAACCGGTCCCAGGATGCTTGTTTCCGGTCCAGGAAAGACATGGCTTGGCAGTTCGGGCTGGACTGTTCCCAGGAGGCACAGGGTCAGACTGATTTGCATATAGCCATGTCTGAACTGGGGTGGCTGAGTGAACTAAAGAATGGTGATGGATTAAACCCCGATCAGTTGACTGGGGGTGAGTGTTTGATTTGCTAAAACACTCCGTTCATCATCCCCTTTTGTATCGCTTTGTTCGCCCTAAGTGTGGCAGGGTATGCTCAGACGTGAGTCCCTTGTTCACTTGGCCACTGGATTCAAGATAGCCTGGCTGATGAGGATTATGAATCTGAAACCGGTCCCAGGATGCTTGTTTCCGGTCCAGGGAAGACATGGCTTGGCAGTTCGGGCTGGACTGTTCCCAGGAGGCACAGGGTCAGACTGATTTGCATATAGCCATGTCTGAACTGGGGTGGCTGAGTGAACTAAAGAATGGTGATGGATTAATCCCAGATCAGTTGACTGGGGGTGAGTGTTTGATTTGTTCAAACACTCCGTCCATCATCCCCTTTTGTATCGCTGAATTATAATCAGGCCTGGTGTTGTTCGCAGAGTTTTGCTATGAGGAATTCCGCAAAGTTACAAAAAAAGTGCTGATATTCTGGCTGCTCAGGTAAAAATTCTACCCGAGCGGCAGCTCACACTCGCGAACTTACCGTTGCCGATTGCCAAATTCACATTCACGACCGCCATCTTAGCACTCGCGATCGCGAGCGAGGAAAAATTTCCCCTGCACATTGCAAAGCGTAGTTTTGTGCACTCTGCGAGATCCGCGGAGTGCGGAGTGCAGAAAACTCCGCAAACTCCGTGAACGGAGCGAAGTTCACCGGCCAGGGCTAATGATAATGATGACGAGTGATGTTCTTCATTCTATATCTAAAATATGGGTCACTTTTTATGCACTGGTGGGTAAATGGGGCCAGTGAGAGCTATTGCTTAGAAGATCCTGCAGTAAGTTGGTGTTGCTTTCACCACATCCTCTCTACCAAGTGTGTTATCCATTAATGGTGTAAATTAAGCCACACCTCAATAAATCAAACAGCTCAGTGGAAGAGGGTTAGGGGATTGATGAATGGATGGGAGAGGGGATTTGGGGAAAGGTTGGACACAGGCAAACACTACACAAAGACAACATTCATCTGGGCAATGAGCAGCACATCCTTTGTCATAAATCTTTTGTGGAAGAAAGTGAAGGAATCAGTGTCACTTTGAGACCCAAGTTATCAGATATCTAAATGAGATGTCTTCTAGGGTGGGAGTGAACCAACTCACCCACTTCTCCAAAAATGATTGTTAAAAGAAAAATGATGCTATATTACAAAATTAGGTGGTGCATCTGCATTCTTCTCGGGAATGTCCGTCACTCTTGGGGGCCTGTCTGGACTGGCCTGGTTGGTAAGCAGGGGTGTTGAGCTCAGCTTTTGCCTTTCGTTCATGTAGGTGACTAGAAGGCCTGCGAATTGTGAAACAGAAACTGTATTTTAGAGTCAAGGAGAAGGACACAATGAAGGTACGCTTCATGAAGGGTGTATCAAGAAGACTCAGAGGCAGAGCAAAAAGAAACAAGAGGTGGACTCATAGTTTCACTTTTGTCAACAGTGCAACACACGCACAAACACAGCACCATTTCACAAATAAACACACCTCTCTCCATTATACATAGCTGAGCACTAGGCCTCGGACTCTTGGTTTACCTTTGAAGTGAAACCAATAACTTCTTGCTTCTAGCTGTTGATCATGTATCCCCGCAGCTCCCTCCCTAATTTCTTCCATCCTCCTCCTCCTGACTCTGAGTAACTCCATCCCAGGCCAGCCAACATGACATGAGCAAAATAGATGTGTAGTGCACTACTGTTAAAAAAGAAGTAGAGACACTGATTTACAGTAATTGGCAGAGGCTTTGTTTTTAACTAAAGTGAATGTTCTGGTCTCTGAAGAACCAGAAAAAATGAGTGGACCCTGCAAATAAATCAGGCCGAGTGTGAAAGGGTCAATGACCTTCGGGGAAAAAATGATTGCCCATCACTCAGGCCCCAAACTTTGCAAATCAACCATCTCACGAAAGGTAAGTTCCCACATTACAGTTCAACAACCTCCCTCACTGTCTGCCACCACATGAATCATCAGTCATCGCTCAGTAATCAGATCCCTCATTGCTACAATGGTTATATGTTCCAATCCAAGCACTGTGGTAGATACACTATCTCCCCTTTGATGGAAGCAATACATTGGAATTTGGGAGACTTCTAAATCAAACAATTGTCTAGGTCAGCCAACACAGATGATGTAAACCAGAAGGATTATAGGAGTGGACCATACATGGTAATTAATTTTCACTAAGCAAGGTTGTAAAGGCAAATCACCTCCAGGGAAAACATTATCGTCCATGACTAAGGCCCCAAACACTGCAAATCAATGATCGCAAGAAAGTTAATCTCCCACATTATAGTTCAAACACCCTCCCTCACTGTCTGCCACCACAAGAATCATCAACCATCACTCACAATCCCTCACTCACCATTGCACTAGTTGTAGTTTCCTCTTCTAACCTAAGCATAGGTAGTTTAAATATTAGGTATTCAAATTTGATGCAAACAAGACTTTGGAATTTGGTATTGGCACTCTTATTAATCAATGCTTTTCTGGGTCAGACCTGCTAGTGCTAAGTGATACAAAAAGGGATAGGCAATAGGTATACCGGGGGGCATACATTGTCTCCAATGTCAAGAAGGAATTGTGGAGGCATATTGGTCCAACAGCAATCTGGCAATATATGTGACTATAAAATGGTGGGGCAGCATAAATCTGACACAAAAATAATAATGTGCCACTTCCTACTTTTTTTCTTCTTTTTGCAATGACAGAAGTTCAACATGTAATAATTCCAAAGTTCTATGGGGGCACTGGCATACTTAGTCGGTAAAGTAGAGTTTGTCCTCAAACCTAGGTGGTTCACCTAGATGTTGTTCAACTAACACACTTGATTCTGACTAATCCTCCTCCTTCTCCTCCTGTGCTGTTTCAGGAACAGTGTAATTGTGTGGTTTGAAATGTGGATCATCTTAATATTAGTCAATCTTTCCATGTTTTGAGGTAAGAGAATGTATCTTCTCATTGAAACAACCACACCATCTGCACTGAACACACTCTTAGCAGACACACTGGCTACAGGACAAGCCAGATAATGTATTGCCAGCTTGTTGAGCTCTGGCCATTGGCACATCTTTCCATACCAGTACAGAAATGGATTTTGTTCCCCATAGACCTCTTTTGGATCATCCAGATACTAATGGAACATCCTGTTGATGGTCATAGACCTCTTTTGGATCATCCAGATACTAATGGAACATCCTGTTGATGGTCATAGGTGTGCCACTTGCCCAACCCCTTTTACCATTGCCTCTACACTGGACTAAAGCCCTGCCAATTCAAACCAATACAATGCAAAGGATGGGTCTGGTCCGTCAATTGCAGTTGTTGCCGGTGCTCTGGTTGATGGTGGTGTTGGCTACTGTAAGACAAGATTGCCCTCTCTGGAAGTTGAAGGTGGCACCCCAGAAGTAAGGGTCAGGACTCTAAGTTCCAGTCATTCTTCTTCCACATCTCTGGCTTGCTCTCAACCCACTTCCTGTATTTTGAAACATCGCTTCTAGAAAATGGAATGAAAGTGGGCAGAAATGTTTTGTACCGTGGATCAAGCAGTGTGGCTCTGATGCACTCTTTGGGTGAGAATGTGTTATTTTGAAACCTTGTATTACATGTCAAGTTAAACATTAAGCTCTCAACCAAGGCATGCACTTCTGTGTTTTTATTCATATCCGTGGGGGCAAACCTTTCAAACACCTTCTTTACCTGTTCCTGTTGCAGATGTGACAATGGGATAGCTTTGCCCATTGTACTGTCCTCCTTACTGTCCTCTCATTTGAAAACCTCAAAATGTAGTAGAATCTATCTCAGGCATTTGAATAGGCCTTGTTTGTCTGCATCCTGGTCATACCTTTCTTAACTTCATTCTCTTCTCTTTGAATGATATAGTCATTGATCTGTTTGTACTGCTCAAACAGACATTGCAAAATGTAATAGATCAAGTTCCAGAAGGTTGGCACCTCGTGTATCAGGTCTTTAACTGGTGCTCTATTAGCACGCTAAATAATCAGCAACTCTTCTGGGCTTTAAAAGAATTGCTGAAATGAGTACAGATTCTTATGCAGGGGGTCAGTAAGTTACTGACTATGTCTTTGTTTTTAAGAAACTCTTGCACCACCAGGTTGATGCAATTTTTCAAACACAGGACCCTGAAATAGCCTCCGTCTGACATTGCCGTGACTTTGTTACTGCCATAGTCCATGGAAACAAATCCAATTCTGATATCTCTGCATCACAGTCAACTGTTTGTGCAGGACCTGTAGATATCTTTTGCATTACCCCTGCAAAAGCGATCCTGTAAGCAGTGATGCACATGTAATCAATTACCTGACAACTGGTACACCCATCTGTTGTCAGGTGGATAGTGTGAACAACACTTTGCTGCAAAGCTTGTCCAACTAATTACAGATCATCGTGATGCAGAGCTGGAACAGCAACTTTGGCAAAATATGTCCGACTTGGTACCTTCCATTGTACAAATATGTGGTTATGAATTCCTCTCATAAGGTCCCTCCTTCCTAAACATTCTTTTTCACACTGGCCTGCATTTTCTTCTTTCTGTACTGAGGCCAGTGGCACAGGAGAGAAGTAGATGGTGGTGGTAGACTCACTTGGTATGGTGGTGGGTCAGTGGCTGTATGCCGTGGTGTCTCCATTTTACTCCGAGTCTTGTGCTATTGTGAAGTCGCTGAGGTGGCTGATTGTGCTGGTGCACTGCTTGTGACTGGGTTGGTTTGTGTATGGATGTCACCCTCTTCTTTCTCATCATCACCTCCCACTCAGATTGGACTTGTACCTGATGTTCCTCGGCTCTCCTCACAACCACGTTCAGCAATTATTTTAAAGTGCTCCTCCTACTCGATTGTGTGATGTTTTTCCATATGGGTCATTTGGCCTCCAGAACCATAATGTGTACCATGCTTATCTCGGCAAATATTCTTGTGGCAAATGGTGCATACTGCAATGTGCTCCCCCTCTTTGCTACAAATAAAAAGTCCCATATTGGAGAGGAGTATTTTTTTTACTGTGCTACTGCTAATTACTGAAGAAGAAGCAGAGGAAGTGTTATATAGGGTTATGTGGCCCTTACATACATTATCAACATTGTTAAGTTAGCATGAGTTTGCCTGCCCTATGCTGCTGCTTTTAGTGCACGCCTCTGCTAGAGTTTGTTTTTACAACACTTTGCCTCTGACCTGTATATGATACCAGATTTTTTTTCTCATTCTCAGCTTTCCCTTCAATTCTGTCTGAACATAATATGCAAGGTCGATCAACAATGTCTCTTGTTATTGTTATTGTTCTGGTCAGTCCCTATTACCTAGACAAAACATGTACCAACAGCTCCAATATGGAAGAATCGTGCTTTGATATAGCAGTGTTGCATGTTTTTAAAACACACTTGAAGAAAGCTGTTCCACGGAGCTGAGCTCTGCTGTTCCTATGATGTAAACCTCTGCGTTTAGGCTTTCAGGTAGGGGGTCTGCTAACAACGCCTAAAGATCTTTTGTTATATAAAATAACTTCTTACTGCCAAGAGGAGGGTGATTAGGCCTAGTTGTTTTTCCTTTTCCACAGTCTTTATAAAATAATGACTCCTTTGGTATTCTATGGTATTGTAACAATGCTAATTATGCTAGCTTTATGCATTTTGCTGCTGGTCGTGGTTTGCATACTGTTTTATGAATCACTATAGTCAAAATAAATATTTTGAACTTATTTAGTGACTCTAATTATTCTTATTGTGGACGAGTATGAGTGAGCAAAATAGTGTCTTGTTCCAGCGATTCCTGAGGTGAGTTGGGAGTGCTTGTTTTCTGGGGTGTGTAAACATTTGTTGCTTCTCACTATTTATAGGAGCCCAAATGAGACACTATTGCTAGTCGGTTGGGTTTTGGGTACTAATGTAGTAGGAGGTACACCCCTATTTACTGAGGTACTGTTTTTTCATGCAAAGTTCTGTGTTTAGGCAGAATCCCCGCAGCAGTAAGTGGGTGTGCCTTCGATTGCCTCTCTGCTTCTTCTGATGTAGGGGCTGGTGCAGGTCTCATCAGGGTTTTTGCAGATATGGGAGCAGGTTGAATATCAATATCAGATTCTTCTGTGTCACCTTCCACAATGACTGCCTTACCGTCCTTATCCAACTCATCATCCCCTTTCATAAGTCTAAGTCTTTCAGGAACTTTTCTTTCCCCTTGACTCTCCTATTGTGTCCTGGACTCTGCTGGGGCCCACTCCATGTCCCTATTATCATCATTAGAAGTGGTGCTTGGAAAAGATGGTAGAGAATACCCTTCTAACTCTTTGCTGGAGATCAGGAAGCCAATGATTGGAAAAGAAGATGTTCTTGCTTAGAAGGAAGCTCAACCTCCTGCTCCGCTCCAGCATCTTGGCGATGTAGTATTGCTGCCAGCGGCTGCGGTCCATGTTGGTCTGTTTCCTGAAATGATTGGGCACTACTTTGATAAAGAGTCACATCAAATTCAGTGTAACTGCTCATTGGTGTCAACATGATTGCAGTGATTGCCTCATTCACAGACATGATCTTCTTGGGCTTAGGTTGGAGTGCTGCTGTTGATTCGGTCATGCTGGTCTCAGCTTGCTCCCTGGAGGGTGGTGCCGCAGGCACACAACACAGTGGTCTAAAAAAGGTTTGGAGCAGCATGCCAATGATGGGAAGCTGCTTTTTCTCACTGACTAATTTCTTGAAAGCATCTTTTATTGGGCCATCTTAAAGCTTTCAGTTGGCAGTTGCACCAAGCTGCACTAGTGGAAGAGACTGGAGGACTGACATGTGACTGCACACACTTTTTGTTTGGCCGTACTGTGGGTGATGTCTCTTCTCCTGTGCACCTAAAAAGCAAACAAGCAAGAAAAAAACATATAGGGGCCTATTAGGATGGCGGTCGGAAAACCACCCCGACCGCCATGGAAGCGGAAAACAACCACCCGCCGGCACCGTGCAAAAAACCAGCGGCCAAATTAGGAACAGCTGCCAAAAACTCCGACCGCAGTGGAACGGGGCCAAGAAAAAACGGCCGTAGTTGGTGGAGATGACCAAAACCCGTCCGCGGCGGTCAAATTCACGGCGGAAAAACACCAACCAGCAGCAAGTATAGCAGAGACACCGCACGGGAAATTATGCTATCCCTGAAGGTCCTGTGATATGTTTTGCTGTTTCTGCCCGCCGCGGTCGCAAACAATGAAGAATGGGAGAGCCGGCGGAAGAGCTGTAGCATAGCCACCACAGCGGATGCTTCGTGGCAAATATGGTGACCGAATGAAGAAACCCACAAGAAGGCCACAAGGTGCACACAGCAAACTATCCATACTCACAAAAAACACAAAACACACCCCTATGACACAACCACATGGCAAAAAGAAAAATACAAATCCATGGACAACTCACACAAAACACCTGACAGCACTTCCCCATTTGGACACACCCACACAGCTGAGTATAAAACCAGTCCCTTCCCTGACCAGAATCCCTTGCAATAGTACAGAAGTGAAGGGTTATACACTACAGCAGAAAGGAGAGGCAAAGAGCACATCACCACCCACACCACACACAGTACTACCACCACTTCCACACCTGCACTACTAACCTCCTGCACATCACACAACATACACATCACTACCCCATCCACCACTCACACCCATGTACCCACAACCACTTTGCACACCACACACCATGGTAACACATAAAATGCCCAAATTTACAGAGAGTGAGTTGAAGGTTATGAATAGTCGGAATGGAACTAACTATGGGTGGAAAATCTGTTCCGCTCGTGTAATTTGCGGATTTCGGCAATTTTGTGATCCGCTTATCTCTCTAATTTGCCCAAAAATCCGCAAATCCGCTTGCGGGCGGATTTCAGTTAAGGCAGGTGCTCGAGTTGAAGAAATATAACTTTGTAACCATTTTAGGATGGCGCCGGCAAGCTGCCAGAGTTGCAACTTTCAAGTAAGCAACTCTGGCAGCTTGCCGGCGCCATTCTAATATGGTTACAAAGTTAGCTTCAACTCGGGCACCTGCCTTAACTCTGTAAGTGCTTCCTGTGGGCCAAAAATTAAACCTCAACAGGAAGCACTTACAGATATAAATAAAGCAGGTTCCTGAGTTGAAGCTCAAATTCAGTAACGTTTTAACTAGCCCAAAACATTAGTGAGCACGGTCGAGGCTGGGCAAGTGTGCTTTAACTCCATGTTTGCCATCGAAAATTAGCTGTAATACCCGAGGGAGGTCTTTGAATCCCTGAGTTTCTCGAGCGCAATCCCTGTGTAGTTCTTGTGACCAGGAGGCTTCTTTCTCCTCACCTGCTGCCCTGCTCACTCTCTGACCCTTTATACACAAGAGGCATGTTGACACGCATAGAAGCCCCGCACCACACACTAGCGGTATCAAACGTCTTCCCGCCCTTTCCCAACTATGATGGACAGCTCACTCAAGGGACCTCGGCGCCTTTTGGTGCGGTGGCAAAGTTACAGGCATACATGGTCAGTGGAGACAAATCTTCTGGCCCTTTACGCAGCTGCAGAGTAGGAAAAGCACTTTACATTTACCCAATTAGGTAGCACTTATTGGATTAGCCAGTAGAAAGTACTCCAGTTGAGTAGATGGAAATCGCAAAAAAATCCGCGAGTTCGCGGGAAAATCCGCTGACTTTTTTGCGATTTGCGAGAATTCGCGGACCGCATATCCGCAATATTCACCCATACTTAAATTGAACCACAATTTTTTGGTAGCCTGGTCCAACAGACACCATTAGCCACAAGAGCACAAATGTGGGCAAGGATAGTTGAGAAGGTCAATGCAGTAAGGACCACCCCATGATCAAAAAAGGAAATCATGAAGCGTTGGCATGACTTGAAGAGGGTTGTCAAAGAGAGGCGGAGTAAGAACCGTGAGCTGTCTGACAGGACTGGCGGTGGCCCTCCATTCCACCAAAACCATTCACCCATGGGAGGAGAAGATGCTTGCCATACTGCATTTAGAGAGTCTCACTGGAGTAGCCAGGGAAGTGGAGGCTGGTAAGTACAAACAAATAACTACCACCACACTGCTATGTACTGTCTTGCACAACTACAAAGCTACACCACATAGGACAAATCCCATTCATCTGCACCACACACTCCCAAAAACAAGTCTCATAGATCCAACATTCACTCACTCCCATTCACCCCAAACGTAGCTAGCAACATTACCATGGGGGCCTATGTACAGGCATCCAGCACTACAACTCTCACCAGGCCCCCTTGTCCCACAGCATCAGCAAGATGGAGCCCAAACCCCACCCTGAAGCATGTGTCAGCCATTACATCCCCGTCATCAAACTCACAGGTAGGTAGCCATCTTCACTGGTAGGACTCTTTGGGGGTGGGAGGCCTGCACTACTTCTCCCACCATGCACCCTTGTCCCACAGCCTAGCAAGATGGAGCCCTCACCCCACCCAACCCCATCCAGAAGCATGTATTAGCCATTACATCACCCTCATCAAACTTACAGGTAGGTTGCCATCTTCCCTGGGAGGCCTGTTTGGTGGTAGGAGGCCTCCACTACTACTCCCACCATGCCCCTTGTCCCACTCCTGAGCAGGAAGGAGCACTCCCCCACCCAAAAGTAGCTGGAAGCCATTGCAGTATAACAAACACACTTGCAGGTAGGTAGCCATCTTGCACTACAACTCTTACCAGGCCCCCTTGTCCCACAGCATCAGCAAGATGGAGCCCAAACCCCACCCTGAAGCATGTGTCAGCCATTACATCACCGTCATCAAACTCACAGGTAGGTAGCCATCTTCACTGGTAGGACTCTTTGGGGGTGGGAGGCATGCACCACTACTCCCACCATGCATCCTTGTCCTACAGCCCAACAAGATGGAGCCCTTTCCCCACCCCACCCAGAAGCATGTATCAGCCATTACATCACCCACATCAAACTTACAGGTAGGTAGCCATCTTCCCTGGGAGGGCCATTTGGGGGTGGGAGGCATGCACTACTACTCCCGCCAGGCCCCGTTCCCACACCAGAGCAGGATGGAGCACTCCCTCGCCCAGAAGCATTTAGAAGCCATTGCATTACACCAAACAAACTTACAGGTAGGTAGCCATCTTCCCATGGGGGTTGTTTGGCGGTGGGAGTCCTGTACTACTACTCCCACCATGCACCCTTGTCCCACTGCCCAGCAAGATAGAGCCATCACCCCACCCCACCCAGAAGCACGTGTCAGCCATTACATCACCCTTATCAAACTTTCAGGTATGTAGCCATCTTCAATGGGAGGGCTGTTTGGGGTGGGAGGCCTGTACCACCACTCCCACCATGCCCAATGTCCCACACCTGAGCAGGATGGAGCACTCTCCCACCCAGAAGCAGTTGAAAGCCATGGAAATACACCAAATAAACTTACAGGTGGGTAGCCATCTTGCCATGGAGGGCTGTTTGGGGTGGGAAGCCTGCACCACTACACTCACTATACCCCCTGTCCCCAGTACAGCAAGATGGAAATCTCTTTACCACCCAGATGCATGTAGCATCCAATGGACACTACAAACAAACTAACAGTTAGGTAGACATATTATTCTGTCTTGTGCCACAACCGAGCAGGATGTGAGCCTCCACCACGCACACACAGATGTGTCACATAACAAAGCCAAATGTGAAAACATAAAAGGTAAGTAGCCAGTACGTGCACCTAGCCATTCGTCATAAAAAATGATGCCATATGACAACACCAGCCCTCTCATTGCACAAATATGCACACCAATCCTATTGCCATGCATAGTGTGCACACAGCGGAGCAAAGGAAACTATCACAGCAACGAAAGTGTGACACACCAATGCACATGCAGTAGAAAGTCTGTGCACAAACAAGCACCACACTGATTGACATGTACAGTGCCATGGGGCCAGAGCAACGAGGACCATTTGAAAAATAAGAAAGCATGATTGTTGGTACATATCCAGATATGCACATGACAAGACAAAGGTATGCAGGAGATGACAATGGCCAGGTCATGCCCAGATGTGACGTCTGCCAGGTCAGACAAATCAACAGAGTCCTCACTGAAATAATATGTTGCACTAGTACCCAGATGTCAACATGTCCCTGTAATCACAAATTATGCACGTAGCGCATGGTATGTATTGACAACTCACATCAGGGACAAGTAATGCATGTACCATAGCATCATGTCAGGAGGCCCAGTAGTGCACATACATAACATTTTGATTAAAAGTCAACTGTGTAGTATACAAACAGTAAATGACACACAGCTAACACAAAGATTTCGGTGTGCACTACAATGACCATATTCCATCTGACCCACAGGTGACCAAGAACTGACTGCAGAGAACAACACTATCAGCCTGCAGAGCCATTCTCTTCCTGGGACATCAACTCTCGGATGCTGCCTCCCAGGATTCTTTGGACGAGGAGCCCAGAGCCGGCCCATCTGGTGTTCCAGGGCCCAACAGGTCCCAGGACCCCATCGTCTCCCCACCACATCTGCTGCTACAACAATCTCCATGCAGACCCCTGCTG
Organism: Lissotriton helveticus; assembly: GCF_964261635.1. Taxonomy (NCBI): domain Eukaryota; kingdom Metazoa; phylum Chordata; class Amphibia; order Caudata; family Salamandridae; genus Lissotriton; species Lissotriton helveticus. The sequence continues at coordinate 35,584,939 of NC_136064.1, read as the reverse complement.
TTACGGCTGGTGTGTCCTTCATCACCACCACAACTACCAGAGCTGCCTGCAACACTCTCCCTGTCCCACAGGATGACCATACCACCCCACCGACTGAGGAGGGCAGAGAGAGGATGTGGATGGGGACAGTGGAGAGGCAACACGTCCGTGGCAGCAGGGCAGGTGGGAGGGGCAGGGTCACCCGCAGACGACCCAAGCCTGGGACTGAATCCTTGGAGCACATACATAAAGTCCTTGGGGCATATGAAGAGGCCCAGGGACGAACGGACCGGTCAGAACAAGATTCCCCTGAGCTCCTCCTGCTGATGAGGTCCATGGACACCCTCATGGGAAAAATCGTGGACCTCTTGGACCAGCTAGTGGCTGTACTGAGGGACAGGCCTGCACCCCAACAAACACCTCCCCCTCCCACTGGTGGTCTGCAGGATGACAGTTCACCATCCTCCCCTTTGGCCACAGAGAGGGGTGAGTCCTCCTACCCCACTAGCCCCCCAGCATTGGCCCCACCTGCCAAGCGATGAAGGGGTCGTCTGAAGAAAACGGGGCCGTCCAAAAAAACCCTGGCAGTATCTGTTGGCAAAGCACCTGCCAAATGCCAGTCACGGAGCCAGCCATAATGGCAACCCTCTTCCCCACTGCATTGACTTTTTGGACTCTCCTTCCCCACACTTCCTTGTGAATGTCATCTGTCTGTTGGACTGGGTCATCACATCTATGTGGTAACTACTCGATTATCTCATGTACCTTAACTGTCAACTCACTGCTGCACTAATCCCCTCACTGTAAATGTTCACCTCCCCTCACATATAACCATTGCAAATAAACAACTCCTTACACACATGTTGTAGTACCTGCTCCGTCTTTATTCCAGGATGTACAGTCTTCACCATGATTACTATGTACCAGGAGTCTGGAGTGTATGTAGGCAAGGAGAGATTGAAGGCACGTAGAAAAACACAACAGAACAACATTCACTAGTCTGGGTCTGGCATCACAGACATCACACAACACTTCACAACAAGAGAATCCCACATGCGCACATCACAATGGGCAACAAGTGCCAACATACACATCCTGTAGATGTTCCTAAATGAACTGTCCCAGAAACATTGTCAGCCAACACTGAGTCTACAACCAGCTGCTGTCACAAATCTCACCTACACCTTCACAACAACAGCAACATCATCAGACATTGGGTATGTTGTACATTGTCACCCACCTTCAACTGAAGTAGCGGGTGATGAGCTGTTGACGCAGGTCAACACCTTCCTCCTCTCCACTGTCCTCATTACTGGACACGGGTTGGTTTGCAGGTTGAGGCCTTGGCTGCTAATCATCATTCAGGATCAGGGGAATCTCCTTGCGAATGACTAGGTTGTGGAGAATGCAGCATTCCACTACAATCTGACCCACCTTCCTGGGCGAGTACATCATTGCACCTCCGGTCTTGTCCAGACAGCGGAGATGTGACTTCAGCAGACCAAAAGTACGCTCCACCACACGACGTGTCCTCCCATGGGCATCATTGTAATGGACGTCAGCTGGTGTCCTGGGATTCCGCAGTGGGCTCAGCAACCAAGGGCGGTTGGGATATGCAGAGTCACCTAGGTGTGACAAACAAAATAAACATTGCAATGTCGCTGAGGCAGAGGACAGCAGGTCACACACACACACAGCACGCCATATGACTAGGTATACTCACCCACAATCCATGCACACTCGGGAAGCAGATTAACCATCAGCTGCGATACAATGCTGTTACGCAGGATGTATAGGTCATGGGGTGAGCCTGGAATTTATCATATCTGCCTGGCACAGCACTTGCACATTTATGGAGTGATAATGTTAACGATTCCTGTAGATGTGCTAATGTGCCTGGGGTGGCACAATACCAACATGGGTGCAATCAATGGCACCAACAACATGGGGGATGTGTCCGAGGGGATAGAAATCTTCCTCTACAACTGCCAAGTCAGGCCCCTTGGGGAAATGGATAGAACTCTCCTTGTAGATCATCAGAGCGGACAGAACATCATGCAGCACCAAGCTGAACATAGGTTGTGGCATCCCACCTGCACTGGATACTGTGAGCTGCAATAATCCAGTGGGAACAAAATGTTGGGCCGCCATCACCTTATATGTCGGGGTAAAAGCTGTTGGATATGTTCTGCGAGGCTGCAGGTGGGGCTCCAACATCTCACAAAGGTTTTGCAGGGTGTCTCTATCCAGGCGGCATTTCCGGATGATCACCTCATCCTCCATATCTGCTAGCACTGTCAAGTGACAAAGCCGATTTGGTCTCCTCCTAGTTGAGATGAAAGTGGACACATGTCAATGCAATGAACAAACAGAATGCCAGTGCTGTCACCACTACTTATTTTTAGTTTGTCAGACCATAAGAATTGTGCAATATGGTCAAATAACACGTAAAAGTTATGAATGAATCCACTATTTTATTTTTGAATTTTTCAAAGCAAGGATATTGGTTATTATTTCACCAATTCATTATACATTAAGCAACCTCTTCTCAATATACATATATTTACAAAATATTCACAAGAAAAACATTTACAATATTCACAATAACATTATTGTTAAAACAATCATACCCTCATACATTCACATCCATACATAACAAAAAGTGTTATCACAAAACCTGGAATCCCAAATATTCACAGTGCGCCATATACAGTAAATTTTCAATATTCACAAATTTTTTGGAGGATTTTCTTTCTATTACTCCTATGTTTTAGATAGCGAAAAAGATTGTCTACGCGTTTCGAACTCACACAAGTCGCGGAGTTCTCATCAGGACAAATAAGCTGTGGAAAAAGGAGAACAAAAAGGCCTTCCTTTAGGGTCATATCAAAAGATGATGTCAACCTTGCTTACGTCCCCTATTACTCAAGCCACCGTGTCTTACCTCTAAAGTCAAATAGAACGGTCTGCGGTTGCGTAGGTCACCCGTCGAAACACACCAGTAATCCAAATGACACCATCTGTGTTCAAAAAAACACTTCGTCATTCACCCATTTCCATACCAGTTTTCTTTCGCACCAGACAGAGTGGCAGTGCACTTACTTTAGTTTGGAGGTTGCTTGTGAAGCCTGGAGTGTGGCCAATCCTGAAAACCAAAAAAGAATCTGAAAGGATGGTCTTTGTTTCGACTTGGGGCCCGAACTCAAACATGCTGAAGAAAGTGGTTAGGAATAATTGGCATCTATTAAAAAACTTAGACACATCCTTCAGCAAAGAACCCCTTTTTGCATTTAAGAAAAATTCAAGTATTGCCAATCAACTGATTCGTGCAGCACTGCCACAAACAACAACACCAGATTTAAGAACAATGTTGAGGTTACCTCCTGTTCAGGGCCATCACAAATGTGGGTCATGCAACTGTTGCAGTACAACCGTGGAAGGGTCATATTTCAGCCATAACAACATAGGATGGAAACATGATGTCTTCACGAATTGTAAATCAAGATATGTGGTCTACAGTATAAAATGCCCCTGTGGACTCATATATATTGGCAAGACGAATCAAGAAGTTCGAGTTTGGATCCAACAACACAAATCAAGAATCAAGAACAATGTGTTGACTGCCCCATTGGTGAATCACTGGCGCATAAATAATCATAAACAATTAGACGTGATGTGGACTGTGATCTCTAAGATAGAGAAAGATATAAGAGGAGGGGACCAGGACCTGAAATTATCAAAGCAGGAGGCTATGTTAATTGTGAAATTTAACACCGCCACGCATGGCCTCAATGAGCTCTCTGAAATATATAAATTAGGTTGAAATACAACCCCCGTCATGAGGCACAACGCATGGAAATTAGCTGATCGGTCCAAATCTGGTATCTGGATGCTACTTTGAAATCCACTCCAATATGGCCACCCCAGTAGCTTCTTTCGAGCACACGATAAGAATTGCCAAATGTGTCAAACACATCACCACACAATGAGGTTTGACTCGCGATTGTCAATAGTATAACCGCTAATGTCATATCAACAGAACGCCCGGAAAAGACACCGAAAATGCAATAACATAACATGACTTCAAGTATAAGAGCGCTGGATTGGAGTGGAACCACAACTCCCAGGATTCCTTCCCGGAACCAGAAGTGCGGCCGAGAGTGATTCCAGTTTCCTGATGAGAACTCCGCGACTTGTGTGAGTTCGAAACGCGTAGACAATCTTTTTCGCCATCTAAAACATAGGAGTAATAGAAAGAAAATCCTCCAAAAAATGTGTGAATATTGAAAATTTACTGTATATGGCGCACTGTGAATATTTGGGATTCCAGGTTTTGTGATAACACTTTTTGTTATGTATGGATGTGAATGTATGAGGGTATGATTGTTTTAACAATAATGTTATTGTGAATATTGTAAATGTTTTTCTTGTGAATATTTTGTAAATATATGTATATTGAGAAGAGGTTGCTTAATGTATAATGAATTGGTGAAATAATAACCAATATCCTTGCTTTGAAAAATTCAAAAATAAAATAGTGGATTCATTCATAACTTTTACGTGTTATTTGACCATATTGCACAATTCTTATGGTCTGACAAACTAAAAATAAGTAGTGGTGACAGCACTGGCATTCTGTTTGTTCATTGATATTTTGTGGCTTAGCCTTGCTGTTGGGGGCCCAGACCCAGTGGTGGTTTTTTACATGTCAATGCAAGACATCAAGAGATGGGCACAACATCTTGCGCTCTGGATGACACAAGGCCAGCGATGACTGTCATCAAACTTGAGTCACAGTCCAGCTTACATGTAGGGACATATTCAGCTACACTAATCACACACTTGTCAACTTATACACAGCAAGTACCTCAAACACACTTCGGTCAATGTCAATGCACATAGGGAGATGGTCATATTTACCATGGGCACGCCTGGGAGCATATGTGTAACAAAGCAACCTCACCGTTGCAGACCTAGCTACTGTACCTGACACACCGTCATGTGTCATCTGAACCTGGCACACATCAACAACCCAATGTCCACAGTCTGAGTATAAATGATGAGTGTGTGCATGATTAAACATAAGAGGACGTGCAAGACCCAACTACATTCATTTAGACGAACAGTGCTGTCATTGTCACTGCACCTCTACTCATTGACATGTGTACAAATTGTAGAGTCTGTGTACAGGCCATTCAATATCACAAGTGACATGTGAGGGAGTACATGCCAATCTTTAAAATCACATACACAAACATTGCATGTGTAGTCACCAGTGGAGTAAATGGAACATTGGCATTGTGTGCACAATGATGTACCATTAACCATGTGGCCACTGTGCACAGTTGCTGTTTGCTAGATGCCCATTGACACAGCATGATGTGGTCATTGGGGTTGTAATAGTAATCCACCAACAAAATCCTGCACACCCATGTCACTCGATGGCAACCAAATCGCTGTAGATATCGCCTGCTAGTGATAGCCATAGAGACATGTTCAAATGGTGGTTGGCATGCTCCGCCACCCAAATCGTGGTAGCTACCGCCTGGCCCCAGCGGTATGTCACCAACAATCCCCATTACACAACTGAGGAAATGATAGCCATAGAGACATGCCCAAATGATGATTGGCATGCTCCACCACCCAAATCGCAGTAGCTACCACCTGGCCCCAGTGGTGTGTCTCCACCAATCACCAAGACATCATCCCCTTTGGTATCGCTTTGTTCGCTCTAAGTTGGCAGGGTATGTCCAGACGTGGGTCCCTTGCTCACTTTTCCACTGGATTCAAGATACCCTGGCCGATTAGGGTTAGGAACCGGAAACCGGTCCCAGGATGCTTATTTCCGGTCCAGGGAAGACATGGCTTGGCATTTCAGGCTGGACTGATCCAATGAGGCACAGGGTCAGAATGATTTGCATATGGCCATGTCTGAACTGGGATGGTGGAGTGAGCTAAAGAATGGTGATGGATTAAACCCAGATCAGTTGACTGGGGGTGAGTGTTTGATTTGCTCAAACTCTCTTTCCATCATCCCCTTTGGTATCGCTCATGTGAATGTATGGCACACAAATCGTGGTAGCTACCGCCTGACCCAATCTCCAAGACACAATTGCGGTAGTAATACATATCTATGTATTGGCAAATGGCGGTTGGCATGCTCTGCCACCCAAATCGGAGTGCATCATATGAACGTATGGCAACCAAATCACGGTAGCTACCGCCTGGCCCCAGCGGTGTGTCTCCACCAATCCCCAAGACAGAAGTGTGGTAGTGAAAGCCATAGAGACATGCCCAAATGGCGGTTGGCATGCTCTGCCACCATAATCGCGGTGCCTCATGTGAATGTATGGCACCCTAATCGCTGTAGCTACCACGTTGCCCCAGCGGTGTGTTTCCACTAATCCCCAAGACACAAGTGCGGTAGTGATACATATCTATGTATTGGCAAATGGTGGTTGACATGCTCCGCCACACAAATCGTGGTGCCTCATGTGAATGTATTGCAAAAAACACAGTTGATGGACAGAATGTAGAACAATGTCATACATTCACCCCAGTACAAGGATCTGTGCCTAAATCCATCGTTTTTTTGCACTCCACACCACCCTGGGTTAGACACTGGCTATATGCAAATCAGCTCCTACCCTGTGCCTCATGGGAACAGTCCAGTCCGAACTACCAAGCCATGTCTTTCCCAGACCGGAATCAAGCATCCAAGGACCGGTTTCTGGCTATCAGCTTTCATCAGCCTGGATAGCTTGACTCCAGTGGTGTGGAGAGCCTGGGACTCACGTCTGAACATACCCAGCACACTCGGGGTGAAAATTGCAAAAAACACAGTTGATGGACAGAATGTAGAACAATGTCATACATTCACCCCAGTACAAGGATCTGTGCCTAAATCCATCGTTTTTTTGCACTCCACACCACCCTGGGTTAGACACTGGCTATATGCAAATCAGCTCTGACCCTGTGCCTCATGGGAACAGTCCAGTCCGAACTACCAAGCCATGTCTTTCCCAGACCGGAATCAAGCATCCAAGGACCTGTTTCTGGCTATCAGCCTTCATCAGCCTGGATAGCTTGACTCCAGTGGTGTGGAGAGCCTGGGACTCACGCCTGAGCATATCCAGCACACTCGGGGTGAAAATTGCAAAAAACACAGTTGATGGACAGAATGTAGAACAATGTCATACATTCACCCCAGTACAAGGATCTGGGCCTAAATCCATCATTTTTTTGCACTCCACACCACCCTGGGTTAGACACTGGCTATATGCAAATCAGCTCTGACCCTGTGCCTCATGGGAACAGTCCAGTCCGAACTGCAAAGCCATGTCTTTCCCAGACCGGAATCAAGCATCCAAGGACCGGTTTCTGGCTATCAGCCTTCATCAGCCTGGATAGCTTGACTTCAGTGGTGTGGAGAGCCTGGGACTCACGTCTGAGCATACCCAGCACACTCGGGGTGAAAATTGCAAAAAACACAGTTGATGGATAGAATGTAGAACAATGTCATACATTCACCCCAGTACACGGTTCTGGGCCTAAATCCATCGTTTTTTGCACTCCACACCACCCTGGGTTAGACACTGGCTATATGCAAATCAGCTCTGACCCTGTGCCTCATGGGAACAGTCCAGTCCGAACTACCAAGCCATGTCTTTCCCAGAACGGAATCAAGCATCCAAGGACCGGTTTCTGGCTATCAGCCTTCATCAGCCTGGATAGCTTGCCTCCAGTGGTGTGGAGAGCCTGGGACTCACGTCTGAGCATACCCATCACACTCGGGGTGAAAATTGCAAAAAACACAGTTGATGGACAGAATGTAGAACAATGTCATACATTCACTCTAGTACAAGGATCTGGGCCTAAATCCATCGTTTTTTTGCACTCCATACCACCCTGGGTTAGACACTGACTATATGCAAATCAGCTCTGACCCTGTGCCTCATGGGAACAGTCCAGTCCGAACTACCAAGCCATGTCTTTCCCAGACCGGAATCAAGCATCCAAGGACCGGTTTCTGGCTATCAGCCTTCATCAGCCTGGATAGCTTGACTCCAGTGGTGTGGAGAGCCTGGGACTCACGTCTGAGCTTAGCCAGCACACTCGGGGTGAAAATTGCAAAAAACACAGTTGATGGACAGAATGTAGAACAATGTCATACATTCACCCCAGTACAAGGATCTGGGCCTAAATCCATTGTTTTTTTGCACTCCACACCACCCTGGGTTAGACACTGGCTATATACATATCAGCTCTGACCCTGTGCCTCATGGGAACAGTCCAGTCTGAACTACCAAGCCATGTCTTTCCCAGACCGGAATCAAGCATCCAAGGACCTGTTTCTGGCTATCAGCCTTCATCAGCCTGGATAGCTTGACTCCAGTGGTGTGGAGAGCCTGGGTCTCACGTCTGAGCATACCCAGCACACTCGGGGTGAAAATTGCAAAAAACACAGTTGATGGACAGAATGTAGAACAATGTCATACATTCACCCCAGTACAAGGATCTGGGCCTACATCCATCATTTTTTTTGCACTCCACACCACCCTGGGTTAGACACTGGCTATATGCAAATCAGCTCTGACCCTGTGCCTCATGGGAACAGTCCAGTCCGAACCAGACCGGAATCAAGCATCCAAGGACCGGTTTCTGGCTATCAGCCTTCATCAGCCTGGATAGCTTGACTCCAGTGGTGTGGAGAGCCTGGGACTCACGTCTGAGCATACCCAGCACACTCGGGATGAAAATTGCAAAAAACACAGTTGATGAACAGAATGTAGAACAATGTCATACATTCACCCCAGTACAAGGATCTGGGCCTAAATCCATCGTTTTTTTGCACTCCACACCACCCTGGGTTAGACACTGGCTATTTGCATATCAGCTCTGACCCTGTGCCTCATGGGAACAGTCCAGTCCGAACTACCAACCCATGTCTTTCCCAGACCGGAATCAAGCATCCAAGGACCGGTTTCTGGCTATTAGCCTTCATCAGCCTGGATAGCTTGACTCCAGTGGTGTGGAGAGCCTTGGACTCACATCTGAGCATACCCAGCACACTCGGGATGAAAATTGCAAAAAACACAGTTGATGGACAGAATGTAGAACAATGTCATACATTCACCCCAGTACAAGGATCTGGGCCTAAATCCATCGTTTTTTTGCACTCCACACCACCCTGGGTTAGACACTGGCTATATGCAAATCAGCTCTGACCCTGTGCCTCATGGGAACAGTCCAGTCCGAACTACCAAGCCATGTCTTTCCCAGACCGGAATCAAGCATCCAAGGACCGGTTTCTGGCTATCAGCCTTCATCAGCCTGGATAGCTTGACTCCAGTGGTGTGGAGAGCCTGGGACTCACATCTGAGCATACCCAGCACACTCGGGATGAAAATTGCAAAATACACAGTTGATGGACAGAATGTAGAACAATGTCATACATTCACCCCAGTACAAGGATCTGTGCCTAAATCCATCGTTTTTTTGCACTCCACACCACCCTGGGTTAGACACTGGCTATATGCAAATCAGCTCTGACCCTGTGCCTCATGGGAACAGTCCAGTCCGAATTACCAAGCCATGTCTTTCCCAGACCGGAATCAAGCATCCAAGGACCTGTTTCTGGCTATCAGCCTTCATCAGCCTGGATAGCTTGACTCCAGTGGTGTGGAGAGCCTGGGACTCACGTCTGAGCATATCCAGCACACTCGAGGTCAAAATTGCAAAAAACACAGTTGATGGACAGAATGTAGAACAATGTCATACATTCACCCCAGTACAAGGATCTGGGCCTAAATCCATCATTTGTTTGCACTCCACACCACCCTGGGTTAGACACTGGCTATATGCAAATCAGCTCTGACCCTGTGCCTCATGGGAATAGTCCAGTCCGAACTACCAAGCCATGTCTTTCCCAGACCGGAATCAAGCATCCAAGGACCGGTTTCTGGCTATCAGCCTTCATCAGCCTGGATAGCTTGACTCCAGTGGTGTGGAGAGCCTGGGACTCACGTCTGAGCATACCCAGCACACTCGGGGTGAAAATTGCAAAAAACACAGTTGATGGACAGAATGTAGAACAATGTCATACATTCACCCCAGTACATGGATCTGGGCCTAAATCCATCGTTCTTTTGCACTCCACACCACCCTGGGTTAGACACTGGCTATATGCAAATCAGCTCTGACCCTGTGCCTCATGGGAACAGTCCAGTCAGAACTACCAAGCCATGTCTTTCCCAGACCGGAATCAAGCATCTGAGGACCGGTTTCTGGCTATCAGCCTTCATCAGCCTGGATAGCTTGACTCCAGTGGTGTGGTGAGCCTGGGACTCACGTCTGAGCATACCCAGCATACTCGGGGTGAAAATTGCAAAAAACACAGTTGATGGACAGAATGTAGAACAATGTCATACATTCACCCCAGTACAAGGATCTGGGCCTAAATCCATCGTTTGTTTGCACTCCACACCACCCTGGGTTAGACACTGGCTATATGCAAATCAGCTCTGACCCTGTGCCTCATGGGAACAGTCCAGTCCGAACTACAAAGCCATGTCTTTCCCAGACCGGAATCAAGCATCCAAGGACCGGTTTCTGGCTGTCAGCCTTCATCAGCCTGGATAGCTTGACTCCAGTGGTATGGAGAGCCTGGGACTCACGTCTGAGCATACCCAGCACACTCGGGGTGAAAATTGCAAAAAACACAGTTGATGGACAGAATGTAGAACAATGTCATACATTCACCCCAGTACAAGGATCTGGGCCTAAATCCGTCGTTTTTTTGCACTCCACACCACCCTGGGTTAGACACTGGCTATATGCAAATCAGCTCTGACCCTGTGCCTCATGGGAACAGTCCAGTCCGAACTACCAAGCCATGTCTTTCCCAGACCGGAATCAAGCATCCAAGGACCGGTTTCTGGCTATCAGCCTTCATCAGCCTGGATAGCTTGACTCCAGTGGTGTGGAGAGCCTGGGACTCACGTCTGAGCATACCCAGCACACTCGTGGTGAAAATTGCAAAAAACACAGTTGATGGACAGAATGTAGAACAATGTCATACATTCACCCCAGTACAAGGATCTGGGCCTAAATCCATCGTTTTTTTGCACTCCACACCACCCTGGGTTAGACACTGGCTATATGCAAATCAGCTCTGACCCTGTGTCTCATGGGAACAGTCCAGTCCGAACTACCGAGCCATGTCTTTCCCAGACCGGAATCAAGCATCCAAGGACCGGTTTCTGGCTGTCAGCCTTCATCAGCCTGGATAGCTTGCCTCCAGTGGTGTGGAGAACCTGGGACTCACGTCTGAGCATACCCAGCACACTCGGGGTGAAAATTGCAAAAAACACAGTTGATGGACAGAATGTAGAACAATGTCATACATTCACCCCAGTACAAGGATCTGGGCCTAAATCTATCATTTTTTTGCACTCCACACCACCCTGGGTTAGACACTGGCTATATGCAAATCAGCTCTGACCCTGTGCCTCATGGGAACAGTCCAGTCCGAACTACCAAGCCATGTCTTTCCCAGACCGGAATCAAGCATCCAAGGACCGGTTTCTGGCTATCAGCCTTCATCAGCCTGGATAGCTTGACTCCAGTGGTGTGGAGAGCCTGGGACTCACGTCTGAGCATACCCAGCACACTCGGGATGAAAATTGCAAAAAACACAGTTGATGGACAGAATGTAGAACAATGTCATACATTCACCCCAGTACAAGGATCTGGGCCTAAATCTATCGTTTTTTTGCACTCCACACCACCCTGGGTTAGACACTGGCTATATGCAAATCAGCTCTGCCCCTGTGCCTTATGGGAACAGTCCAGTCCGAACTACCAAGCCATGTCTTTCCCAGACCGAATCAAGCATCCAAGGACCGGTTACCAAAAATATGTTTCTAAATATGGATTTTAATGTTTATATATTTTTTTACAGATAAAGACATCAAAGAAAATACAGGCCACAACAGAAAAGTTAACAGATTGCCTTACACCTACAACAGCATTAAAACTCAGCATAACAAGCAACTAATACAAAGTAAGTCAATTAAATGATGTGACAAACAGTAACTCCTAAAGAATTAAAAATTGCTAACATATTGTAACAATTTATGCATATATCCTTATTTTTTTCTAGCACCACTACAACATCCACTAACAACAAATATCTGAGAACAGAATTCAAGAAACAAAGATACAACTACCAAAGTAAGTATATCCAAAAACTTTTCCAAAAGATAAAATAAGTAAAAGCTTTAACTTATAGGAAAACATGTAAAAGCTACCCAAAAAAATATAACTAAACAATTAACACATATACATGTTTTTTTTCAAGCAAAGAAACACCAGAAAAGACAGACCACAAGGAAAAGAGTAAAGAACATCAAAATCACAGACTAAACTTCAACCAAAGGTAAGCATGCACAAGATAAATATTGATAATTCCCACTTAAAATACATATAACTAGAACTATAATAACTATACCATATATTTCTTATAGATTTAAAAAGGAGAAAATGACAGAAGGAGCTGAATTTGTTACCAGTCTAAAAGGGAAACTATTACTCTGCTACATGGGTTATACTTATACCTAAGAGAAACAATTTGGGATGAAAGTAAATTGTAAATGTTGCAAATATTACTCTAACAAATGCTATGGAAGAGCAACAACTAGAGAAGCAACTGTCCTTTACACCAGGGAACACAACCACCCTCCAAATGTAACAGAAATAGAAGTCAGAACAGCATTAGAAAAAATTAAAGAAGCTAGTACAGGTTCCCAAAAACCTACAAGCCTAATTTTAAAAGAACAAATTCCACAAATCCCCAAAACAGCCACTACCCAAATGCCTAATATAATTTCTCTCAAAAGAACAATATCACGTACCAAAAAAGCAACAACTACTACCACTCCACCACCTAAAACATATAGTGATATAAATTTAACTCATGGCCAAACTATAACTTTAAACAAAATACCTTTTATAATTTACGACAATAAAAACAATGAGAAAAGAATGATAATGTTTGGTACTGCTATAAATTTAATAAAACTCCAACAATGCCAAATTTGGATGATGGACGGTACTTTTAACATCTGTCCCAGACCTTTCTACCAACTTTACACAATACATGGCTTATATCAAAACTGTAACATACCTCTACTATATGCACTGCTTCCAAATAAAACTAATTCAACATATATGGATTTATTAAACATTATCAAACAAAAAACAAATGACTATTCCCCTGAAAAAATTATACTGGATTTTGAACAAGCAATGCTCTCAGCTATTTTAAAAATACACCCCCATACTTGTATCCAAGGCTGCTATTATCAGTTTAATCAGTGTCTTTGGAGGCATTTACAAAAAACTACTGTAAGCATAGAATATGCTACAAGCTCATCTTTTGCATATCAAATAAAAAAACTGATAGCACTAGCTTACGTCCCTGAAACAGATGTGGCCGAACACTACAACCTTTTAATAGACAGCCAATTTTACAAACAAAATGAAGCAAAGTTAAGTCCTCTCTTAGACTACTTTGAGGACACTTGGATAGGTAGACTCCATAGATCTGGCCACAGGAGAAATCCTAAAATCTTAATACCCTGGTGGAATGTTTACAGAACCACCTTAAATGGAGAATCTAAAACAAACAACGCAGTTGAAGGTTGGCACAATGCCTTCCTCCAATCAACAGGCCGAACTAAACCAACATTAGAAAAATTCATTACATGCCTCCAAAAAGAGCAAAGTTATCAGGAATTCAGAATGGAGCAATCCATTACTGAACTAACTCCAAAAACATCCAAACAAACAAAACAAATGCACAAATACCTAGAGCAACAAGTAAAGCTGTACCCTAGCACAACAGGCATGGAATACCTCAATATAATAGCCAAAACACTACTGTAAACTACTGTAATCCAAAAACAATCTCAATAGAAAAATGTTGTAATACAATAAGATTACATTCATATAATTTATTTCGGAAAAAATGAATGTATGGAATATATATTATATAATTAAATATATATACACAAATTAATAATTTTTGAAATAAATAAAACTAAACAATAATCATGAAAACATTACCCACCCACAAATCTAAAAAATTAAAATAACTTACCAAAGATATTCCAAATGATGTAGAATCCATTTCCACCAAAATAATCCAGTTTCGAATACCAGTTACCCAAAAAAAAATGAAAAAATACACGTGTCCAAAAATAGATAAATCCATTCCACGAAGCTCTTTCGAAATACCATAAAAAACCCGAAAAATGTAAAAATGTAGAAAAAACGCTCCAGGAAAACCGAAAAATGTGAAGAAGTGTCTACAAACTATTAGTTAATAAAACTAACGAACACTTCTCCCCCCAAAAAAACGCTTCCTTCGGACATCAGGAACTCCTGCAAGTGAAAGACATAAAAGAAATATTCCCACCCACATTAAATAACACTTACAGTCCTACTAAAAGTAATAGCAACATAATATTTCGAATAATAAACTTAAACATCGAAACACTAACTCTACACACAAGCCAATACAACACTAAAAAGTACGTTACATGTACATCCGCAAACACAACATATCATAATCTCCAATACAACACATTTACTTCTAACAACACTAAATATGACCAAACTACTCTCAAAATTAATGTAAAACACAGTTAAAACATATGAAATAAACCTTACCTTCAGAGACGTGAAGTGTTTCCCAACCGCTAGCTGAACTTCCTCAAAATGACACAAAACGACCTAAACCGGTTACAAAATAAAGGACCCAAAAGTAAAGAAAATGATAGAAATTACACACTTATTATTTAATGCAAGCAAAGTATTTGTCAATTTAAAAAACCAAGGAATACTATGAAAAAATTAGTAATTTTTTATTTGTATTAAATTACTTAGAAAAATGTACACAATTTGTAAAATTATAAAAATAAATATTATAAAATACATAATATTTATTATTATAATTGTAAAAATGTTGAAATGGTGTAAAAAGAATTAACAAAATTTTTAACAAAATGTATATAAATAAATCTATTCTACAATATTTTCTTCAATTAAAAAGTTTGTTACAAAATGTAATATTAATATATTTATATTAATATAAATACTAAACTATGGTTTACTAACAACATGTATTTGAATATATACATTGTATATGTATTTTTCAAACAGTATATTTTATTTGGATGTATGATGTTACAACTCATACTTTTACAACGCATACCATTACAACGTAAGTATTGGTAAATATATAATAATTTTATTAATTAAAATTAATTGAAAATAATATAATTTAATTTAATTTAATGAAAATAATGTAAATTAAATTTTATTTTAACCCTGTACCCCTGTACCCCACAAACCCAAAACTGACCCTAAACCCTAAAAATACCCTTTTACCCAAAACCCCAAAACCCAAAACTGACCCAGAACCCTAAAAATACCCATTTACCCAAAAACCCAAAACTGACCCTAAACCCTAAAAATACCCCTTTACCCAAAAACCCAAAACTGACCCTGAACCCTAAAAATACCCCTTTACCCAAAAACTGAAAACTGACCCTGAACCCTAAAAATACCCCTTTACCCAAAAACTGAAAACTGACCCTGAACCCTAAAAATACCCCTTTACCCAAAAACAGAAAACTGACCCTGAAACCTAAAAATACCCCTTTACCCAAAAACTGAAAACTGACCCTGAACCCTAAAAATACCCCTTTACCCAAAAACCCAAAACTGACCCTGAACCCAAAAAATACCCCTTTACCCAAAAACTGAAAACTGACCCTAAACCCTAAAAATACCCCTTTACCCAAAAACTGAAAACTGACCCTGAACCCTAAAAATACCCCTTTACCCAAAAACTGAAAACTGACCCTGAACCCTAAAAATACCCCTTTACACAAAAACCCAAACCTGACCCTGAAACCTAAAAATACCCCTTTACCCAAAAACCCAAAACTGACCCAGAACCCTAAAAATACCCCTTTACCCAAAAACCCAAAACTGACCCTGAACCCTAAAAATACCCCTTTACCCAAAAACTGAAAACTGACCCTGAACCCTAAAATTACCCCTTTACCCAAAAACTGAAAACTGACCCTGGACCCTTAAAAATATCCCTTTAAAAAAAAAAACATATAAAATGTAAATAATAATTATATACTTACCAATACTTACGTTGTAATGGTATGCGTTGTAAAGGTACCTGCGTTGGTAAAAAATGCGCAATTTATTTAAAAAAATATATAAACATATTTGTTTAATAAATGTTTTTAGATATTTTATAAATTTTTTTATAAAAAATATATATTTTAAAGAAAAATATTTTGAAGTATTTATGTAATTTTTTCCTAATAAATTTACAATGTAAAACACTTTTTTTATGCAGAATTATTTAACCATTTTAAAATTTTGTTTTGTAAATTATAAATTTTTAATTTCAAAATATTTTTGTAATTTTATTACATTTTTACAAAAAAAAAAAAAAAAAAAAAAAAATTAAAAACACTCCCCACCCTTATCCCCTATAAACCCAACATCCCGCTCCAAAATTTTTATATCAATAAATGAATTTTTATAAAAAAAAAAAATTAAATTGTAATTTTTAAAAAATTTCCAATTTAAAATAAAATTTCTGCTATTTTATATTTTTAATATATACATTTTTAATACACTCCCCACCCTTATCCCCTATAAACCCAACATCCCGCTCCAAAATGTATATATCAATTAATTAATTTTTATAAGTAATTTATATTTAAATATTTTTTTTTTATATTTTCTAATTAAAATGAAAATTCTGCAATTTTATATTTATAATATATAAATTTTTAATACACTCCCCACCCTTATCCCCTATTAACCCAACATCCCGCTCCTACATTTATATATGTTTTTTTATTTTTTTTAATTATATTTTATAGGTACACATTACTATTAATAAATTCTAAATATTATTAATTATTACACAACAATAACACATATTACTACATAATTATTACTATATATTTTATTTCGATATTTTTACTATTTATCGATATTTCTTTACAACGATATTTTTACTTAGATATTTTTGTTATCGATATTTCAGCACACATACTTATTACGATATTTTTGTAATCGATATTTGTGATTCCGATATTTTTCATCATCGATATTTAAACTTCGATATTATGTCACTTCGATATTAAAAGTTCGATATTATGTCTGCGTACCGTCCAAGAGATGTGTCAGGTACAGCATTGGAAAAACATGTAGGGCCGGGTCCATTGCGGTCGTGTCCGGGTGGTGTGGACTGGGACTCCGGTTTTGCTCTCCCCTGTCCAGCTTCTGCGGTCTCTGATTGGGCAGTTCCTAATTTGATCCAACGCCATCCATGGCCTAAATGATGTTTCAATTCAACAGACATCACAGAAACAGTTGTTTCATGCGCCCATGACTAGTACTGGGCCTACTGGATGTAAGGCCCATTGGCGGACTGTGCCACATAGTGAAT
This sequence comes from Lissotriton helveticus, assembly GCF_964261635.1. NCBI lineage: Eukaryota > Metazoa > Chordata > Amphibia > Caudata > Salamandridae > Lissotriton > Lissotriton helveticus. Next base: position 35,567,409 of record NC_136064.1, on the reverse strand, counting down.
TAAATGAAAATTGCAAATATATTAAAAAAACATGGATAAAATGTGTTAAACTGTGCAACATTTTTCCTTTACGAAATAAGAAAAATTACAAGCACAAAAATAAATAGGGCGCTACTGAGCCTGCAGGCCACCCTTCACAATAAATAAAAAAAAATTGCTTTAAAGTACAAGTAAATGCTGGTGCATACCCCTAATCAAACAAACAACACCCTTATACGCCAGCTTTTGAACTTGTGAAATCTCAGAATACTTAAATCCAATGGTATGTATTCAGCAGATAAGGAGAGTGATCCTTCCAGCTCCAAATTCAAATGAAAAGTGAGCAGAGGAAGGGCAGGAGCCTGCTGGGCAGGAATAAAAAGTTGGAGTCTATGGGGCCCTAGGTTCCTGTTGTTAAAAAAAAACAACTTCTTACACAAAAAAAACAACTCCATCGGCCCATTGGAGAAGAAAATCCACATGAAAGCCTCTCAGCTCCTTCTCAAGCACAAAAGTTTGCAAACAGCACTACATTGGCACTGTTGCAGCCGGAAGCCGTGCAAACGATGAAAACCGCGCGAGCTGGCTAGTGGCCCGAAATTATCATTGTACTCACTCGCTGCAAAACAAATATTGAGCACACAAACATAAAAAAAATTACACTCTGCGCACAGTGAGGTGGAATTCAGGACCTCTTCAATCCACTGTGGAGTGGCCAAATTCTGCAAATCCGCGAGCAGAGCGTAGTTTACCATTTGGGCCTATTGAGAAGGAGACTTGGCCAATGAGTTATCATGTCATGTGTCACAGACACAGTCTTGGACTCCCAGTCATTAGGAGTAATGGTGGCCTCTCAGGGCTCCCAAGCTCGGTCATTGCACCAGGTGGCACCGGTTGGCTCGGGGGAGGGGGGCAGGGGTCCTTCCAGACCACACTACTGGGATGTTTTCATCAGTTGCATCTCTTTCATCTCAATTAGCAGGCTTAGCAGCTGGAACTCAAGGAGAAGGAGAAGCCTGTGGCACTCAGGGAACTAAATGGGTAAATGGAATACTGATCTTTTATAAAATGTAGGCTGGTCTGTGCCGATGGCAGGCAATGTGGTCCAGCCAAGGATGGAGTAATTATCATCAAACGAATGACGCTAATATGGATGAATGGGTGGTGGATTGACCAAGGCAAAATGAAAAAAATTTAAAATTGGAGGAAAAAATAATTTAAAATGTTTTGAAGAAAATGAAAATAAAAATTAAGAACATTTAAAAAAAACAATACATTAAAAAAATATGACATAATTAAAATGCATTTTTTTAAAATAAGAGAACCTATCCTAAAGCATATTATTAAACTGATATCTCATTTATCCCTGCAAGCCTAGGGCAATGGGTGACAGGATGCACCAAATAGCTGCCTAACAGTGCCAAATGGTCAACAACAACACCGATCAAGAAGGCTTGGGGAACAAAAAAGACATGCAGGGCTGGGCAAAAGCACACTAGCAGGCTACACAAAATGACCACCAGCCACATGGTCACAACAACAAGCAAAAGGCATGGCCACACCTAGAAGACATGCAGGCCTAGGGCAAATGTACACTGGCTGCATTCACAATATGGCTTGCAGCCACATGGTCACAACAACAAGCAGGATGCATGAGGAACAAACAAACAACACATGCAGGCATATGGCAAAATAACACTGGTTGCCACACAAAATGGCCACCAGCCACATGGTCACAATAACAACAACAACCACCAAGGACAAAGTTCAAAAGTTTATTATGTTTTGGCTCTCATTGAGGGCCACATAAAATTATACACACAATTATACATACAGATAATGAATAAATGACATCATAAAAAAAAAAAAAAAAAAAAAAAAGACACAACTTATTTGCGAGTGGAGCAATCATCAACATCTCCCTGTACTTCATTAATAAATATCTAACATCCCTTTAAAAAATTTAAAAATTCTGGAACAAAACATTTCATTTGGGGGGCAATAAAGTGCATGGAAGAACATTGTTACATTTACAATTCCCAATTGTAAACAAATTGGTTTTAGCCATTTTTGGCGCAATGGGCGTAATACAGGAAAAATAAGCAAGACATGATTACGATCCTGTACGGCCTTATTACAAAAATTGCATAGCGGAGATACCCCATACCATTTTGCTAGAAGTATATTGAGTGGAAGCAAATTATGTCTTAAAAGGTACCATAGTCTGCGGACACCATGAGGAATATTCCAAATAAGATATTGTTGGGCTAATTTAGGGGTATAAGTTTTTACTAGGGCTTCCCTTTCTTTTAATCTAGGTTGGGCAAGTATATCCGACTTATAACAGAGTTCCCAAGACGAACCTTTTAATTTCAGCTTTAGCTCAAATGGTGAAAGTAAGAATAACGTGCTTTCATCCAGTTCGAGCAGCGATACCGCTTTTCTAAAGTCTTTTACCAACTGCGAGAACTCGTTAAAGTTGCCCAAAAGTTCCTTTTTAAGAATTTCTCGTAAGGTACCCGGTTTACCTCTAGCCAAACAGGCTACCCATCTTACGAGGGCAACCAATCCCTGAGCCCAACAACTTCGGAGTCCGAATTCCAGCCTGCATGTGGATGTAGAACAAGCTGTGTTAAGTGAAGCAATTTTTCTTAGTACCTTTCCTTCCATTTTTTGCATAAAACCCCATTGTTTCAACTCCACAAGTTCAATTCCATATAGAAGAGTTGCAGGAATTTTCGCTCTAAATACATCCAGACAGAGGGAGAAATGCCTCTTCCCGGTAGCGTTATACAAAGAACATAACCCCATACCATGGGCCAGCGCTTTACGTGAGTTATGTTCAATGTGAGGCTTCTCACTCAGATTAGCAGATATTATTTTGCCTAAAAACGTATAGGTTTTAACCACCTCAAGTTTTTGTCCGCTAATAGTCCAATTATAACTACCAGACCTGCATTTCTTCTTACCAAAGATGCACATGATTTTACTTTTAGAACTATTAATTTTCATATAATGTGCTTCAGCAAATTGATTCAATGCATGTAGACGATTAGATAGACCCTTCGGGGTCAAATCTAAAACAAGTATATCGTCCGCATACATTAGAATCGATATAGCTGACCCTCCGATTGACGGGGCTAATCCCTCACAAACTGCAATAGAAGATGGTAAATCGGCCGTATACAAAGAAAACAATATGGGTGCCAATATACACCATTGTTTTAATCCATTCAGAGAGGGGATAGATTGAGAAAGACCCCTCTCACCACCTTGTAGTACCTTACACCATGTATTCGAATGTAAAGACTTAACTAGATCGAGTAAGTATCCTGGCATACCCAATGCAGCCAACTTTCTCCACAGCGTTGGACGATCCACCTTGTCAAACGCCGTGGAGAAATCTATAAATGCTACGTATACGCCGCCACCTCGTACACGAGCATATTTATCCATAATCACCTGTAACAGTGTCAGATTATCTAAAGTTCCATGGTCTTTTCGAAATCCTGTCTGTTCCATAGGTAAAATACTATTTAAATCTGCCCATTCCATTATTAACATTAAAAGAAGTTTAGCGAAGATTTTTCCTATTGAGTCCAATAAAGCTATTAGACGATAATTAGAGGGTTTGTCCCGATCACCCTTTTTAAATATAGGGATTAATATACTTCCCCTCCAAGAGTCGGGGACTGTTCGTAATTTAAAGCATGCTTGAAATACTGGAAGAAGAATCCTACTCCAGATGGTAACATCTTGCTTAATTATAGACATGGGCAGTTCGTCAGGACCCATAGCTCCGGAAGAGCGCATGCTCTTTATCACGGTAGATATGGATTTTTCAGTAGGTAGTTCCATTTTAAAGTCACTATTTAGGCCTGGGTCCCATGTATCCCCCCCTGCACCATTAGGTGCATATAAGGTAGTCACAAATAGGGTCCAGACGTCTTCTGAAATAGCGATTGGAGTGAGAGTAGTTATTGAGCCACATCCTTTCCTTATTATGGACCAGAAATCTCTAGATTTATTGTAAGTCGAAGCCTCTCTTAGCTTGATCCATAGAGAATCTTCTTTTTCTCTTTTTATTTTGGATCTCAATCTTACCCTCCTTCTTTTTAATAGAGCTAACTGATACTCATTTTCCCCAGATCTATTAAGGTATTGTTTCCTGACCAGTTTATTTATCTCCTTATTTAATATTAGTAGAGGACTAGGAAAAAAGTGTATCTTTTTAGGATTTCCTATGATCCTAGCCATCGCGGTGACTTTTTTGAGGAGATTTTCAAGATAAAGGAATTCCATACCTTGCCAATGATCTAATTCTAATAGCGATTGGGCAAGAATATTTTGAACATCCTTAATATTGGTAGATCCCCAATAACATCTACCTTAATAGAAAGACCTCTATTCTTTAAGGTCCAAGAATTAGTTTCAGGGGGAGTTAATGAGACAGTTATATTAATAATTTTATGATCACTCAAGGGGGAATGAGAGATCACCATATCTTTAAGAAAAGAGAACGTATCAAAGTCCGTAATTACGTAATCCAAAATAGATTCACCCCTAACGGATCCATGTGTATAATTAGCGGGAGTATCAGAGGGCATCCTGCCATTTATGATAAGTCCCTCTAGGGAACTAAGTTCCTCGAGGAGAATCTTACCTCTTTTATTAGTTTTTATTTTAGTAGGCAGGAGTGCTTGAGGTATATTATATGCTTCTTCCTTAGATTTATTTCTAAACATGTCTAAAGTGAAATTGGACACTTTACTATTTAAGTCCCCCACCAGTAATATATATGGGGGGTGATCCACCTCTAATAAGTGTTTGACATAGGAAAACATACGCTTTAGAACTATAATAAAATTATCTTCAGGGGGAATGTAGGCATTTAAAATTGTAAACGAAGACCGTTGGCCTGCTGAGGCTAGATTATTAATAGTTATTGCTTGGAAGAGATTACTCTTGTCCGTATAATGGGAGAATTGCCATTGTAAAGCATTTGATAACAAACAGGCTATTCCACCTTTTGCGTGGCCTTTTTTAGAGGGAGTCGCAGGAGCCACCACCAAGGAGGCATGGCCACAACAAAGAACACATGCCGGCTTACGGCAAAAGAACACTGGATGGCTATACAAAATGGCCACATGGTCCAAACAACAAGCAGGAGGCATGGGAAACAACCAAAGAACACATGTGGGCCTAGGGCAAAAGTACACTGGCTGCCTACACAAAATTGCCCCCAGCCACATGTTTAAACAACAACAAACAGAAGGCATGGAAAACTGAGAACACATACAGGTCTATGGACGCAGATTTTACAAAAATTGGCCCCTGGCCACATGGCATGGGAAACAAAGACAAATGGTGGCCTATGGCAAATGAACTCACACACTGACCAGACAAAGGAGGCAAGGTGGTAACACAGAGAAAAAAGTATAAATTTAGCAGTGCCAAAAGCGAAAAATAACTGGGCTAAAACAGTTTATAATATACATCCTTGTAGCAGGGTTTCTGTTCTCCCACAGAACTGTGCACAGAGGATTGGAACCTCAGCGAATTAGGGTGACCCAAAACTCACCTTAGTACCCAACAAACCCCATACCGAGCTAGCTACAGTGTCTCATTGGTCATAACAAACTCCCAATGTTTAGACAAACCAGACATGAGCTTACAATACCTCAGGTTACGTGGAACACATGAGCACTCTTTAGTTATACTATCATTTCAAACCAGAACGTGGAGTAAATGAGGACACGTGAACATTTGAAATATTTATTTACTAATGCCGTCTTCTCAGGCGCAGTATCTTAGATAATACAAGGAAACATATTATCAGAAGCAAAGTTATCAGCATAGTTACTAGTCCATAGAAAGCAAATGGTGACAGCATGTTAACATGCTGTAATGAATAAGAGTTAACAACACTTATTTCTCACCCTCCCTAACACACATATTATATTAATAGCTAAGAAGGTCTCTTTGGGTTTGTATTAGGGCGGGCCCATACCTCAGGATCCTAGAATGAAGGGATCACATCAGCATAAACCAGCTCTCTCTGCATGCGAACAGCATCAAGTGTGTTTGTGTGTGTCAAGCAAAGCAATATAAAACCCGCCTAAAAGCCAAAGTTGGCAGAAGCTGCACTTATGTTATGTCTATGTAGGCGCGAAGATCAGACCTCATAACAATTCAGTATCTTGTTGTTCCTGAAGCTTCAGCACTCTCTGTACAGACATAGTTTATTGAGCAAAGCTGATATCAGAGTAATAACATATTATTCTCATGTAAACCACAACGAACTACTAGGTTGAAAGCTAAATCAACAATTAAGGGTCGTGTGCAGAAGCAGCAAAAGGAAAAATGGCGTTTAAACATGTAATGTGCCTATGCTAACTTAACGCATTATAAAGATATATAGTAGCTATATGACACCCCCCCATGATCCGAGGACGGATAAGATAAGATAAGGGCAACTTCATGAAAGCAGAGTCCAACAACCATGAACAACCTTATAAGTATAAAAAACTGCAGCAATCAAATCAAAATATAAAAAATGTCACAAGCACTCAAGCCAATAGGACTGGGAGGTGAAAAAATGCACAAAAAAAATGGGGCATCATCATAAACCAGGAAGTCTTTTCAAGGCAAGACCGAATATGCAAAATATGCAGCTACAGCCTCCAACAGGAAATCACCGTCTTCATCCAAAAACAGTTCAGCCATCCAATTCAAAAGAGGAAAAGAGCAAACGTGTTCTCCCAACACTGGAGCCTCTATTACAATCAGAGGACAACTCGGAGGGTTTTCAAGAAAGCTCATTGCCAAGAAATCCTGCGCTGCTGTAAGAACGTTCCAAGGACCCATTAGTCCATGCATCGCTGCTAAGGCCATAATCCTGTCGCCAGTACAAACCAACTCGTGAGTAACGATGGGACTCATCAGCTGATTAAAGTCGACTTCAGGAGAAACCGGTCCGCAGAGACACAAATCAATGGCCCAATCGAAGTCACAGCTTAGGCAGTGAAATACAGGCTGGACACAGGTGAAGTAGGAAAATCGACACGATAATCCATATGCCGTGCTTAAAATCGCAAGCGGCAGCGTGCCATAATATTCAAGCATTCGGTCCCGAAACAGCGCTAGGAGGGGCTGGGCTGCTCCTTCCACACGTGGGGCATCCATATTTAAGGAAGCAAACAACCACTAGAACGGCTGCCGCTAGTGCCAGGATAACCGGGAATCCACCAAATAAACTCGTAAAAATGGAATGGAAGAAAGCAGGGATGACTCCAAAGATTTTTTCAAATGAAGTTACAAGACCACTGCTAACAGACTTAAAAAAATGCGCCAGCCCATTTGTGGAGGACGCGTTGAAGATAGACTGTACCATCTCGCTGAAATGCAACGGTAAATCAGTATTTAAAAGGGCCTGAACCTCTGTCCGGGTATTAGCTATGTGAAGAACGAAAGTTTCCCTAGCCGAACTCAAGGCCACTTCTTTCTGGGACAATAGTGCCCTTATTCTCCTCATGCCGCTGAATTCTGCTTTCAAGGTTGGGATGCGTGGCCAAATGGAAACCTCCCTATTTTCATGTGTGGGTGGGTACAGGACATTTCTGCAGCAAACGACACGCTCAGTTACGGTTACCACATAAGCTACCCCTTTAATCAACCCGCAACAATCTTCATTACTTAAAAGTAAATAACTTCAGTTTCCCAACAAGGTAAAAGTCGCGGTGATTGCAGGTACTGGAGACCCCTTTAAAACACAAGCTAAGTTAGGCCGGTCTTGGTTACAAGAGCCGTGCAAATATATATGCCTACACATCAGCGAATGGTCTGGTGTCTCCGTACACTCCTCCCCATTCAGATAAACCTCCTGGCCGTCTTTCAAACATCTATAAGTGAAAGGAAGGGACCAGACTTCATGGAGAAATGCACTACCTAAGGGCTCATAGCGACCTATGGCAACATATCGCATACAATTTGTAAATTTATACAGTGCAAAAGGCAAAGTTATTAAACCGTGGATAAGCCACATTGCATCATTGGCCTCTGCCACAGAAAAAGGCAAGGACTCCAATTTCTCAATATGTAACATAGAAAATGAAGCATCCCGCATGGAAAGCAAGCGCTGCTTGTCAGTCAAATTAAAGGGGGCAAAGAGAGAAGAAACATTCATGTAGCCTTGTACCTGCCAGTTCTTAGAACCCCAAACTGATTTTAAGTCAATAGTCTCCTTCCATAATTCATAGCCGCCTACAGCCAGCTGATCAAGAAAGGATCTCGAATACAACAATTTGGTATCGGTAAGTCTAACCTTGGACATAGGCCTCTGTGTCATTTTAAAATAAAAGGACTCGGGATTAGACTGATTGAAGTCAGTAAAATAAGTGTACTTTTTCAAAAAAGTACTCGAACTGCCTTGTTTAGGAGCTGGGCAATGCTCCCATTGTGTATAATTTACAGTATTCCTTCTGGACGCTGTTTTATGTAAGAAGTGATTGCCAAAATGTTTAAAGCAAAACAAATCACCATAATTAGCAGATTCTAAGTACAAATGTTCCGCATCAAAGGCAGCATAGTATTTCAAATCAGAATACAAAGACTCTACGGCCTGAACATCCTAATCATCAGAACGAATGTTTTGTTTCACAACATCCCCCATGTTAACCCTAAGCACATTGGGGACATTAACAACCTCGGTAGGGCCATGAATTTGAAACCTAACGGCATCCCACACTATCCCATCAAGGACAGGCCAAGCAGTGATGTTAACAAACGTCAAGCCTCTTTTCAATCTGTGTGCAGAATGCGATGAGGAAAGGGGGGCCAAAGTTCCATTTAGATGTCGAATGCATGTTCTTTCTTTGACATAGTGTCCATTCATAAGACTGAAAAAATAAAACACAAACCCAATTGACATAAAAAGGTAAATTGAAAAAAGCACCAGCCAAATATATGTCCAAGGCGGAATTAAAAAATGTTTTTTAAACAAGCTGGCATAAACTGCAAAACGAGAGGGTTTCTTCGAGGCATTGGAAACAGAGTCAAATGAAAATCTGGATTCTGTGGCCAAACGTGCTTGCAGGTCAGGCATGGACAAGTCAGTGGGGTAAGTATAGTCTATTTCAGCAAGGTCTGTACCGGGCAAAGTACTTAATAAAGGACTGGAAATAGCAGGCAACTCGATTGCCACTTCAGTTTCATGATTAGAAGCAGTGGGCAAAACTGAATTTCTCACAATGGAAGGACAGGAAACAGCCGGTGTCATGCTAAGAAAATTCGGCCACTCTGTGTATCTTGACATTGTCAATTGAGATAAACCTGTTTTCCTTACGACCAGGAAGTGGTGGTAAAATGACTGTTCTCGTGCCCTTCACTCCAAGTACTGGAACCGGAGCTCGATAGGAAGGACCAAATTCTTTCTTGTTGTCGATCTTCTCTCGAACCAGTTCTCCAACTTGGGGTAGCCAGCCGACTACCGGGATCTGCAACGCAACATCCGACGTGGAGGGCAAATGTTCCTTTGCAAGACTGTCTCTGGTCTTTTGTAGATCCTGTAATACATTACAATGTTCATCTACGTCAAAGGTTGTGGCGCGAGCCACGCAGTCTAGACCGTCAAGGTCAGGGACGAACATCTTGATGCCAAAGAGCATTTCGTATGGGGTCCGCCCACCCAGAGACCTTCTAGGGAGATTATTAAGAGCACGCTGCACGCCATAGAGGTGGGCTAGCCAGTTTCTGCCAGTGCCTATAACTCGAGCTGTCAAAGATTGCTTTAAATCACGGTTCATTTGCTCCACTACACTATTACCCTCAGGTCTGTAGGGAGACGAAAACTTGACTTGGACCCCCATCGAATTCATGGCATCCTTATACGCCTTAGAGGCGAAAGCCGGACCCTGATCCGAATGGAAGGTACCACAGGCAAAAATCCCTACAAAGATGCGCAAATCTCTGATGACAGTCCGTGAATCAGCGCTGCGATGGGGCCAGACCCACACAAAGCGTGTGCATGAATCAACTGCAACTAAGATGTACTTATACGCAGTATCAGATGAAAAAGGACCGCAGTGATCTAAGTAAACACAACCTAGCGGTTTATTAGAAATGTACAACTGTGTCTGTGGCGGACGCGCAGCAGTCGAAGGTTTAATCTGCTGACAAATGTCACAAAGAAGGACATAATCACGTGTCTGTTTGTACAGTCCCCGCCACCAGAAACGTTGTTGTAATTGAGTTACAGTGGCTGAGACGCCCGCATGCGCAGACGCCACACCTTCATGAGCTGCTGTAATCAAGTCTGCCCTGCGATCCGAGTTGGGAATCAAACGTTCACCAACATTAGGAATTTTCACAAAAGGAACCTTTTCGGGACTTAAGTGGTATGTGTACTTCGAAGGGAACCCCGAAGGATGTTTACCTCCCTTCTCAGTGGCAGCAACAGCCGCCAAGATGTCACTATCAATCTTACTTTTGGACGGTGTAACTGCTGCAACTAAGTATGTAGACACCGCTGATTTCGCTGCTTCATCAGCAAGCGAGTTACCGACAGCGTGGACTCCAACACGCTGGTGGCCAAGAGTATGAATTACAAAAACGAGCGGCAACGTAGCCTTAAGCTCCGCCACTCGAACCCAGATCATCTTATGTTTTATTGTGCTACCCTTGGAATCACGAAATTCATTCTGAATCCAAAAGAACAAGTTTTCATTGTAAGACTGGACACAGTAGAAAGAATCACTTACAATAAGTGTAGTAACACCAGGATCTGCATACTCCAACGCTAGTAAGAGAGCACGAAGCTCTGCCAATTGTGCGGTGCAATCGCTCAGTGGCAGTGTGTGCACTTCCCTGGAAATGAACTCATCGTTCAACATAGCACCGACCACAATGACGCAAGCGGAAACGTAGGCATGTTTAGAGCCATGCGCAACCTGCGCCGAACCATCAGTGTAAATGATACAATGGAAGTCCTCCAAAGGTTGCATAGCTAGAGGAGCAGGATGAACAAACTCATACTGCAAGTACTCTTGCGACCGCAACGAGGCGTCAAAAATAAACGTGACATCCGTGGAAGTCAAGGACGCAGCCCACTGAATCCACCGAGGGTGCAAAGCTTTTGAATTTGGTACACTGGCTTTCGTGACTGCCTCCAAATGAGGACAGGGTGTAACAACCAACATGCGTTTCCCCTGTGACAGAGCGCGTTCCTTAAGAATAGCCATCTGCACAGCTGTTAAAACCTTTTCCACAGTAGGAAACCGCATCTCAGCCGAAGTGTACAAGTGTGACTTGTAAGCAATAGGTACTGTGTCTCCTTCATTAAAAGTGAGGTACGTGAAACCCACTGTCCCCGGTATTATTCTTATCACCAGGTTGGTATGGTTATCACGATTCAGTAAGAACTTAGAAGCGAGCAGATCAGCCTGCAAGGACTGCAAGATGGCTGAATGCTCAGGCAGCCAGCATGATTTGGAAAAAGTTGGTTGTATCAAAGCATACAAAGGCTTGATACGCTGGGCATATTCCGGAATGTATGTCCTCCCGAAATTTAAAAAGCCCAGTAAAGACTGTAATTTTTTCAGTGTAGTTGGAGCGCGCAACTGCGCGCATTTCTCCAAGAAGTGAGGAGCCAAACCTCTACCTTCATTCTTGAGCTCATAGCCCAAAAACAACACTGTGTGCTCAGCAATGTGCGATTTTGCAAAGTTAAATTTGTAACCCATGTCTGCAAAGTTACAAATAATTGAATTTACACAACACAGATGCTCCCAAATTTCGTCGTCTGTGAGATATATGTCATCCACATACGAACAAGCATCTGGGTCGAGTGCCTCCAAAATAGAGACTATGCGTGCGGTAAATATACCAGGACTATTCTTATAGCCCATTGGGAGACGCCAGAATTGTTTTTCGACTCCAGCGCATGTAAAACTGGTCCATTGGGAGCTAAAGCTGTCCAATCTGTGGGCATAGAAACCGTTGGATATGTCAAGCGTTGTTTTAAAACGCTTACGCACTAGACCATCCACTAGGGCAGAGCCGTGAGTATTCTGTACTGCACAGTTACGGCAATGCGAGTTCAAATGCCGGTAATCCAATACCAAACTATATGATCCGTCAGGCTTGATCACAGTAAAAAGAGGATTATTCATCGGTGACACACATGTTTCAACAACTCCCTGATATTCCAATTGTTCAAGGATTTCCGCGACGGAAGCCTTTGCTTCACGACGAATGGGATATTGAGGTTGAGGCTGCGGCTGAGACCGCAACGGAATTTCGTGGCATGGGGATAATTTGTCCCAACCACATTGGTTACGGTACAGAGCCGGTGCGAGAGCCCGAGCCCACTCTTCTGCAAAATGCTGCGCATGCTCTTTCGAGACAGTGTTCGCGAAACTGGGCAGGATAACCTCCTCCCCTCGCGGCGCCGCGAGCACAAAAGTGGGGGGCCAGTCAGCCTCCGAAAGCAAAATATCATATGTAGAAGAAAGATTTTCCCAAAATACCCCTTTGACGGTATGCTGTATGTCACCTTCAATTAACAGGACAATTTCATAAAGTCTTTCAGGGGGAGCAAGTCTCGTATCGGCTGTTTCTATTACAACGTAGACATCAGTCGCTGTCACCCTCAGTAGTGGCCGGAGCGCCTCTCTCACTATGGTAATCTCCGCCGCGCTGTCCAGCAAGGTCAGAGCCCATGTCAGATTCCGAAGCCGCGTTCTCACTATCTGTGGCATATCAATGCGCAGTTAAGGCCGCGACTTTCTTTTTCGCAAACTGCGGTCTTTTTGGCGTAGAATCCTCCTGCTTCGCTGCGCCGTCAGTCTGGCGGGACTGGCCACGTCCTTGTTGGCCACCACGTCCCCTACCACCTCCTCCACCACCGGTCTTCGGGCCGATGAGTCCTGAAAGGAACGAGGAGAGCGTTGTTCAGAAACCTGAAATCTATCAGGTGATTTAATCATCGCGCGATTGCGCAAATCATATACTCTCTCTGTCGGCGCAGGAACTTGTGGCGCAGGATACGAATCCTGAGTCTGCTGTTGTTGCTTCCCCTGTTTCTGTTTTTTAGGCCAATTCTGTTTATTGGACTTGGGCTGGACATCTGCTGTAGCAGACTGCCCCTGTGGTTGTTTTTTCTCCTTGATAGGAAAATATTTCAGACCTTTACTTGTGCGACCTATAGTTTTATATGCGGCCACAACAATCTTCGCTAACTGTCGGGGTTTTTCGGCATCGGGCAGAGCAGCCAAAGCATTTGACACCTGAAAGTTCACCGCATCTGCCTTTATATTGGAGAGGATGAGATCGCTAACAATCTCAAAAGAACCACACAGGCGCATACCCAATTCAACCGCTGCTTCCGGTCCGTGATCATCCTGAACACGTTTAACGATCGTAGGCAGAACGGACATAGACGGGGTGCCGAAACACCTCGTATAAACGGCCGCAAAAGTTTTTCCCCAACTTTCACAGTCAACGAGTTCAGGAGTTAAATCCTTAGGCAAAGTAATTGTCAACATTCTATGTTTACCAGCAGGAGTAGAATTCGGAAACACAGCCTCCAGTTGGTCAAATTTCTCTGCAAGCCAGAAAGGGAAATCATCTTTATCATCGGGACGCTTACCAAAAACCGAATTGACCATAACAGGATTGAGTCTTAAACCGACATGTTCCGTCTGAATTGCCGGACCCCCCGGGGGACGTCCCGGGAGATGACGACCAATGTATTGCACTAATGCACGAATCACGGCAATCGAGACAACATGCAGTCTGCGAATATCCACAAGGGGACAAGCGCCGTGATTCGGGTGCATGGTGAATCCACCCAACGCAGGCCAATTTGTGCCTGGAATGGACAATGGACCCAACCTCGCAGCGGATAAAGAGTGGGGAAAGGCGCCATCAAACCAAACGCGATGCTGCCAATGATCAATAGGTATTTCCAGTGCCCTGTAAGGTGTATATTCAGCTGGTACAGGAGAGGGTGTGTAGGTGTGGAACACGTTAGAATTAGCGTCCACTTCGGGAAACGTTACCCACGAATAAAACAGTTCGAAAGGGTACGCCGGATCTGCACACACCACCAAAATCACAGCCAAGCCATCCAACAGGACTTGGTAAGCCTGTAAATGGTTGCGCACCGCAATGCGACTATGCTGCGGGATGACCACAGCCTGCACCATGATTGCACAGGAATAACAGAAAAAACAAAGGAAACTTTGTAGCACAACTGGGTAGTAATTCAAAGAAACCGTTTTAGATAGAATCAAGTTTGAAAAGACCTATTTCAAAAAATAGGTAGGTTTCACCGACACCACCGTTTTCCGGAAACGACAGTGAAGGGGTTAAGGTTTGAACGATATACTAATCGAGTGTCATGATATAAGTCCACCAACGTATGGGCGCCATGTAGCAGGGTTTCTATTCTCCCACAGAACTGTGCACAGAGGATTGGAACCTCAGCGAATTAGGGTGACCCAAAACTCACCTTAGTACCCAACAAACCCCTTACCGAGCTAGCTACAGTGTCTCATTGGTCATAACAAACTCCCAATGTTTAGACAAACCAGAACATGAGCTTACAATACCGCAGGTTACGTGGAACACATGAGCACTCTTTAGTTATACTATCATTTCAAACCAGAACGTGGAGTAAATGAGGACACGTGAACATTTGAAATATTTATTTACAAATGCCGTCTTCTCAGGCGCAGTATCTTAGATAATACAAGGAAACATATTATCAGAAGCAAAGTTATCAGCATAGTTACTAGTCCATAGAAAGCAAATGGTGACAGCATGTTAACATGCTGTAATGAATAAGAGTTAACAACACTTATTTCTCACCCTCCCTAACACACATATTATATTAATAGCTAAGAAGGTCTCTTTGGGTTTGTATTAGGGCGGGCCCATACCTCAGGATCCTAGAATGAAGGGATCACATCAGCATACACCAGCTCTCTCTGCATGCGAACAGCATCAAGTGTGTTTGTGTGTGTCAAGCAAAGCAATATAAAACCCGCCTAAAAGCCAAAGTTGGCAGAAGCTGCACTTAAGTTATGTCTATGAAGGCGCGAAGATCAGACCTCATAACAATTCAGTATCTTGTTGTTCCTGAAGCTTCAGCACTCTCTGTACAGACATAGTTTATTGAGCAAAGCTGATATCAGAGTAATAACATATTATTCTCATGTAAACCACAACGAACTACTAGGTTGAAAGCTAAATCAACAATTAAGGGTCGAGTGCAGAAGCAGCAAAAGGAAAAATGGCATTTAAACATGTAATGTGCCTATGCTAACTTAACGCATTATAAAGATATATAGTAGCTATATGACATCCTCCAAAGGCGTCAAATAAAATTGCCTTACCTATACAGTCTTTGCAGAACAAAACAAGAACTTCCCCCAAAAACATTTTGTAATTTGATCCAACGCCATCCATGGCCTAAATGATGTTTCAATTCAACAGACATCACAGAAACAGTGGTATCATGCGTCCATGACTAGTACTGGGCCTACTGGATGTAAGGCCCATTGGCAGACTGTGCCACATAGTGAATTAAATGAAAATTGCAAATATATTAAAAAAACATGGATAAAATGTGTTAAACTGTGCAACATTTTTCCTTTACGAAATGAGAAAAATTACAAGCACAAAAATAAATAGGGCCCTACTGAGCCTGCAGGCCACCCTTCACAATAAATTAAAAAAATTGCTTTAAAGTACAAGTAAATCCTGGTGCATACCCCCAATCAAACAAACAACACCCTTATACGCCAGCTTTTGAACTTGTGAAATCTCTGAATACTTAAATCCAATGGTATGTATTCAGCAGATGAGGAGAGTGATCCTTCCAGCTCCAAATTCAAATGAAAAGTGACCAGAGGATGGGCAGGAGCCTGCTGGGCAGGAATAGAAAGTAGTAGTCTTTGGGGCCCTAGGTTCCTGTTGTTAAAAAAAAAACTTCTTGCACAAAACAAACAACTCCATCTGCCCATTGGAGAAGGAAATCCACACGAAAGCCTCTCAGCTCCTTCTCAAGCACAAAAGTTTGCAAACAGCACTACATTGGCACTGTTGCAGCCGGAAGCCGTGCAAACGATGAAAACCGCGCGAGCTGGCTAGTGGCCCGAAATTATCATTGCACTCACTCGCTGCAAAAGAAATATTGAGCACACAAACATAAAAAAATTACACTCTGCGCACAGTGAGGTGGAATTCAGGACCTCTGCAATCCACTGTGGAGTGCCCAAATTCTGCAAATCCGCGAGCAGAGCGTAGTTTACCATTTGGGCCTATTGAGAAGGAGACTTGGCCAATGAGTTATCATGTCATGTGTCACAGACACAGTCTTGGGCTCCTAGTCATTAGGAGTAATGGTGGCCTCTCAGGGCTCCCAAGCTCGGTCATTGCACCAGGTGGCACCGGTTGGCTCGGGGGAGGGGGGCAGTGGTCCTTCCAGACCACACTACTGGGATGTTTTAATCAGTTGCTTCTCTTTTATCTCAATTAGCAGGCTTAGCAGCTGGAACTCAAGGAGAAGGAGAAGCCTGTGGCACTCAGGGAACTAAATGGGTAAATGGAATACTGATCTTTTATAAAATGTAGGCTGGTCTGCGCCTATGGCAGGCAATGTGGTCCAGCCAAGAATGGAGTAATTTTCATCAAACGAATGACGCTAATATGGATGAATGGGTGGTGGATTGACCAAGGCAAAATGAAAAAAATTGAAAATTGGAGGAAAAAATTATTTAAAACGTTTTGAAGAAAATGAAAATAAAAATTAAGAACATTTAAAAAAAACAGTACATTAAAAAAATATGACATAATTAAAATGCATTTTTTTAAATAAGAGAAACTATCCTAAAGCATATTATTAAACTGATATCTCATTCATCCCTGCAAGCCTAGGGCAATAGCACCTGACAGGATGCACCAAATAGCTGCCTAACAGTGCCACATGGTCAACAACAACACCGATCAAGAAGGCTTGGGGAACAAAAAAGACATGCAGGGCTGGGCAAAAGCAGACTAGCAGGCTACACAAAATGACCACCAGCCACATGGTCACAACAACAAGCAAAAGGCATGGCCACTCCTAGAAGACATGCAGGCCTAGGGCAAATGTACACTTGCTGCATTCACAATATGGCTTCCAGCCACATGGTCAAAACAACAAGCAGGATGCATGAGGAACAAACAAAGAACACATGCAGGCATATGGCAAAATAACACTGGTTGCCACACAAAATGGCCACCAGCCACATGGTCACAATAACAACAACAACCACCAAAGAGGCATGGCCACAACAAAGAACACACACCAGCTTATGGCAAAAGAACACTGGCTGGCTACACAAAATGGCCACATGGTCCAAACAACAAGCAGGAGGCATGGGAAACAACCAAAGAACACATGTGGGCCAAGGGCAAAAGCACACTGGCTGCCTACACAAAATTGCCCCCAGCCACATGTTTAAACAACAACAAACAGAAGGCATGGAAAACAAAGAACACATACAGGTCTATGGACGCATATTTTACAAAAATTGGCCCCTGGCCACATGGCATGGGAAACAAAGACAAATGGTGGCCTATGGCAAATGAACTCACACACTGACCAGACAAAGGAGGCAAGGTGGTAACACAGAGAAATTTTTTATAAATTCAGCAGTGCCAGAAGCGAAAATTAACTGGGCTAAAACAGTTTACAATATACATACTCCAAAGGCATCAAATAAAATTGCCCCACCTATACACTCTTTGCAGAACAAAACAAGAACTTCCCCCAAACACATTTTGTAATTTGATCCAACGCCATCCATGGCCTAAATGATGTTTCAATTCAACAGACATCACAGAAACAGTTGTTTCATGCGCCCATGACTAGTACTGGGCCGACTGGATGTAAGGCCCATTGGCAGACTGTGCCACATAGTGAATTAAATGAAAATTGCAAATATATTAAAAAAACATGGATAAAATGTGTTAAACTGTGCAACATTTTTCCATTACGAAATAAGAAAAATTACAAGCACAAAAATAAATAGGGCCCTACTGAGCCTGCAGGCCACCCTTCACAATAAATTAAAAAAATTGCTTTAAACTACAAGTAAATCCTGGTCTGAGAGGGGAGGCAAGATGGCCGCCGAGAGGCTGTAGGGGTCAGTCGCACCAGACCTTCCTCCCGATGCTAAGATGTATTACGACGACTACCCTCTATCGAACTGAAATTTAATGGAATAACGGACTATCCTTGGAAGTGTATCTTTCTACACGGATTGCTTCTCACTCTATCTACTGCTCTATTGCACTATATGGCAGTGAAAGCAATTATCATTGGATAGAACGCAAGGGTGTAGCTGACGGAGGCGATGCTGGGAGCCCCTTTCTTTTGGCCTTTACGACTTGATGTTATCTTACAGGTCAAATCAAGAATCCCTTCTACAGCCGGTTTTTCCTTTTTGGCACGCCTGACGCACTCTGGGCGGATTAATTGGAGGAGTCTGCTAAGTAGGATGGCACCCAAGATAATGAGATCGCCCAAAAGGAATAGGGAGCCACAAGGCAGATGGGGTGACGAAGGTGACAACGATGATGTGTACTCGGACGGTCTCGGGGTCCCTGCCTCCAACTTGAGAGGGAAAGCACGAGCGAAAGCACAACAGAGACGAGAGGCAGCCAAAGAATGCAAGCTGCGCAAGGTTCGTGAGAAGGAGATCAAGGCAAAGAAAAAGATGCTGGCAATAAAGCGTAACGATGTGCAGATCGCTGATGGTGAGACAACAGTAAGAGAGACCTCATTGCGGCAAACTACCATTGTGGAGACGTTTTCCCCCATACCATGCGCCCAACAAGTTCAGCAGCTTGCTCAAGGTTTCACCGTTCCGCCGCTCAGAACTCTGTGCAGCGCGGTGGCAGAGAAGCGGGAGAGATGCATGGCGGAGCAGCAGGAGAGGAGCGCGATGGGAGCAATTAAGGGCGCGACTTACCGAGCAGACCTGGTGAGTGACTCTGCTGAAGTTACAGAGCCAGCACGACAGCTGGGTTTATCATTGGATCCAGCAGGAGGCGGAGCAGGGGGCGGAGCTAACACAAAGGCGGATTCTACGGCTGAAAGCAATGAGAACAGCCGGAGTATGTCTGCAGTTAAAGGCGCAGAGTCAGCACTAACAGCAGATATTGCAGATAATGCAGCTGGCACCCCGCAACCACAGGACGGAGCCCATAAGGAGATATATATATCGGATGGTGCAGACACAACACTCCTGGACCTACCCCAGGGGAGTGAGGGTAAGGTTGTGGCTTTGGGGGCGGTGAACACAGTGGCATGCAAGATAGTCTCTGAGAATGTGGCTAATAGAGATGTTTTGGCTATGCTAGTATCAGTCCCAGCCTCACCCAGCGAGGATGTCTTCTTTACCGGAAAGGATGAGGCAGATGATGAGGACGAGAGTGAGGACAGTGACCCAGACCCAGACCCACTGTCGGAATCAGAGCTGGAAACTTCTGCTGGGTCGGTATCTGATACTGGATCAGACAACGATAAAGAGTTGGAATATGACAGCACCTCAACCTCTATTGATAGCGAGGCAGAGCTCATTGTCATACAGCATGATACAGTACAGAAAGGCCCCAAGACAGTGCTTAATCCCGTCTCCACAGAAAAGAGCAAATCTGCACTAAAAAGCAAAGCTAAGTGTAAAAGTAAGAGTAAGAGTAAGAGTAAGAGTAAGAGCAAAAGACGCAGCTCCAGACATAAGATCCCGGCTAGAGAACATCATGAGACTCCAGTGAAATCAGTTGCTAAAAGAGTGGGAGAACACTTTGGAAAGTCGGGTGATGTCCACAGGGGAACCTGATAATATAAGCGCTGCTACCCCGCAAGCTAACCCTCAGGATGTGGATGTGGATGGGAACCCTTCCAATTTTGAAGTGTTACTATCCACTTTAAAGCAAATACAGGATGAGGCTCGCACTGAGAGTCAAAACGCTAAGAGAAGAGCTAGGCACGCCAATAAAAAAATGCAATCTTCACTCCACAAAATTAGTAAAATGTATGAAGAGGTGGTCGGGAGAATCACTGAGGTGGAGGAAAGAACAGGCAAATTGGAGGAGGACGTGGTGAAATTGCAGGACACTAAGAGGGATCAGGAGAAGACCACTAATGACATGCTTTGGAAACTGGAAGAGACAGAAAATAGGCAAAGACGCAACAACGTTAGACTACTTGGAGTACAGGAAGGAAAGGAGGGGGGGGATGTACGAGGATTTGTGATCGAACTTTTAAAGGGCGCCTTTCCGGAAATGACATCATGGGTTTGGGAACATGAGATTCAACGGGCACACCGATTCCCGATGATGAGGAAAGAGACTCAGGGCAAACCCCGCGCAATATTGATCTACGTAGGCAATTTTCTATTGCGCGAAGAAATAATTAGCAAGGCAAAGCCACATGCAAAGTGTACTTATAAGGACGTAATATTTTTTGCTCGCCCTGACTTTTGCCACGTCACCGTGGAGAGGCGTTGGCGGATGCGGCAGATGATCACCCCTTTCCAGAACATTGGTTGCGAAGTTTATCTTCTTTTCCCAGCAAGACTGAAAGTTGGGTTAAATGGAAACTTTAAGATCTTCCACTCTGAAATTATGGCACAAGAGTACCTAAGTTTTCTACGTCAATCTAGAGGCAAACAGAAGGTTCAACAAAGGGAACTTGAAGAGCGTGGATCACAGCTGGTAGCTGTTAGAGACTTTTCTCGGAAGAAGTAGAAATAAAAAGTCAATAACAGTAAAAATGTACAGAGCATAGAGGCAGAAATGTAATATTAGATGTGATGTTTACTCTATCTTATTTTCACTTCAATATCTTACTATAATTTCGAGATTATGAATAGGATTCACTGTATAACTAAAGATTAGGGAATAGGGCTGGGTATACACTGGTTTAGGGGGTTTTCGTATTTTTTTTTTTAGGGTTGGGGTAGTTTGAGGGGTAGTTGAGGTGAGAGCGAGTGACAATATCAGGGGGGGTGTCACTTCTTGAGTTTAATATGAGCATCGGGGGGTGAGGGGGCAACATCCCGTCGGCACCGTAGGTCAGATATAGGTCTCGCTGACCTATTTGCCTGTAGGGGGGTGGGAACCTGTGGGAGGGTGGTCAGGGGAGGGGGAGGGAAGGGGAAGGGGCAGGGCACAAGAGCATTGAAGAGGAAGAATATGAATCAGACAGGAACTTTCACTATAGACTATGCAATGAAAGGTATAAACGTGTTGGGATAGATTTTGAGATAAAAGTTGGAAAGAATAGACCACCTAACTTGAGCGTTAGCAGTGTGCAGTCAGTAGGCTGTTCTTTTAACATTTAGATATGACAGTTAGATTTGTAACATGGAACGTTTGTGGCTTGAATGATTCAAAAAAGAGACAAAAGATAGCAGTCCGTCTCCGGCAGATGAACGTAGATTATATATTTTTACAGGAGACACATGTAATGAATACTCAGGAGTTCTGTCTTAATCAATTAGGATTTCACTTGATAGCAAGATCTAAGCTAGGGGCTAAAAATAGAGGGGTAGCTATCCTCTCACGGAGTAAAAATGTGGTGATCGGTAGAAAATTAGAGGATCAATGGGGCAGATGGGCCATGGCTGAGACGTTAATAGACGGCGTATGGACAACCTTAGTAGCAGTATATGGCTCAACTCAGGACGACCCAGAAATCTTGCAATTCCTGGATACAGAATTAGTGGGCTGGCCATCTCAAATAATTATAGGAGGAGATCTAAATATTAATGGGGCAGACGGGTTGGGGGTAGGGTCAACAGGGCCCTATAAAGGGAGGAAGAAAAGAGTATACAAAGCTCTTATCAATCTTTTAGATAATAACCTTTTGCAAGATGTTTGGGGTAGTATTAAAGCAGGTCAAACAGGGTTCACATATTATTCAGCACCTCATCATCTTTGTGTTCGACTAGATTACTTTTTGGTTTCAACAGATCTATTGAATAGATTAGAAATTGATAGGCTTCCCCGTATTTTAAGTGACCACAACCCTATAATATTAACAATGAAGTTGGGAGGGAGAAGTAGAGTAAGTAGGACTTGGACTTTTGAAAGAGGACTCCTCCTGGACAATAACTACATACAGCATATGTCCAAATGGATTTGTGAGTTTTTTGAGAACAACAGAGGCAGTGCCCCAGTAGGAGTAGTTTGGGATGCCTTTAAGGCTGGAGCGCGCGGTGAGACATGCAGCTTTAGTGCTCATAAAAGGAAAGTAGCACGAATTAGGGATAGTGAAATAGAGAGGGCTGTTTTAGAGGCGGAGGAACACCTTTACGAATCTTTAATAAGGGGTGAATTGATTGAAGAGGCTAGTATAGAATTAATGAAAGCAAAAAGTGAAGCGGAAGAAGACATGGCAAACAAGGCAGCTCAGAATTTCACTACTAAAAGGGAGAGATGCTACGAGTTTAGCGAAAAAGTTGGACATGTACTTGCCATGCGCACCAGACAGATAGCAGCAATGGGGACAGTCAGGGATATTAGGGATGAACTTGGGAAATTACACTCAGACTCACAGGAAATCAGGCAGGTATTCAGGAAATATTATCAGACACTGTATGATGAGCAATATCCTAGTAATATTGTAGAGATAAGGGAATATCTTCAGGGCGTCCCGGTAGTCAGGGTACCTAGTGAGGATGCAGAAGATCTTGAGAAAGTGTTGGAGCCTAATGAAGTTAAAGAAGCCATGATTAATTTGCCCTCTGAAAAGGCTGCTGGCCCGGATCAATTGCCTCTAGAGTTCTATAAGATCTTTTGGGAGAGTTTAGGGCAAGATCTAATTAGGACTATACAAACTGCACAATTTGGTGAATCTATCCCTAAATCCTGGAGTGGCGCAGACATTGTTTTAATATTAAAAAAAGGGAAGATAGAAACTGAGCCAGGGTCCTATAGACCAATCACGCTGATGAATAGCGACACTAAAATATACTCAAAAGCATTGGCAACAAGATTTGCAGCTATTATACCTCCTTTGGTTAGTAGTAATCAACATGGTTTTATTCCTGGTAGAGGGACGACACATCATACCCGGAAAGTCATAACCATGTTTGATACCGCAGAAGTTACAGGGGACCCGATGACTGTAATGTTGCTCGATGCTGAAAAGGCATTTGATCGGGTCTCCTGGGACTTCTTGTGGCATATTTTAATAAGAGCTGGGATGAAGGAGGGATTTGTCAAAGCCCTAAAAACTCTGTACAGGGATCCGGTCGCAGCTCTAAGAGTTAACGGGGGCACTACGGATCAATTTTCAATTAAGAGAGGCACACGGCAGGGGTGCCCTTGCTCGCCCCTTCTGTTTGCCATGTATATGGATCCTTTAATCCGCAGGATAGAGCTATGCCCAGACATTCCTCCATTAAATACAATGTTGGGATCCTGCAAGATACTCGCGTATGCCGATGATGTGGCGGTGATAACACCAAACCCCACAGAGGCAATTGTTATGATAGAGGGGGAGGCCCGCAAGTTTGGACAGGTATCCGGCTATGCGTTGAATACCTTAAAGACCCAGATTATTAAGAACTCTATGGCTATTTGTAATGATAACCGTGTTGTACACGAAGGGCTCTATTTAGGAATTAACATCTCAGCGGATCTAGATAACTTGGTGGAAAAAAACATAGCCCCAATCATAGGTAAAGTAAGGAAAGATCTAGACCGTTACGAAAATCTACACTTATCATTAGTAGGACGTGTGAATATTATTAAAATGCTGGTATTGCCTAAATTTTTATATATCTTTAGAGCAATTCCACTATTATTTGATAACAAATGGTTTAAAATCTGCGAGCAAATGATCAACCGCTTCGTTTGGGCAAGAGGCAAGACGCGGAGGGCCTTGAGGTTTATGTCGCTCCCGCGGGAAAGAGGGGGTTGGTCACTACCTGATTTAAAACTCTATTATTGGGCAGCGGCATTACAATGTATGGTGGGTTTGATTGGAGGAGCAGAAGAGGAGGGCTGGCATGATTTTGGATCGCTGGTCATTTATGGTCTGGCTTTCGGTATGAATGCTGAAATTTTTTTTTGATATTCTCAGAGGGCAGTTATTTTAAAAGAACACGTTTCAAGACTGTAATAGCTGCACATAATATTTGGAAAGGAATATCTAAAAAGGTGGGAATTGGGAAGTATAGTTTTTACACCAGATTAAAAAATAACCCCTCGCTTTCTAGTGAGGTCTTCTCGGATAACGTATTTCAAGAATGGGACAGGCGGGGGATAAGAAAAGTCGGAGATATGATGGGTTCCCATGGCATATTACAATTCACAGAATTGCAAAAGAGGTTTAACTTGGACACTAAACATTTTTTTAAATATCTTCAAATAAGAAGCTGTCTCATAAATAAGCAAGGGGGCGCATCGGGCTTCGAAAGAAATGCAATAATGGATCTTATGGAAAAAGGTATAGACTGCACGATTAAAAGATTTTATTTAGAGATGACGAAAATAAAGAAGGATGATTTAGAGAAATGGGGAGACAAATGGTCTATGGATTTAAATTTGGATATAGACGTGGGCAGGGACATCTTTACTGAATCAATGGAAATGGGTAGGACAGCGCTGTGTTCATCGTCCCTCCAAGCTCAGCATTATAAGATATTATATCATTTGTATTACACGCCCGCTAAGATTGCTCAGTGGGGTGGTATAACTGGAAATACTTGTTTTAGATGTGGAAATGTAGATGCAGATCTGTTACATATTTTTGTAAGTTGCCCCCACTTGGATAAATTGAAACAAGATATTGCGAATTTCTTTCAGATTGCTATGACCTCGAATATAGAATTAACACCAGCTGTTATGTTATTGGGGCTAAGTATTGGTGAGCAACCGACTTGTAAGTATTTTCTGTTTGTTTCAATGGCGATTTTGAGGTTGATTGTGGCAACGGCCTGGCTAGATCCTAACTCTCCAACTTATCATCAATGGTTAGGCAAAGTAATGTCTATACAAAAGTTAGAAACAGCTATATATGCCAGAAGGGGGAAAAATGGTAAGAAAATGGGAATACAAATTTGGGAACCCTTCATTCGATGGAAGGTAGGCTTGGGTCCTCAGGGGGGGATGGAATAGTTTGTTTACTATTTGATTTTGTTCTCTGTCTGTAATACTATGTTTAATTCTTTGCTGCAAATGGATTGAAATTAATGTGCCCTGTTAATGTTATAAAGAAAATGGGGGGGGGGGGAAGAAAAACCAATAAAATATATATTTTTTTAAAACAAGTAAATCCTGGTGCATACCCCCAATCAAACAAACAACACCCTTATATGCCAGCTTTTGGACTTGTGAAATCTCAGAATACTTAAATCCAATGGTATGTATTCAGCAGATGAGGAGAGTGATCCTTCCAGCTCCAAATTCAAATGAAAAGTGACCAGAGGATGGGCAGGAGCCTGCTGGGCAGGAATAGAAAGTTGGAGTCTATGGGGCCCTAGGTTCCTGTTGTTAAAAAAAAAACTTCTTGTACAAAAAAAACAACTCCATCGGCCCATTGGAGAAGAAAATCCACACGAAAGCCTCTCAGCTTCTTCTCAAGCACAAAAGTTTGCAAACAGCACTACATTGGCACTGTTGCAGCCGGAAGCCGTGCAAACGATGAAAACTGCGCGAGCTGGCTAGTGGCCTATAATTATCATTGCACTCACTCGCTGCATATTAAATATTGAGCAAACAAACTTAAAAAAATTACACTCTGTGCTCAGTGAGGTGGAATTCAGGACCTCTGCAATCCACTGTGGAGTGCCCAAATTCTGCAAATCCGCGAGCAGAACGTAGTTTACCATTTGGGCCTATTGAGTAGGAGACTTGGCCAATGAGATATCATCTCATGTGTCACAGACACAGTCTTGGGCTCCCAGTCATTAGGAGTAATGGTGGCCTCCCAGGACTCCCAAGCTCGGTCATTGCACCAGGTGGCACCGGTTGGCTCGGGAGAGGGGGGCAGGGGTCCTTCCAGACCACACTACTGGGATGTTTTCATCAGTTGCATCTCTTTTATCTCAATTAGCAGGCTTAGCAGCTGGAACTCAAGGATGTCATGCCCTTACTTCTCCCTGGGCCCCTGTACCCTCATTTCTGCCTGCCATCACTGATTTGTAGTAGCAGGTTCAGTCCACTGTGAAGACACAAGAAGGGTCAAGGTCAGACAATGCTGCCCAGAGCATGGGCTTGGGGGCCCATCGGTAAGCAAGGACCCAAGGGACTAAGGGGCAGATTTATGTTGGACTTGCACCACGTTTACGCCGCTGTTGCGTCATGCAATGGCGCGGAAACGTGGCGCATCCTTGCGACTTATTTACAACGTGACGCATCTAGGCAGATGCGTCACGTTGTAAAGCCCTGCGCCACATGAAACCTGCGTCATGTTTCATGTGGGCGTTCTGTCGCAGGGTGGGCGTTTCACTGAGTCAGTTTTACGATGCTGCTGGGTCAAATCCTTACGCCTGCTTGAAGCAGGGGTAAGGAGTGACGCACCACATTATGTATGGGTGGCCTCTGTACATTGCAGGAGTTGCGTCGCACTTGCAACGCTACTCCAGCAATGCGCCGCCCGTACACCACAAGATGCGTCACGCATCTGCCCTTCCTTGCACCATGGTACGCCGCATTGTAAATGCGGCGCATCTGTGGTGCCGCAAGGAGGGAATTGCGTGATGCATCAGTTCTGGCGCATCCCTGCTGATTTGCAGAGATGCGCCAGAACTCATAAATCTGCCCCTAAGGGTTCTGCCAAGAATTCTGGCTCTATTTAAAAAGTGTTGGGTGGGCAAGACACATTGCTCTCCCGGCCAGGGAAGTTAGCATCACATGTCCCAATGGAAGTGAAGGAAATAATAAGTAATGGTGACTTTGTTGACATTTTATCACTGATTAGACCTAAGAGACGCGAGGCAAAGGAAAAAGAGTGGAAGGATGGGTCATTAAAGGACAAGAAGGCTAAGGTCGAGGAATCCATCACTAATTTGTTGTATGGTTTTAATGTTTTTATGACAGTAATGCTGGAAAGGAAAACTGAAGTAGCTGCGCTTATGATATTTTATGCCAATGCACATCACATGTATGGTGGAACGGTTTGGTTGTATTATGATGGGGATTACAGATGGCCGAAGGTAGAGGACCTTGAGACTGGATGAGAATAAACGGAGGTTAATGTATGGCTGAAAATAGTCAGCAGCAAATCTTCACTCAAACAGCCTTTTCGTACACAATGGGGTACAGTTGACAGAAAAGGGTCCTATTCAGCATTTAGTATCAAGTTGTGCACTTGGCCTGTGGGATCTTGTAAATTTGAACTTAAAAATGCAGTAAAAAATCTAGGGAGAAAGGAAAGGACTCTAAGTCATCTTACCAAACTTGTTTCTTTTCTACTCCCTTGGCTTAATTTGTACCCTAACAGTAAGGCGGTTCAGTTATTATATCAGGGTTTCACTACTGGGTTTTGCATTCCGGCTCATGATGTTGTACCTGTTCTTCATTGCAAAAACCTATTGTCTGTGCATACACACCTGGGGGTGGTAGCCCTGAGTTTGGAGAAGGAGGGCTTGTTAGGCAGGATTGCAAGTCCTTTCCCTGCACCCCGGTTTTCTGACCACTGGGTGTGGTCCAAAAGAAAGATCCCAGTCATTTCCGCCTGATCCATAATCTCTCAGTGCACAAGGGCTTGCCTGTCAATGATGTGAGCAACCCTGCATTGTGTTCAGTGACATACTCATTGTTTGACATGGCACTGACTAATCTGTGAAAGCTGGATCCCAGAACATATTTGTCAAACATGGACATTGAGTAAGCTTTTGGCTTCTGCCTATTCATCCTGATGATTATCATTTGCTTGGTTTTCAGAATGGTGGTCAATCGTTCTATGACAGATGTAAGCCAATAGGCTGTGCAGTCTCTAGTATCTATTTTTAGTAGTTCAGCTCATTGTTGCAATGGATGTTTGCATAAAATACTCATTACATGGACATCATCCATTACCTTGACAAATTTCTTTCATGCGTCAACCTGCTATGAGGGCCTGTAGTTGGGCTCTGAGGGAATTGATTTTTTGTTTAGAGATTTGGGGTCCTTTTTGCAACTTGACAAGAGAGTTGGCTCATACCAGTATGTCTTTCTTGGGAACTGAGATTGGCACTGTGGGAATGCAGTTTTTCTCATGACAAGGTTGGGGCCTTTCCCCCGAGAGCCCCGAGAGACCCATGCAAAGAAAAAGGGCTCTGAAGGGACTTCAGTGTATCGGAACCGCAGCAGCAGCCGAGGGCACCGAAACATAAACCCCAAAGCGAGTAGTAGAGTGGGAATCATGACAAATACGGGGAGAGCAATGTACTGGGAGGAGTGGCAAGATGGCGAACAAGAGATCGCAGAAACAAAACTGAAACCACTGCACGGAAAACAGAGGCTCAATGGCAAGCGACTGAGCCTGCACCAGCACCAGTACTGATAAGCCGCTCCAGTAAGTCAAAATAGCAGTCAGGTTAAGTCTTGAAAGCAAAGATGGTGTTAACACACTGATACAGAGGAGCGGCTGGGAAGGTCACGATAACAGCGACGCAATAGACACGACGGCAACCCAACTCCAGCTGGTAAATCCCAATGTGATACTGACCGAGGGATCTGGAGCCGGAGACAGCATGGGGGAACACGAAGAGAATGCCCTGGGGGGACAGCGCTCCGCCAAAAAGGACAAAAAGGGGAAGGAGAAAGCGAAACCACCACAACGCAAGATGGTGCTCGGTTCAGAGACCTACAAGTGGGTGGAGAAGCAGCATAGCAGCATCACACACAACGGCGACACTCCCCTGTAACAGCCTGTACCCCCTGCGCCTGCACCTCTGAGCAGCACGATGTATGACACGCGGATGGCAACAGTGAGTAGATGGTGGCGTCAGCGAGGGGAGGCTGACTGAGACTGCGAGCGGGCTCTGATCGTGTGCGTGATCACGAAAAAATCGAGAGAAGGCTTCCAACCGGAAAGTGTGCAAGACGGTGGATAGGAGGAATCATGTGCACAGGTGCTTGAGGTCCAACCCGTCACACACCCTGCCGAACAAAGTGGCGCCAGTCACACTCAAAACACTAAGCCCCACAGACTTAGAGTCCAACATAAGGGGATTTGAAGGAGTGGTGAAGGAGGCAGCAATAGACAAGCATACACCCTCACAGGCAGCTGGGAGGAAAAGTGAAACTGAAAGCGCCTTAGACTAAGGACAGCCTAAGGGGTGCCATAGTGAAGTGAAGTGTAGAAGACGACATAATAACAGTGTTCACTCCAGTGGGCGGTGACGGGAGCCTGCGTAACTACACTCTTCTCTCCTCTCCTAATTGTATTGCCTATTTTGTGATGTATTGTGTAATTGTTGAACTTTTTCTGTTACATTGTTGATTCTCATGTAAAGCACTCTGATACCTTCGGGTCTAGCCAGGGCTATATAAAACTCTATAAATGAATAAATAAATAAATAACATCAGCTTCAGGTTCTCGTGGGCCAACTTAATTTCACTCGCCCCATTATTCCCACGGGTTGCCCTTTTTCCAGGTTTATAGCAAGGGCAATGGCCAGTCTCACACAGAAACATCATCATACTAGGCTACAGACCGAGGTGAGGGAGGTCCTTATATTATGGTGGGAAATCTGCAACACTTTAATGGTTCAGTAGTTTGGCCAACCTCACCAGTAACTAGCAAGTCTTTGGCCTGTTTACTTATGCAGCTGGCAGTATCAGTTTTGTGGCCATCCCTGGGCAACAACGGTGCAGGGTGGACTGGCCAGCTGAGTGGAATGAGAGCGGGTTGACTGAGAATGTTGTCTTTTTAGAACTGCTTCCCATAGTGGTTGCAGTCACCATCTGGTCGTATCTTTTCCAAGAGAGGTCAGGGGATTTTTGCCCAGACAACGTTGGTTATCGATCATATAAACAGGCAGCGTGCTTCTTGTAGACATCTATTGAGGCTTTTGAAGCATCTTGTTTTTCTTAGCTGAAGCTGAATGTTGTCTTTAACCCAATGAGTAGCCACTGAAAATCCTTCAGTGCCAAGCCATTTAATGACTTTGTGGTTTGTGTAATTATGATTATACTGTTGAGAAACTATATATTTTTGGTTTCAGTACTTCTTCTACTATGACAATTTATGTATAAAACATACATTTCTAAAACACCCTGAAGTCACATTACACAATTTAAGATGGCTGACAGGTGGCTGTGAAAATGATACGTGTAATTGACTGCGTTGTCTGTTAGAATAAAAAGAATCTTACTTATCTATTATTACATGTATGTTAGCATTTGCGGCGCTTTTTTATATGTAGGTGCAATTTTGTGCTACAATTGAAACTTATACTCTGCTATTTCTGAGAAAAAAGGCCTCTGTTAGGTTCTGTTTCTCCAAGGTTAGGTTTTGCTTCCCTAATGACTACACAGTTCTTATTAGTGCATGCATTTCCCCTAAGATAGAAACCTTCTCCCACTTGTCTAGTGGCGGGCACGGGCAGAATGACCTTGACTGCTTGATAGTGTGTGCCCGGCTGCAGAATCAAAACTTATTTTTGTAATCTACTGTTCTGCTGCATCTGCTTGGAAAATTCCATTGTGGGCATGACTTCATTGGTTCTGAAATGTACATAATGAATATCTATCCTTGCTGGTGCCAGTCCTGATGCAGCACTCCTAAGTGACTGGGCTGACAGGGCTCCAATCTGAGAGTACCCACATAAACAGATATTGGTTTGTATTCTTTACTGCGTGACCAACTCTTCATTTGGTATGCAATGCTGAGAGGCAGTTGTGAGTGACCCTGGTGACCCTAATCGGGTCACTTCCTTCATAGGGTAATAAAAAGATATTGTTTTCCAAATGCAGATACACAGAAATATGTATTATTCTGTTTGCTCAACAGGTAAAAAGGCAGGTTTTGATTTCCATTTTGTCTTTTATGTTTTTATGGGTATCTGTCATACTACCACATAGATATAACCTCACTTTTTAACAACAAGGGACCCCAATTCAGTCAGGCAGGGACCTCGGGGAACAATTTTATGGAAACAACAGTGGTCCCATGCATATGTAATAAAACACAACCAATAAATATAGACGAAATCGCTTCTATATTTTCAGAAGGACATGTCCAGCCGGACAGAGGTCTTTCAGGTTTACTTAATAAACAAGATTCTTCAGACAATAGAAGTGAGGAATACCTTCCACAGTGCCCCTATGTTGTACACAAGCCTGTGCCCAACACTCACGGGGTGATTATAGTTGAAGAAAATAGGAAAGGTTCAAGGCAAAACAAACGTTTTTCTGTTTACATACAAATTGCACAGAAAATATCAAGCTGCACCATTACATAAAATCAATCAATCAGATTTGTATCGGGTGCATAAGCAAGTCGACGGCATTTCGGTTCCATTAAGGAATCATGGGAACCATCATCAGGACAATTAAATACTTTGCCTTTACACTAAACCCCAATTTTGCCTATAAGAAGAGATAAAAAGTATACTTTAGGTACAAAATACATAAGAAAAAACGTAAAGTGACTCTTTGTGCACAGTGCACATGCTCATTCGTCAGGAAGTGAGATACTAGTCATAACAATGTTGTCGCGGTAGTGACCTTAATCTCAGCTATAAAGCATGCGTCCAGAGTTGCTATAATGTGCCTAAGGGACATTAGTGGTTGCGTAAGAATTTTGAGCGCAGTGTCCGTGAACTAGAGCTGTGGTAATGTGTACTTAACACTCGCCGATAAGTGGGACTATTTCAGAATAGGTGGGAGGTCCGCACTGCTTACCGAGGCAAAGCGCGTTAGGGCACAGATAACGAAATAATTCTTGATGCCCAGACCTGTCGCCCTGAAAAACGAATATCGCATGTTAAAACACCCCGGGATTTAAGACAACCGGTGGTCGGTAGGGAAGACCAAACAAACAATCTTACCACAATGTGGCGTCAGGTTAGCCAGTTTACGCGATCGTAACCGGACGACGCCAGGGCAAGCCTAGGTGAAAATAAGGTCCATTTTAGAACCGGAACAGTGGGCTAAAAACAGGGTTACTCCTCAGTCGTGATAATAAACTTACCGATTGCTTCGGTCATTGAGTGTATCCCTGGCGTGCTCGTGTACTGAGACCAGGAAGTGAAAAGGGGTTGGGTGCGCTGTGATTGGGCAGTGCACGGGAACTGGGGGCATAAGAATAAAGGAAGGACTAAGCTTCAGGGGCCATCTTGAGGTGGAACCTTACGTGAATAACATGCAAAGTGACTTTAAAATAAAGATTCATTTCAAGGAAACATTAACAGTTAATCGCTCGTTTTTGAACAGCGTCAAGAAAAGATTAAGTCACTTCAGATTAATGATGTCCAGTCCTCTTGCAGGTTCAAGCCGGAATTCAGGCTATCCGTCTTCAATATCCACTTTAATTCCTCTTTGTTGAGCAACCGACTCAGGTCACCACCTCTAGGTGGTACAATGATCTGTGTGATGACAGTCCAGCGGATCTCATTCTCAGTGTGTCCCTTGTCCAAAAAATGTTCAACCAAGGGAGCGTTGGGGGTTTTGCACCTAATGCGACTGCGGTGCTGGGAAATCCGTAATTTAATTTTTTGTTTTGTCTGTCCAACATAGATGCAATCGCAAGGGCATAAAATCGCATACACAAGATTACAACTGTTACAGTTAGTAAAGGTGCATAAATCATTCTTTACATCCCTGTACAAAAATTCTTTTCCCTCTATTGTAAAATCACAAACTACACATGAGCCACATTTAAAATGACCCCTTACGGGTGGTAATGACCAATGGTCATGCAGTGTAACATTCTTCCCCGGTGTAGCTGGTAGTGCTGCCCTCACTAGTTGATCCTTCAAACTTTTGTTTTTCTTGAAGGCAAAGAGAGGAACTTCCCAATTAAGGGGGCCTGAATTCAGAATATGCCAGTTTTTCCTTATGCACTGCGTTACCCGATGAGAAATGGCAGAGAAAGTGGTTACACATACTGTTTTCACATCAGTAATTTTTGGTTTAGGTTCTAGCAAAGTGTCACGAGGACAGTACCAGGCCCTTTTCATAGAGTTCTTGATCAGGCGTTTGGGGTAACCTCTGAACCTAAGTTTCTCTGACAGGGTGTTCGCCTCTAGGAAATAGTCCTCTTTCTTATAACAGTTCCTTCTAAGCCTTAGGAACTGTGAGTAGGGAAGGCTATCCCTTAGAGCTCTTGGATGACAGCTCCTATAACTAAGCAGGGTATTCCTCTCTGTGGGTTTACGAAATAGGGATGTGTATAAAGCCCCCTCCTGATGTTGAATGTTCAAATCCAGAAAAGGGATACAATTTTTATCAGAGGTTAAGGTAAATGTCAGCCCATTGCAATTGTTGTTAAGCCAGTGCGTCAGTCCTGAAAGATCTTCAATAGACCCACCCCAAATTAAAAAGATGTCGTCTATATAACGTTTCCAGAGTAGTAACCCTTGATGGAATGGGTTACTGCTAGGAAGAATAATGTGAGTTTCCAACCAATCCATATAAAGAATTGCCAGAGTCGGTGCAAAAATGGCTCCCATGGAGCAGCCCCGTACCTGCTGGTAAAATTCTGAATCATAGAGAAAGAAGTTTTGAGTCAGACAAATTTCCAGAAGCTGTATAATGAATAAGGTGGGCACCCTATGGGGACGTGCCCTGGTATCCAGAATGTTTTTCATTACAAATAATGAGTCTTTTTGGGGGATATTCGTGTACAGAGACTCTACGTCTAATGTACATAGAGTCTCATGTATAGGATCAAAGGGGTAGTTCTCAATCAAGCTGATCACATGCATACTGTCCCTCACATAGCAAGCAGTGGTCGGCACAAAATCCCTCAAAAAGTAGTTTACATAGTGGCCCAGTGGTTCCAGAACCGAGCCGCATCCAGAAAGTATTGGCCTCCCTGGAGGGTTATCAACCCTCTTGTGGATTTTGGGTAGTGTGTACAAGACAGGGGTTCTGGGATTAAAGATGTTGAGGAAATTGAACTCATGCTTGCTTATAATACCATTCTCCAACCCCTCCATGGTAATGGTTTTAATAAGCTTTTGAATATCCCTAGTGGGGTTGCAAGGCAGTCTAGTGTAATGATCAGTGTTGGATATCTGCCTGTGAAGTTCATTCCTCTAGTTACCAATATCCTGGAGGACTATTCCACCCCCTTTATCTGCCGATTTGATAATCAGTTTGTCATTATTCCTGAGGGAATTGATCGCACATCTCTCCTCAAGGGAAATATTGTACGGTATAAAGACATGGGATTTCTCTATCTTAGATATTTCCTTCAGAATGACCTTTTCAAAAGTTACAATCTCTTTCGGGATCATGTTAGCAGTAGGGGAGAAAGTAGAAGGAGGTCGAAATGGTGTAGTGACACTCTTAGTTTCAGATGGGTTAAGCTCAAAATATGAGCGTAGTCTCAACTTTCTGAAAAAGCCGAATAATTCAGACTGAAGGTTCAAGAAGTTAGGATAGGTAGTAGGAACAAAGGAAAGCCCCTTACTAAGAATGGATAGTTCAGGGGTGGTTAGAGTATGGTTGGAAATGTTGAAGATGGGAACAGTATTAAAATTAGCATTATCTGTTACCACTGGTAAAACTTTTGTCTGGTCTGGCGTTCTCCTGGTGGATTGTGCCATCGTTTCTGCTGTTTGACTCTCCCTCTCTTCTGGGGTTCTGGATTGCCCCGGGATAAAAAAGGAATCTGATTGCGTGTTGGTCCACTGCCCCCCTCACCTGGATCCGAGCTATCGGATGAGTCAGCTGAGGAGTCAGTAAAGCCAACCACAGTATTTCTGTTATTGAAACGTCCCCAGGGTCTGGGTGTTGGTTGATGGTGCTGAAAATTACGGTTTGTATAAAAATCTTTATTTAAATAAGGGTATGCTCGTTCAGGGGAAAAGAGTTTGATGTCTTTTTTTACTTTATTAGTTTTTTTATTTTGCTCTATACGGTGGAATTCAGAGACCGTCTTCTCAATTTTCTCTAACAAGGCCTTAGTATCCTTGATTTCTTTATCATCAACTATTTGTTTCTCCAAATCTTTGATGATAACCTCAAGCTTTTTTAGTTCTTCACCTGCAGTTTCTATACCCAAGACCAACCAATGCTTAGAACAGGTGGTTCCTATACTGCTAAAGCCTGATATATATTTAGGGTTGTCAGTGAAAACTCCTGGGATATTTCTGACTTGGAGGCCGAGCGGTATAGTATTAGATTTGAGATATTGAGTTAACATCAAAGTCATCAACTCCAACCTGACATATTTCTTCCTTTGTTTCTCTAGCTCAGCAGAAACGTTAGTACTATTTGTAGTGGTGTTTTCTTCCTGATCGGAAAACAAAGAGGGACCTGCACAGATTTTGTTCATGTATTCCAGTGAATATAGAGGAGCTGTATCAGACATCACAACGAAAACTAGGAATGAAAGTGTAGAACAGTCTAGTCCGTTCGTGCACAGGTAGGAAAGCTAATGACCACCTAGGAGAAGTGGGAGGAAGGGAGAAAACCCTTGCAATCAGTTGATTGCGCACAATTCACTTTTTAACAACAACGGACCCCAATTCAGTCAGGCAGGGACCTCGGGGAACAATTTTATGGAAACAACAGTGGTCCCATGCATATGTAATAAAACACAACCAAAAAAAAACCAAAAAAAAAAAAACCACATAGATATAAAGCACATACATTTTTCACGTGTTTCTATTCTTGTGCAGAATCTAAAGTTATAAGCTTAGCAGAATTGGTTTACTGTGGTAAAATGGATGTCTCAGAGACACCAGTTAGTACAAACACGAAAATACATATTTTTGCTGCTTTTGACAGCACTTTTCGTCCTGCAAAATGGTCAACATGCTGTTACATATGTTGTAGTTTTTCATATAAATGCTCTTAATTTTGTGATTTGAGATGTGTTCAACATCTCAAAATGTATGTTCTGACTTGCACAGTAGTGATGCATATTTTGTGAATAGGCAGCATACGATTTCATGCATAGTCTCTTGAAGGTTACATTCATTGACCTTTGACCCCAAATGGTAGCTCCTGGAAGTGTGCAAAGGATTTATCTTTGTGACAAATAAATTGTTTATGCAAAGCAAGGTATCATTGGAAAAGTCATTGTCTGATTTCACAGATCAACTAGTCAAATTTCTTTAAGCGGTTAAACAAACATGACCTTTGACCCCTATATAGACATGTTTGATCCTTTTTTGTTTTTATTCTGTTACCTTTGGATCAATTTCAGCATATGTGGTATTATCCGACTTGTCAAGAAAAGTAAAAATAAAACCTTTCTTCAAATTGTTGTTGGAGAGGTCATAATATTTGACCTTTGACCTATATTTATTTATTTATTTATTTATTTATTTATTTATGAGATTTGATAAAGCACGAACAAATGCCCTTGGGCGTCTCGGCGCTGTTTGCACTTATTGTAAGTATTTTAAGGTGTGTTTTCCATTATGGCTAGATAATTTTTTACAAGTATAACAGTGTTTGAATAACCATGATAGGTACTTACATTTTTCTTGGTTAAATTGTTATGGGGGGGTCATGTGGTTTGAACTTTGACCTCTATTATCACAGTTTTAAGGGTTTTATGGGCATTAATCCATTACTCTTAGATCATTTTTTAGAAGTGAGGCATTATTTGAATTGTCATGATGAGTACTTACATCCTATTTAGTTACAGTTTTGGAGGAGGTTATGCTTTTTGACCTTAGACCTCTAATTATACTTGTTTAGGTGGTTCAATGTCATTATTGCACTCCCATTGGATCATTTGTTACTAGTGTTGCATTATTGTAACTGTCGTGAAAAATAGTTAAATTTTCATTTGGTTTAATAGGGTTTGTGGATCATGTTTGTTGACTTTTCACCTCTAATTTCACTATTGTAAGTCCTTCTAGGTCATGAATCCATTACAGTTGGATCTTTCCTGTTCCTATGACACGCTACACCTCTACTTACCTCTGCAGTCATTGGTCTCCCTCCTGCACCCTCCAGAGCGATACCTGCAGTCGGTTTGTCAAAAGAAGAAACCCCATTGAAAAGCATTGGACTTCCAACGTCGAAGTGGTACTCTGTGCATGGCTCCCCTGTGCCCTTGGGGGCATGGGTTTGGTGCTGATTTGTATCCCCATGCTTGGGCTAACCCCTAAAGCTTGGCTCCTGCAACCAATTTACTTAACGATAAGCAGTGTGGCTCCAAAACCCTCAATCTCCATTGAAACGCATTGGGCCTAACTTCGCATTTGACCTTAGCACCCAGCTGCCCCTGTGTAGCTGGTGGTGCAGTTTTGGTACTCACCTGACCCTTTGCCCTTGTTGAGCTTTGGACCCAAATACTGGAACTGTAAGTATGGTACATACCTTTTTAACCACAATAATGTTTTCCCCGTAGGATAACACAGAACTGTTTTGAAAATATTCTAAGTGTCGAATTCTGAAAATGAAAAGTAGTATTAATTAAAAAATCTGATTGCAAAGAACTAAGACTTAAAGTAAAATACAAACAAAGTATATTTTTCCTAATTGGTGTGGAGCTACTTTTGAGTCATGTGTCAATTATTGATAAAGTTTGAGCAATACATATCTTACTCTTTTCTGTGTTAGGCCTAAGGCTCCTCTTCCACACTACCACTAATAGAGCATTTTGGGTTTTACAATGGGCCCTGTACATTCTTAGGGAACCTCCGGTCTCTGTGAATAGTATTACCACCTCGTGGCAATATCATATACAGAGCCAGCTTCCTACACTTTTTCATATAATTCACTTTAGAAACTCCTCTAAGTTTGAAATCAGAGAAAGAAAAGCAAACACCAATGCTGCCGCAATTTGTCAGAAGACATAGCCAGATATTTGACCTCTGTCTGTGAAGCACCCTCAAATGTGAAAAGTTAAACACAGAACTTAAAGTCATCTTTATTTTGTTCTAGGACTTTCCCAACCCACCAAAAATGACACAACGTGTGATTGAGGATGACACCTTTTCATTGCCTATAAGCTGATTGAGAAGTGTGGCTCACTGGTTAGAGCAGGCAGACCCTGATGCAGAGGTCAGACCCGGGACCAGGGTTCAATTCCCGACGCGGCAGGGTCTTCAGCCCAAATGTCCACGGACTTGATAATTCTCGCCTCGGTGCCTACTCGAATCATGGGTTCACACTCTGCAGCTCTGGGCAATAGCTTGCTTAATCTCCACTATGGCCCCCCCTCGGCGGGATGCCTGGTCTTCACCTTGGGGATGCCCAGTAGGGGTAATCTCGCAGGGAAAGCCTGGACGGGTTCCCAAAGCAAGTGCTAAGAGACCTGTCGGTGATTTGGCGCTATATAAATCAAAATTAACATAACATTTTTATTGACAAATGGATTTCTTGATTCAAAGCCACAGAGAACTCTTTCTTTTTGATACTGTTAAATGTCCAAGTTTTAGACAGGTTATTCACCCCGACCCCCATTTGGTTAATATCAACCAATGTAGCAGTCTGGTATGCAGCTCCCTGCAGGTGTCAAAAGGCACCCCCAACAGGCAACATGCAACAATTCCCATAAAAACCTGACACATCCGGATTCAACATTACTCTGGGCAAGCTTGGTACAGTATTTTACTTCAGGTACATAAGAGTTCACAGGTGACTCTATTGCCTGAGGCAGCCTTCAGAGGTTGAAAAAGAATAGCCTTGCTCTGTGAAGGAAGGGTATTGTAATTTGTATAACACAATCCCCATGTCCTTTCCATACTACCCGTCTCCAAGGCATGTGAAGCCAAGTTTCAAACATTGTCAGTCATATCCAGATACGAATCAAGCAAAGGTAGGTATAATGTTCCCAAAAATACATTTCAAGCATTCCTTAGAGAACAAGTGACCACAAATATTTTTACAATTGCTTCAGGTTTTCTACATCTTCTGAAGGCGCTGCAGAACAGAGCTCAAAAAGTAATTGTGCCAGGATTATGTTTATTTAGCTCACGTAAAGATGAATGCACGTACTCAGGACACAGTACCATGATTGACCCTCTAATCCACTAGATCCCACTCTGTCATGTTATCTTGTTCAAACATGTCTCCCTTCACCGATCTACTCTCCACTTGTAACTCCACTTTCGAACCAGTCTCTTTTAGCACAAACCATATTTGCTTTCGACTACAATTCACCTCTCCTTCAGCTTTACCTTGTCTTTTTGTACTCTCACTCTATAATTTCATCTCTTATGCAGCTCCTGTATCTCTTTGACTATCCTTTCCTGCACATATCTGCATATTCTAACCTCTCCTACAACTCAGTCATGTCTACTCTTCCAACACTTTAAAGTGTCTTACCCATTGTAAAGCTTTTTCTCATTTGTCCTGGGTTAGCGTAGCAAGGATGCCATGGGCCCTGGTACAAACAAGGATATGGGCCCTCTAACTAATGTTGGGGGACAGTAAAATCCTCATTGTCAGGGTTCACTTGGCTGGGTGCCACTGCACTTACTGCACCAGTTAATTTCTTTTCGGCCCTCACCTCTCCAGTAGCTGACTCTCTATATCCACTCTCTTTCATTTTTCATCACTTGCAGCTATGTCACTGTTCATGCTCCAGAAATCCCTATGCCCCTCACATCTTTGCAGCTCGCTTTCATTCTCTCTCTCCTGCTCCATTATTGTTAACTGCTATCAGACACCCTACGAGTCAAGTGATATGCACTACTTCAAAGGGAGACCAAAAATCTGATTCTGTGAGGTAGAAACAAACTTTTGAAAAAGAGGTCCTTCTGACATCTTACTAACTCAGAGCCACAATGATTCTAGGTGTATAAAAGGGAGAGCTTTATATGACATTCAAATAGAGGCCCTTTTCAATTATGCCTATATAGTTGTCAATAAGAGTAATGGTTGAGAAAATTGGAGTTCTGTCAAAGTGAAGTGATACTCTGCATGGCCTGAGGTATATTTGGTGTATGCAGTAGTATTATATTTAGACACAATCTTTTTCGATCATGCTCTGCTGCTTGAATCGGCAGACTATGGTTAGTCTATGGCCAATTAAAAACAAGAAAGGAACAAGACAGCATGAAATAAGGTATGCCATGGGACAATGGCAGTGTCACATGTAGTTAATGCCCTTTTCAATCATGTTCACTGCTTGTCAGCAAGGGCAAAGCTGGATACCATGGAGAGACTTGAGGCTTTCTATTGTTGGCCAGTCCAACATAATTAAGATGATTTTTTCCCCCAAGATTCTATATCTCATCAGGGTCATACCCCTGGAATTTTAAAAAAACGCTGGTTTAAGGGGTTGGAGAATAATAAATAATTATCTGGGCACATGGGAAGACTGGGAGAGCATTGAAATTCCTGACACTTGCAAGAGAGAGAGGATGATGGGCAGTGCCAGATCTCACAGAGTACACCTACTACTTTTGGTATTCACAGAATGCACTTACTACTTTTGGTATTCACAGAATGGATTTACGACTACTAACTTTGCGTCCACAGTCAGGCCGGAAATTCCAGCCCCCAAGCTTCCAACTTGGGGGCGGAGCGTGCAGCCCAGAGGCGGAGCTTGCGGCTTGGAGGCGGAGCTTCCGGCTCAGAGGTGGGGATTTAGCCATGGCTGAAATCTCCACCTGTGGGCCGGAAGTTCCGCCCCCAAGCTTCTGACTTGGGGGTGGAGCGTGCTGCCCAGAGGCGGCGCTTGCGGCTTGGAGGCGGAGCTCCCGGCACAGAGGTGGGGATTTAGCCATGGCTGAAATCTCCACCTCTGTGCCGGAAGTTCCGCCTCCGGGTCGCAAGCTCCTCCCCCAAGCCGGGGGCTTGATTGCATTAGTAAACCATGTGATTTAGTGTTGTTGGCAACATAACAAGTCGGTTTGGTAGGGAATTAAACACAGTATCCTGAATGTAAATTAAAGCTTGCCAAAATATAAAAAATGTGTGAGTAAGTTTTTAACCTAAGTTAAATTACGTAATATGCAAACGATCGTTAAATTGAATACAAAAAACGATGACTTGTGTCAACTTGCGTGTAACATCAAGTTGATATGATTAAAGTATGAAAGACCGTTTTTGCTTCAAAAACCGTAAAATTAGTTTCATGCAATGAACTGTGGTGTAAAAAGGATAAAGGGATTAGCCCAAACTTTTGGGACGATTTACCTCCGATATAAAGCGTGTAGCTGTGTCAAAAAATAGTCTTACTGGCGTGAATGCGAAGGTTCGTGTGTCCATTAAGTTTGGTAAAACCTAGTTTGGTGATAGAAAGTTTAAATGGACCGATGGAGTCCATGAGCCAATCAAATCAGTGCTTCACTTAGTTTAAGGAAGAGATACGTTTGCAATTTCTTGCAACAAAAAGAAATTAGTGCGAAAGTTTGTAACCACAACATCAGAATCAGAAAGTCGCTGTTGCCCGTAGTTTGAAATTGGTTTTAGGAACCGATAGTACAACCGAAAAAAACATATTCTACAAAGAATTACAATAGAAATAGAAGAATGTGGATGAAAATGCTCAGTGCGTTCATAAGTGAACTACGAAGACATGGAAATTTGAGGAACATCCATTCTAATGGCATGTATCTGAAGTAAAAATTGTTACAATATTTATGCTGGTGTTCATCATTCGTGAACTAACTATGAGAACATTTAAATAGAAGAAAACTTTGTCTTGTGAACGTATGCCTTACAAAATAATCTGTGAAATGTTTTAACTAGTATTCTCAATAACGTGTCTGGTTTAACTGAAAGAGGGTGCAGGATAATTGTTGTGGTAAAGCATGTGCATCAACAAAGTACAAATTACATGGTTTTTACAACAATGAATTGTATGCAATCTTATCTATTAACACAAAAGGAAGGCTGATGGCTTTACTATCTGTAAATTTGATGTTGAATACTTCATACTTCAAAAAACTGTTACATAGTTTATACCCAATATCCACTTCACAAAAAACAGCTAAGATCCATCCTTTCATTGAGTCCCTTAGGATTTACTGAATTAAGGAAGTTGATCCAGTCTACTTCTCCTTGCAGGAGATATTTAGAATTGTCACGTACGCTGATTACAGGAATTTGTTCAAGGACACAAAAACGCAATTGACTATTGTTGTGTTGAGTGCTGTTAAAGTGTATAGCCACTGGTGATATGATGTTTCTAGTGCATATATTACTTTTGTGTTCATTTAATCGAATCCTGATTTTGCATTCTGTTTTTCCAACATATACAAGACTACAAGGACACTTTAACATATAGATAAAGTTTTCACTATTGCATGTAGCATTGACCTTAAGTTTAATCAGTGTTCCTTGCTGTGGGTGTCAGATGGTAACACCTTTGATTATCACATTGCAATTTCCGCAGTTGTAGCATGGTACAATACCTTTAAAGGTTCCTAGTTTAGTTTCTCCAGTGTATTTTTAAGTCTGTTTCAAGTTTCAGGTTCTTTGATAAGTGAATCTAGGTTGTATTTCAAAAATAGATCTGCAATCAGGTTCTGTTTTTAGCATCAACCAGTATTTTAAAATTGCTTTTTAGATGAGATAGCTGTGTGTTGAAAAGTTGGACACAAATACACATCTGTTTTCCTCTTTACTCATTTTTCTGGGCTGTAGTGAATTTACTCTGGTTATGGTTTTTACCTTGTTCATTGCTTCTTGTAATATGGGTTCTGGGTATCCTCTGTCTCAGAATTTTTTAATGCAAATCTTTTGGCTTTCGTTAAATAAGTCATTGTTGGATGAAATTGTTTTTAATCATAATAATTGAGAGTATGGGAGATGTTTTTTGAGTGATGGTTGGTGAAAAAAATGAAAATGTAGGAGATTATTTCTGTCTGTTGGTTTTGTATAAATTCCTGT
Organism: Lissotriton helveticus; assembly: GCF_964261635.1. Classification (NCBI taxonomy): domain Eukaryota; kingdom Metazoa; phylum Chordata; class Amphibia; order Caudata; family Salamandridae; genus Lissotriton; species Lissotriton helveticus. The sequence continues at coordinate 35,524,461 of NC_136064.1, read as the reverse complement.
GGTTAATTGTCCCTCGTTGTTAGTGATACAAGTATCTAGGAACGTTATCTGATGGGTGCTTACGGTACGTGTGAATTCAATCCTTTCATCAACTTTATTCACATTCTCAATGGCTTCTACTAATTTCTTCTCAGGTCCTGCCCATAGGATGAAAATGTCATCAATAAACTTCTTGTATGCAATCAGGTATTTCTTCCAAGGTTCTTGACCTAAAGCGTGATGAAGTGCATTATAAAATTTGCATATGTTGGTTTGGCACAATTGCCCATGGAAGTTCCCGATGCTTGGATGAAATTGGAGTCTTGCTATTTAAAATAACTATGGTATAATGTGAAGTGTAGTAGGTCCATGAGAAAAACTTTCAATGTTTCTTCTTTATCACTGTTAATGAGAAACAATCGTACAACTGCCATGCCCAAATCATGGGGGATGGACGTGTAAAGAGACTTTACATCTATTTTACATAGGATGGTATTGCTGGTGGCTTCAGATTTTAACGATTCCAATGTGTTCAGAAAATCTGTGGTGTATTTGATATACGTTAATGTGTATGTTACCAAAGGTTGAAGATTTCTATCAAGGTATTTGCCAACTGGTTAGTGTATTGAATTAAATATGGATACAATAGGTCTGAAAGGTGGCAAGGTAGCGTGTTTGTGTATTTTACGGATCATGTGGATATATTGGATAGAAGGGTTAACTTTGATGAGCCAATTCTTGTCTTCACTTGTGATTGTGCCAGAGTCCAAGGCCTTTGTGATGATTTCTAACAAAATTCTTTTAAACTCTTTAGTGGGGTCCCATGTTATTTGCGTGTATGTGTTGGTATCTTGTACATGTTCTTGGACTTTTTCAGCATAATAGCAAGTGTCCATGATCACCATGGCTCCTCCTTTGTCTGCCTGACAGATGGTAAATTCTGGATTGGAAGCAATTTCTTTGAGAGTTTGTTTTTCTTTTTGCGTCATGTTAGATGATTTGGATTTCTTTTGTTTGTAAATATTGTGAAATTCTTTTTTTACAATGGTTTAAAAGCATCCATAACTTTATGACTCACAGGTGTAGTGAATGTGCTTGTGTTCCTTAAGCCCATAAGTGTATTGGGTTTGTGTTGTGTTGTTTCTTCCACTATGTTGTTATAAAAGTGTCGCAATCTTAATATTCGCGTACATTTGTAAAAACGTATTTCTGTTTCCAAATTATTTGAATGATATATAGGAACAAAAGAGGACCCTTTTTGTAGTGTGTTACGTTAAAATTGAGTGAAGTGATGTTTGGAGATGTTCATCACGATTGTTTCTGACTCCGTGTGCCCTTTGGCACTGGCTGAGTGTCCCTTTGTGGTTCCCCTCCTGCCTCGTCTGGTGGTCTTTGGCCTCTTTCTAAAAAAGACTGATTTTCGCTCATGGTAGATGATGTTGATAGAACAATCGCAATGGACCGCACACCGCTAGCTCCTCCTCCGGATCGCCCCTCGGGACTCTGGTACATGGAGTTCTTGAGTGGTTCACCCATGTGGTTGCAAGTAGGTACTTGTTGGACTGATGATCTCTAGACCCTATACATGTCCCGGGTTTTTGGATATCGCCCGAGACATGGCTCGGGTTTCGGGATAACTTCCCTCATCAGTAGAGAAAATAGGGGTGGAAGAGAAGGCCGCCAAACAACCGTCAAAGGCCTCGATGCCCAAACCGGCATGCAGGTGCGTCGTCCAGGAGCCCGTCGGCTCAAAGCTCAAGGGAGCCAATTTGTTGAACAATCGCAATAGACCGCACACCGCTAGCCCCTCCTCCGGATTCCCCTCGGGACTCTGGTACATGGAATTCTTGAGTGGTTCACCCATGTGGGTGCAAGTAGGTACTTGTTGGACTGATGATCTCTAGACCCGATACATGTCCCGGGTTTTTGGATATCGCCCGAGACATGGCTCGGGTTTCGGGATAACTTCCCTCATCAGTAGAGAAAATAGTTAGGGGTGGAAGAGAAGGCCACCAAACAACCGTCAAAGGCCTCGATGCCCAAACGGGCACGCAGGTTCGTCGTCCAGGAGCCTGTCGGCTCAAAGCTCAAGAGAGCCAATTTGTAGAACAATCGCAATGGACCGCACACTGCTAGCCCCTCCTCCGGATCGCCCCTCAGGACTCTGGTACATGGAGTTCTTGAGTGGTTCACCCATGTGGGTGCAAGTAGGTACTTGTTGGACTGATGATCTCTAGACCCGATACGGTTGTATGTTTAAACAACTACTGCCGGAACCACAACTTCCTTAACCACGATTGCCTAACCACGATTTATCTTAACCACTACCTTTTTTTAGCACGACTTCCTTAACCACGAAATGTTATATCTCGTTTTTGGCCATTAGATGGCACTATTGTAATTATAATACTTCTTGCGTGAACCTTTCTTTTTAAAAAATCGGATCTAAATGTATTATCTTATTATTCTTTTACAACGCATACCATTATCTCTTTTTTTTTATTTATCATTTTTTTGTGGGGGGAGACCCCAACGCCCCCTTTTATCCCTTAATTTTTTGGAGTGATTTTTTACAGGTGCAGAGTGTAGTGGAGAGACTCGTTGTTTAGGGAAGTCGTGCTTAATGAAATTCGTGGTTTTTGTAAGTCGTGGTTCCGGCTTCGTTGTTCAGGTAAATCGTTGTACAATCTTCATTGTTAAGGATGTTTCCCACCCGATACATGTCCCGGGTTTTTGGATATCGCCCGAGACATGGCCCGGGTTTCGGGATAACTTCCCTCATCAGTAGAGAAAATAGTTAGGGGTGGAAGAGAAGGCCACCAAACAACCGTCAAAGGCCTCGATGCCCAAACGGGCACGCAGGTTCGTCGTCCAGGAGCCTGTCGGCTCAAAGCTCAAGAGAGCCAATTTGTAGAACAATCGCAATGGACCGCACACTGCTAGCCCCTCCTCCGGATCGCCCCTCAGGACTCTGGTACATGGAGTTCTTGAGTGGTTCACCCATGTGGGTGCAAGTAGGTACTTGTTGGACTGATGATCTCTAGACCCGATACGGTTGTATGTTTAAACAACTACTGCCGGAACCACAACTTCCTTAACCACGATTGCCTAACCACGATTTATCTTAACCACTACCTTTTTTTAGCACGACTTCCTTAACCACGAAATGTTATATCTCGTTTTTGGCCATTAGATGGCACTATTGTAATTATAATACTTCTTGCGTGAACCTTTCTTTTTAAAAAATCGGATCTAAATGTATTATCTTATTATTCTTTTACAACGCATACCATTATCTCTTTTTTTTTTATTTATCATTTTTTTGTGGGGGGAGACCCCAACGCCCCCTTTTATCCCTTAATTTTTTGGAGTGATTTTTTACAGGTGCAGAGTGTAGTGGAGAGACTCGTTGTTTAGGGAAGTCGTGCTTAATGAAATTCGTGGTTTTTGTAAGTCGTGGTTCCGGCTTCGTTGTTCAGGTAAGTCGTTGTACAATCTTCATTGTTAAGGATGTTTCCCACCCGATACATGTCCCGGGTTTTTGGATATCGCCCGAGACATGGCCCGGGTTTCGGGATAACTTCCCTCATTAGTAGAGAAAATAGTTAGGGGTGGAAGAGAAGGCCGCCAAACAACCGTCAAAGGCCTCGATGCCCAAACCGGCATGCAGGTGCATCGTCCAGGAGCCCGTCGGCTCAAAGCTCAAGGGAGCCAATTTGTAGAACAATCGCAATGGACCGCACACCGCTAGCCCCTCCTCCGGATCGCCCCTCGGGACTCTGGTACATGGAGTTCTTGAGTGGTTCACCCATGTGGGTGCAAGTAGGTACTTGTTGGACTGATGATCTCTAGACCCGATACATGTCCCGGGTTAATGGTGTTGATGGTGTTGTAGTCTTGTGAACTACTCTGTTCTCTTCTCTTGGTTGTTTTTGATCTCCTCGTTGCATGTCATCCGATAATGAACCATCTTTGTCTGAAAATCTTCCAAAATTACCTCATTGTTGTCTTCTTTGAGTGTAGATCTCTGGCCCATTGTATACTTCATCTAACTTATAATCCATTGTGTCCCTCTTACATTTCCTGATTTCCTTAGTGTAATTATCCAGTTGTTTATTCAGGTCATTTAACATTTGATCTAAATCTTCTTTAGAAATGACATCTATCAGTTCTTGTTTTAATTGTGATATTTCCTCATTACGGTCTTCCAGTAGTTTTAATAGCTTCTCTATGATCAATAATATGAGGTCTAATGAGCATTTATTCAGGATTGCCTGCCATTTTTCAGTGAATCTTACTTTGTTTTTGCAAAGTGTGAAATTGAGTGAGATCCTTAATCCTCTAGGAATTCTCTGAACTTTATGTATATTTAATGAGAGTACTAGCATTTAAACTTTGGTTATTAGCTCATTTCAAAATATATAAAAGATGTTTATGTTAGACTGTATTGATCCTGTGGTTCGACTGACACTTTCCGTTTCCTCTATCAGTGTGTAAATCCATAGTGTTTCATCCATTGTAAAGGCCAATATCTCGACCCTTTGGTCCGTATGTTTTGCAATATCTTCATATGACATTGTATTTGTTTGGTGCTTTGTCCGGTCACTCAGAATATGAATAATATTAATGTCTTTTAGATGGACTCTCGCACTCATGTTAAATTAATCCCTGTGAAATGATGTTAACGTTGGTAGGTGGTACAAGAAGGTAATACTCCTGAGTGTGAGGGTGATGCGTATCCAAAGTTAATAGCGCGATCCTCAAGATTGAGGGGTGTCCCCCACTTGCACTCAAAAAGCACAGTGTTCAAATAATCATTGTATTGTCAATAAAGTTTGTTCAAAAATTCAATGTATTATTCAGTGTATTCATAATTTCTTCACTGTAATCGTTGATTCCATATATTTTTGTCATTCTTATAATTGTAGATACAATATAATTTTTACATTAACCATAGTCCTCACCATTTGTTTGGATGTAAGAAGTGTTGGTTACTGATTTTTACCTCACAAAGTTACAAAACTAAGGCTTGTGATGGAGGGTGCTAAATTTTCCACTTGTGCTTTTTTTCAAATTGAGAAAATGATCACCAAACGATTTAAGATTAACACAGAGAAATCTTTATTAACATTTTTGGATGGAGCTCCAGATATTAATTCAGAGGATGACAGTGACATTGAGGTGGAATCTGGAGAGAGGCAGGAGTCGGGTAGTGGGGAAGAGAGTGTAGGTGATAACTTTGGTGAGAGTGGAGAAGAAGATGAAGAAGAATTATCTCAAGAAGATGTCTGTGGGACTGTCTCGGATAAAATTGCACCAGGTAATGATAACAACAATTATGGGATTGAGTTTACTGCAAGGAATCTAGGAGTCTGGAAATGTCCATTATGAAATCCCCCCCCCCCCCCAGTTGCATGTTTGCAATTGTTGTTAACTATCGAAATGCTTGTACACATAGTTTTAGTTTGTGAAACTAATAAATATGCAAGAGCTTTATTGGAGAAAATGGCAAAATGGATCAGTGAGCATCCCCATTCGTGGCAACGCCGATGGATGAATGGGGGATTGACTGTAGGCCTCTTGAGTAAATGGATTGGTTTATCTATTAACATGGGCCTCATAAAGAAATGTATTGTGAAACATTACTGGGATTTGTCACACCCTTCTCAGGCCACACGTTTCTTTGGGCAGGTCATGCCATTGTGACAATACCTTATTGTTTGTTGCAAGAATGCTTCACATAAATGACAATGACACTGCAAAGGTGAGGGGAGATGAAGGTTATGACCTGTGGCATAAATGTAAATGTAAATGTATTTGAGCTTGTAAAGCGCACTGCTACCCGTCCGTAGGTTTCCTGGCGCTGTATAACTCTGGGGAACCCGTCCTGGCTTTCCCTGTGGGATGGTCCCTGCTGGGAGTCCCCAAGGTGGAGCCAGGCATCCCCGGAATTGATGGGGCCGTTGTGGAGATTAGGCAAGCTAATGCCCAGAGTTGCCGAGTGGAACCCCTGGTTAGAGTAAGCACCGAAGCGAGAATTATCGAGTCCGCTGACCCAAGTCCACGACCCTGCCGCGTCGGGAATTGAACCCTGGTCCCGGGCTGACTTCTGCTCCCAGGTCTGCCGCCTCTAACCAGTGAGCGACACCACTCCACTCCATAAAGTACTTGATTCACTAAACCATGCTTTCAAGCAGTGCTATGTGCTTTGTATTGCTGAATCAATGATTGCCATGAAAAGCAGGGTAACTTACATTGAGTACATGCCTAATAAACGGCAGGCTAGATTTGGCATTAAGACATTTCAGGTATGTGACAGCAGTAACAGTTACGTCCTTCATGTAGCTTTATATTCTGGGAAGGATAAAGAATATGAACAGAAAAGGGATTTGTGTTTTCAATAAAGTGATTAGTCTTCTACGGTCTTGTGATTTACTAGGCAAGGGTTACCATCTAATGACTGTTACACAAGTATCAGTCTAGTGGAGCAGCTTCTTGTGAACAAAACTCTGTTAACCGGAACGGTGCGGGCACACTCTAAAGGGCTACCCCAAGAGATTGCGAGGGCCAAATTGCATGCAGAAATGTTTAAGTGTATGAGAAAGAATGGTGTTTTGGCGTGTGCCTTTAGCGAAAAGAAATGTCAACACAAGCCTGTTCTACTGCTGTCCACCTGCAGGCTAACAGATGATGTGACTGTAGACGAGGTATGGGAAGTCAATCATCAAACCTCAAGTCATTCTAGACTACAATAAAGAAATGGGTGGTGTTGATGTAAGCAACCACAAAATGTACAAATTCTCAGCAGAGAGATCAACACACATATACTGGTCCAAGGTTTGGCATAATCTAATAGATGTGTCGATAATGAATGCTTACAGATTGTATACATTGAATACTGATCCATGCAATGTCCAGAGTCACCACAGTTTTATAGTGAGCGTTGTACAGGCTCTTTCTCTACAGCAGTATGGGGTCTCTCAGGAACAAATATCTACAACACCACTACTTTCTCTATGCAGTGCGGAGCACAGGTTTGCGCCATTGCCTGGGTGAAAGGAGAGAGACTGTGCTGTGTGCTCTGATAGGAGTCAGCCTCGGGGGAGAAAAAGGTCCAGCCACTGGTGTCCTGCATGTAAACTTGGAGTTCATGAGCAATATTATCCTCAGTTAAGTAACTGTCATCCCTCTCCTAGTGTTCAGGAGGAAGAAAACTAGCTTTTTGTTGCTTTACATTTCTCTTAAAAAGTATCAAACATTTTACATTATTGTTGCTATATTAGTAATTTAAATATTTTAGTGTTTGCAGTTTATTTCAAGTCGTTGTAGGTAGTTCTAAAAATATATAAAAAACAAAAAAATAAAAAATAGGAAAATCTAAAAAGTAAAAATAATGTTTAATTATTTTTTTGTTTACTCTTTATAGTACATACCTGTAGGATAGTATGTGTAAATAGTTTTTGAGAAGCTTTACTTGAATGTGTCTCATGTTTCAAATGAAGTCAACCTCTGCCAAAAGATATGTATTTTCAGCAGCAAGAAGCAAAGCACATGGGTAAATAATCTGTTTTTTGGCATGGTATCGGTTATTATGATACTGAATCCAGCTCTTCTATGAAAAAACATTTAAAGAAAGGGAAAATAAATCTATGAATGGATGGACTGGTTTACAACACTGAAGTCTTAACCCTGTTCCAATCTCACCACTCCATTTGCCTAGTAAAATTGTGAAATGGCAGGCCTGCATAGAGTTTATTTTGGCTGTAAATGTGCACATAGAGTCAGAGGTCTCTCTGGATGGAGTCTAGTGTAGCATCATGGCATAGCCTGAATGCAACCAACAGAAGGCCTGTACCTTTGGACCCCCTTACAATAGGCAGGACCTTCCGGGTGGTTGCGGCGCGCCTGTGGAATGAACTTCCCCTGAGCATCAGACAGAGTCAGTCCCTTATGAGTTTCAGGCACAGCCTGACAACTTGGCTCTTCCCGCCGACTTGTTAGTGCTTCTCTGTGCCCATGATTCTTCTTCATCTGAGTCTGATAATGTAAAATCTAAAGCGCCAGGATACCCTTAGGGTGACAGTATGCGCGGTATAAAACTTTCATAAAATACAATGCAATACAATACAAAAGGTGAACACAAAAGAAGTCAGAACTTGTTTCTCAGTAAGCAATGTACTTTCAGCTGCATAACGTAGGGCACATGGATGAGTCCTCTTTTTCGCGGCATAGCCAGAGAAACAGGTTTTCACTCTAGAGAAAATATTAACATGGGTCCACCACTTTGAGCGTGTAGGCAGCTGACAATGAAGTCTGGCCGTGCTCCAGGCCCAATTGTACCTTTGCCTAGCCTAACAAAATGGAAGGATGCAGCTCTAAAGGGAGACTGAGAAGCCTATGATGCAGCATGGATGTCCTGGAGATAAATGGTGCAGAAAGAGCTGGATTTAACTCAACCTACTTTGAGTTCATCTCCGCTCTGTGATGCACGAAGAAATTGGGGAGGTAAGTGCTCCTACTAAAGCATCATAGCCATTGGTATATGCTAAATTAGATCTTGGAGCTCATAGGCAGACATCACAGAGATAACCTATGCTTTCCTGAATTGCCTGTGATCCAGGAAGGTAATGCCATGTTAGCCTTCCTTACCCATTTCATACAAAGTAACACAACCTTTACATTTGAGCATCCTCTAGAGTTCCAAGAGGCTCACAGGATCGATTCAAGACATATGACAAGTATGGTAGGACTTTGTTTAAATAGGTGCTTGTTTCCTCTGATACCAACATGTGCATCTGATCTTCACAGAAGTGAGTAAATGGGGGCATTTTGTCTACACAGAACATATAATATTCACCTTCAGAGAATTCTCCCAGGAAACTGTGCATAGACACAATAGAATCCTGAAGCAAAAGCCCTTTCTCTAGACAATAGACATCCAATTTGGCTTGCAAGAGCTTTAATCAATGGGAATCCATCATGTCAACAAGACAATATATTATGACAAACAAGGCCTGCTGGAAAGTTTTTTGCCCTCAATGTTTGACACAGACATTGACACTTCTGATAGACAAGAACATCTTGACCAGCCCTCAGCCTAGCATGACAGTTGCTTTATGATAGCAGTAACCTATGGGGGTTGGTCTGTGTCCACAGGCACTGTTTTGGTAGGGGGGCAGACCTCTTCTGTCCTCCGGTAGCAAAGCTTCCCCACTGCCACCCCCCTGTGTACCTCCAAGCCTCAGACACATTGGCACATCCTTCCCCCGCCTCGGCCTGTCACCTGTAATCCTCGCTCCCCAGGGGGGGTTCTCCGGTGGCCAGTGGTGCCTTGCCTCAGGCCTCTAATCAGTGATGGTCTTCTACGGCATTGCTGTATTGTCATCAGCTGCAGGAGCAGGCCAGTGCGGCCTGAAGCTCTCCACACTACAGTGCCACAGCTGTTGCCACCTGCACCATGCCACAGCTTTGCAGGCCTCTTTGCAGCTTTGCCTCCACAGTCGGCTGCTCAGGTGCTGAGTGCGAAAAAACACCCCTGTCTGCTTCTGCTCTCTAAGGGACAGTATGTTTCAACAAACAAGGGACAACATGGCTACCCTCAAGCTCGCCACCCGGAAACACCACCAACTGATCCGCGCCACCAAGAAAAATGCATACAAGGACCGGCTTGACAACAACGCACACAACTGCAAGGAACTCTTCAGCATCGTAAAAGAGCTCTCCAACCCCAACGCCAGAAACAACGACATCACCCCGTCGCAAGACCTCTGCAACTCCCTCGCCTCCTTCTTCCACAACAAGATCACGGACATACACAACAGCTTCAGCACCCAACCGACGCACGCCACGACCACAGCAACGCCACCCACCACCACTCTCCGCGCCTGGACTCCGATCAGCACCGAAGACACCATCCGCACAATGAACTCCATCCACTCCGGATCTCCAACCGACCCCTGCCCTCACCACGTCTTCAACAAGGCCGACGCGGTCATCGCACCCCACCTGCGGGACATTATCAACACCTCCTTCGACACCGCCACCTTCCCGGAGATCTGGAAGCACGCAGAACTCAGCGCTCTACTCAAGAAACCCACAGCGGACCCCATCGAACTCAAGAATTACCGTCCCATCTCGCTCCTCCCGTTCCCGGCCAAAGTCATCGAAAAGACCGTCAACAAACAGCTGGCCGCCTTCCTCGAGACGAATGGATCCCTCGACCCCTCACAGTCTGGCTTCCGAGCCAACCCCAGCACCGAGACCACCCTCATCGCTGCCACCGACGACATCCGAACCCTGATGGACAACGGAGAAACAGCGGCCCTCATCCTCCTTGACCTCTCCGCGGCGTTCGACACTGTCTGCCACCGCACCCTAATACAGCGCCTCGGCAACATCGGAATCCAGGAGAAGGCACTGGAATGGATCACCTCCTTCCTCGACGGAAGAACACAGAGAGTCCGCCTACCACCGTACAAGTCAGAGGCCACCGAAGTCATCTGCGGCGTCCCCCAAGGATCCTCGCTGAGTCCCACCCTCTTCAACGTCTACATGAGCCCCCTCGCGGCCATCGCACCCAAACACAACCTCAGCATAATCTCCTACGCCGACGACACCCAGCTGATCCTCTCCCTGACCAACAACCCCGCCGCCGCCAGAACCAACCTGCACGAAGGGATGAGAGACGTAGCCGAGTGGATGACGACCAGCCGCCTGAAACTGAACTCGGACAAGACGGAGGTCCTCATCCTGGGCTCCTCGCCCTCCGCCTGGGACGACTCCTGGTGGCCCCCCGCCCTGGGCACCGCACCCAAACCGACTGACCACGCACGTAACCTGGGATTCATCCTGGACTCCTCCCTCTCCATGACCAGACAAGTCAACGCCGTCTCCTCATCATGCTTCAACATCCTACGCATGCTACGGAAGATCTTCTGGTGGATCCCCACCGAGACCAGAAAAACCGTCACCCAGGCCCTCGTCACCAGCCGACTGGACTACGGCAACGCTCTCTACGCCGGAACCACCGCCAAGCTCCAGAAGAGACTCCAGCGGGTCCAGAACGCCTCAGCCAGACTCATCCTCGACCTCCCACGAAACAGCCACATCTCCGGACATCTGAGAGACCTGCACTGGCTCCCCGTCAAGAAAAGAATCACATTCCGTCTCCTCACCCACGCACACAAAGCCCTACACGACCAAGGCCCGAGCTACCTCAACAACCGAATCAACTTCTACGCTCCCAAGCGCCACCTCAGATCAACCAGCCTCGCCCTCGCCGCCGTCCCCCGCATCCGAAGAGCGACAACAGGAGGAAGGTCCTTCTCCCACCTGGCCGCCAAGACCTGGAACTCCCTCCCGACTGACCTGCGCCTGACCCAAGACCACCTCGCCTTCAGGAAGAAGCTCAAGACCTGGCTGTTCGAGCAGTAACGGCACCCCCCCCCCCCCCAGCGCCTTGAGACCCTACGGGTGAGTAGTGCGCTCTAAAAATGTCGTGATTGATTGATTGATTGATTTTTGATCGGCAATCAGGTCTCCCGGGGCAGGACTATGACGTTGATCACTCCTGGACATCAGGAGCCTCATTAATGTGTGACCATCTTGATGGTCCATCCCTCTAGCTATATGTCAGATATGTCTGGCGTAGAGCACACACCATATTTGGAGAACAAAATAAATTACACAAGTACAGGCCCATATGGTGAAATACAATAGAACTTCGAGACTTGGATCAAAAATGGGAGAACCTCTAGACCAGATATTTATTAAAAACATATATGACTTTCTCACTAAGGACTGTTTGAAAAAACATGCAAAGGTGCAAGAGGATATTGGGTTCCTACACCCATTTTTTGGGGACTGTCAATGTCTCAACCACAGTTTCAACTAGGCTTTTGGGCCCAGTCCTCTGGTTATTCCAACCCCGACTATTCTTAAATATTTAAATACTTACGTAGGTGGGGACCATACAAGTAAGTGGTATCCAAACTATTAAAAACCCTGATAAATCATCTCTATCCCAACACTTGAAAATGTAGTGGTTGAATAGGTTTCAATGGAACGGCTTGAACAATGAATGGTCAGCCCTCAAGTCATCGCATGATAAAACACTTAGAAGCACGTTTGAAACTGAGCTAATACAAAGTACAGAATAGATGTCATGAGTGCCTCCAAAATTGTGCCTGTGGCAGCATTCTAGAGATGTTTCACCGCAGACGGGGAAAATTGTCCACCTGCTTTTGGAAGGTATCAAAAACCTACAAGCTATCCCTAGGCTAAACATGTGTACTTGATGGTTTTTGAAGACCTGGTCCAGCTAGAGGGAAAAAAAGAGAGAGTATGCCTACAATCTAACCTTTTACTAAACATTGTTGGTACAGCCAGAGAAACTAAAGTAGAGTGAGATTACCTTACACCAACTGTAGAAAGTGGTACTGTAGGTCTCCTTGCACCAAAAGTCCCTCAGCGAGGGTATTAGAGCAAGGCAAGCTGCCATAAACCTATAATCTGTCCCTAGGTTAAACATGTACTTGACGGCTGTTGAAGACCCGGTCCAACTATTGGGAAAATAAGAGAGAGAGTATGCCTACAAACTGACCCATTACTAAACATTGCTGGTACAGCCAGTACAAAAAAGGAGAGTGAGGTTGCCTTGAACCAATTGTACAAAGTGTGGCTTTGGGTCTCTAGCCACCAAAACCAACTCAATGAGGGCATTTGCTCAAGGCAAACTGCAATAAACCTACAAGCTGTCCCTAGGCTAAACATGTGCACTTGATGGTTGTTGAAGACCCTGTCCACCTAGAGGGAAAAAAGAGAGAGAGTGTGGCTACAATCTGACCCATTACTACACATTGTTGGTATAGCCAGTAGAAACCAACAGAGAGGGAGACTGCCTTGAACCAACTGTACAAAGTGGTGCTGTGGATCTCCTGCCACCAAAAGCACCTCAGTGGGGGCATTAGCGCAAGGCAAGCTGCCATAAACCTACAAGATGTCCCTAGGCTAAACGTGTGCACTTGATGGTTGTTGAAGACCCGGTCCACCTAGAGGGAAGAAAAGAGAGAGAGTGTGCCTACAATCTGACCCATTACTACACATTGTTGGTACAGACAGTAGAAACCAAAGGAGAGGGAGATTGCCTTGAACCAATTGTACAAAGTGATGCTGTGGGTCTTCTGCCACCAAAAGCATCTCAGTGAGAGCAATAGTGCAGGCAAGCTGCCATAAACCAAAAAGCCTAGGGTAAACATGTGTACTTGACAGTTGCTTAAGACCCGGTCCACCTGGAGGGGAAAAGAGAGAGAGTGTGCCTACAATCTGACCCTTTACTAATCATTTTTGGTACAGCCAGGAGAAAAAATGGAGAGTGAGGTTGCCTTGAACCACCTGTACAAAGTGGTGATTTGGGGTCCTGCCACCAAAAGCATCTCAGTGTCGCATTTGTTCAAGGCAAGCTGCCATAAACCAAGTAGCTGTCCCTAAGCTAAACATATGTACTTGAGGGTTGTTGAGGTTCCTGGTCCACCTAGGCAAGAAGAAAGAGTAGGTCTATAACATGACCCTATGCTCCTCTTGTTGAAAGAGAATGAACTAGATCCGGATTCCTAGAGTGCATTCCAAGATGCTTCCCATGAGGCCCACAGATTTGGTATACCTTCTAGTCACCGACTTACCTGAATGATGTTTCTTGACAACATCCAACAGTCTTGCCAGCATGACATGATTGTTCATCTTCTTCACCTCCATCATAGACATCATCAAAGTGTTCTTATAAGTACAGTTTCCACCATGTGAAGAAAATATAATAATTCAATGATAAAGTACTACTAGTCACACATCCTCAAGCTGTATCCATCCATTTCTTTCACACTCACCTTCTTACCAGGCAGAAGTGGAAAGTAAGTAGCACTTTCAAAGGCAAAGCATCCCATCAGAAACTCCCATGCAGAACATGGTTAGTATTATTGAAACCATGTAATGCTAAACCAAGGGCAATCAAATCACTACAAAAAAGACATGGGTCACCCCCTCTCACCCCAACATCAAACATGACTGACTTACCACTGATTTCTTTCAATCCAGTTGTCAGTCAACCCAGTATGCATCTCTGTTTTCTTTTCTGTTAAGTTAGACTGCTATTTATTATGCAGAGAAGAGCAGTTAAATTCACTCTGTACTGTCCGCAAGGTCATGTAAGGCGAAGCTCATAATTTAACCAAGCTAAGATCAAAAGACAGTCACTGAACAGGATCTTGCATTCTTCACTAACAACCCATCTGACCATCCCTATTACAACAAGACACCAAGGGGCATATGTATGAAGCCCATTTCCTGTTCGCAAACGGGCCGATTCTCAGAATCGGCCCATTTTCGAATGGGGAAAAAGCCTTTTGGAATGTATCATCTAAAAAGGACCTCGCAAAATAGGAAATCGTAAAATGTGTGATTCCTTATTTTGCAAAAGCATTAAGGAATGCGATGTAAAAAGCACCCAATTTGTGCGATTTCTCTTTAAGAAATCAGAAGTACCAGAAACTTCAAGTTGGTGGTAATTAGCGATTTCTTTGAAAAATGAACTTTTTTGCATTTTTTAATGTGCCATGTGGCGCACATACATGCCCTTAGAGCATGTATTTGTGCCACATGTGTACACATGCATATTTCAGGGGTACACCAGGGTGTCCTTTTGACATCCTGGTACCCTTCAAATTGCATTCTCAATTTGCGATTCTCTAATTGAGAATCGCAAATTGAGAATGTCTTCCCATTCATTCTTATCGGCCTCCTAGCTCACAGGAATGAATGGGAAGGTATTCCTTATTTGTGAATCTCAATTTGGCTCTGCTGTGCAGGGGCAGATCAATCCAGGCATTAGCAGTTAGGAAGAAGGCAGGACTACCAGATCTCCTTCTGTATAAGCAGGGGTGTGTGGGAGTAGGAGTGTGACTCTACCTAACTATAACGTCTGTGTAACCTTTGGTTTTTTAGTGAATATATATATACACATACATAGACACACAAAGACACACAAGCATACCAACAGACAACCACACTCACAATAATCAGGCATCAACACATGCCAGATAGCCCATAAATTACTACATTCATAACACAAAGAAATATAACAGATACTCCCTCAAACATCATTAAATATCCACAGACATGATTAATCAGTACTGTATCAATGTTCAAACATCATCACGTGTGATTGGACACCCATGCACACCAGTTATCAGTATTCATGTGTCCAATCACATACCCCACAGACAACCGTTCATAGCGTATGACCCTTAATCAAACCAAAAAAAAACACTTTCAGGCCAACAGCTAATCTTGCAGGTCATCAGAAACCCTTGCAGGCCATCTGACACCCATGCCCATGCCCAATAAATATGTACCCACAAGGGCACCTGTGCAACATGCACATTTCTACATTTACAAACACATATACACCATGCATATTTAGTAACACAGAACCTACCTGAATTAGATGCATGATGGCAGAGCTGATTCTATAGAAGAAACACTGCATCATAAGTCAAAATAAGCAAAGTGAAGCAGTTTCAGCTGGGAATCATCTGTAATGCCAGAAAGCTTGAATTTAGATATGAACACTTTTCATTGTGTATATTACCTATGCTTATAGTCAAATACCTATGTGGCTTTAATCTCCTGTTATTATCCACACATATTTAAGAGTCCTCAATATACATAAATTGTCTTAGGCAAACTTTTGCTGAATAACTTTTTCTGACAGAGAACATTTTCTCTGAAAAAACATAGTGAATGATTACCTCTCTGAAAAGTGTCATCCGGTCATATGTGAAAACGTCTGATACTCATTTAAATGTATTCAACTAAGTAAAGGCTTACATTAATGACGCCAGTATATTTTTGACCATGCTGGGCTTGTTAGGAAACTATCTACTAAGGAAAGGCAGGAAATAAGTACATCCCTAGCTTTATCAAAACTCACAAGTAAAGTAAAAGCAAGGAAGGAAAAAGAGGGAAGGAGGCACAGTCATGGTAATGAATTTGTAAATGGTGTGGAGATATGAAACATTTTGTAGTCTGTTATACTGTGGGAAATTTAAAATGGTAGAAATGTGCAATTTCTAGTCAGTACGCTCCAATCATAGTACCTGATCCAGTGCATCTTGGTATTGACTTTCATTTATGTAAGGGTCTTGGGTACAGAAACCGAGTGCCAGGACCAAGTCAGGTCTTCCTTAGCTCGTAAACTGGACCTAAAACCTGGACCGCCGAAATGCATTAAAACAGACCTGCTAGTCACCTTGTGTAGTCATAAGCTGAGGTGGGCTACTTTTGAATATTAGCAGTGTAGACTGGCAGATGTCAATATCAGGGCTCCTTTCCACCAAGAGGTTTCAAGTGGAATCATAGACAAGAAGTTGTTTATATCAATTGGAAAACCTAAGATAAATACTAGAATTTAATGACAGACACCCATCTAAAAATGTAGGTGCCGTTTTATAACCCCAAGTCCCTCTAATGCTAAATATCATCATCATCATCATCATCAATAAGCTTTATTCGGTTGTGACAAAGCAACCATAAAAGTGCAGTACAAAAGTCAAAATACATTAGATACAATAAGCAAAAAATAAAAAAATAAAACTGCACCAAAAAGAATAATTACATTAAAACATCATACATAACTCATTAATATTAAGTTGAAGCACCCCTCAAGTTTATAAACAATCTACTCCTAGCAGCTTTTCAGTACTAAAAAATGCCTCCACTTCAATTCTCCTGAGGTAAACAATAGACTCACAGCAGCATTACATGTAGTATTGTTTAACATGGACGATTTGCAGAGACAAAATTAAAAACAAATAGGCTTCAGAATGTGCAAAAGAGCAAAGTACATAGATGCTTACTTTAGTATAGACGATCCCCGGGCTTAGGGTGGGTGGTTGTCATTATCATTATAAACAAACCATTCAGAAATCGGTTTAACAGATCAGTGCACCAAATCTATACCGGAGAATAAAGCAAATCGGTTGTGAATGGGTATATTATAGCTACTAAATACAGGGCCTCTGCCACCCATATAGTAGTTCTTTTCTACATTTGTTCTTACAGGGGGCAGGTATGTAGTTCTAGGGTAAAAGTCGCACAGTTCCCAAGTTACTATGGGGCCGTCTCCCATTTGTGGCTGCCAACTTTGCAGATATGGGACGACATGGGTATCCCTAAAGTTTATTATAACCAAGTCTCCAGCTATGTCCTTCGGGAGGGATCCTATCCACCCCACCCTTCTAACATTTAAGAATTTTCCATCGATGTTAGGTGGAAGGGGTCTATTTTTGGTTAGCCAGAAAGATACCTTATTTACCAATTCCAGTTGTCCTTCGATTTTGCCGTTAGTGAGTTCAGGGACGCCTGAGAGGATGCACACAAATGGTGCGGCCTCCGGCGGTAGGTCTATTTGGTTAATCTTTCTTTGAAAGTTGCCATGGTTGGAAGATATCCCCTCTGTGGACATGGATTCTGTGGTCAGCCCTACTCCGATGGCAGAGCTCTAGACTATTGGGGGGTTTGATGTTGTTACATACTGAATATTTGATGTTAATGATGTTTTTGGGGCAACTGAGTGAATTTGGGCAGTATTACTTTTTGCAGGAGTATTGGGGACGTCAGTAACAACTGGGGACTCTACTCGCTTATATCCTGCCATACTTTTTTATAAGTATCGCATTTGCCTTGGTTGTTTCCTCTATACTTGTGACCTTTTCCCCTATTACCTTGATCCTTTTTGCCAGCGGGGATATTAATGTTTTGACCAGAAGTTCAATCTGGGCCAGTAGGTCAGATGATATAGTGGATAGAGGGGACTCCAGAATTGAACATACTTCAGATGTTTTTGGGGTGTTGATAATGACCGAGGGCGGACTTAAATGCAATTTTTGTTTTTTACTGGTCTTCTCCTTTGTTTAGCACCTTTGCGCTTTCAATCGACAACAGGGGCCTGAAGGTTCGCTATCGGTTGGATATTGTCTTTAGCTGATAGTAAAGGGGGTGTACCCAGATGGCTTACATTTAGTTGGGATGGAGTGCTGAGCTGGGGACTTGTGTTTCTCATTTCACATGTAGGAGCACCAATTTGCTCGTTTCCCTCTTCAACGCTAGTGTATATAGTTTTGCAAATCTGATTTAAATCCTCCAGTAAAGTAAAATTGTGAATTTGGTCTGCTGCCACCAGAGGAGATTTGATGCTAGATGTAGTTTCTAGGGAAAGACTTTGTTCTGTTCTTTCTATTTCACGTTCAATTTCTGATGTTACCCTAGTTAAATAGTTGTCCACTGTCCCCCTCCGTGGCCCCCCCTGAGAGATAATATTTTTAGGAAACCCTTTATCAGTCATAGTGTGGCTTGCTTTTGTGTATATAGCAGTGTAGATATAACAACAACAGACACCTATGCTGGTCGGGGGCGTAACCTAATAACCAAAAGTAGTCCTATAGGGTGAGCCAAAGTGTAGATAAAGGCAGTCACTGGTGTGGGTTAGTTCGGTGTACCTCCTTTTTCCAGCGGAAATCAGGCGAGAGCCAAATGGGGTGGCCCTGCCCAGCCTCCTCCGGCCTCAGAGGGCCACAGAGGGCCCGCTCTTTGCCCGGGCTTAGCTCGCGCGTTTCCCGCGTGGCGGAGATCCAAACTCACTAATGAACTTCCGGTGTCAAGGGGAGGGGTGGTCATCTCTCACAGCCCCAGCAGCCCTCTGGAGCTTTTTGTCCCTGCTCGGCTCCTTCCACAACAACGCAGCGTCTCCCGCGAAGCGGGAGGCGCAAGAGGTATTTCTAAGTTCTCCCGGTGTCAAGGGGAGGGGCGGTCGTCTCTCACAGCCCACGCAGCCCTCTGGAGCTTGTTGTCCCTTCTCTGGCTCCTTCCACAACAACGCAGCGTCTCCCGTGAAGCGGGAGGCGCAAGAGGTATTTCCAAGTTCCCCCGGTGTCAAGGGGAGGGGCGGTTGTCTCTCACAGCCCCCGCAGCACTCTGGAGCTTGTTGTCCCTGCTCCGGCTCCTTCCACAACAACGCAGCGTCTAAATAGCTGAATGCAGAATGCAGATGAGCCTCGCCTTCCTGTGTTTGTGGCTGTGTATAGGAAATGCACAATGTGTGGCTGTCATACAACCCAGATGTGTGTTTGAGACTGGCTCTCAGGCACAAATAGCAGTAAATACAGAGCAATTTCTAATTTCTAAAAGTGGCATAGCTAAAGCAGTAAGGTTAAATCCAACGTTACCAGTAAGGAGGATTTATTATTATCATTCCAATCACATCAACCATGAAAAGCTGCCCCTCTCTGATAAGGTACTACAGGTTAAAAGTATACTACTAAATTTCCAATGCTGGCCTATGAGTGGTAGGCTTTACAGTAGTAAAAAACAAAATAGGATATTTGTTTCTACCAGGACATTCAAAACATAAAGGTACTTGTCCTGCCTTTTACTTACATAGTACCCTGCCCTTAGGGTTTCTTAGGGCCTACCACCTAAGGGCTAACTGATATTTAACAAAAGGGGAATTTAAGGATTGGCAAGTAGTTTTAAATGTCAAGTCTATGTGGCGGCAAACTGCACGCACAGTTACTCCAGTGGCAGGCCTGAGCCAGGTTTGAAAGGCTACTTCTGTGGATGTCATAATCAGTGCTACAGCCCACTAGTAGCATTTAGATTACAGACCCTGGGTATATCGTATACCACTTTACAAGGGAATAATCAGTAGACTATATATGCCAATTATGCATACACCAATGTCGTCATGTTTAGGGAAGAAGCACATGCACTTTAGTCCTGGTTAGCAGTAGTAAATTGCTCAGAGTCCTAAGAAGAATAAAAAGAATCAGCAAACATGGGAGGCAAACAGGAAAAAATTGTGAGAAAGACCACCCTAAGGACAACATTGCTAAGGCTTTCACACTTCCATGGTTGATCAAATGAATACCTCTTGGTAACTTTAAAATATCAGTAGTGCCAAGAGTCCACTTGAAGGTGAATGTGAGCGCTACCAATATGTCTGTTACGCTAAGAGCATGTCTTGCATTACGGGCTACCTCAAGATTTCAAGATGGCTTTTTGGCTTTCGTTTTACCCTGGCAGATTATACCTAAATTACAAAGCAACGTAAGCTTTGAGTACTATACTCCTAGAAGAAGAAGGTTCACGCATAGCAAAACAAGTCAGCTGAGTAGTGTTTTTGTGATAAAGTCATCCTTTTTACCTTGTTCAGCCCCATTTTGTAGACGTATGCTGTGGTAACAGACTCTGACTGTGCCCCAGGCTCTGGTAACCAGCCTAAGGGCCAGTATTCTGATGGACAAGATATATGGTATTTAGTTATAATTGCATTTGGTCCCTAGTATATAAAAAGGCAATGGGGATTCAAACTACCTATGAGTCCCTGTTATATAATAGGGTAGGGAAGTTTAAAGGCCCAGTAGATTTCCTGCACTAGAGTGTGCATTGATGTGTTGCCTGATGTCACATTTACAGGCAGCCCAGTTTTGCAGTCTTTAAAAGTAAATTGCATGGAGATTCGACTTTGGAATTAATGGTGCTTCCAAAGTAATAATCTACCTTCTTTTTACATATAAATCATCACCATTAAGGTCTCTGCTAGGTGCTCCAGAGGTGGGGTTTTGAGAAACTATAAGCAGGGACAATATAAAAAAGATGTGTTGTATGTGTCATGACCCTTGGCACATATTCTCCTTCTTTTGTTCTAAAGCTTGTAGCAATTCCCCCCACTTAGGGAAGTTGCACGCCGATTTCAAAGGTAAACATGCAATATGAAGAGATTACGCACTCTACGGATCAAAGAGCAGATACGTTTGCATATACGGCAGAAGCCAGTGAAAAAATATATTCTTTGATACAAGCAGGAATAACGGAACCAAAAGTAACAAGAAATAAGGAACAACAAATTAAACAACTCATGTATCTGACACGTAGAGAAATTAACCAACGACTCCATGCGAATACAATGATAAAATATCACAAGGCACAACGAATCCCCAGAGGCCTCAGAATAGCCCTGAAACCATCCTTGTGCAAAAACTCCAAACCATTCACTGAGCGATGGTTTGCGATACTAAATAAATGCAGTTTGGATTTAATACTCCTTATCATCGAAGAACTGGCCAAAATCCTGGAAGAACTAAAAACATAAATCGATACAGTAACAGAAGAATTGAAAAAGGGAGTCACTGGAGAAGAATTACAAAAAATTCTTGAAGACATCTCATCACAGTTAGCCCAGCACACACAGGAAGTAAACGAACGTAAACTAAGAAAATATCGTCGAGATACTCTCGACTATAAACTACAAGAGGTCTATACATGGGCAGAGGTATACGCCAGAAGGCGGCAAACCAAGCAATACACATCTCAGACAGATACTTCTTCAACAGATAGTGATAAAACCGACCAAAGAAAAGACAGTACAAGGAAAGTACCCTCAGACAAACCCTCCACTTCTGAGCCTTTTTTAGATGTAGGCCCAACAGCAACAGAAGACCCAGGAGGGGACGCAACAAGAACAAAAGAAACAAGCCATCCACAGACGAGAAACGCAACAGCCAGGAAAGACAGAAAGAAACAACATTAACGATAGAAGAGAACCTAGTGTTGAATATATCGGATTACCATTTAAACGATGTTCAGACAAAAACATTACAAAGAGGGTTGTCATTTGTACCTAGTACCCACACTAACCTATTGGAATTAGAAGTGAGCCTTTTCAAATTAACACGCAAGATGCGATTGAGACATTTCTTTGAGAATGTAATTACAGAAAAAACAACACCAGGAGAAGATGAACTTAAAGGATTAAAAAATCCAAGTAACTATATGCCACCTATCTCACACAAGACAATTGATCTTTTTGAGAACTTATGCAAACAGGAAATCTACCAAATCAATACCAATAAGAGAGTCAAAAATCCAAACATGTCGAGCAAGGAATATGGCGCTATAGAAAGTATAGCGAACAACGAACATATCATATGCCAAAAGGCCGACAAGGGAGGAGCACTAGTAATAATGAACAAGGCGTTCTACGAACAAGCCATGAATATTCATTTAGGTGACGTTAATACATATATGGAAATAGACGAGGATCCCACTACAGAGATACGCAAGACATTACAAACCATATTAAGTCAAGCTACAGAAAAAGGTATCATTCAAGAAAAAACAAAAAAATATCTGATACAAGAGAATCCTAAAAGTCCAACCATATACCTAGTACCTAAAGTACACAAAGATCCAAAAACACCACCTTGTCGACCGATTGTGTCCACCAAGATGAGTATCCATGAGCCGGTTGGAAAATTCATAGATAAGTACCTGCAACCGTTGGTGATAAAAAATCCTTCTTATATCAAGGACACGACTGATTTTTTGGTCAAGTTACAAGCAGTAAAAATGGAAACAGATTGTATCATGGCGACCATTGATGTCAAAACGTTGTACACGGCCATACCACACAGAGAAGGCCTGGAAGCCATAGAAAAAGCCCTGTTACAAAGTACTTATCCACAAGACTTACAAATTTTCTTGATGCAACTGATGGAGTTTACCCTCATGAATAGCTATTTTACTTATGACAAACGTTGGTTTATCCAACTAAATGGAACAGCTATGGGAAATTGCGCCGCTCCGGCGTACGCGAATTTGTTTATGGCATCTTTTGAAGAGGAACACATTTACCATAATCAAGAATGGGCGACACACTTACTAGCGTACATGAGATTTATCGATGACATGTTCATCATATGGAAAGGCTCACAGGAATCCTTGGAACACCAATTAAAAATTTTGGATGATCGGAATGATAGAATAAAATTCACGTGGAACATCAACAAAACAACCATTCAATATCTAGATGTGGAGATCACGTTGAACAATGGGAAATTTACCACAAACCTATTTCGTAAACCAACAGATAAGAACAATTTGTTACAATATACTAGTCACCACCCAGCATCATTGAAGAATCACCTCCCGTACTCACAATTTCTCAGGGTTAGGAGAGTGGTATCTGAGGAGAACGAATGCCAAAAACAATTGCAAACCATGGCAGAAAGGTTCGTATCTAGAGGTTACCCAAGAAATATGATAAAGAAGTCCCAAGCCAGAGCAGAAACAAAAACAAGGCAAGAGTTACTAACTTACAAAACAGTTACAAAACCTCAACGACTAACATGTGTCAGCAAATTTTCTAATGTAAGCGCCCGATTCAAAGGCATAATATATAAACATTGGCAAATAGTCAAAATAGAGCCGGACTTTAAAGGAATCTTTGATCAAGAACCATTATTCGCACATTCAAGAGGCAAAAATCTAGGTGAACTATTGAAGAAAACTAAGCAAATCACCCCAAAACAAAATTATAGGGGAACAGTTCCATGCTTAAATTGCGCACACTGCCATAACATCATTAAGGGCACCAACATCAGCCACCCCATGAGAGGTCAGAAAATACCTTTAAAAGTCAATGCCACATGTGATTCCACCAATGTGGTATACCTATTAAAATGCCCATGCGGAAGCGTATATGTGGGACACACCGAAAGAAAACTAAAAGTGCGATTAACGGAACACAAAAGCAACATCAGAACTCATTCCACGAAATCCACGGTAGCGACACATTTTACAGAAAAGCGACACAATCTAAACCAATTGAGAGCATGCGTACTAGAAACAGTACCTAAGAAAGAAGGGGCTCTGAACAAAAAGAACTTGTTAAAACGAGAGAATTACTGGATTTATCATTTAAACAGCCTCAAGCCGAATGGATTGAATGAACGAACTGAATTTTTGTGCTATTTATGAATTAGCATTGTTTACCTTTAATGACAGAATTTAATTAACATTGTTATTAGTTATGTTAATATTTCTTTTGGAGTCTTTGCTTAATCTCTACTCGCAAATCCACTTTGATTTTAACTAGATGTCAGGGAAGAGAAGATTCAGATTGTTAAAGTTTTGTTGTTTCAAAAAAAAAACGGGCTACGTTTATAAAACAATCAGAGAGAGGATCACCTGCGCATGCGCTAGGAGCACGGCGGCAGTTGGAAGTTCCATTACAGAGAGAACGCGTTAAGCGGGAGGAACCTTCATAGAGTAATCGGCATTTGAGTAACGGGTAAGCATTCGAACGCAGCCACAAGCTAACGCGTAAGCGGCAAGCAGAGTGTACGAAAGGCCCACGCCCTCAGAGAACCATTTAAGTTAAAAGTTAGACATTAACGAACAGGTTGGGCGGAGCGCATAATAGGGACTATTGATAACGGTGATAGTTAAACTCGATGTCGAGCAAAATAGTAGTTACATTGAAGTCATGTATATGAATTTAAAGGAATAACTTGAGAGCACAAACTAGATTAATACGAGTTATTGAGAATGTGAAACGTAACAAAATTATGTTTTAGCGATTACATTGTATACATTTGTGTTTATTTGTAGATGTTCCCTGAAGAAGGTGAAATAATCACCGAAATGCATTGGAACTACTTGAAAGTCGCTAAATAACATGCACAAATTGGAATATGATTGAAAAATAAATTTGTGCTGAACAACAGAAAAAAATTTTATGTGAAGCTTTTGTCATTTGGACTTAAATTTAAAGCTGTAGATACAGCATTGATACTGGTGCCATGGGAGATACACCTATGGGTTCATAGGTGTGCAACTAGTAACATATTCTCCTTCCTCATGCCCCTAGACAAGTTACCTTAACATTCTATATAAACTTGTTATCTTGTTTCTCCTGTCCTTAGACATTTCAACCCAATATGCCATACAATCGAAAGCAATCTCTTTATGTAAAATACATCCCTGGTGGTAGCAGTAATACCATATTTCTGTATACATTGTGTTTATTTACTGATGCCTTAATTTTATTTTTGTTAAGTTATTTGATGCATTATTTTTTTTTGTTTTTATTTTTATTCACAATCCTATCGCATGGAGTGAAACGTGCCATGAATCACGTTGATGTGCTGGCAACAATGGTTGCACGTTGGCAGTGTAGCTGAACCGGTGCTTAGCTTTTTAAACGCGCTCGATCATGCCACAAGTACTTGGGGGCAGATTTATGTTAACTGGCGCATCCCCAGGGATGCGCCAGTTAATGTGCGCCACAGTGCGCCACTGCTCCGCCACCCATGGTGCGCCGCATTTATAATGCGGCGCACCATGGTGCAAGGCAGTGAAGATGCGTGACGCATCTCTCGGCGTACGGGCGGCGCATTGCAGGAGTCATGTCGCAAGTGCGACATGACTCCTGCAATGCACAGGGGCCACCTCTTCAATGCATGTTGCGTCACCCTTACGCCTGCTTCAAGCAGGCGTAAGGAATTGTCGTAGAAAGTGACTGAGTGAAATCTCATAGATTTCACTCAGCCACTTTTAGGAGGCGTTCCTGCACAGGAACGCCCCCCCCCCCCCTGCGCAGGAACGCCTCCTTATGGCGCAGGGCTTTCCAACGTGACGCATCTCCTAGATGCGTCACGTTGTAAATAGGGCGCATTGTTTGCGCCGCCGTTGCGTCACATTAAGTGACGCAATTGCGGCGCAAAGAGGCGCAAGGGCCTCATAAATCTGCCCCTCGGCCTCGTCTTCCCCTACTTACCGAACAGACTACCTACACTTCCAGACGGCTTCGATTGGCAGCAGCGGCTTCCCCATCCTGAATTCCGGATAGCTTTAGTTGCTAGGAAACGCTCTCCTGCATTCTTCTCAGCTGTCACCTTCCTAGACTTGGCCTCCAGGGTTTGCTTTTTCCGGCAAGTCAAGTAGTTGGCGCTTCTCTGCTGCCGTCAACTTTCAATCGCTGCAGCAACTCTGGTTTGACAATCTAGAACAAATATACAAAAAAAAACAACATGATACGCCTGGAGAACAGGTACAACATAGCTAACATTCATCTATGACCAAGTGTCTGCAATAACGTAGGGCCAGATGTCGGTAAATTCAAATTTGCAAGTCCTTAACAGAGAATTTTACCGATTCGCTATTAAGGACTTGCAAAATTGAATGTAGGCAGGAATCACTAAAATATTAGTGATTCTTTAATATTCCCTAATAACGAATCACTAATTGAGATTCGTTATTAAGGAATACCTACCCATTCATTCCTATGGGCTAGGAGGCCCATAGGAATGAATGGGAAGATATTCACTATTTGTGATTCGCTATTAAAGAATCGCAAATAGCGGGAGCTATTACAAGGGTGCGAGGGTGTCAAAAGGACAACCTGTTGCACGCCTGAAATGTGCATGTGTGCACATGTGGCGCACATACATGCCCTACGGGCATTGATGTGTGCCACATGGCACTTTAAAAAAAGCAAAAAAGTGTTTTTTTAAAGGAAATCGCTAATTACCACCAACTTGAAGTTGGTGGTAATTAGCGATTCCTTAAGGCTAAAGTGCACTTTCTTATGTGCCACTTACATTGCATTTAAGGAATCGCAATTTACGATTCCTTAAATGCAAGAGCAAAATATGGAATCGCAATTTTGCGATTCCTTATTTTCCTCGTAGGTTCAAACTCACCTACATTACTCTCCGCCAAATACCGATCGCAAACGCTGAAATTCTGTGAATTTCAGCGATAACGATCGGTATTTGGCCATCTACATCTGGCCCTTAGACTTGCATTTTTTTTTACGAACTCCGTTTCTTGTTATCCTGTCTTTGGTTTGTGCTCGGAGGTTTAATAACCTATGTAAGAAGAAAGAAAGACTGGACATTTTCTTGGTGAAAGAGATATTATGGACATAATGCCCCATGATTTAGTTGTTTAAATATTGTTTATTCAATTTGAAGAGTTTAAGCGAATAGAGGTCTGTGCCAATTTTTATTCTTCTTTACAGTGAAAAGAAAAGAGGGCACCAGTCAGAAACTACAGGTTTGTAGTCTCTCAAGCTCATATTGTTCGAATGTTGCAACATATTTATTGTACTGTCTTACAAGACTAACTGCACTCTTTTATGTTAGTAGTTATTAACCTTGCAATATAGACACACAAAGAATGTTTTAAGAAGTGTATATACAGTTTATCAAGTGCAGAATCCTTCTATGGCACGTAATTCCCTTTGTAACAATTGTATGTTGTACATTGCCTAGTTGATTACTTCATACCTACTTAAGAAGGTACGTATCTATTCCTATCACGACTGTTGATTATAGGATTTCACAGGAGAAACAAGATTACCATTAGATGATTTCTACACACCTGTTCGAAACAACTCTATTACTGCTCTCTAGGAAGCAGCCTCCTGTCGAACACACAGTTTGTCTTTCCTTTGTCTTCTTCCTATTCCCCCCTTCCCTTTGGGAGTTTCCAATGACACAGTGTTCTATATTAAACACTGCAGTTGGGGATAATGCTGGGAGGGGATCGGGTCCAAATATCATCCAAACAAAATGGAACCAGTGTTTAGGTGTGTGGCAGATGATAGTATTCCTTGGTAAGGGAAAAACTGCCAATTTCATTTTTTGTTATTTATTTATTTATGTCATTTGTAGAGCACATGAATCAACCCACCCGGTTGGGGTATCTCCGCGCTATGACCGCATTTGGTACAGCGAAAGTAGGTGTCTCATAACAGTGAGGTTTTTTGTTTTTTCCTAAAGGCCATGTAGTTCGTGCAGTGACGTATGTCCAAAGGTTGTTGGTTCCAGATTTGAGGGGCTAAGTAGGAAAAAGCTTTGCCTCCTAATCTGGTTTGTTTTATAAGTGGTACAATAAGGAGATCCTTGCCTCCATA
Source organism: Lissotriton helveticus (assembly GCF_964261635.1). Lineage (NCBI taxonomy): Eukaryota > Metazoa > Chordata > Amphibia > Caudata > Salamandridae > Lissotriton > Lissotriton helveticus. The sequence continues at coordinate 35,496,674 of NC_136064.1, read as the reverse complement.
TTGGAGGGTTCGAGAGGGAGTGTATCTGATCAGTTTGTCCTCGAGATATCTCGGTCCCATTTTATTCAAGGCTTGAAACACCATGCAGCTGATTTTGAATTTAATTCTTTTTCGTGCAGGCAGCCAGTGTAATTTACGGAGCAGGGGGAGTGAGGGTGTTCTGGGTGAGCACTGGGTACTAGGCGGGCAGCTGTATTCTGGACCACTTGTAGACTCCTCAGGGAGGTTCCCTTTGCAGAGATCTGTAGGGCATTGCTGTAGTCCAGGCGGCTTAGGACTTGAGCATGTACCAAGGTTTTGCATGTGGAGGAGGGGAGGCGGTGAAAGACTGTGCGAAGCAGGCTAAGTGCATGGAAGCATGCCTGTGTGGTTGCCGCGATGTGCTCATCCAGGTTTAATTTGTTATCTATTTGGACCCTTAGGTTCTTAACCACTGGTTTTCGGGAAGGTGCTGGTCCCAGTTCCTCGGGTCACCAGTTGAGTGACCATCTGGATACTAAGTCTTTGAATACCATTATTTCAGGTTTTTCTGCATTCAACTGAAGAAAGTTGCTGCTCATCCACTATGTAATGGTTTTCATACCCTCAGCGAAGATGCGTTTGATGTTAGGGATGTTTTTGTCGAAGGTAAGGAGAAGTTGAGTGTCGTCCGTGTAGTATATAGGTGTGAATCCAATGTTCCTCAGAAAAGCTTTGTTCCTTAGGTTAACATTGGAACATTTTATTTAAGTATAACTTTTGCTAGGAAGGGGCTAAACATATCTTTTAAGGACTTAAAAGATTGGCAATGATAATTCCAACAACGTACCGCTGTTAAATAATCATAACTAGTACAGAAAATAAATTATAGAACTTTCTTCTCTGTGAGCCAAAACCCAACCTTCTAGTGGCCTCTCCTGATTGGTCAGCCTTCACAGGCTTAGCCAAGCTGCTTTGTTGAAATGATAAGTGGCCATAATAGAACAGAGGTTATCTGATGGGTTGAGCCCTGCAGCTGCTGAAGAACAGGCCTGGTCGGGGGCTGGGTTTCAAAGACAGCAGGATAGTGAGAAGAGCCAGGTCTGCCCCCTCTCTTCCTGTACCCTCAGGCAGAATATGGTTGGCCCAGGAATTGAATTTTCAGAGGGTCTGGACTGGGAGTGTTAATGGAAATGAGCCACACCAGTAGGTTGGTTTAATCAGGTCTTTCTTTGCTGGAGAGGAATTCTCCTTATATTTTGAAGGGCAGTGCTTTGTGGGTCAAGACTATGCCACACTTTGGAGAAAATTGTCATGCTTTTAAGTGGCACCCTGCACCTCATTGGAACAGGGTGCCTCCCTTCTTGTCACTCCAGATCATTGAATACATATGTGAGAGCTACATAGCAACTTGTATTTGTATCCTGAAACTACAAGAAGGACTGCCCAGCTGGAATGCTGATCTGCACACCAAAGGATTGCTCTCTGAAGGACAGAGCCTGCTGCACCCTTGGAACTACAGCCAAAGGATTCTGCCTTGCTTCAAAAAGGATTAAGGAGTGGACTCCCTGAAAGCAACAAGTTACCAGAGCTTCCCTGCACTCTGCACCCTGGGAAGACATTCCCAGCCTACATTGCACCCAGTGAGCTTTTAAGGATGTGGCCACGAGCAATGTGGGAATTGTAGTTCCAAACTTCAGAGGACCATCTCAGAGGATCACTGACATAATATTGACAGACAAAATATCGACATACCAAAATATCGGCACTAAAATATCAATAACAATATTATCGACAAACAATACTTATTTAAAAATATACAGAAATATCAAAACCATATTATCGCCAATAAAAAATATTGTTTTAAACATAATCGAACACACAAATATCGTAAAAGAAAATATCGACATTTCTTTAAAAATATAAAAAAAATTCTAAATATCGAAAGTAAAAATATAGACAGCAAAATTATCGTTTTAATACAAATATCAACAATTTAAAAATTACTAAAATAAAACATATCTTTACACCAAAATCTATTTTTACACTATAAACACTCACTACACACCTTATAAATATAATACAATCTTATTATAACATATAAACATATATAAACATAGAATAATAACAAAACACACTACTAAATAATCAGTAAAATATTATTAATTATAATACATACAGCATTCAACATTAAAAGCAATGTTAAACACACTTAATTAACAAAATCAGTTAAAAAAAATTAGGTCTAACAACTTCTTAATTAGCGTTTCCCATATAGGGAAACCAACTGCCATAACAAAAACAAAAATTAACAACAACAAATGAAAACCTCACACTAATAAAATACACCAATAACATAAAAATATCAATTAAATCAACACTATGTAAACAAAGGAGACTCTGCCAGATTACTTCCAGAACGCAGACTTACATTACAGAAAAAAGCTTTTGAACCGCACTAAGTAAAACTGCATTTAGAATATAACACTACTTATAGTCTTCACCAAAAAATATATATAAAACATAATTCATTAATATGTCTTTCTTAAACGTATATATCCTCTACAAATATCTTTTAAAGCAGCCAAAAAATATTACAGCAGCATCAACAATAAAGTTACTAAGAAAGTAAGTATATTATTTTTTTTATTTTAAACAACTCTCTATGAAACCCACCCAAAGACCCACTTACTCACAATCTCCCCACCACCTACAACAGAATACAACAAAAATAGTAAAATTATATTTTTTCTTCCCAACAGAAACAGCTTCTAGACAACGAAAATCCAAGCTTGAAAACATTGCAACAGAATTTGTTTTTACATCATCAGCAACATTGTAAGTATACCTAAAGCGATGTACCTTTATTTACTTAAAAACAATACTGTATTATTTGAATTAATATTTATATATATTTTCCTTAGCACTAAAAAGACCACCATGACTGAAGGCGCACAATTTATAATGTCACAAAAAGGGAAAATGTTATTATGTTACATGGGTTATGTATATACACAAGAAAAAACTGGTTTAAAAGTCTTTTGGAAATGCGGCAAATATTAATCAAACACATGTTATGGAAGAGCTATAACACAAGAAACCACTGTTGTATCTGTAAAAGAATATAACCACCCCTCAAATGTAACTGAGATTGAAGTAAGATAGGCTCTTGAATCAATAAAAGAAGCTAGCACTAGTACAGATAGACCTACCACAGAAATACTAAAACATCAGTTACTAACAGTACCCCAAATTGCATCTAGCCAATGACCCGCTACTGATTCCTTAAAGACAATATTAGCTAGACAAAAGAAAGCCACTACAACTACAACACATGCCCCTAAAACTTTTCAAGAGGTAGATATTCCCCCTGAACTAAGAATATCACACAATAATGAGGCATTTATACTATTTGATAATAAATGCAAAGATAAAATAATCATTATGTTTGCTACTGCAAAAAATTTACTTAAATTACAACAATGCAAGAAGTGGATGATGGATGGGACTTTCAAAATTTGTCCCAAAGCATTTTATCAGTTGTACACAGTCAGGGTTTATTTCAAAATACTAATATTCCATGTATCTATACCCTACTCACCAATAAACAACAATCTACCTACCTTGAAATTCTAAACCAAATAAAACAAGAAACAAATAATTATTTTCAGCAGAAAATAATTATAGATTTTGAACAAGCCATGATGAATTCTATACTTAAATCCTACCCACTTAAAGCAATCCAGGGTTGCTATTACCATTTTAACCAATGTCTATGGAGACACCTGCAAAGCCAACGCTAAGGAGCCGATTCTGATCTCGCTCAGAAGGGCTCCGAACGTGATACGGCAGTAAAAAGTATGAGCCGTACACGTGTTTTCCGACTGACTTGTACAACTGTATGAAAGAACAAGTACAATGCGAGAAACGCAAAATTACCAACTGAATTGTTTCCGGTTCCGTACCGCTCCATACGTCTCGTCCGTAAGCAAACTGTGCCGTGCAATGGAGGCGGTTTCTGACCGAGCCTGTACGATGCATGATTCGGACAGCCAGATCGAGTCGGAGCCTTCGACACATAAATGCTCCGGGAAGAGGAATTCGGGGACCCGGGCCAGACCCCCCTTCACCCGTAGTTTTACAAGTCGATCACAGGAGGGGACCCAAGGGTCCCTCTACACATGTATGTACGGTGCGGGTGGCACAGATGCATACCCCACTTGTTGTTACCCGACCGAACGCCGGGGTGGCCTTGGCAGCTTTCCCTCCTCTCTCGCTGTCAGCTTCTTTTGACCTGATGGCGGGACTAAAGTCAGGTTCCCCTCGGGATGCTTGCCCCGCAAAATTTCTGGCTAAAATGGCAGCGGTCATTAATCCACTCGTGAACCCCCTGTTGAACTGCTCTCTTGCACAGGGTGTGGTTCCCCAGTCCTGGAAGCAGGCAATGATTATTCCCCTGCTAAAAAAGCCTGGTCTGGATGTGGAGGTGTTAGCGAATTATAGACCTATCTCGCTCCTGCCGGCTTTTGCAAAGGTCATTGAAAAGCACGTGCATAAGGTGCTTGCCGATTACCTGGAGTCCCACGACCTACTGCACCCTACCCAGTCGGGTTTCCGCGCCAATCTTAGCACCGAAACAGCCCTCCTGGAAGTCTCGGAGGCGATAAAGGAGGTGCTGGATTCGGGTGGGAGAGTGATGCTGGTGATGTTAGACCTGTCGGCGGCCTTTGACACCGTCCCTCATGAGGATCTGTTGGCTAGACTCTCAGAGATCGGTCTTCGAGGGACGGTGCTCCAGTGGTTTCGATCTTTCCTGGCAGGCCGGCGACAAACGGTCTGGGCTTCTGCTTGCTCCGCCGAGATGTCGCCATTGGGTGTCGGAGTTCCTCAGGGCTCCGTTCTGAGCCCAACTCTATTCAATATCTTCATGACCCCTCTGGCGGCTCTGGCGGAGTCCTTCGGGGCCCAGATCGTTTCTTACGCCGATGACACCCAGCTCCTCTTCACCTGTGAGAGGGGTGCGGACTTCGATGGAGGTAGGATCCAGGGTTGCCTTGAGGCTGTGTTTCAGTGGTTCCATCATAACAGCCTCAAGTGCAACTCGGATAAATCCGAGGTCCTCTTTTTTGGGTGCAGTTCGGACCCGGATTGGCAAGAGTGGTGGCCTGAGAACATGTTTCCACCAGCAAGTTCGTCCCAGGTAGCTAAAAACCTTGGGATTAAGATCGACAATGGCCTCACACTTCGCTCGCAGATAATCGGTCTCACTGGCACCTGTTTAGGCTTACTCCGGATGCTTCGCAAGTTCCTTCCCTTGTTATCGGAGGAACACAGGAAGATCACGATGCAGGCGATTATAGGCTCGAGAATAGACTATTCCAACGTCCTCTATCTCGGCCTGCCAGAATACCTGCTTCAACGATTACAGGTTGTTCAGAATTCGGCAGCACGTGCTATCTTTGGACTATCCCGCCGTGCCAGAGCCTCGGGCCTCTTGGAGGCTCTGCACTGGCTTCCTGTCCGGAAGCGGATAGTTTTTAAAACTCTCACCCTGGCACACAAAGCCTTGCACACCTCCGGAGCAAAATATCTTCAGAAAAGGCTGTCCTTTTACCGTCCTGCCAGGTCGCTTAGGTCTGAAGCCTTTTTTCTTGCTGTAGTGCCCCGCGTGAAGAGAGCTCGCATCGGTGGTCGCTCCTTTAAATTATTAGCGCCTCAGTTGTGGAACAAACTGCCTGTGTCCCTGCGCAGCACTCCCAACTTGTTGGCCTTTAGGAAGGGGCTTAAAACTTGGCTTTTCACTTCTTAGTTTCAGGTCCTATTAGTTTTCCTCTTTTTTCTGTTTCTGTTCATTTCCCCTGTTGTGTTATGAGATTAGTGTGCAATTGAAAGCGTCGGGACACTCTTTCGAGTAGCCGCACGCTATACAAAAAACCTGTATAACATAACATAACATAACATAACACTACATGGGGCGCCCTTGTGCGCATCGTACCATTTTTGTCAATGGGAGCCTATGTACTTGTTGTACAACAGGCTCCCATTGAGTTCAGTGGGGTTCCGAGCGACCCGTGTCCGTCAGTGCTTGTTCGCATCGTCCTCGGGCGCTCGGAGCCCCGGAGCATGAGTCAGTCAGAAAGCCCTCCGGATCCGAGTTGGAAGGAGCTTTCTCCCAATGAGATCAGAATCGGCTCCTAAGTGTTGAATATGCAACTGACAGTACTTTTGCATACCAAATATAAAAACTGATAGCACTGGCCTATGTCCCAGTAACTGAGGTAGCAGACCACTATAACATTCTAATAGAAAGCCCCTACTACAAATGAAATGAAGAAAAATTAAGCCCACTTTTAGATTACTTCAAAGATACCTGGTTGGGTAGACGCCACAGATCAGGGCACAGAAGACTACCAAAATTCCAGATTCCATGGTGGAATGTGTACCTGAGCACACTAAACAAACAAGCCGAAACCAACAATGCTGTTGAAGTATGGCATAATGCCTTCCAATTAACAACAGGCAGAGGGACACCTACCCTACACAAACTACTCCAAGCTCTCCGAAAAGAACAAAGCTCTCAGGAACTCAGAACGGAACAATCATTGACCCAAATAGGCCCAAAACTCACAAAACAAACCAATTTTTTTCCCGAATTACTACAAAGTCAGGTAACACTATACCCAAGCACAAGAGGCCTAGAATAACTATCACTAATAGCTATGAATATTTTTCATCAAAACACAAGCTGTATATATACCTTAAAAATTTCAAAATTTTGTAAAATATAAATAACTAAAATATAAATAAATAAATAACCTGGCCTGGACTACATCCTTCCTCTCCGGCAGAACCCAGAGCGTCTGCCTTCCACCGTTCCGCTCAAAAACCACAGAGATCATCTGCAGCGTCCCACAGGGTTCCTCCCTCAGCCCGACGCTGTTCAATATCTACATGGTACCGCTCGCCCACGTCGCACGACAACATAACCTCAACATCCACTCCTACGCCGACGACACCCAGCTGATCATATCCCTCACCGAAGACCCCCACACCGCCAAAGCCAACCTCAACAGAGGAATGAAGGCCGTAACTGACTGGATGAAGGACAGCAGACTGAAGCTAAATTCAGACAAGACGGATTTCCTCATTCTCGGACCCACCCCATCAGCCTGGGATGACTCTTGATGGCCCACATCGCTAGGCACAGCCCCGGAACCCACAGACCACGCACGCAACCTGGGGGTCATCCTCGACTCCACCCTCTCCATGACCAGGCAAGTCAACGCCGTTTCCGCGTCCTGTTTCAACACCATCCGAATGCTCCGCAAGATCTTCAAATGGACCTCTCTGACACGAGAAAAACCGTCACCCAGGCCCTCATCACCAGCAGACTCGACTACGGGAACGCCCTCTACTCAGGAACAACAACCAAGCTCCTCAGATGATGACAGCGAATCCAGCACGCCTCGGCACGACTGATCCTCGATGTCCCCTGATGCAGCCACATCACACCCCACCTGAGAGGCCTGCACTGACTCCCCATCAACAAGAGGATCACCCTCAAACTCCCCATCCACGCACACAAAGCACTAGACAACACCGGACCTACATACCTCAACAACCGACTCAGCTTCCACACCCCCACCCGAAGCCTCCACTCAGCCAACCTCACCCTCGCCACAGTTCCTCGTATCCGGAAAGCCACTGCCGGCGGAAGATCCTTCTCCTACCTCGCCTCCAAGACCTGGAACACTCTCCCTACCAGCCTATGACAGACTCAGGACCTGCTGGCCTTCAGAAGACTTCTCAAGACCTAGCTCTTCGATCAGTAGCACCCCCCCAGCGCCTTGAGACCCATATGGGTATGTAGCGCGCGTTAGAAATGCAGTGATTGATTGATTGGTTGATATATATTTAATGTAATAATATAATTCTATATTGACATCTTAATTACATTTTACAAAATATAACATATATTTAACATATTATTCTCAACATTGCCCTCCCACATTATTAATTAAATTACTTACGGTTTCTAAAGCTGAAAAAAAGATTTTCCAAACATCGTTAATACATCCAGGTATCTCTCAATCCAAACAAATGTATAAATGAACCCCCCAAAAATGCAAAAATCCAACTGTTGCAAAAATAATCCAGGGTCCATAAATCCAACTCGATTAAACCATAAAAGAACAGAAAATATTTTTTTAAAGAAATGCTCCAGGAAAACCCCAAAAATTAAGAAAGTGTTAAATAAATATTAGTATAAAATACTAATATAAACACGACTCCGAATAATCCAACTCGATTTAACAATAAAAAAAACAAAAATATATATTCTTTAAAGAAACTCTCCTGGAAAACACGAACATTTTTAAAAGTGTTAAATATATATGTAGGGCCCTTCTTCTTGTCTCCAACCCGCAATTGAGAGGAGAGCAGAACTGTGGACGGAGGGGGTCGCTTGCTGATTTCCGACCCGACCGAACGGAGCTTACACCCGGGGACAGGACTACGTTCCCCAGGGTGCACCGGCAAATATCACCTGTTGGTAGCTCAGGGGGAGGCGGGGACACTGCGCATTTAAGACACTTCCCCAGTTCCGTAGTGCGGGCCGCAGCCGGGACGAAGCCCGGGCAAAGGGCGGGCCCTCTGTGGCCCTCAGAGGCTCAAGGAGGCTGGGCTGGGCCACTCCCCATACATCGGAGTACGGATCGGGAGTGTAAGGCTGTGGCTCCCTTGATATATATATTTTGTACGAGACTATATGAACGGATTGTGTTACTCTGCGTACATTGACATTGGTAGACATAATTTGGGGTAAGCGCATCTGATTCTTTATGCAGATCGCTTGTTTCATCTCCCTGGTGCTTGCATTAAACCCTTAGGCTAGAGCTAAATAAGAGTATGAGTGCACGTAAAAATACCAATAAGACAAAACGGAGGGATGGGCTGACCAGTGGTACCCTTGATAAATATCTAACTAGGGAAACATCAAGGCTGGAACGCGAGATAGAAATCGCGGAACGGCGCTTGTCCACGGGCCTAACACAGAGGAAAGGCTTAGCCCCGGGGACAATTTCACAGACACCAAGTCCAGCACGAGTGCACACCCAAAATGATAGTAATGAGGATTGTGGCATTCCGCGCTTACTACAAGATTTAACGGCCTTAAGCGCAACAGCAGGGGACCTCCTCATGACTTCAACTAATACTAATGTTTCACCAGGCTTACTTGTTAACGAAGACCTACATATAATCTCCTGAACACAGCCGCCAAATAAAGAAGCACCCAAAATAGTGAGTGGAGCAGGGCAGTCAATAAAGAAAAGGAAGCGTGGGGGAAATACTAATAACGGTAGAAAAGCCAAAGTGCCAAAAATGTCTGTGAAATCCCCACATAAGACAGGGACCGGGGCAGGGAATTTCAGGTGGGCCGACACTTCCCATAGCGATACTGACATTAAAGCTATTCTGGGCGGCGTTGAGCAACTGCTTAAATCACTTTTCCTGCCCCTGGTCGAGAGGGTGAAGAGATTGTCAGAACATTATGGAACGATAGAAAAGGCTATTACAGCTAACACTGAACTAGTGAAGGAATTAATGGCATCTAAACAGAACCACCCTACACAATCTCCAGTGCCCTCGGGGGCAAAAAAGTTAAAAACATCAAATGTGCCAAAAAATCAGATTCCTACAACCCCATCCGTTCCGAGACCACAATTACAACAGCCACCACAACAGCCATCAGACAAAGCAGTGGCAGCAGTCAGCAGACCCGTAGTGGGGGAATTGCCTAGGGACCCAGATAATTCTCAACCTAGCATTGCACGGAAACCCCTATCCCCGAAGAAATCTAGAGCATTTTTTCCCAAAGACGACCTTCCTCCTGAAGCTGCACCCCTTGTGGTAGTACTAACAGGGGTGCCGAAACTTGAGCCAGGAAAGTTTGAACACTACCAAGAACTAAAAAACAAGGTTATATACTGGCTGAAGGAAAACAGGCCATTACCACCGAACATCAACGGACAGATTCTCCACGTTAGAAGACTAGATTGGATGGGGAAAAGGCCAAAGGACATAAGGGGAGACATAATCATCATTAATTTCAGAGATCACAGGGCCATTAGCTATATTGTGGACTGGTATACTGAGAACGGTAGGGAGGGAATTGTACCACGAGACCTTAGTTACTTTTATCCACAGGCTTTAATATCGAGGTTCCAAACAGATTGTGTAACTCAAGGGCTAGATCAAAACTTCAACCTTCCCATTTTCAATCGATTTTCAGCACTCTTGGGTTTAGAAGGTATTGATTGACTCCCTAACCAGCCGTTAGGGACCCAGTTAACTCAAGGGCTAACAGAATACAGGCGTTCTCCAAAGGACGATTTGCAAAACGATCAGGGTCTGACATTGGACCAAGAGCCCCTAGGGGAGGGACCAGAAACCACAGACCATAGTGGAGACGATACAGATTCTGGGATTAGGCGGTTTGGGCAAAAAGTAACGGAATACACCAGTATCGGAAGGGAAAATCAGATAACGTATCCAATAATGGACCCCTGTATAAGAGATGACAGTGATCTAGCAGGTAGTAAACGTGCCAGTGGCCATTTGCCAATTGGGTTACTGTCTTGAAACATAGCGGGACTTAAAAACAAGAAGGATATTGTCACTTGGCGGGACTTTGTGCATAAATATGGTATAATTTGTCTCCAGGAGACTTAGTCCACTATGCCTATCCACCTCTTGGCTATAAGACATTCTTTTCGCCAGCAACTACAGTATCTTCAGGTAGAGCTAAAGGGGGTCTAACTATTTATATTTCAAACACACTAGGGGCCCTAGAAGTAGTTTCAAAAAAATTAGAAGTGAATTTCCAACTACTTATACTTCATTTTAATAAGGTGGAAACAGCAATATTGGTAAACTTCTATAACAACCTCCCAGAGGGCGAGCTAATGACCACGTTACTCCACCTACATGAGGAATTGTCCTCTTTGACGATAGGTTCTGTAAGATTGGCCACCGTCATTTGGGTAGGAGATTTTAACCACCATCTATGTTATTTAAATACTCCCACTAGGTGTGGGTTATTCAACGAAAAGGAGGATCAGATTGCGCATTTTTCCCACTCCAGAATTGGAAGCTCTCTAAATGCTATACTATTCGATCTGGGGCTTAGTAAAGTAAACCCAAGGAAACCCTCTTTCCCTTACTATGATCCGACCTTTTTGGGAGGTGGGAGGTATACTACAATAGACTTTATTCTTATATCCACTGTATTAGAAAAGCGGGTAACTGAGTTCACAGTGCATACCACGACACTGAGCGATCACTCTGCTCTTAGTATACTATTCCGTCCATCTCAGAACTCTAGGACAGACTCTATAATGAGTGCCTTAAAGCAGAACTCTTTAACCCTGGATAAAATAAATGGGTTTTCTCTAAAGTGGGAGAAAATTGACCCCTTGGATATAGAGAAAAGAGTTTTACACAATGCCGCTAGCGAAGTATATAAATGTTTAGACCTGGCTACCCCTAACATAGACGTATTGAACAATTTCAGGGGGATACTTGAGACTATAAAAACTGAGCTATTTGTCAAATTGAAAAAGTTGGAGCAGAAAAACCGTGGGTGGTTTAACCACATTGGTTCCCATTCTAAACTGAAAAAGGCACTCAATAGAACAGATAGGGCCCCTGATGAAATTGCAAAACTAAGGAGGGACTATAATGCTGCCCTAAAAGAAAGGAAAAAAGAACTAAAACAAGATCTCTGGGTACAATTGCACAATAGCTGTCGACAGAAGGATAGTGCTGCATTCTGGGCCGTGGTTAAATCTCCATATTTAACAGAGGATACCATGGCACCAAGTATTGACGTTGCTATTGACGAAACGACCTGGGTAGGCCATTTTTCAAAAATCTTTACAAAAGGTCAAGGGAACATAATAAAACTAGCAGGCGTTGGAGAAGAGGAAGCGCAAGCTAGATTACCTTACGCAATTCCGTTAAACTTTACCCTTGAGGAGGTGAGGCTAGCTTCAACATCTAGCAAGAGCAGAAAGGCCTCGGGACCGGATGGGATCCCAATAGATTTTTTCAAATTTAACTTAGATCTAAGGGCCCCCTTGGTAACAAGAGTAATCACGGCATCCTGTGAGGTTGGTCTGTTGGATTCGTGGTCCAGGTCTATTATGGTCCCCATTTTTAAAAAGGGGGACCGTCAGGAGGTTACGTGCTATCGCCCCATATCGTTGCTGGACTCCCTGGGCAAGTTGGCAGGTAGAGTGATATTAGAACGTCTCCAGCAGTGGGCAGAGGAGGGTGCAATACTCTCGGACCTTCAGTATGGGTTCAGGGAAGGATTAGGAACGACAGACCAGGCCTTGAATTTGTCACTTATTTTGGGCAAATATGTTAGCGCAAAGGGAGGATCTATTTATATGGTGTATGTAGACCTTTCAGCAGCCTTTGACTGCGTATCCCATAATAAATTATGGTCCATCCTAGAGGAAATGGGCGTCGAACTACCATTACTGAATTTCCTTCGTGAATTGTACTCGAACGCATCAGCTAGGGTGAGTTTCGGGACACATGGTGAGCTAACAGCATCGTTTGGCATAGAGAGAGGAGTGAGACAAGGATGTGTCCTGGCCCCATTCCTCTTCACGCTATATACCAACGGGCTGGAGAGGGATATGATCAATGGGAGCCGGGACCTATCTTTAGTAAAAAATCGTTCAATTCCCGCTCTCCTCTATGCCGATGATGCTGTTATACTCGCCAGAACGCCCCTTGAATTACAGAAGGCCCTAAACAGATACGCACAATTTATGGGTAACCTGGACCTACGTATAAACGTCAAAAAAACCTTCATCATGACGGTGGGCCCTGGGAAAAAAAGGCATAAAAATATATATTTAGGAAAGGAGAAACTTGACAATACAGACCAGTATCCATATCTGGGCATCTTAATAGATAATAGACTCAACTGCAAACCCACGGTTGAGTCCAGAAAACTCCTCTTAATGCGTTCAACGATGGCCCTGGTTACATGTTTGAAAAAATTGGGAAAAAGGCCCCCTCTAGAACTGCTCCAGATATACAAGGCTAAATGCCAATCAGTTGCATTGTATGGGTCTGGAGTATGGGGATACACAAATACCATCATGTTGCAAACTGTTGAGAATGCGTTCTTGAGGTTCCTCTTGGTAGCTCCCAAGACTACCTCCACTTACTCCTGCCATAATGAATTGGGTATTCCTTACTTGACCGATATAGCAAAAACAGAACCACTCCTCCTGTGGCACCGCATCTGGTCAACTGACATAAACCTTTTTACCCAGGGGATTATCTTAGACTGCATTGCATGTCACTTGACCATTACCACAAGAACGGATGGTTGCTTTACGTAAAACGTTTCCTAACAGATTTAGAAAAACATTATTTAATCCCGTCCTCCATATGCTCCTTACCAAGAAAGACTCTGAAGGCTATGTGCCTAGCACACCTAGACGAAGTAAGTCTGGCTAGGGAGGTAATTAAACCATCAGTACAACACTCTATAGCCATCCAAATGACATTTTCGATTCAGCCGTACCTAACACATAACTTTACAATTTTTGAGAGATTTTTGTTGGTTAGATTCAGGCTTAATGTTTTCCATCGTTTGGTTGCATTTCCAGAAAGCAAAAAATGGTCTACAGATTTAACTTTTTGTCCCTGTGACAATACATCGGTGCAGACAACAATGCATACTGTATTATTCTGCAAATTATACGTAGATCATGGAAAGATTTGGCTGATCCCAATACTACGTTTCATAGGCATGAGAAGATGTCGCCCGACATTGTTATACTTGCAGTTTCTATCGAGGCATATTGTTAAATTTTTAAAATGTATATTTCAACATCGGTAGAATCTTTAAAAATATGCTGGGAAACTTAGGAGGCGTTTTGCGGGAAATACTTAATGTTCAATCATGGCCACACTGTACATATTTGGAATCAGGGATCCGGGATAGGGGGATGTGAGGAACCTATAAAACCGTTTTTCAGGCCTTTTTTATTAACAACTAGTATGAACTGTTTTTAGCTGTATAATTGCATCACAAATTGTATTTTTAGCTGTATTTTAGACAAAAGTTTTTATGGTCTCTTTTAATAACAATTAGTATGAATTGTTTTTTAGCTGTATAATTGTGACATGAATTGTTTTTATGACAAATGCTTTTATGTTTTTTTCTGTGATAAAAAAAACGAATAAAGACAAATTGGAATTGGAATATTAGTATAAAATACTAATACACATTTCTTAATTTAAAAAACGTTATCTTCTCCAAAAGGCGACTTCGATAAAAACAACCTGTAAAAAAGTAAAGAAACATACCCACCCACACAAACATACACATACACTATAATTAAGTACATTTAAAAACACATTTAGCACCATATACACACATTTCTCTACATATTCTAACATCTCTACACTAGGCCCAAAACACTAACTATGGATATCTCGCTAATATATAACTAACAACTAAAACACACCAAAAACACAACCACCTAACACTAGGCATACTACCACCTAACTACATTCAAATACAAGTAAAAACTTTGGGCCCTATTAGGATGGAGGTTGGAGGCACAACTGCAGTGCTGGCGGTGGCAGAAAATGCCATTTTCCGCATGTCAGCAACGGTCCTCACAAACGCCATTTTAGTAGGGGCGAACATAGCCCATTTCCAGTCCGCCGCGGTGAGACGCGAACCACCATAAAAATGCGCCCGCCACTGCAGCGGAGGGAGCCAATGGAGACCCATCGCTGTGCAGAATGACATCCCGACTGCCGTACAGATCAGGGTACCCCAAACAGCCAGCCGCACAGCAGTTGAGAAACCGCCGAACCAGAGACGGCGGATGCACGACTCCGGAGTGGGATACCAGATTCCCACTCCCTTCCACCCGGTCCCGACCGCAAAGGATCCAGCTCTACACATCTTCCCGGTGTTGTATCTGATACACTACCAGCAAGTTATGCACCGTCGGGGATGCCGCTGCAGGTATGCAATCACACAACTCCGCACACAACCACAAAACACAACTTCGTGGGCAGATATAGGGTTCCGGTCCACACCAGACACCCTGGTGGGGATAGGAACACATTCACAAGTGTACCCACCCATGTCCTACCTGACACCAAATCATCCCTCCGCATCCAGGTCATCCACCAACCACGATATCAATGCAATGTCCCGGTAACATCACCCCAGCGGTAAAGACGAGGGAAAACATGCGCACAATGTAGAAGGCAAGGCCAGCGCCAGGCATGGGCAGTGCACAAATATCATAGGGCCACACCTCCACCCTCCACATACTAGGCCCCCCACATACATTAAGGGACATGCTATATGCCGCTTCTATTCTGACCTTGCACAATAATCAGCCAGGTGAACCCGTACCTTGCACCACACACCAAACAACTAGGGAGACAGTATCATCATTTGGGGCTGCAGAGGAATACACAGCACAGAAGTTCAGGGCCAGGGTAATGCTCACATCACACCTAAACTACACTCATGTCAAGAAAACTGAGACCAAGCACAAAATGAACACTCACACATATTATGAATAATCACTCATCTGGACACACAGCCTGGCAAGTCACACAGACATACCCCACACTGACACACAGACACATACGCAGACCAGATGTCAGCAGCAATGGAGGAGAACAAATGGGCAAGACCAAAGTGAGGTGGACACTAATGGCAAGCCAAGGAGCAAGCCACAAAGCATGTGTACATCACATGCAAGAGAAGGAACATATCACAACAACCTTAGGCCATCAAATCACACATGGCTGGCACAGTGAGTGAAACCAAACCACAGCTACCCCTGTGCAACAACTCAGGGAATCAGCAAGGCAACCCATGCATAGACAGACACAGGGATGATAGGAAGTCTCTGAAGTCAAGCAGTGATCAGCCACACATCTGTATCCAACAACTTGACAGGTGTATGTCATCAGCACAAGACACAGGGCCCATTGACACACTCCCTGTCTGTTAAACATAAGTTGGATCCTTCACCCATACCCCTCCCACACCCACATCACACCTGCAATACTCAACACAAGTGTCAAACATATGTGATGATGCCAATAATGTCCAGAGTATACACTGACAAACATTCACACTCCCTGGGGGCATCCACAAACATCACACACACTCAGGGATGCCTGAACCAATGTTGGCACAAAAACAACAGCCAAACACCAAACTCACTAAAAACATACATAGAAGTACAACAAGCCCGGACCTGTGCAGTAAAACAGTGGAAAGTCAATGGGAGCCCAGACAGAACAGGAGTACGCATCATCACTCAGGAACAATGCACAGACAGCATACCCCAACACAGACAAGAAGTGCATCATCTCAAAACAATCATGGACACAAACTGGGATCAATGAGCCAAAAAGAAAACACAGACAGACATACCACACCACCCATGAAGTCAAAATGGTTTCATAGTGTACCACATGGTTGCACATGCACAATCCTGACAAGTAACATGTCAAATATAAGAGAAAAGAAGATGAAGGATGCACCCAAAACAAGCCCAAGAACAAGAATAGCCCTAAGTGCATGTGACAGACACACAAATTATGCACACTACACTTGCAACACAAATCTGAATGTTTCACAATGCACAAACAAATCACACACAATGACATGCAAATAGAACATCACACACAGAGCATCTGTCAACTGCAAGAGACAACACAGGCCAAACACTGCACACATCCACATCAAACACACAACAGATGCACATGGCAATCCATCACATTGCAAACACAGCTGGACATCAGGGGATGCACACCACGCAAGGGCAAGGCAACATACACTCACAGCACTGCATGCACGACAAGCAATGTGTGCACACCAATCTAACCAATTCCACACGGACATGAGTGCCACACCATGAACACCCACAACCCCAATCACCATAGCACACAGACAACATCACACTCAGGAAGGGAAGAAGTACCTCAGCAAACACACATACAGCTCACCCGTCACCCAAGTGCCCAAGTCTGGGACACCCAGGTTGAAACCATATGACAAGAGGACCGTGCAGCACAAACAGTAGAACTGCATATGAGCAACCATGACTGAACAACAGTACAAGAAAATCACATATAACCAAATGGGAAACTATCATGAGTGGCACATTGGTCATGTGAACAGATCCGCACCACAAAGCAGAGTGTAACTAATGGAGTGGTGGGGAGGCACACACACTGGCAATCCCAGGGGACAGCTGACATGAGAGTGAAGTGGTGTGTACGTCAGTAGTGGACATGTCTGGACTGCACCATATACCAATAGATGGAGTGCTCACTTACAATGGGTAGGCATCAGAAGCACAGATAGTGGATCTCATAACTTCACATCCCACATGCCATACTGGAGCCAAAAATGCCTCAAGTGACAGCAATTCATGAGGAAACACACCCACAATGTCAGTGTGGTTGAGCAGGTCTGCACAGTTAGCACAAACACTAACAAAACACATGGCTATACAACAAAACACAACACTGACTTGCCAGTCACACACTCTGCATACTCACATTTGGCACCAACAACAAGTAGGTGTCCCTCAGAAGTGCAAGGACACACCAACACACCGCACGGTGCACAACCTACAACTCCCACATGTGCACACAATCACGAGCACAGGGCTGAGCAATCAAACTAACAGGCACTCCATTCCAGGTTGACACATGTGTGCAGTTTCCATCACAAGGGGTACACAAAATTCAACACTACTAACAAAGTCACCCCATTCACACTGCACACTTCATGACCACACAAGTGCACACATTGAAATCAAACCATGTGACTGTGATGACAGATGACCATACACCAACATTGCTGGTCACACACCAAGAAAGATCACATAGACATGATGGACCCTGGCCAGCCTGCCTGCAATACTGTGGATAGAATCCCACTCTGTGCTGGCAGTGCATACAAACCTTACATGTGTACAATTTAGCTAACATCACCATAGACTGATTAGGATAACAGTAGGTCATCACAAATACCCATCATTGCACCCCCAACCCGCAGAATAAAGAAGATCTGAAGTGCCTGTCACCTCTGCAAAACCCTGAAAACGTCAAAACAGCCATTGGCAATGTTAAAGTGTCATACAGAGCATGTATCACATTAAAGCATACCCACACATAAAACTCTTCATTTAGCAAAGACACTGACAAAGCAGACAACAGGAGTAACTGTCTTTATTCACATATTACACAGATAGGCATCAAAGGAAGACAAGAGCAAAACCAGTGACCAGTACACAGTACAAAGTAGGTACATGAAAACCTGCACAGGGAATGGGCAAAGTCAGTAATGAACATCAAGGCCAGTGGCCAGTCTAAAGTGCAGAGTAGGCACATGAGAGGTTGCACTTGGAATGGGCAAACACAGCAAGGTACATCAAGGTCAGTCCAAAGTGCAGAATAGGTAGATGAGAAGATGCACAGGGAATGGGTAAACACAGCAAGGAACATCAAGCCAGTGGCCAGTCCAAAAAGTAGAGTAGGTCCATGCGTGTGTTAGATCCTGCACAGGGAATGTGTGAGACTGTACCCTGCCATGGTCAGTGTTGGAAATGGGATCCCTGGCTGGCCAGGGCTTTCGCCAAAGTCAGTCAGAGACCACCACCCCCAAGTCAGGGCAAGGGAGTTACACGCCAAGATAACCCCTACTCACCCTCTAGGTAACGTGGCGCGAGCAGCAAGGCTAAACTTGGAGGCGATGTAAGTTAAGTATTTGCGCACGCACCCCAGCAACAACACCCAAAGGCCCACCACAAAGGAAACTCCACACAAGGTTATATAAAAATAGCCTTTGTATTACACCAAAACACATTAGATAAAACACACTTTACAATGTGCCAGAGGCACGGGCAGAATTTACAAGGGATTATTTACAAGACAGGGCCACCTGGACCACTGTCAGGAATCAGCACTTTTAGAAGTAACAATACAATACTTGTAGGCCTAGACCTTAGAACATAGCCTATCAGACAGTACCTTCCGTCCTGGTTGCACGGGATAATGCGAGTGACCTCCTTAGTAAGCTTGAGCGGGCGACCCAGCGAAGCGGCGCGGCTCAGGGGAGAGCGGCGCTGCTCGAGGCTTGGACGGGCTGCCGGCACGGTACAAGCGTTTCTCTGGGGCGACCAATGTGTGCGGCTCAGAAGAGGAGGGGAAGGCAGGGTGCGGGCGACCCAGCGAAGCGGCGCGGCTCAGGGGAGAGCGGCGCTGCTCGAGGCTTGGACGGGCTGCCGGCACGAGCTGCCGAGGGGAACGAGCGAGGCACACTTCAGCGAGGCCCCAGGGGCCAAGGGAGATCAGACAAGTCCCAGCAATTTGGCAGGGAAGGCACCATAGAGTCCACTGGTCCTGGGACTCTGGTCAGGGGGCAAGCTTAGTATCAAGCCCTTGGGATCACTTATAACAGAAGATCACTGTAATACAAAATAGGACATAAAGCGCACAACCAGTACCCACTGGTAACTGGTAAGTCCCCACTACGCAATCCTAACCACCCTAGGAACAGGTCACGCAGGGAACCAGGACCTTACTAGCACCACCTGCACTAGCAAGAACAACCACCTCAGTATCACAATACAAGTAGGGGCATAGACCTGGGGACAAAACACATGATGCAGAACCTACATTCAGCGGTGTAAGGAACAGGGCACATAATGTATCAACAACACATTCAGAGGTGCAGCAAAGAGCACTTTGCAGAAATCACAGTAACATGAACTTACATCAAAGTCCAGGGTCCAGGTTGCGCCACTTGCGCCAGAACCTAAACGTAGCAGCTGCCCACTACATGCTGGGCAGCTGAGGGACAGAACAGGGCCTAAACGCTGCAGCTGGCACTAAGTGCTGCGCAGCTGGGGAAAGGCCAGGGATGAAGGAGTGCGCCTCACTCCTAAAGTCCAGAACATGTCCCTAGAAGCAAAAGAAAGACCTAAACGGTGCAGCTGCCCACTAACTGCTGGGCAGCTGGAAACAAATCTGCGCCAGGGGTCCTCACTGGCCCCTCAGGAACCAAACTGCATCCAAACTGCGCAATAGGTTGGAGCCCTCTAGGCTCTAAACACATTCATGTGTCCCCTGGAGCACTCTGGCTCCTCCAATAAGGAACTCTCCCCCAACAATGGAGCCCTCTGGCTCTAGGAAGAATGGGGCCAAAACAGGTGGGGGCCACTCGGGCTCTAGGCATCACTCTGCCCCTGAAGACAGATATGGCCACATCGTGGGAGCGGCCCGCTATCATGTGGGGCCGCTCAAAGAACAATCAGGACAGCCCCGAGGCCCCTCTCCTTACCGGGCTCCGGGCGTCCATTCTCTCTGTGTCCCCTCACCGGGGGCAGCGCAGGACTTCGCCTCTGGGGCTCCCCTCACTCCTGGGAGCCCCAACACGCAACATCCGGCTCCAGGAGGGGAGGGGGGCATCTTCACCCGGTCCCCCATCTCGGGACCGGGACTTGGAAAGTGGAGCCCTCAAGGCTCCGGGCTCCTCTTCTCCGGCCGGGCGCCCTGCCCAATCAGAGCACGGCGGCGGGCGGGACTTCCTTCAGCAACCCGGAAGTCCCGCCTACAGTCAGGCGCGATGCCGCCTGACTTCCGGTTTTGCCCGCGGCTGCGGCGGTGATTTCTCGGGGCATAGCGAGGGGTGGCACCCTCGAGATTAATTAAAACCAACACAGCGAGGTGGGCACTCGCCAATTAATTAAATAAACGGGGTGGCACCCGTATTTAAGAAGAAAGTGCAACGAAGCACTCTGGGGCACCAGAGGGGCAGGAGCGCTTCCCTCAGAGGGAAAACGACAGCGCTCTGCCCAGGCATGAAATATAAAGCGCTCACAGCGCTAGCAGGACACAAAGCGCTCCAATGCGCTAGGGACAGCACACAAGCGCTTCCAGGCGCTAGAAGCCACCAGTCAAGCGCTCCCAGCACCACTAGACAGGACAAAGGGCCTCCAGGCGCCTCAGGGGAACACAAGTCCAGCAAAGCTCTTCAGAAGTCCAGGGGCTGGGCAGGGCCCAGGGGAGGCAAGCCTTCCCCCTGGGCCCAAGCAGCAGCACGTCCCTGGCAGATTCAAGCAGCAAACAAGAACATTTTCATGGGGTCACAGCCCCTCTTTTATACACCTTTTCCCTTTGTCTTTAGGTGCAGGGTGGGGGCAGAACCAGTCGCAGCTGGTTCTGGAGCACTCTTGATGGCCCAACCACCCATTCTATTCACTGGCAGGGCTTGGGTCATCAGTCACACCACAGGGGGGCGGAGCCAGCATTGTGTGGGGAAAACCCAGCCCATCCAGGACACAGGTACACTCCTCCCACACATCACTCATGCTAATCTCCCACTCAGCACCGGGCAAACCCATCCAGACTTCCTGGAGCCTGGCATGCCAGCCAGCTCCAGCCAATCACGCTCCAGCACCCTCACTGCACACATATCTCAATGTCCAGAAGTAGCACTTCCCTTCTAGACACATACATGCCGCACATACCGTTGCGCAGCATTCACTCTCACGAGTTCGCACATACCAAACTTAAGCATGCACGCCTCACGCATCAGGAACTACCAGGGACACAGACATTCCCCATGCATTCCTATGGGAGGGCAGGCCAGTCTCACTCCACGCACTCAGGGAGCGCACGCACTTTACACTGCGCCACAGTGTCAAAGTGCGCAAAGACCAGAAATCACTATCACTGGGTCACAACCACAAAGCAAAAAGTTCAGGGGTGAACCTGCCAAAAGGGCCAAGTCCAACACGACCCCCTTCCAGCCAAAACGCAGGGGAGAACAATCACCACCGTGATGGACTTCCCTGCTTGGGGCGATAGAACACGGACGCGGGCCCGCACTGCAGGGACACCCTCCGGTTCTATGCCACGTTGATCCATGAGACAAGCACATACTAAAAAAAAAACAGGCCCAACTAGGCTACCCCACTGGTACTCCTTAGTTGTCCACGGCTAGGACCAGGCCCTAGGCCACCTAGATACCACTGGTCCTTGCCAATCCACAGAGTGGGGGGTAGTAACCCCTGGCCTGCACTAGCCATTCTCCACTCCCTCTCAGTGTAGTTCCAAACTACCACTGATCCTTCAACCTAGGGTCCGCACCCTCAGGCTGACCAGAGGTCACGGGCAGGAATGCCCCACCCTACCTCTATTTCTGAAGCACCCTCCAGAACACAACTCTCCCACCAGTTTAGGACCTGACTTCCTCAGCAGCAGTGACCACAAGAACGGTGTAGTAAGGCGTTGCACTTTGCGGGTTGCCAGATGCGGCGCAGGCGGCGGCTCGCGGACCGCGTCGAGACGGGGACGGCGAGCGGCATAGACTGCGCGGCCGAAGGCAGACGCGGCTCAGTGCGGTGCCTACAGGACACCAGGCTGGTCATGACAGAGTCACAGCTCCCTTAACTGGTCTACCATCTGGGATTCAAATTCACCGGATGCACAGGGGTCAGACTTCCTCTGACCCCCTTCCAGAGTTCTGCACCCTCCCACTGTAGAACAGGGTCCCTCCACTTAAGGTAGGCCCCACCTGCTCTCAGGGTAGTACCACAACACTCAGCCAAGAACCCTAAAGATCCCTGCTAGGCCTGTACCACCCCTTCTGGGAAACACAGGGTCTCTTCACTTAAGATGAGCCCCACCTGTGTTCACAGGGGTACCCCTAGAAGACAAACCGGCCAGGACACTGGCTACAGTCGCCCTGCCGTCCAGGACAGGCAACACCTGAACCTGGCTCCCTAACCTAGGGACGCTACCCTTTGGTTAGATGCCTGGCGCACCAGGACTTCCACAAGTTGAAAACAAAAATCTAATACTTTCTCTCCTCCTTCAGCAGCAAGGCAACCACTGCAGGTCAATACCCCATACAGCTTACCCGGTTCCTTCTCATCAGGCAGGAGTTCCCTCTTGTAACTTCAGGACACTACATACAGTTGTCCTTACGTCCAGATCCGGAAACACCGGCTACTGGCTCCCCAACCGAGGGACGTACCCTTTGGTCAGATGCCTGGCGCACCAGGACTTCCTTGAGGGTGACACATAACTAATGTGTCGTGTACAAGTCTGACTGACACTCTGGACAGAAGTGGCACCACCATGGTCACTCACTGGCGACACAACCCTTCTGGCTGGCCCCTGACCCACTGGCTTTTCCACTGGGGAACCTATCCCCCTCGCACCCCTCCATCTGGACTTCTGCACCCTCCCAACTGGAGCGGTACTGCCAGACACCAGAACTACTGGAACCCTGGTTACAGAGGTTCCACGTTCTCCAGATACTCTGGAAGATCCTCCTCAAATGACCTATTGGTACAGCCTAGGCCCCCGACCTGATGTTCCCTTCAGAAACATTCCAGGCCCTGACACTGGGTTTCGGGCACCTGGAGACATGCAGTCCCACCCACTCCTTCTCCTCTTGAGACAGGACGTGAGCCCCTACACCGAGACCTAGCTGGGCTACACTGAACCTCTTCCACCACGCTGGGCTGGAAGACACCTCAGACACTCCTTTTGGAATCACTCCATCCCCTATGCCTCTCTCCTCCCAGAACATTACCAACTCCAAAATTCTGTCTCTCAACAGACCACAGAAATCAAAAAGCAGGCTCCACTATCTGCAGACGTTCTTGGGAAAAGTTCAACACACAGGACTTAGGTATCTGAATAAAACAAGAGTACACAAGCATTCAGCAAGCTCCCCATCCAGAGAACTCACAAACACGTCCAGTGCCACACACCATTCATCCACACACACCCCTCCCCAGACTGGTAAGGCAGTTTCTACCACCCCTGACTTCTCAACCTGACCACACTTGACACAGGTACCATTACTCCAGGGCAGGGACGGGGGACACATGCACTGGACACACTTATGCTGCCACCACTGGATCCCACCCTTCTGTGAAATCCAGAAAACACACTGCACTTAGGGGGATGATCTACCCTCCCGAGCTAGGGACACCTAACTCAAAGTGCACAAGAAACACATTTCCACAGAAATGACATTTTCAGCAAACATAAAACAATAATCCCCAAAATGTTTTTATCTAAAATGCAGAGTTTTGTGGTGCAGCCAGCTGCTACTAAGGTACAAGGCAAACACAAATCCTTATCCCACCGTTGCCACCAATGTTGGAAATGGGATCCCTGGCTGGCCAGGGCTTTCGCCAAAGTCAGTCAGAGACCACCACCCCCAAGTCAGGGCAAGGGAGTTACACGCCAAGATAACCCCTACTCACCCTCTAGGTAACGTGGCGCGAGCAGCAAGGCTAAACTTGGAGGCGATGTAAGTTAAGTATTTGCGCACGCACCCCAGCAACAACACCCAAAGGCCCACCACAAAGGAAACTCCACACAAGGTTATATAAAAATAGCCTTTGTATTACACCAAAACACATTAGATAAAACACACTTTACAATGTGCCAGAGGCACGGGCAGAATTTACAAGGGATTATTTACAAGACAGGGCCACCTGGACCACTGTCAGGAATCATCACTTTTAGAAGTAACAATACAATACTTGTAGGCCTAGAACTTAGAACATAGCCTATCAGACAGTACCTTCCGTCCTGGTTGCACGGGATAATGCGAGTGACCTCCTTAGTAAGCTTGAGCGGGCGACCCAGCGAAGCGGCGCGGCTCAGGGGAGAGCGGCGCTGCTCGAGGCTTGGACGGGCTGCCGGCACGGTACAAGCGTTTCTCTGGGGCGACCAATGTGTGTGGCTCAGAAGAGGAGGGGAAGGCAGGGTGCGGGCGACCCAGCGAAGCGGCGCGGCTCAGGGGAGAGCGGCGCTGCTCGAGGCTTGGACGGGCTGCCGGCACGAGCTGCCGAGGGGAACGAGCGAGGCACACTTCAGCGAGGCCCCAGGGGCCAAGGGAGATCAGACAAGTCCCAGCAATTTGGCAGGGAAGGCACCATAGAGTCCACTGGTCCTGGGACTCTGGTCAGGGGGCAAGCTTAGTATCAAGCCCTTGGGATCACTTATAACAGAAGATCACTGTAATACAAAATAGGACATAAAGCGCACAACCAGTACCCACTGGTAACTGGTAAGTCCCCACTACGCAATCCTAACCACCCTAGGAACAGGTCACGCTGGGACCCAGGACCTTACTAGCACCACCTGCACTAGCAAGAACAACCACCTCAGTATCACAATACAAGTAGGGGCATAGACCTGGGGACAAAACACATGATGCAGAACCTACATTCAGCGGTGTAAGGAACAGGGCACATAATGTATCAACAACGCATTCAGAGGTGCAGCAAAGAGCATTTTGCAGAAATCACAGTAACATGAACTTACATCAAAGTCCAGGGTCCATGTTGCGCCACTTGCGCCAGAACCTAAACGTAGCAGCTGCCCACTACTTGCTGGGCAGCTGAGGGACAGAACAGGGCCTAAACGCTGCAGCTGGCACTAAGTGCTGCACAGCTGGGGAAAGGCCAGGGATGAAGGAGTGCGCCTCACTCCTAAAGTCCAGAACATGTCCCTAGAAGCAAAAGAAAGACCTAAACGGTGCAGCTGCCCACTAACTGCTGGGCAGCTGGAAACAAATCTGCGCCAGGGGCCCTCACTGGCCCCTCAGGAACCAAACTGCATCCAAACTGCGCAATAGGTTGGAGCCCTCTAGGCTCTAAACACATTCATGTGTCCCCTGGAGCACTCTGGCTCCTCCAATAAGGAACTCTCCCCCAACAATGGAGGCCTCTGGCTCTAGGAAGAATGGGGCCAAAACAGGTGGGGGACACTCAGGCTCTAGGCATCACTCTGCCCCTGAAGACAGATATGGCCACATCGTGGGAGCGGCCCGCTATCATGTGGGGCCGCTCAAAGAACAATCAGGACAGCCCCGAGGCCCCTCTCCTTACCGGGCTCTGGGCGTCCATTCTCTCTGTGTCCCCTCACCGGGGGCAGCGCAGGACTTCGCCTCTGGGGCTCCCCTCACTCCTGGGAGCCCCAACACGCAACATCCGGCTCCAGGAGGGGAGGGGGCATCTTCACCCGGTCCCCCATCTCGGGACCGGGACTTGGAAAGTGGAGCCCTCAAGGCTCCGGGCTCCTCTTCTCCGGCCAGGCGCCCTGCCCAATCAGAGCACGGCGGCGGGCGGGACTTCCTTCAGCAACCCGGAAGTCCCGCCTACAGTCAGGCGCGATGCCGCCTGACTTCCGGTTTTGCCCGCGGCTGCGGCGGTGATTTCTCGGGGCATAGCGAGGGGTGGCACCCTCGAGATTAATTAAAACCAACACAGCGAGGTGGGCACTCGCCAATTAATTAAATAAACGGGGTGGCACCCGTATTTAAGAAGAAAGTGCAACGAAGCACTCTGGGGCACCAGAGGGGCAGGAGCGCTTCCCTCAGAGGGAAAACGACAGCGCTCTGCCCAGGCATGAAAAATAAAGCGCTCACAGCGCTAGCAGGACACAAAGCGCTCCAATGCGCTAGGGACAGCACACAAGCGCTTCCAGGCGCTAGAAGCCACCAGTCAAGCGCTCCCAGCACCACTAGACAGGACAAAGGGCCTCCAGGCGCCTCAGGGGAACACAAGTCCAGCAAAGCTCTTCAGAAGTCCAGGGGCTGGGCAGGGCCCAGGGGAGGCAAGCCTTCCCCCTGGGCCCAAGCAGCAGCACGCCCCTGGCAGATTCAAGCAGCAAACAAGAACATTTTCATGGGGTCACAGCCCCTCTTTTATACACCTTTTCCCTTTGTCTTTAGGTGCAGGGTGGGGGCAGAACCAGTCGCAGCTGGTTCTGGAGCACTCTTGATGGCCCAACCACCCATTCTATTCACTGGCAGGGCTTGGGTCATCAGTCACACCACAGGGGGGCGGAGCCAGCATTGTGTGGGGAAAACCCAGCCCATCCAGGACACAGGTACACTCCTCCCACACATCACTCATGCTAATCTCCCACTCACCACCGGGCAAACCCATCCAGACTTCCTGGAGCCTGGCATGCCAGCCAGCTCCAGCCAATCACGCTCCAGCACCCTCACTGCACACATATCTCAATGTCCAGAAGTAGCACTTCCCTTCTAGACACATACATGCCGCACATACCGTTGCGCAGCATTCACTCTCACGAGTTCGCACATACCAAACTTAAGCATGCACGCCTCACGCATCAGGAACTACCAGGGACACAGACATTCCCCATGCATTCCTATGGGAGGGCAGGCCAGTCTCACTCCACGCACTCAGGGAGCGCACGCACTTTACACTGCGCCACAGTGTCAAAGTGCGCAAAGACCAGAAATCACTATCACTGGGTCACAACCACAAAGCAAAAAGTTCAGGGGTGAACCTGCCAAAAGGGCCAAGTCCAACAGTCAGCAACACAGTTATAGGGATAACAAAGGGCAGTCCAGGCACAACTGTGGGAGAGACAGGTGTGTGAAGGGGACTTTGACTCAGACTTGGCTGTCAGTCATACTGGGAGTTGGCTGAGTGTCGGGAACAGTTGGATGACTGGACCTGGTAGAGAGAGTACCAGCTGAGGTAGAGGCATCAGTAGCTTTGGAAGCAGGTGGGCTGCTTGGAACAGGTGGTGTGATGGCACGTAGATGTGGAGTCATGCTGCCTTGAGACACAGTGTGGGTGGGAGATTGTGGAGGGGTGCCTTTCCACTTCTTGGGGACGCGATAGGGAATCTTGGAAGGAATGGTAAGTGTGGCAGGCACTACAGGCACCCTCACCAACAAAGCTGCATCACGTGCAGCAGGTGAGCCTCCCTCTGGGGACCTGCTGGATCCGGAGGAAAGCTTGGCCTGGCCTTGCCTATTCCCCTCTACCACCTGTTAACCAGGTGAACCCCCCATGCTGACCTCCTTCCCCTGCTTCACAGGGCTCTAGATGGAAGTTGAGGTTGTGGGTGAATCTGCCATAGCAGGCTTTTTTTGTGGACCCTTAGCTGGCACCAGTTGCACAGCAGGAACGGGAACTAACTGCTTTTCTTTGTGAGACGCTTTAGGGACAGGAGAGTCCTTAGCTGGGGATGCCTCTGAAGCATGTGAGCCTGAGGCCTGCTTCTTGGCTTTATGCCCCTAAGGGTCACCTGAAGGGCTTTTGGCTTTGTGCTCTGGGGTGGCTCTAGTTTTTTGGGGGGATAGTGTCTGTGCTCTGGCCCGCTTGGGCTTTCCTGCTGTTGTGTGCTGCATGTGCTGTATCTTGAGCCTGAGGTCCGTGGTGTGTTGTCACTATCATCAGAAGTAGCCACTGGCAGAGGGGAGGCCAAAGGGACTAGAGCTGGACTCTGAGATTGTGCCAGCTGAATGGCTGCGGTCACTGCAGAGGACAAAGACTGGACAGTCCAGTGTAGCCCACCCACGTCTGAATGAATGCCCTCCATGAGAGCAACTACCTGTGCCAACTTTTTGTCGTGGTCTAGGAAGGCGTTGATGAGAGTTGATTGGCCCACACACAGCTGGCGTAAAAGATCCACAGACTCAACACTGATGGCAGCTGGGGTGAAGGACACCCTTCCCTTCTTACTGGTGCGAACATGGGCAACACTAGTGTAAGTAGCTGGGAGTGTGGGCGCTGGACACTGTGTGGTAGAAGAGGAGGCAGAGTTCCCACTCCATGTGCCCACCATCAAAGATGTGTGACCGCTGGCGTCAGATAATGTTGAGCTTGGTGTCTCTGGCTGTGATTCCTCAAGCAGACTACTGTCCCCTCTGAGGTACTAGTCACATCAGTGTCATTGTGCAGTCGTGCTTGATGCCTCACCCCTGGTGTTTGTCCCCTGCCCTTCAGTTCCCACGGTAGATGCTGCAAGAGACAGAGACGTAGGGTCAGTTCAGTGGCATTAACACAAACATCATATGCAAAGAAAGCACTGAACAAGATGATGACATCCCCATGTTGCTTACCACCCTGTGAAGTAACATTGTGCAACCTCAAATCCAAACTCAAATTTTGTGTGTGATAATGCAAACGTGCCATGAGTGACCCTTGTGATGACCACACAGTCAAATAGCCTTCCGGTAGCTCCGTGTAACCAGACACACAGATCCCTCTGAGCACACCTAGGGCCCTAAGGGAGGAAAAGAGGTACAACCCAACATGATGCCACTGTCACATCTGGAGGCAGAAGAAGTGGACAACACAGATACAGACTCCAACATATCAGTCCACAATGGCCATGAGCTCATGCCATCCACCATGTCGTACTTTGGGGCACAATTACAATTGCACATTGGTGTCAGATGTGTTGTCTTCACAATTCGGATGTCATTCAATGCACACATTGATGAAAGCACACTCAGATGAGGCACACTGATGTTCCCTTTCATGGGATGTCCCTGACCATCCCAATGTAGACGATGCCAGAAGGCCACAACTCAGAATGCAATGTCAAGGGCCATTACTCCAATGATATCATAAAGTACAGATAGGGAAAATGCATGACAGCTGAACCTCCACACAGCCTTACGCTGGTGGGCTTTGAGCTGCAGGCATCAGAGACAAGAGGGGGAAAAATCAGTTAAACAGTGTTATGCACCACTATATCTCATTTCAGGAGCATGATGATAACTCAGCTCAACTTCACAGATCTGTATAGCAGAGAGAATACAGCATCTCACATAGTACATTAACATGGGAGATTCAGATGAAAATGTATGCAGGTATGAGGCTGGACACAGTACCCGCCCATCTCGAAAACAGCACAGAAAGCTGTGTGTAGGTTGCCCACATCTACTATCCAGTTTGTGGGTGAGCAAGATGTACATTACATAGGGAATTTATTTTTGGGGCAGACTCAGTGTGTCCAACACTGCACCACCCTCAATGTCCTTGCCCTATGAATGGCTCACTATGTCATGGAGGTCACATTTAGGGACATGATATTACAATCTCACACCCTTCTCACAAGGCCTGTCATGTGCAATCTACAGGGCTAAGATGGCTCTTTGATGGATAGTTCAGCAGACAACCCATATGTTTTACTCTGTACATTCAGTAATGTGTCCTTGTCAGATTGGGCAGTGACTGTGAGGCCAGGTGGGCTCACACCGAGGTCAAACATGGGGCATTAGAAATGTCACATGAATCGACATTGAGAGCTTAAATAGTGCCTACACATCCGTGTCTGTACACATGCTGGTGGAAATGGAAGGGGCTCTATACAGAAGTTCGACAATATCCTGTGTCATAGGTCAATTACCACCAAGAGTGTCACCCTCTGGCATTTAACTCCTGAGCATACTGCTTACCTACATATGATGACAATTATGAGTCAGACACACTTCCATCAGTACCCTCTGGAAGTGCACCCTTGGTAAGGCCACAGATGAGCCTG
Source organism: Lissotriton helveticus (assembly GCF_964261635.1). Classification (NCBI taxonomy): domain Eukaryota; kingdom Metazoa; phylum Chordata; class Amphibia; order Caudata; family Salamandridae; genus Lissotriton; species Lissotriton helveticus. The sequence continues at coordinate 35,466,278 of NC_136064.1, read as the reverse complement.
TAATTAAAATCAGGGACCCACACATCCATTCACACAGGCAATTTCTGTCCTAACTGCTGCATAACCGACTTGCTCCATCACTGTATGGCTCACAAAACTATACATGTCTCTCCAATTTTGATGTGCAGCGGTGGAAACATGTAAAATAGGCTTAACACCCGTGTCCCTTAGGGACAGAATGCTAGGCAGTGTATGACACCAACCCACACTCTCAGGCACATACTGCAGCAGATCAACTTCATGTGTGCACTACCTGCACTCTCACTTCCACTCTCAGCAGTAGCCCTTGGTGGTGAGGGGCGCCAGGCAGCAGACTCTGGAGACAGGAGCAACAGCAGTTGGTGATGAGGGGTGTCAGGCAGAAGGCTCTGAAGACAGGAGCAGCAGCAGATGGTGGTGAGTGGTGTCAGGCAGCAGGTTCTGGAAGCAGTGGAAATGTGAGGCTCACTCCCATATATATATATTGCCCCCTGGGGTAGGTTCAGTGGTTCTGGCTGCTGCAATTGGTGTTCCAGGTCAGCTTTTTTCAAATGCATCCAATGACCAGGCCCGCGGTGGCGGAGCACGCCTACCGCGATTTTCAAAATTGCATTAGGCTACTGTGATTGCAGTCCCCATTGGCTGTAATGGATTTGGCATTGGCGGTGACACTCCGCAGGGGCTAGCCGGTCACTACCACAATCGTGCATCTTTCAATTGCATCCAATGACCGGCCCCGCGGTGGCGGAGCATGCCTACTGTGATTTTCAAAATTGCATTAGGCTACCACGATTGCAGTTCCCATTGGCTGTAATGGCTTTGACATTGGCGGTGACACACAGCAGGGGCCAGTTGGTCGCTACCGTGATTGTGCATCTTTCAATTGTATCCATGACCATCCCAGCGGTGGCGGAGCTCGCCTACCGCGATTTTCAAAATGGCACTAGGCAACCGCGATTGGGGTTCCCATTGGCTGTAATGGCTGTGGCATTGGCGGTGACACACTGCAGGGGCCAGGCAGGTGCTCCCGTGATATGGATGCCATACATTGGTGCCAGTGACTGTAATTTGGGTGGCGGAGCATGCCAACCGCCATTTGGCAATACATATATATGGATCACTACCACACGTGTGGCTTGGGCATTAGGTTGACACACCGCTGGAGCCACGCAATCACTACCGGAATATGGATGCCATACATTGGTACCAGTGACCGTGATTTTTGTTGCAGATCACTTTGACAGCACCTATGGACACGTCATGCTGTGTGAATGGCCAATGGCTAGTTCTCGACAGTGCACAGCAGACATATGATTCATGGCACAAGATTGTGCACTGAATACCAATGTAACATTGACTAAACATGCCATGTCGTTGTCATATATGTTTGAAAACGTCAGATTTTGTTTTGGAGGTGCTAGCTGTGTGAAAAGTGGACAGGTGTATGGATGGTGCAGCTGAAAGTGTCGCTACATGTATGTTGAGCTGTAAGCTGAACTGTGATACTAGTCATTGTTGGGGTTGTGTCAGTCATAACATTAGATGTCGGACACATCTCCTGGTGAATTGCATTGACATGCGTCCGCTTTCATCTCACCTAGGAAGAGACCAAATGTGCATCGTCCCTTCACAGTGCTGGCAGACATGGAGGGTAAGGAGGTCATACGGAAATTCCATCTGGATCGACCCACCCTACAAAACCTATGCACTATGTTGGAGCCCCACCTGCTGCCTTGCAGGACATATCCGAGTGCTTATATACCAACTTCTAAGGTGATGGCACCTCTGCATTTTTTTGCTTCTGGATCATTCCAGTAAATGGTGTCCAGCGCAGATGGGATGTTGCACCTATGTTTAGCATGGTGCTATGTGATGTCCTGTCCGCTATGATGATCTACAAGTACACATATATCCATTTCACAAGGAGGCAGGAATTGGCAGCTGTGAAGGGAGATTTTTATGCACTAGGGTACATCCCCAAAGTTGTTGGTGCCATTAATTGCACACATGTTGGCCTGGTTCCACCACAGGCATGTGAGCACATCTACAGGAACAGGAAGCTTTTCCATTCCATCAAAGTGCAAGTGGTATGCCAGGCGGATATGATCATCTCACACATCTGTGCCAAATTCCCTGGCTCGGCCCATGACTCATACATCATGCAAAACAGCATTGTGACACAGCTTTTGGATAATCTGCTTCCGGAGCATGAATGGATTGTGGGTGAGTCAGGTAGTGTGCTGTGTGTGTGACATGCTATCATCTGCCACAGTTACATTACAAAGTTGCTCTGTGTATCTCCCACCTAGGTGATTCTGCATATCCCAACTGTCCTTGGTTGCTGAGCCCACTACAGAATGCCAGGACCCCGGCTGAAGTCTGCTACAATGATGCCCATGGGTGGATACTTCATGTGGTGGAGCGAACTTTCAGTCTCCTAAAGTCACGTTTCCACTGCCAGGACAAGACCGGAGGTGCACTGCTGCATGCTCCACAACCTGGCCTTGCACAAGGAGATCTCCCTGCTCCTGGATGCTGATGAGCAGCTAAGGACCTCACCTGCAAACCAACCCATGTCCAGTGATGAGGATAGTATAGAGGAGGAAGGTGTCGACCTGCGTCAACAGCTCATCAACCGCTACTTCACTTGAAGGTGAGTGACAATGTACAAAGGAGCCATTGTCTGTTGATGTCGTTGTTGGTGGTAGGGTGTAAGATGTATGTGAGCTTTGTGACTACAGCCTGTTATTGACTGGGTGCCAATGTTCCTGAGATATGGTAGTGTGGCACAGATACAGGATGTTAATGTTGATACTGTTGCTCATTGTAATGTTGCAGATTGGCGTACACCGATGACAAGTGTTGTGTGATGGCTGTGATGCCACCACCTGACTAGTGAATATTGTTCTGTTGTGTTTTCATAGGTCCCTTCACTCTCTCCTTACCTACGAACAATCGCTACTGCAGGTACATTGGGATCATGGTGAAGACTGCACATCCTGTAATAAACATGGAGCAGACACAACAACATATGTGTGTAAAGCATGTTTATTTAAAATGGGTACATGTGACAGGGGAGTTGTGGAAATGTGCCTTTTAATGAGCACACTGGAGCAGGGGGCACCCTTCTCTGTCCACGCGTCCGTAGACCAACAAAATAGAGATTGGCACTGAAGCTGGAATTCAAATAACAAGTTTAATAATCACTCATGAGAGGGACCGTGTCCACACAGCACTCTCAAGTCCTGCCTGAGGTAGTACATTGAAGTCACAAAACACAGGACTTTTATACAGGTTTTGTGCAGTGTAAGCACGTGAACAGAAACAGGGAGAACAGGTTTTAGGAATAGTTACCAACAAACATGGACAGATAAAATATACATTTTCAGCAAAGTGGGAGGGGGAGCAGTCGTGCTTATGGCAGCAGAAATGATTGACAGCAGGTGTACTGGCAGCTACAAACTCTCAGCATGTACATTGCTTTTAACTGAGTCAGGAAGTCAAGTAAAATAGATAGCACAGGCAAAAGAATTATGAAGGAAACCTAAATGGATACCACAGCCAAAATGGCTGCAGCTTATACCAAGTAAAATATTACGTTTTTCACAGAGTGAATATTTATGAAAAGGTAAATAGTGAAGCAATGAGTTGTCAGTGATGGTAGAAGAGACAATCGAGTAGTCACCACATTGATGTGGTGACCCAGTCCAACAGACGGATGCCATTAAAATACAGTGTGGGGAAGGACAGTCAACAAAGTCAATGCAATAGTGAAGAGGGTTGCCATTATGGCTGACTCCTTGATTGGAGTTTCGTAGGTGCTTTGCCATGGGTTCCTCCCTCAGATTCCTTTGGACGGCCCCTTAGTCGTTTTATAGGGGGGGCTATGCTGCATGGCCAGTGAGGTCTGAGCTGTACCCCCTCTCCGTGCCTACAGTGGAAGATGTGGAACTGTCATCCTGTGGAACAACAGAGGGAGGTGGAGGTGTTGGTTTTGCTGCAGGCCTGTCCCTCAGAATCACCACTAGCTGGCCCAAGAGGTCCACAATTTGGCCCATGCGGGTGCCAATGGACCTCAGCAGCAGGCTGAGCTGTCGTGAATCTTCCACAGCCTGGCCCTTTCATCCCTGGGCCCGTTCATAGGCCCCAAGGACTCTGTTGATGTTCTACCAACGGAACAGGGTTTGACGTGTGAGGGAGTTATTGCGCACAGCTCTATTCCTGTTAAATTATCAGAAAAAGTGGCGTGATGAAATGGTGCTACAAGAGGAGGGATGACCCTAAAAATTCCCTCTGGAGTTGTTGTGTGAAACAACAACTGTGTCATTTACCAAAAGTATCTTGTGCACACATATATAGTAATACATGAAATATGTACAATATTTTAGATTTCACAAATGAAAGAAAGAATATTTGAAGCGTCGTTGATCTTGTAGCTTTAATACTCGAAACTAGACAGCGCCAGCCGACACGTGTTTCGTCTGAGTATACATAAACTCTGACTCTTCAGGGCTTCTACTTGTATGTAGCAAGAGGATCAATCCCCCTTAACCGGTGATAATTCCAACCCGGTCAGGGTGTCGATAGATTGTTGCTCGCAGGTGTCAATCATAATGACCGTCCGCTCTGTTGCGGTGTGCTCATCGATAATAACACCGTATTAGTCAAACAGGACAGACCAAAGAATTATTTCAAGTCAAATCTAGTGTCCAAATTTTGGTCTCGCGTATGGAAATCCCAGCAATTGGGCTGTATCAAGTCGGCCTGTCCGGCTGCCTGTTTTGGTCCGCGGCGTGCTCTGCAATGGCGAAGATGTCTATTGCATACAGCCCCATTGCCCATGTAGCGAGAACCACACACCAAGTTTTCAATGCAAGCAGCAAGAATGCAGTGTAACAACTTTCTCTTAACCTGTGGGAGTCAGAAGCTGATCCTTTGAAAATGGAGAATTCGCCCTTGGATTCACATAAATTGTAACATCTACGTCACTGCTGCAATGAAGTCCCAGACCTAGCAGCCCTGCCCTCGAGTCTTGGTTTACTTGGGATGGAGCCTTCTTACCATTTGGGACGTGTAGTTGTGTTCGGGTACTGTCTACCGCAAGAGCCTGCCGAACTCCAGCTCCCAGACCAGCACTGCCTGCTACTGCAGGAATGTACTTCAGCCGCCAACTGGCTTACGTTGCTCGCCGAGATATTTTCTTGCCAAATGGCACCCCACATATTGTCCATACTGCTAGGTGGACCCTTGAAGGTGGATGACAGACTGATCCTCGAGCCAGGGGGGCCCAGCTATCAGGGGCTGCAAAGATCCCCATTTTGGAGCCGGTGTTGTAAACAGAGCAGTAGGTGCAAGGGAAATGGGCCCCTGCTGCTGACGGTAAGCCTCACTACACATTTTATTAGGAATAAAGAATTTAGTCAGTGTGTATAAGAATGCTGCACTGAGTGGAGTTTGGGATATATTTGTATGTTTTCATTGCAATGATTGAAAAAGGAACATGCTTCAATTTTGTTTAGTTGCGGCTGCAAGTAAAGCCAGTCCTGCCTGTGCTTGCTTTATGAAATATGGTTGGTGGCATTCCCACTGCAGATGTGTGAGACAAGATTGGAAATCCTTATGGACTAATACGGACATGGGCAGAAGTCTGCAAAATATGGCAGAGTTTTTATGTCACTCATGGAAATCCATGCAGTAGAACTCAGTGAGATCTGCCTACCCTTACCCCTTACCCTTTTCCCAAAACCCCTGGTTTCTTCTTAAACATGAAAAATGAATACAGCATGCAGTGACCAAACTTGAGCTCCACACGTTCAGTGACTTCTTCCCAGACGGTAATGTGATATCCCTCAATACAGCCACCACTACTCCTGATGTCACATATATTGATCAATACATTGTTTGCAAATTTTATGGAACGTTACTCTCCGCCTCCCTCTTCTCCTCTGGCGACTGAGGACTTCACAGCCCTTACACTCCAAATAAGTAACCCAGCCGAGAGACACTTGGTCCCCAGGCTTGACCCTGCCGGCATGGCTTTTAAACACACTTACCACAGCAAGGATTGTCAGAAAACTGCACAAACTAAACTGGTATCCCCAACCATCATCATAAATTACTCCATTTCGATTTGTATATAGAACCTATACCATGCCTGACGGCCTTGTCAAAATTGACCCTTCCAGCCCTCCTCTTTGCCCTAAATGTAAACTCTCAGAGGCAGATATTTCACATATGACCTGGACTGGCCCCGTTATCGATGCATATCGGTCGGAGGTATTTGATATCCCCTCCTGCATGACTTTGCTTGTTCTTAACCCCTCCCCTCTACTGCCACTCCAGGGTAATGTATCATCCCTCCCTAAGAACCTCTGTAGGTTCTCAGCCATTCCTTTATTACAAAAGGGAGATCGCTCTTCGATGGGGCAGTACATTATGCCCCACTACGAAGGCCTGGCTCAGGAGTCTGACATATTTTGCCACTAACAAGTGAAGTCTACTCAACATTACAACCCCCTTCTGCTCGACCCAAAGATATCTGGCAACAACTTTGATCTTATTTATTAACTCTGGAATCAACCTCCAAAACCCTAACCCTCAATCTCCCCCAACCACTCCCTTCCTTTGTCTCACCAGCCAAGACTTTGTTAACTAAGGCCCCTTCCCTCACTCAGCTCTTTTTCTAAGTGATGGTTGTTAATTTGTGGGAGCAGTACAATGTCAAGTATTTTTACATGCCTTTCACAAAACAATTTTCGGTATGTACTCGGTCCATATTGGGACCTCATGTATTGACATAATGTTAGAAATATCATCCTGTCTATTTCTAGTTTGTGAAAAAATTATAAATAAAGTTTCTCTTAAAAACGAAATATTAACTAAGTCACCCCTACGTGTTTTTTAATACAGTTCATGGACTTAAGCAGTCTTTTGGTCTGCAACCTGCAAGGCTCAAACTCCCTTTTCACCCTAAAAATAAGGCTAAACATCCATCAGTATGAACGTGGGTAGGTACTCCCCAGATTTATAACATCACTGCCCAGTGTCACCTTACATATTACACCAACAGCACATCACTCTGTGCTGCACATTTGCAACAGGCGTATGCGTCAAGCATTGCACACCTTTTCTTAAAGAAGGTAATTTAAATTAAAATGCTGTTTTATTTACCTATATAATAATTTTTTATGGCTAATTTCCTAGGAATGTTAATTAAATTATATTTAAGAAATGGCGACCTCTTCTAGACCCTGGCTAGAGGTAGAGCCTCCTTTGGTGACATGGGAAAATAAATAACAGTGGAGCCACTTTGTTTCTACCGAAAGTGTTGGGCTATTAGGAGTTGTTTCTTTCTGTCTGCAAAAAGTGGGTCCTGCTTGTAGTATCACCATTTTCCCACAAAAAACATGATAGTGTTGCAAAGTGGCAGCATTAAGTGTCTGAAATTAAAATAATCTTTTTTTCACAGGGTATGTTTCTGCTGTAAAGTGACTGTAGAGTTTACTTAAAAATTACAGAATGCCTTGAAAGCAGTGTCAAAATACTTGTTCATGTTTTCATTTTTATCTCTTATATATTTAATTTATTTTATAAGGCAAACCAGTGTCTTTGCAGGGGCAATTTACAGTGAAACAACTAAATGAATTTTCTTCTTTCCTCAACGATTCCTCCCCTCCCTTTAGAAAATGGAATTCATTCAATTGAGAATATTTTCCTTCTGAAACACAGTCAAGCACACTGTGTGCACACACATGTATGTACACATGCATTTGCACAAGCCCACACACTTTCCTTTCCATGAGAATGGTCTTCATAAAGCATGTCCGTGCTCCTGTTAAGTACAGTCCCAGTAACCTTGACAGTAAAGGCCTTTAATTTCCAGGCTTTGGGGAGTTCGACCGGTGGTGCCCCTGTGACCGTCAATGCCCAAATACCTCAACAACTGCCTCTCGTTCTACACCCCCACCCGCCAGCTCCGCTCCACCAGCCTCGCCCTCGCCACCGTCCCACGGATTCGCAGAGTCATCACCGGAGGAAGATCGTTCTCCTACCTGGCAGCCAAGACATGGAACTCCCTCCCCGCACACCTACGACTGACCCAGGACCATCTCACCTACAGGAGACACCTCAAGACCTGGTTATTCGAGCAGTAGCGGCACCCCCCCCTCCCTTCAGCACCTTATTACCCTCATTGGTGAGTAGCGCGCTCTACAAATGTATTGATTGATTGATTGATTGCCTCAACTTACCTGTGCTGCTGTTGGTGTTCCACCTGGACCCTCCGGTTCAATGCCTGCTGTCTGTTTCCAAAAAGAAGAAACTCATTAGGATTGCATTTGGTGCCAAATGCTGTGTTTGCACCCTGCACCCACCCGTCCCTATGCTGCTGGCGGTGTATGTTTGGTGCTGCTTTGTGTTCTCCCCTGTGCTGGTCCCAACACCCAATGCTTGGCCCCTGCAATAGTTCCACTTATGCAAGCATCGTAGCTCCAAGCACCCCCAGTATCCATTACAATGCATTGGACCGAACTCCGATTTTGACCTCTGCCCTTGGCTGTCCCAGTGCCTCTGTTGGTGCAGTGTTGTACCTACCTGACCCCTGCCCACTGCCGACCATTGGTCACAAAGACTGGAACTATAAGTTGCGTACTTACCTGAATAACCACAAAACTGTTTTCCTCATAGAATAACATTGAACTGCTCTGAAAAAATTGTGTTGATTTTTCAACTTACCCTACTGCAAAGATCTTTGTCTTAAAATAAAGTACAAGCAAAGTATAATTTTCTAAAATTGGACTGGATCTCCTTCTTGAGTCCCATGTCACTTATTGATCGCTGTGCAATACATGTCTTACACTTCTCTGTGTTAGGCCTAAGGCTGATTGCCCACACTAACACTAATAGAGCACTTTGCGTTTTGCATTGAGTTCTGTACACTTTTGGGATGGTATTACCACCTAGTGACAATATCATATACAGAGCCAGCTACCTAGATACCCAAACTCGACTTTGTTAGTAGGGGCCCTTAAACGGTGATAATCTACAATATTTTGTCATGTTGGGTACCCCCAGGGTCTCCTCTCCGTGTCCAAAGGGAGGGTGAGTCATGTCATTTTAATGAGGTTCCCTTTAAAAGATGTTTTATATGCCATGGGGATAGAGGAATTTCACACTTCCTTTTCCACATTATAGTGAAGTTCCACCCAAATTCGACCTTGGTGCTAGGAACACAGTGGAGTGAGGTTCTACATTATTGTTGCATATTCAGGACACCAAAAGTCTCTCCTAGGTGTCCCAGTGATGAAGGCCATATAGCTATAATCAGGGTCCCTATAAAAGAGGTTGTATAGACCCTGGTGTTGGAGAAATTACATATTCCATTTTCCTCATTGTAGATACATAGCCAAATAGGATAACATTGTAATAGTTTATAAACACATAAGTATTGTTAGGAATCAAAGTAAATATTATTCAAGGACTTAGGAGAATGCTATTTATAAATCCCAAAATATACTATTGTTGAATATATCGTAAAATATACAGAAAACACTTTATAAGACTTGTCTGTAAGGCAAAATTCAGCGCTCTTGTCCTCTTCCCTTATTGGTCAGAGTTAACAGGATTAGCCAGGCTGCTTTGATGAAGTGATAAGTGGTTCATCCAGAGAGAGACTATCTGGTAATGAGCGCTCTGCTACACAGAACTGACAGAGCTGGGGGAAAGGGGTCATAAACCATGAAGCTTCAAAGGGGATAGGACAGCCAGAGCAGGCCAGGTCCATCTACCCCCCAGCCCTCTGACCCAGTTAGATGGCAGATTTAACGCAGGAATTTGCAGATAGTAGGGAGAGGAGAGCTGTGGAAATGAGCCATGCAAGATTTTTGTTTGCGTAGATCTTGCTCCTATGTTTAGAATTCAGCCTTATTGGATTAAGGAGGAATGTTGCTTTTTGGGAGAAGATTATGCCACACTTTGGAGGAAGTAGCGATGGTATAAGCAGTTGCCCTGCACCTAATTGAACAAGAGTAATAGCCTGCGTGACCCGAGAGAGCACAATACATCTGGGAGAGGTGCAGAGCTTCTCAATTCTGCTACTTGAAACTAAGAGAAGAAAACTTGCCAGGCTGGAAACTTGATTTGCACCATCAGGCCCAGCATTCTGACAGACTGTGCCTGCTGCATTATCTGGAATTATAGGCCTTTGGGTATAGCTTGCTTCTCGAGGAATAAAGAGTGTACACCTCGCAAGCTAGAGATTAACAGAGTTTACCTGGATTATCACCATCAAGAATCCCCTGCCTAGATTGCATCCAAAGGATTTGTAAGGATTTGTATAGGTGCATTGTGGGAACTGTGCTCCATTGTGTAAATGTCAGACCATTGGATTGTGTTTTGGACACGTTGGACCCCCAAGAGGAACTTCAGAAAGAAGTTGGAAAAGTTTGGAGCAACTTTGGAAAAAAGCTCCATTGGAGGACCGACTCAACCGCAAGAGCAAAGGCAGCCATCTTAAACCATGAGCCGGCTTGAGCTGCTGTATCATCACGCTGAAAAGCTAAACAGATCCGACTTCCAGAGTTTGACCGCGAGCTCTCTGGAAAGCAAGTGAGTCAACCCTTATCGAACCTGGACTGGTGGAGAGCATCAAGGAATCCGGCAGAAAAAGCTCCAGAAATGTTTCTAAGTCCAAATGGAAAAAGGTTGACCAAAACCTACCGAAAGGGGTATGCAAGCAGGGGTCCATAGCAGTTAGCCAGAAACTTTGACTTTATCCCGGTCAAGCGTGATCAGATATCCCAAAGTGGCACTATATGTTTCTAATTGCGATATAGTGCTAAATCTTTAATGCCTTAACCGCGGCGTTTTTTCTGCCGTGGTGCGGGAGTTCTGAAGGGTGGGCGGGGCTGCGTCGGCCTTTGGCCAATGGCAGCACTGGGAGGGAGTGCTCATGTCGGCCATTGGCCGACGGGAGCAGAGTAGGGGTTAAAAATTCATATCCCTAGATCCCTGAATTGGATTTTTATTGTTTAGGTATCCTTTTAAAGATCAAAATATTTCTTATTTCTGATTGTGTGTTGTGTCTCAATTATTTACTGGATTAGTGTTTTTAAATGCTTTCCATACCTGCCTCCTAATTTAAGCCTGGGTTAGCATGGAAATAATTGATTGATGCCTGTACTGAGCCCAGATGTTGTGAGTGGCCTTATTATCAGTGGTAGATGCATATTTGCCACTACTAATATCCCCCGGGACACAAAAATGAGTGCTACTGCACTCCTTGCTGGTGATGTGCTGTCCGACTCCCTAAGCCCATGTCTGGGGAGAATGCAGACCACATTGACCACCAGCACCTTACCCACATAGAGACAGCTGGGAAGAATGAGATTATTATTATTAATGCAGTCTTATATAGCGCATAGTTACCCTGGAGCATCCCAGCGCTTTTCAGAACAGAAGTAATAGTCACGAGCATTCAGGGTCAGCAGTTAACAAAAAGATGTGTTTTCAAATGCTTGCGAAAACGAAGGAGACAAGTCTCAGAGCGCAAGCTTAAGGGGAGTGAATTCCAGAGTACAGCAATGTTCACAGAGGATCTTCTTCCCCCTGTGCGGACCTTTTTAACTCTAGGGGTCTTAAGCAGGTGTTTTTGGTCTGAACGTAAGGTTCTGTTGGCCTTGAGATGCCAGCTCCTGTACCAGCACCAGGAGCAGTGGCGAACAAAAAGGTAGGAAGCAGGAGCAGTGTGGGCACAGACAGCTGGTATTTAAAAAAGAAATATAAGCAGCAAGAAGCCACATTTTTGAAAATCCAAGACAGGGACAAAGTGGTGGGACAGGAGCTCACCTTATAAGTCCTGTGTGTGCTCTTAAAAGTAAGAAAAGTGCTCTGGTGGGGCCCCAGGAAACATGGGTTCTTCCTTGGGCAACACCAGTTTTTAAGTATTTTAGGGATCTTGTTCCAGCCCCGATTTGGAAGTGTGATTGGGGGCTACAGGAAGTCCAGCAGAACCCCTGAAGATGTCCAAACAAAAGTTGTTCTAAATATTTCGGGGGTAATTTTGATGTCCCAATGAAAATTTGCTTAGTTTGCAAACCACTCCTACAGCCTTTTTTCTTGCACTTGGGGTTGGGAGGGCATGAGCCCATGAGCCGCTGTTGATTGTTCCTAAGGCTGCATTTGCAGCAGTGTAAAGCTAGACATAAGACTCTGGGGTACATGCTACTCAACATAATGCATAATTGACAATGTTGATGATTGATAGTGCAAGGTCTTATACTGCAATGAATAGTATTGCATGTTGGTATTATTCCCATTGATTCAAATGGTGTTGTGATGGTGAATTATACATCTTGTGCTTTTGCTAATGTGTTGACACTCTGAATAGCATACTTCTTTATATGGTGGTACATGTAGTGCAGGTAGGGGGGAGTTGTGTGTTTAAGGCTTGCTGGGGATGTAAACTGGTCTAATGAAGACACCAAATGTATTTCAATTCACCTGATTGTCTATAGCTGTAATTAAGGTGCAGTCTGTAGTAGTGTTTACATAATAAAGCACTTTGCAAGTGAATGTGATCTGTCTCTAAGCAGAAGGAAAAATGGGTAACAAAATACTTGGTTTATTAATCGTTTAGGTAAGGCCACTGTAACTGGCACAGAAAATGAGCCAATGGCATAAAAGTAAATTGTCGCAAGTGGACTTCTGAGTGCATTTATGCCATCCACATTTGTGACTGGATAAACATGGTTCAGTCCTATCATTGTAGTGAGATTCACTGGCTTAAGAAAAACAAAATAAACTGGTTTGTATGTACAAAAAGCTATGTTTGTATATAAAATAATTTATTCTGATATGTGCCTTGTAGGCCACACATCTTAGTGATTTGTATGCTAGGGTATAACATCCTAAATATTAAAGATAGTATATTTCTGCAGTATCTACATACAACCTGCTCTTTCCACTGCACTGACTGATGTAGCTTTTTCCTAAGTACAGGCCATGTTATAGGCCATGGGTTGGGCATAAGTGCCTCAGAATCTGGTGTATGGAGCCTTCCATTTCAAACAATGACTTCTGGAATACTTTGCAGGCACATAAACATGAAGTGCTGCATAGGTGAAATGGCCGGACTGTAGCTATTCTGTAATGATTAGTTCATGGTTGTCATCAATCACTGTTTAGTGTACAGGATGAAAGTGGTTCTCCAACACCGATTGATCAAAACTCAAATGGGTATGGTAAAGACTAAGAAGAAGAATTATTGTGTGGATCCATGTGTGATGAGACTGAGGGTTGACCTTCTGTCCACCTGTACTGAGGAACTGGAAGCATTCTCTTAGTTTCAACTGCCTAGCCTCTTGTTTTGACTTAAAAGACTTAAGAACAGCTCCATTCTGCTATGGAAGAATCACCTGTCCAGTCGGGAGTAGATTTTAATGAACCGTGTGGGATTCCTAACACGTAAGATATAGGGCACCTAGAAATTGTTCCTGGAGACCTAGGGTCCATAGGAGAAACCAACAGGTTTCACAGCACCCACACGAAAGAGAGATTTTGTAACATATCTGGCCTATGGAGGTCAGGGAGAAGGTGCTGCGGTCACTGACATAGATACAACTCTAAATGGTATGAACTGGACATTAATCTACTCAGAGTATTTTCAAACAAACTAAGCATGCAATATCATTGAACTGTGATACAGTTTCTGACCTTGCCATGCTGGAAATTTCTGAAAATCAAAAAAAGGCAGCAAAGCCTTCACAGTAGCGAAGTCACCACAAAAGCTACAGAATCCAGCTTTGCCTCACATGGAGCTTTTTGTGCCACAACGGATGGCTTCAACTGGAGCCCGGGCATGAGGCAATTAAGTGACTCTTGCTGGCTTCAGCATCCCACCTTGTCACTCTGTGCTGCAGGTAAACTGTACGCAGGGCTGAATGCAAGTGGGTGTCAGGTTCCTATTGTCTACTCTGTTTCTTCTTTTTCACCTAAACCAACTTGCTGAACTTGAATTTGGTTCCATAAAACAAAAACGACCTACTGCTTGCCTGTGTCCACAACGGTTGGTGTGTATATCAAACACAGTCAGGGAAATCCAGAGTCGGCACCTTTCCCCTGATAGGGCAGAGCAAGTAGCCCTGTGATCTGATAGTCTGAAGGTCGATAGGCTGCAATGTCTAGAGTTTTCAACATTAGAATAAGCTGAGGCTACCATCCCACCAATCTCTAAGTGATGCTCTCAGTCCCAAGGTAAACCTAATTACTGGTGCAACATGCAAGACTTGACTCACCCCTGCTCTTTTGGGGCTAGAAGTTTCACCTAGATCCTGGTCATCTGCAACCATTGACTTTAATTTCCACTTGGGTATTTCTTGACTCATTTTGCAGTAAAAGAAACTTTAAAAAACTCAAATTGCATGTCACGTTTTTCCACTTTCTATGATTTTTGTCTTATTTTATTTATTCCCATTTTTAAATTGTTCCCAAACCAGATTGTGCTGGACTTGGCCCTCTCTGCAGAGTCACCCCAATCTTTTTGTCTTCTCCCCTCATGTTTTGCTGAATTTGTTTTTGTTGTTGTAAGGACTCTGTACATTTTACCACTGCTGACAAGTGCTAAAGTGCATGTGCTCTTTTCGTTAAAAGCATGCTTACAGGCAATTGGACATTTAATTTATTTATAAGTCCCTACTAAAGTGGTGCTACAGGTACCTCCGGTCTGTAAATCAAATTCTACTAGTGGGCTTTCAGTGCTCATTGTGCCATCCAATTAAGTAACCTTTCTAAAAATGTCTCAAGTCTGCCATTATATCCTGCATGCTAGTGTGACTAGGCAAAATAAACCTTTTCCCAAGCCTAAAACTCCCTTTTTATTACATATAAGTCAACCCTAGTGTCGTAGGCCACTCACCTGAAAATCAGGTGGTTCCACTTGGGAGCGGATATTCCCAGAATCTCTATGGAAGTTCACTAGGTTGCAGTGGAATCAACACTGCCTGCCCGTGACCTCAGAAGGGGAAGTAGGGATGGGATGAGAGACAGGAGAAAGAAATACCAGGACGTCACCGATCTGGTCTGCCACGCTGGTGCTGATGGGTTCTGGTTTTGGGTTCCTATGGTCTCAGGTTTAGGGCCACACTACAATGTGATGTTGGGTAAACAGTGTTGAGTTAGCGTATATTACTGCACACTTTATCTGTAAAGTAATGCACTAATTACTTCCAGTGATATATCAATATAGTTCCCAATTGTAATTATTATGCTTTGCAAATCAGCGATTATAATGCGTACCACAAAATTATCAGGAATTTACAAGGTTACTAAAGAATTACAAGGATGTCAATATGTACAGATTACAAAAAATGAAATACCAGTTTGTGGTAAACAAAAAATATGTTGTTCTTGTTTAGCTGTTAATTCATGAAGATTCTAAAATAATTGTATGTTTTTACCTGACACGAAGTGGGAGGAAGCATGAACAAATCACCTCAACTGTTTGAGCTGCGCATCTATTACAGGTTGCCATGGAAGTGAAGATCTGACACGGAAGTCCAGGGAACCATCGTTCGAATTGAAGACTGTAAGTAGGCTGTCGTGGATCAGAGAGAAGGTGACACCACCTAGAACCGGATGAGTCAGGTAAGTGTCTGCATACGTCGAGGCTAAGCATAGATTCAGAGTACTTAGCGCTTTAAATACTGATAAGTGTGAGTACACAGCACACATAAAAGGGACTGCAACGTTGGCACATTGACATCATCGAAACCTGCACGGTCTAGAAGCATTCAATTGGGTGCACGCACACGGAGGCAATCTGCACATGCTCACTTGCCAACGGTTACACGTGCCAACAGTTCACTAAATAGTACAAAGCACACACATGAGTCAGAGTATCAACCTACCACTGCCACCAGGGATTTGAAAAGTTGTGAAAATTAGTGACAAGCAAAAAATAAGTCTTTACACAATGATGTATCTCATGATGTAAGGTATATATTACTGTCACCAGTGAATACTTTTCTTGTATATACATTTCATATGCACATTTGATAGCAAGAGGTTTCTTGTGACAGCAGGCTTAAAGCTCCATCATATTGGTAATGGTCCTGACAAACCAGCATGACAGCACCTGAGATGTTGTAGTTAGGTGACGCTCAAGACATTTCTCCCCACCAAAGGCTGCCTCGGATGGTCTGGTTTGGAATAGTTGAGAGCATGAAAACTCTTTGTATGATGGGGAGCATGGGTGAAAGATGCTGGTTCCCAGGATCTTTCCAATGGATGGTAACCTTTCCAATCTATTAGAGAATACAACCTCCTGTGGATACGCTTAGGGTCCAAAATAAGTTGAAATTCACTCTCATAGTGATCTCTTACAACTACAGGGGGGGAGGATTGTCTTTATGTATGTATGGGTGATATGATTTGATGAGGGATACATACAAGACTGGATGTATATTGTAATTTTCAGGTAAATGCAAATGCACTGTGATTGGGTTGAGATTCTTCAGAAAGGGAAAGGGGCCGATGAACCTTGGTTGTAACTTTCATGGTCTGTCTAGACAGATGTTTCTGATGGATAGCCACATCATGTCTTCTTCTTCATATCAAGGTTCTATGGTCCTTAGTTTGTCTCCGCTTGTCTTTTGGTGGTTGTTCTATCCTATGTGAGGCACTTACATGCTTGCTCTTGTATCTCTTATAATTGTAAATGACTAGAGGCAGAGAACATAAGACTTGGGTGAACTAGGAGGAGGGCTGGAAAAGTTCTTGGATGATGACCTGTGGAAATATGCATTTGTATTGTACAAACATTCTTCCAGGGGTATGGCCTGATCCAAGTGGATGTTTGACATTGTAAGCTCTGCTCTAAACTTTGATTGACGCTTTCTGTCTGTCCGTCCATTTGTTGGCGCAAGAAAGATGAGAGAGTACCTTCAATACCTAGTGTTGAGCATAGAGTCTTGTATAATTTAAACGTAAATTGTGGGTCACGTATCCATACGATTTGTGTTAAAAAGATGTCACTTAATTCCACAGCTGTGGGTAATTTCTTTTAAGGGGTGAAATGGCCTGTTTCGGACAATAGATCAACCACCACCAACAGAGTGGTGTTTCTATTAGAATCTGATACATTTGTAATAGAATCTACACTGATTGTATGCTAGGGAAGTGGAGGGATTGGTAAGAGTTGAAAGCCACACAATAAAGAGCCTGGATGTTGGCAAAAAGGAGGAGCAGAGCTGAGAGCAGCCCCACTTGATCTTCAAAGACACTACTTCACACTACCTAATTGTGCCTAAAGGCAGGCTGGGAACAGGGCAGGGAGACAGCAACTTCCAGACCCTTTTGTGGGGAGAAACTCCAGAAGTTTCTTCTACTTCAAAGTGGGCAAGGCTCTCAGACCCACTCTTCAGTTTACATCCGGACCTGCGGAAGTGTTCTTAAAAGACTGACCTGCTGTCTGTGAACTGCTGTGTACTTCAGAGGACTGACCTGTTGCACTAAGAGGGCTGCTCTGCTACCTGAATCCTGTTTTGTGCCCTCAGAGAACTGTCCTGCTGCTTGATACCTGTTTTGCTGCTTGCACCCAGGAGTACCAGAGTGACTCCATGGGCTAGTTGGGTAGCCTCCTTATCAGAGCCATAGGGACAGAAAATATTACAGCCATCTAGAAACTGCACCAGGACTCAGCCTGAGTGTGTTCCTGTCCCTCCAAGAGGTGACCCTTCCATCCTAGACCCTTAGATGTGGAGTTTAAGGTCCTGTAGCTGACTAATTGAAGGTTCCACCAAATCTGGTGTGAGGCCCTGTAAAGCACAACAACCCACACCACATTCCAAGGGCATAAGGTGTGGCTGAGTGCCACGCCTCACTGGGGCGTGGTTTTAGGACCCAAGTGCTTAAGGGCCGGACGGCTGCTCCTGCGTCCCACTTCTCTGGGTAGATGAGAGGGGGCACATGACTCTTTCTGGTCCTTGGGTTACACATGGTGGAGTACTTCTGCTCCTGCCATCACAGTCAAGGGGCCATTTTAGGGCTCCTCAGCCACTTCCTTTTTCAACATTGCAACAGTAGGAGCAGATCTGCGACACAGAATGCGCTCTCTCTCTCTCACTTTACTCTCAGGTGAACTGTTGGAGATTCATCCCTTACTTCCTGGCTGCTGTAGCACCACCTCATGATATGCCTCATGGGAGCCACACTGGCTCGAGTTTACTCACCGAATCTAAGTTTTGTATTTGGTGGAGGCTTTGGGGGTACATGGTACTTCCTATGTGCTGGGTGTCATGAGGTGGGCACATTTTTAGGCAGCAAGTTTAGCTGGTGGCTTTGTGGCATTTTTGGGGTCTTTTAAGTTCCATGTGCACCTGACTATTTTTTCCGGTCTAGTTGGTTTGATTTGTCTGTATCAGTAAGTGTACGGCTGCTTAACAGGAAGATGGCTTAGTTCGGTTAGTTACGGCGAGCTGTTTATGAGGCCATGGTCTCATGTACGAAATCCGCACAAGCCATTGCTTGGGTTTGACAAATTTATCAATAACTTTCCTTTGTTTCTATCTAGTGCCTACGTTACGAGGGTGATTTTATTAATCCTCTTAGGTCCCCTAATTTTCTGATGTGCCTTACTTTCTTGGTGGTATTCTAGCTTTGGGTTTACAGGCTTCCATCAGTCTGGGGCACATATTCTGCTGGTGCATTTTGAAATATGGGCTAGTGGCCCCTATTCAGGAGGCTTGGTGTTCACTTCCTTTGGGTTCATTGATTATTTGCATGGCGAGGGGATAGTTTTGGTAACAAATTGGGCCCTGGGGGATGGGTATTGTTTGTTCCTAGGAGTATGCATGTGGCATTTGTAATAAAGTTCTTCGCCTTTTGCTTTCCCAGCGGGCCCTCCTATGTCTAGTGTAGCTACCCTACCCCTTCCTTTCCTAGTATTTATTGAGGACATCTGGCCTTGCTACTGTGGGCATTAGGTGCTCATTCAGCTGCAGTAGCAATGGGTTGAGAGCGCAGATGTCAGGATAGCTACTCACATGAAATTCAGGTGTTTCCACTTGCGTGAGGACAATACCCGAATCCCTATGAAAGATCACAGGGAAATATGATTTAAAACATTAAATCCCAGCGATCTTCCAAAGGAAACAGGGTTATGGGATGAGAGAAAAGAAAGATGAACAAAACAAGAACACCAGCAGCTTCTGTCTGATCGATTAGGTGTTCAGGATATTCTCCCTGGTGAGTAATATCAATCAAGGTTTTAGTTTTATCTTCTGATTACTCACTACAAGGAAAAATTGTTAACAAATAATGAGTTTTTGCTTTCCTACACCTTTTCAACTACAAACTCTGTAATATATTTTAACAATGAGGTGAAACAGTTACCTTAACAAATCAGCTAGCCAACATTAATTGTAACAAGACGTTTCTATATAGTTAAGCTGATTGGAGTATGTCCAAGAAAGATTTATAAATAAAGTAATAACAAATATTATTAGGCACCTTTAGTTTTCTCTTTCATATATGTTATAGGCAAGGAATAGTGTTGCCAGAAAACCAATGCCCAGTATGATAACATATGTTCAAGGTTTCACATACAGTATTGAACTGGAAATGAACAGGAAGATCACAAACTATTGTCATTAAGTGCTGTCCAAAATAATTATATGGAGCCTTTTCAATGCTGTAGCACTTTAATAAAAATCCATCCGGTTCTTAACTGAACATATCAATGCCTTGTACCATTCAGTACATGAATGTAATCTGTTGCAACAATTACATTGTCAATAGAGTTTTGTCTTGAGGAGTTATTTAAAGCATTGCCATGACTGTCATTGTAAATAAAAGGATTGTTTTTACCTCGATTCTCTTTTCAGCTTTTTTCTCTTCCTAAGAGTCAACAGCAGAGCAGATTTTCGCTGTGATGACATGCCTCTTACAAGACCTACGTTGGTGTCAGCTGGAGTCTTTTCTGGGTGCAGATGACTGGAATTGGGTGTCTAACAAATAAAATGTTGGGGAACACGGAGACTTCAAGTAAGTGCTATTGCATTGCATAGACAAGGGTAAGCAAATGCCTGACACACGTTTGTGCTTTAAATAGGGCCAAAGACACTTGTTAGAATGGTTACGCTGTATACAGGGAGGGAGGCATGTTCCTCCATTGACTAGAAATGCAGGAATGGAGGCATGTGTCAGCAGTCGCCTGTAAACAGGGAGATGGTTCCTTATTTGAATACACATTAAGAGTTTTACGCGTGTTAATGATTTGTTTAATTACTTCCTTTTTTTACATGTGCACAGATATGAAATGTGCACAGAAATGAAAGGCATATTGTTTGAAAAGGCACACAAACAAGATTTACAAATACCAGTTTTACCAAGTACAATAGCGATTTACAAACATATACGCAATGCATTAGTTCCATATGTCGTTTTTGTTAAGGAAATTTTAAATAGGGGTTTTAGGATTATTATGGGCAACCCAACAATAGTGGATAGACTCAAAGCGAGTTCTACACGCAATGTGTTTTATAGAAGTACAATGGGAGTGTATTTGCATGTCATAATAAGTTTGTGGAGATTAACTGAATCACTAATCTATTTTTATTCATCTTCTTCATTCCTTAAATCAGCACCGAAGGGCAAGAAGAGTCACGCTGAGGCGATGTGTCCGGGAGCAACTGGTCAGCAGAAGGGGCCGACAACCAGCACCACTACTGAAGGCTCTACTTAGCCTAGTAAGTCCTATTGTGTATTATTATTTCCTCAATGTTATGTTTTATGATTGTTGTGGGCTTAAGGTAGAATCGTAGCCTATTGGAATGTTGGTGCTGGGTACCAGCGGTCCCATCACCAGGATGGGAGTTGTTGTCTGCCAGCAGGTGTTGCTGGTGAGAAATAACGTTTCTCTGACACTCTTACCTGCCCTCTTCCTTCCACATGGTGACACGGATGGAATAGAAACTCACTCATGCAAAACACAATGTTTGAAGTTTTTATTTCATACCTGTTTTCCCTCCTTTATCTTTTGTCCCTTATATTATATGGTTTTCTTTTTGCTAACTTACTTTTTCCAGTTCTCTAGCGTCTAGTTGCTTAGTTGGTAATCTTTCCCTAGCTCCTATATATATTGTGTTACTGTAAAAGTAAGACCAAGAATAACAATTTTCAGTGTTCTGCTTTATATTGTGAAGATTGCAAGCCAAAGCAAACTTGTATTATAATTATTATTCACCATGTAAGTTTGTTGAGTAGGCTTTCTTTTTTGTGCTCATGCTCTAGAAGTTGAGTTCATGAGAGCGTGGCCATGGGTCTTTCTTTTTCCTGCTCATGCTCTAACAGTTGAGTTCACAAGAGATTAGCCATTGTCACCCCCCCCCCAATGATGTGTGCTGTTTTATTAATTGATACAGAATACGAGCAGTTTTCCATGGCAGTGCAGCATGGTTATTTCTTGATGCATTTTGCAGTAAAAGAAAACTTTAAAAAATCATATTGCATGTCACGTTTATCCACTTTATATGATTTTTGTCTTATTTAATTTATTACCATTTTAAAAATGTTTCCAAACCAGATTGTGCTAGACTTGGCCCTCTCTGCCGAGTCACCCCAATCTTTTTGTCTTTTCCCCTCATGTTTTGCTGAATTTGTTTTTGTTGTTGTGAGGACTCTGTACATTTTACCACTGCTGACAAGTGCTGAAGTGCATGTGCTCTTTTCGTTAAAAGCATGCTTACAGGCAACTGGACATTTAATTTATTTATAAGTCCCTACTAAAGTGGTGCTACAGGTACCCACGGTCTGTAAATCAAATTCTACTAGTTGGCCTTCAGTGCTCATTGTACCATCCAATTAAGTAACCTTTCTAAAAATGTCTCAAGTCTGCCATTACATCCTGCATGCTAGTGTGACTAGGCAAAATAAACCTTTTCCCAAGCCTAAAACTCCCTTTTTATTACATATAAGTCAACCCTAGTGTCGTAGGCCACTCACCTGAAAATCAGGTGATTCCACTTGGGAGCGGATATTCCCAGAATCTCTATGGAAGTTCACTAGGTTGCAGTGGAATTAACACTGCCTGCTCGTGACCTCAGAAGGGGAAGTAGGGATGGGATGAGAGAAAGGAGAAAGAAATACCAGGACGTCACCGATCTGGTCTGCCGCGCTGGTGCTGATGGGTTCTGGTTTTCGGATCCTATGGTCTAGGTTTAGGGCCACACTACAATGTGATGTTGGGTAAACAGTGTTGAGTTAGGGTATATTTCTGCACACTTTATCTGTAAAGTAATGCACGAATTACTTTCGGTGATATATCAATATAGTACCCAATTGTCATTAATATGCTTTGCAAATCAGCGATTATAATGCGTACCACAAAATTATCAGGAATTTACAAGGTTACTAAAGAATTACAAGGCTGTCAATATGTACAGATTAAAAAAAAAATTAAATACCAGTTTGTGCTAAACAAGAAATATGTTGTTCTTGTTTTGTTGTTAATTCATGAAGATTCTAAAATATTTGTTTGTTTTTACCTGACACGAAGTGGGAGGAAGCATGAACGAATCACCTCACGGAAGTGAAGATCTGACACGGAAGTCCAGGGAACCATTGTTCGAATTGCAGACTGGAAGTAGGCTGTCGCGGATCAGAGAGAAGGTGACACCACATAGAACCGGATGAGTCAGGTAAGTGTTCTGCATACGACGAGGCTAAGAATAGAGTCAGAGTACTGAGCGCTTTAAATACTGATAAGTGAGTGCACAGCACACATGAAAGGGACTGCAAAGTTGGCACATTGACATCATAGAAGCCTGCACGGTGTAGAAGCGTTCAATTGGGTGCATGCACACGGAGGTAATCTGCACATGCTCACTTGCCAACGGTTACAAGTACCAACAGTTCACTAAATAGTACAAAGCACACACATGAGTCATAGTATCAACCTACCACTGCCACCAGAGATTTGCAAAGTTGTGAAAATTAGTGACAAGCAAAACATAAGTCTTTACACAATGATGTATCTCATGATGTAAGGTATATATTACTGTCACCAGGGAATACTTTTCTTGTATATACATTTCATATGCACATTTGACAGCAAGAGGTTTCTTGTGACAGCAGGCTTAAAGCTCCATCATATTGGTAATGGTCCTGACAAACCAGCATGACAGCACCTGAGATGTTGTAGTTAGGTGACGCTCAAGACATGTCTCCCCACCAAAGGCTGCCTCAGAGGGTGTGGTTTGGAAGGGTTGAGAGCATGAAAACTCTTTGTGTGATGGGGAGCATGGGTGAAAGATGCTGGTTCCCAGGATCTTTCTAATGGATGGTAACCTTTCCAATCTATTAGATAATACAACCTCCTGTGGATACGCTTAGGGTCCAAAATAAGTTGAAATTCACACTCATAGTGATCTCCTACAACTACAGGGGGGAGGATTGTCTTTATGTATGTTTTCGTGATATGATTTGATGAGGGATACTGGATGTAAATTGTAATCTTCAGGTAAATGCAAATGCACTGTTACTAGGTTGAGATTCTTCAAAAAGGGAAAGGGGTCGATGAACCTTGGTTGTAACTTTCATGGTCTGTCTAGACAGATGTTTGTGATGGATTGCCACATCATGTCTCCTTCTTCATATCAAAGTTCTATGGTCCTTATTTTGTCTCCGCTTGTTTTTTGGTGGTTGTTCTATCCTATGTGAGGCACTTACATGCTTGCTCTTGTATCTCTTATAATTGTTGTAAATGACTAGAGGCAGAGAACATAAGACTTGGGTGAACTAGGAGGAGGGTTGGAAAAGTTCTTGGAAGATGATATGTGTAAATATGCATTTTTTTTTTTTTTTTTTATTAATTGCAAGCAAGTTAGATCACATACATTTACAAATTTTTTGTTATCCATTCATTTTACAATAACAAAGAAAATATGTGCGAGCAACAAAATATATTAGCAAACCGCCTAGAGCATAATGGACACAAATATTTCAACATATAGTATCAATCATAAAATAGCATAAATAAAGAAAATAATTACAATAAAATGAAAACTTTTCTGTCTATCACCTACATCAAATTAGCCGGAAAGGTTTATCCCTGTTCCCCCTGTATCCACTGCTGAACAGGCTCCCACATTTTCATTCCTAAAGCTCTTTTCTTCCTCCCCCTTGTTCTATAAATGGCATTCTCTAGGTTATAAATTGCTAAGAGACGAGCCCTCCAAGTACTGAAAGACGTGGGGTCAGTGCTAATCCATTCTTGCGTGATACAACCCCACAGAATTGCCATAGAAATAAATATAAAGTTTCTTTTTTCCACAACCATTGTATCTGAAAACACACCTATCAATAATATCTCCGCAGTTATTTTTAAAGAAAATCCAAGTAGTACAGAAAGAAAATCTTGGATTGCGGAGAATAGTGAAGTTAGTAGTGGGCATAGAAAAAACATATGAGCTGAATCAGCTGCATGCATCCCACATCTACTGCATGATGTGCCAAGTTTTGATCCCCATTTCGAAATTTTTGCAGGGGTATAATACAAATCGAAAAGAACCATGTAGTGCTGTGTACGAGTTCTACCTGTTAACAGTATGGAATTAGCCAAGGAAATAGAGTCCTCTAACATAATGTTGTCATTTTCTAAGCCCAGCCTCGCAGCCCATCTTTCGTGAACACTAGTTAAATCATCTGGGCATAATGAAATAAAAAAATTATAAAAAAAGCCAATTCTTTTCTTACTATAGAATTTCTCGATCAGGGGAATCTTCTGTAATCTGGATTGTTCTAAAGACGTTAGGGTATTAACATAGCTATGCAACTGTAAATATTTAAAGTAATCAGCATTTGTAAGATTAAACTTTGATTGGAGTTCTGGAAAAGGTATAATAAGATTATTCTGCCAAATATCACCAAGATAGTTAATGCCACTATTCCGCCATCTTGTCATAATATGATCTCTAAAAATGGGAGGGAAAATATGTAGTGATGTCAAGGGGGTATATCTCAGAATTTTTGGAATTCCAACATGGCGCCTAATTAATTTCCAAACATGAAACGCTGCTTTCAGAATCTTAAATTTTGTTTTCTTGTAGTAGCTGGGTTCTACATTTTTTAACGGGCAGCCATGAGCCTCAACCCCTAAACCAAATTCGTAAATGGATGGAACATGAGATTCTTGGGTTTGCGCCCTAGAGCCAATTATCAAAGGAGTAATAAACTGTAATACAGAAGCAAAATAGTAGAACAATAAATATGGAGTACCCCACCCTCCCCTTGCCCTAGGAAGAATTATCTTCTTATAGGCTCTGCGCTGGCGCTTGTAACCCCACAAAAACCTTGCAGCCATCGTCTCTAATTGTGTAAAAAAAATAAGAGGGATTTCCAGCAGCACAGCCGTAAATAAATACAAAAATGTTGGCAATAATAACATTTTTAGCACGTTATTCCTCCCATATATAGACAGATGGAAATGGTCAATGCGCTCCAAAGTAGAGTTGACCTTTTTAAGAACTGGCATAAAGTTGAGTTCTGGGATAGCAGACACAGGGGTTGTGATCTTAATACCCAAATATGTGGCCTCAGAGACGATGTTAATATGTGCAGGGGGATTCTGACCCACGAATATTGTTTGGGTTTTAGATAAGTTCAATTTATATCCCAAGAAGGCACAAAACTGAGTTGCGATCTTTGGTATTGCCTTTGCAATGTCAGTGGTGATCACCACCACGTCATCCGCATAGGCAAGGGCTCTATTGCTAATACCCGCAACATCCACTGGAGTTATATCTACCGCTTGATTCAGTTTGTTGAGAAAGAGGTCGATATAGATAGCAAACAGAAGCGGTGAAGACGGGCATCCCTGTCTTGTACCACGATAAATAGAAAACAGACCGGATTTATTAGCCCCAATTTTAATACAAGACATTGGTGATTCATATAGAGCTTTCAGAGCCATTATCATACGTGGACCAAACACTTTCAGAGAAAGCAAATCCCAAAGGTAGGGGCAGGCCACCCTGTCGAATGCCTTCTCGGCATCCAACAGGGTGATCGCTATAGAGGTATTAGTACCCTGTGCCCAATCCATAAGGTCAATAACTCTACGGACGAGGTCCGTAGTATCCCGCTCGGGAATAAACCCATGCTGCCAGCGTGAAACTATAGAAGAAATGATCCCTGAGATTCGCGTGGCTAATATTTTAGAAAAAACTTTGCTGTCAGCATTGATTATTGATATCGGCCTATAAGAGGCCGGATTAAGAGGAGTTTTGTCTTTTTTAAGAAATGCCATTATTGTCGATTGTCTCCATGACGCTGGAGCAACCCCCTTCTGTGCCTCCAGAAAAGTAGCCAACAGATCTTGTTTTAATAGGTGCCTGAATAGTCTAAAAAACTCCAGTGGGATACCATCTGGTCCCATAGCTTTACCAACTGCAAGAGAAAGCAAGGCTGTCTCTATTTCATCCCAAGTAATATCAGCCTCCAGAGTCTGTGCCTGAACGATAGTCAATTTCGGGGTGTTGTCTAAGGGCATAAAGCTCAGAATAGATTCACTAGAGTAAAATAAGGTATCCTGTCCATAGAGCTTGGAGTAAAACTGCCGTAAAACCTCAAGAATTTCCTCAGGAGTATTGTGGATCTGACCTAAATCATCCTGTATTGCATTCACAGAGTTAAGGACCTCTTTTTGTTTTAGCTTTTTCGCCAAAATCCTCCCAGAGTTTTCCCCCATTTCGTAGATCTGTGTTCCAAATAT
Organism: Lissotriton helveticus; assembly: GCF_964261635.1. NCBI lineage: Eukaryota > Metazoa > Chordata > Amphibia > Caudata > Salamandridae > Lissotriton > Lissotriton helveticus. The sequence goes on along the minus strand of NC_136064.1, from coordinate 35,439,535 downwards.
TGCCATCTGCTCCGCCAGTTTGGTAGCGAAGATCTCATATAACCTGGCTTTATGTATAGCTAAAGAGATATAAATATACTCTGTATCTTGAGAAAGACTAATGGCGGTAACTAGCTTTTGCTCCCATTCCCGTACCGCTTCATAGTATACATCAAGTTTATTCCGAATAATTTTTTGCTTCTTAATTGAATATGCTAGTGTCTCCCCTCGCACCCCGGCTTTAAAAGCATCCCAGACAGTTTGAACAGAAGCACTCCCTCTGTTGAACTAAAAAAAATCCCTAATCCACTTCGTCATATGATCTAAATTTGATTGGTCTGCCAAGAGTTTCCGACCAAAAGACCATGGTCTCACCGCTGCTATACCAACGGGACCTGTTTTGACCTCTATCAATACCGGATTGTGATCTGATATTATTCGCGGAAATAACTCAAATAAAATAATATTAATAAGCCCAGCAGGAGCAAAAACAATAGTCCAGCCGTACAAGCTTCTGGTGTGGCGCAGAGAAGAATGTAAAACCTGGTGAAGAAGGATTTTTCTCAAACCCCACATCACACAGACCAAACTCTACTAGCAGACCTCTTAGTGCCTTAAATGTCTTCTTTTTTAGACCTGGGTATATTGAAGAGCCCGAATATCCAATCCCCCTTCCAAGTGAATATTTAGGTCACCGCAGATAATTAAAGGTGATGGCCAGTCAGCTAACTCTAGACTTAAAAAAATTAAGATATCGGGGTCATCCGAGTTTTGAGCATAGATTGCACAAATTGTCCAGATTTGACCATTAATACTGATCTCAATTATCATCCATCTGCCAAACTGATCAACTTTAGACTGTTTAAGGGACCCCAATCCTCTTCTCATTAGAATAGCCACCCCTTTTGTAGTAGTCCCTGGTGAGTACACCCAAGTAACTGCAAACCCAAATCATTGAATAGGTTCCTATCATTCCATGTTAAATGCATATCCTGAAGGCACAGGAGATCTATCTGCATACTCAGTATAATTTGTGCGCAAACCCCCCTCTTTTTCTTGTTGTTGAGACCACATATATTCCAGGAACAAATCCTCGTTTTGGCCATCTTGGTGATTTAATCAAACAGAACAGCATTGACCCCATCAGTGTCTCTATGTTCAGCAGTGAGATCCCTTTAGAAAAAAAACATTTTTTGTGGTTCATATTCGACTTAGAAATTATCTTCTCTTTCATATTTATGTTCAAATTCACTTTCCAAAGCTGATCGCTCTCGGCTCCAACATTTCTGACTTTGCTTGCCCCCCCATCCCTCCCCATCCACCCAGTCCCTCCCTCTTGCCCTCCCTTCACCCCCCCGACCCCTACCCAAAAAGGGCAAAGGGACTGAAAAGTCCCTAGCATTGATGAAGTGAGAAGCATCTTGTGCTTTGTGTGTCTCTTCCTCTCGCATTACACTTATTATGACATAAAAAGAAAATCACAAAAAAAGAAAAAAGCAAGGATTATTAAAAGAATATTAAGCTAAATCGTTTTCCCAAATAGATAAGGTACACGAAAGCATCAACAAAAATCAAAGCGACCACCCATCCTATGAGAAATTGAATCAAAATGAGGCTAATAGCTCTTTAGCCGCCCCCTCAGATGATAGAAAGTATGATCTCTCTTTATGAATAACTATCAGTTTTGAGGGATTGAGAAGGAAGGCGTGTGCCCCCTTTGCCTGAAACAGTGGTATTAGTTGGCAAAACTGTCAGCGCTGTTGGACCGTTGCATCGCAATAATCAGGGCGAACAAAGAATTCCAGGCCTTTTCCCCTACGTTTACGGTCTGGCCTGGCCAGGTCATAAAGGGCCTCTCTAGCCAGAAAGTTATTCAAACAAATCATTATGGCTCTTGGTTTAGCACTAGTCCCAGATCTAGTGTTTTTTTTTAAAGGGGAATCTATGGGCCCTTTGAAGTTCCACATCCCACTGCCAGTGGGATAGCTCTGGAAAGGCCTCAAAGTAAAGCTCGCTGACGAACCGCCTGACATCCCCCCTCACACGCCTCGGGGATGCCCAAAATTCGTAAGTTGTTACGCCGGGATCTATTTTCCAGGTCAACGAGCTTCCAATTGATCTCATCCCTTAGGCCTTCCAGAGAAGATATCTGTGACTTTTGCTCAATAATAGTGTCTTCGATTGCCGAAATCCTGCCTTCTGCCTCTACAACTCTAGCAGTTGTTTCATTGCACGATTTAGCCATGCGACTTAGATTGTTTTGGAGCCTGTGGACAGCACCTTGAGTACGTAAGTTCTCAGCTCTTGTTTCCTCCCGATGCTGGAGCATAACCTGGTATAACGTGTTCAGTGTAATCTCAGGGATCTGAGACTTTTCTGTCATGACTCTAGCATCCGCAGGCAAAATTGATGGAGAGGCCACACTATCCACTTGCGCCGTAAGTACTGTATTTTCTTCCGCTCCCCATTCTGGCCTGCCAGGTGAGCCATCCATATCGAGGTCCTCTTCTCCCTCAGAACTGCGCGGCTCCTGTGTCAAGCTATTCGCACTGTTAACACTCAGATCGTCCCTCCACTCATCGTCTCCTTCTAAACTTTCTGATTCCAGAGCAATAGATAAGTCCGACATAGAGTAGAAATTCCCAGCCGAGTCAGCCGAATCAGTATCACCGCCACGGGTCGATACCTCCTGTATATTGGGTCCCAAGGGTAGCATCTCTGGCTGTTCTTGCATGTTTAGAGACTTTGTAATCACAACTGTAGAAGAAGGAGGCGGTTCTAAAGGAGTTTTACCCGGGGCAGCTTTTGATTTTGCAATTGAATTAGCAGAGCTCCCCACATTCCCAGCATTACACAAATCCCCGGCTTTCCCAATGTAGACAGATGCGGGGTTATGAGGAAGTGTTCGAGTCAGTGACAGGCTTAGTTTACCAGTTGTCGGGTTATCACTACTTGCATGACTGCCTTTATCTGTAACTAAGTTCTTTTTTTTTTAAACATCCCCTGAATTTCGGGGATCGCGCCAGTAGTACAAGCCCCAGAATCCTCTGTAACATTGTGGCTCTGTGCGAGAACAGAAGCAAGTTCTGTAATTTCAGACAGGGTTTCAGACAGGGAATCCACAACTACCCCTGATGTTAAAGTTTGGTTACTCGAAATGTCACCTGTATTGGAATTGCTGTTGTGTTCCAATTGCCCCGCTTCCGTCACCGCCGATGCCGTAACTGCTCGGGTCGTTGGCTTCTGGGTCTTAGTTGTAACACCAGGAGTCGGATTCTTGGGAGCCATGCTGCTTCGTGCGCTACTTCCCTGACGCGGCAAAACTCTGGAGCAGCCTCTCCTGCGAGCCGATCGGTGAGAGCCTGTACACCTTTCACGGTCACTTTCGTGGCTCTGTTCACAGCTTTTTTCATGGTCCCGCAACGCCGTAGTCCACTCCTCCCTCCAATGCCTCCTGGAAACTACAGCTGGAGAACGCCAGGCGAGCTGACAAGAGCGCTGGAGACTGCTCCACAGGTCCAACCTCATTCCAGGTAAGATCGGTTGTTACAAAGTCGTCTTTTCTGAAAATAACCTCCAGGGCGCCGGTCAAAAAAGCGAAAGGGAGCGAACACAGCGAGAGCACAAACTGCAGCTACTCACTCGGACGCCGATGCGTCCGCCATCTTGGCCCATGCATTTTTATTGTACAAACATTCTTCCAGAGGTATGGCCTGATCCAAGTGGATGTTTGACATTGTAAGCTCTGCTCTAAACTTTGATTGACCCTTTCTGTCTGTCCGTCCATTTGTTGGCGCAAGACAGATGAGAGAGAACCTTCAATCCCTAGTGTTGAGCATAGGGTCTTGTATAATTTAAACGTAAATTGTGGGTCATGGTCAGATATAATTTTGTAAGGAAGGCCATGTATCTATACGATTTGTGTTAAAAAGATGTCACTTAATTCCACAGCTGTGGGTAATTTCTTTTAAGGGGTGAAATGGCCTGTTGCGGAGAATAGATCAACCACCACCAGCAGAGTGGTGTTTTTATTAGAATCTGATATATTTGTAATAAAATCTACACTGATTGTATGCTAAGGAAGTGGAGGGACTGGTAAGATTGAAAGCCACACAATACATAGCCTGGATGTTGGCAAGAAGGAGGAACAGAGCTGAGAGCAGCCCCACTTGATCTTCGAAGACAGTACTTCACACTACCTAATTGTGCCTAAAGACAGGGTGGGAACAGGGCAGGGAGACAGCAACTTTCAGACCTTTTTGTGGGGAGAAACTCCAGAAGTTTCTTCTACTTCAAAGTGGGCACGGCTCTCAGACCCACTCTTCAGTTTACATCCGGACCTGCAGAAGTATTCTTAAAAGACTAACCTGCTGTCTGTGAACTGCTGTGTACTTCAGAGTACTGACCTGTTGCACTAAGAAAGCTGCTCTGCTACCTGAATCCTGTTTTGTGCCCTCAGAGAACTGTCTTGCTGCTTGATACCTGTTTTGCTGCTTGCACCCAGGAGTACCAGAGTGACTCCATGGGCTAGTTGGGTAGCATCCTTATCTGAGCCATAGGGATAGAAAATATTCCAGCCATATAGAAACTGTAATAGGACTCAGCCTGAGTGTGTTCCTGTGCCTACAAGTGGTGCCCCTTCCATGCTTGACCCGTAGAAGTGGGGTGTAAGGTCCTGTAGCTGACTAATTGAAGGTTCCACCAAATCTGGTGTGAGGCCCTGCAAAGCAAAACAACCCACACCACATTCCAAGGGCATAAGGTGTGGCTGAGTGCCACGCCTCACTGGGGCGTGGATTTAGGACCCAAGTGCTTAAGGGCCGGACAGCTCCTCCTGTGTCCCACTTCTCTGGGTAGATGAGAGGGGGCACATGACTCTTTCTGGTCCTTGGGTTACACATGGTGGAGTACTTCTTCTGCTCCTGCCATCACAGCCAAGGGGCCATTTTAGGGCTCCTCAGCCACATCCTTTTTCAGAGGAGCAGATCTGCGACACAGAATGCGCTCTCTCTCTCACACTTTACTCTCAGGTAAACTGTTGGAGATTCATCCCTAACTTCCTGGCTGCTGTAGCACCACCTCATGATATGCCCGATGGGAGCCGCACTGGCTCCAGTTTACTCGCCGAATCTAAGTTTTGTATTTGGTGGAGGCTCTGGGGGTGCGTGGTACGTCCTATGTGATGGGTGCCATGAGATGGACACCTTTTTAGGACAGCAGGTTTAGCTGGTGGCTTTGTGGCATTTTTGGGGTCTTTTAAGTTCCATGTGCACCTGACTATTTTTTCCGGTCCAGTTGGTTTGATTTGTCTGTATCAGTAAGTGTAGGGCTTCTTAACAGGAAGATGGCTTAGTTCGGTTAGTTACGGCGAGCTGTTTATGAGGCACAGGTCTCATGTACGAAATCCGCACAAGCCATTGCTTGGGTTTGACAAATGTATCACTTACTTTCCTATGTTTCTATCTAGTGCCTAAGTTACGAGGGTTATTTTATTAATCCACTTAGGTCCCCTAATTTTCTGATGTGTCTTGCTTTATTGGTGGGATTCTAGCTTTGGGTGTACAGGCTTCCATCAGTCTGGGGCACATATTCTGCTGGTGCATTTTGAAATATGGGCTAGTGGCCCCTATTCAGGAGGCTTGGTGTTCACTTCCTTTGGGTTCGTTGATTATTAGCATGGTGAGGGGCTAGTTTTGGTAACGATTTGGGCCCTGGGGGATGGGTATTGTTTGTTCCTAGGAGTATGTCATGTGGCATTTGTAAAAAAGTTCTTCGCCTTTTGCTTTCCCAGCGGGCCCTCCTCTGTCTAGTGTAGCTACACTCCCCCTTCCTTTCCTAGTATTTATTGAGGACATCTGGCCTTGCTCCTGTGGGCATTTGGTGCTCATTCAGCTGCTGTAGCAATGGGTTGAGAGCGCAGATGTCAAGATAGCTACTCACGTGAAATTCAGGTGGTTCACTTGGGTGAGGACAATCCCCGAATCCCTATGAAAGATCACAGGGAATTATGATTTAAAACATTAAATCCCAGCAATCTTCCAAAGGAAACAGGGTTATGGGATGAGAGAAAAGAAAGATAAACTAAACAAGAACACAAGCAGCTTCTGTCTGATCGATTAGGTGTTCAGGATATTCTCCCTGGTGAGTAATATCAATCAAGGTTTTAGTTTTATCTTCTGATTACTCACTACAAGGAAAAATTGTTAAGAATAATGAGTTTTTGCTTTCCTACACCTTTTGAACTACAAACTCTGTAATATATTTTAACAATGAGGTGAGACAGTTACCTTACCAAATCAGCTAGCCAACATTAATTGTCACAAGACGTTTCTATATAGTTAAGCTGCTTGAAGTATGTCCAAGAAAGATCTATAAATAAAGTAATAACAAATATTGTTAGGCACCTTTATTTTTCTCTTTCATATATGTTATAGGCAAGGAATAGTGTTACCAGAAAACCAATGGCCAGTATGATAACATATGTTCAAGGTTTCACATACAGTATTGAACTGGAAATGAACAGGAAGATCACAAACTAATGTCGTTAAGTGCTGTCCAAAATAATTATATGGAGCCTTTCCAATGCTATAGCACTTTAATAAAAATCCATCTGGTTCTTAACTGAACGTAGCAATGCCTTGTACCATTCAGTACATGAATGTAATATGTTGCAACAATTAAATTGTCAATAGAGTTTTGTCTTGAGGAGTTATTTAAAGCATTGCCATGACTGTCATTGTAAATAAAAGAATTGTTTTTACTTTGATTCTCTTTTCAGCTTTTTTCTCTTCCTAGGAGTCAACAGGAGAGCAGATTTTCGCTGTGATGACATGCCTCTTACAAGACCTACGTTGGTGTCAGCTGGGTGCAGATGACTGGAATTGGGTGTCTCACAAAGAACACGTTGGGAAACACGGAGACTTCAAGTAAGTGCTATTGCATTGCATAGACAAGGCTAAGCAAATGCCTGACACACGTTTGTGCTTTAAATATGGCCAAAGACACTTGTTAGAATGGTTACGCTGTACACAGGGAGGGAGGCATGTTCCTCCATTGACTAGAAATGCAGGAATGGAGGCATGTGTCAACAGTCGCCTGTAAACAAGGGAGATGGTTCTTTATTTGTATACACATCAAGGGCCAGATGTAGGTAGCCCAATACCTGTCGGTAACGGCCGAAAATACAGATTTTTGGCCGTTTCCGACCGGTATTGAGCATTTGGGATGTAGGAGAGTGAAAATCGTCAGAATCGGTAAATTTACCAAATCGGTAAAGTTACCGAATCGGTAAAGTTACCGAATCGGAAAATATTCCGAATCGTTAAAATTACCGAATATCAACGGTTTAGAATCGGTAAATTTACCGAATCGGTAAAATACAGATTCGGTAAATAAGAAGTGGTAAAATTGAATTTTGAGATGTATGTAAGCTCTGAAATACAGAATTTTCTTGAAATTCGGTATTTAAGATTTGGTATTTACCATGGATAGAAATCAGGTGGTAACAAGGTACAGCCTATAAAAAAGGACCCAAAATGCATTTTTTTCACAATGGCTGCATTCTAAGTCATTGCGAGACGGCTACGGCTACAGGAGGAAGGAGAGAGGGAATGAGAGAGACAGGAGCAGGTCTACAGACAGAGGATCACCTTGTTCATGCTCACAGAGGCAGAGATACTCCAGAGGTACAGGTTGGACCCAGACACCATCATGGACCTCATCAGGGACCTCCAACCACTGTTGGAGCACACTACTCCAAAGGCACACGCCATGCCACCCCAGCACACCTGCTTGCGTCTGGGAGCTACCAGAGTGTGGTTGCTGCGGTAGGTGGGGTGACCCAGAGCAGCCTGTCACGCTTTTTCCACAAATTCATAGATGCCATGTTACAGAGGATGGACCATTATATATCATTCCCTGCAACCCATGCTGAACTGCTCCAAACAAAATCAGACTTTTATCAGATGGCGCGTTTCCCCAATATCATTGGCTGCATTGATGGCACACACATTCCCATTTGTCCCCCTGCTGCCACAGAATACATATATAGGAATAGAAAGTCCACCCACACCATCAATGTGCAGGTGATTTGCAATGCCAAGTGCACCATCACTGACCTTGTGGCAAAATTTCCTGGGAGTACCTACGACTCCTACATATTTCAAAACAGCGGTATATATGCACGGCTGACAGCAGGGGAATTTGGTGGAGTATACCTGCTAAATAAGACACAGTGTACGACCCCATTAACACCTATTGCAGAAAGATGTACATGTATGCATGTGAGTAATGTACTCCCATTTCCTTTTAGGAGACAGTGCATATGCCCTCCGCTCCTTCATACTCACCCCCTACCTCAACCCCTCAACACCCAGTCAAAGGAGATATAACAGGGCCCACAAGAGCACAAGAAATATTGTGGAGCGTACCTTTGGTATATGGAAGAGCAGGTACATGTGCCTGCATAAGAGTGGAGGTGCCCGGCAGTATACCCCCATCACCTGCTGTAAAATCATTGCTGCCTGTGCCATGTTGCATAACCTTGCTGTGAAGAAGGGCACAGAGGTGCAGTTGTCAGACTTTGAGGATCATGACGACGAGGTTGCTGTGCCTGATACACAACCTGCTGGAGTGTCAACACCAAGTGATGGCAGATACAGACGTGAGGATATCACACGCAACTATTTCTGAGTAAGTAATGAAACTGAGACCTATGTTGTATGCACGAAATTTTGTTTCATTTTGTATATGTCTCGGTATGTTAAAGAACAAAAGTGCACCAGAAAGCATTTCACTGCAATGTTCACAGTGAGTAAACACACACAGACAGGTGTTGTATGCACCCACCGTAGTTGTATATTGTCACTACGCAGGTTTCAAAGGCACATATGTGCAACACAAACTTTTACATTTCTAAATTGTATGTCCAATGTCAGTAGCCCATACTATTAACTGTTCATTTGGGTCCACGCTTCGCACTGCCAGATGTATGTGGCTCACTCTGTTCACTGGGTGTTTGGCCTGTAGCCTCACCTTGTCGCCTGCTGCTCCTCCTTGTCTCTACAACAAGGGGGCTTGCCATGCTGCTCCTACTGGTGCTTCCTTCACTCTCAGGCACTTCAATAGCAGCAGTTTGTGCTGTTTGAGCATTAATTAGAGCCTCAAGCGCACCGGTCATTCCGGCTATGCCCCTTGTCAGGTGATTGCTCTTTTGAGTCAAGACCTCCTGACTGTTCATGCTACGCCTGCATAGCAGGGATGTGGCTGTGGCCAGGCGGCGAATTGCTTTGTCAGTTCTCTGTGCACGCTGCTTCTCCCTGCGCCTTGATGATATTTCTGAGTCCAGTTTTGTGCACAGTTGCTGCATGGATTGTGTCATGTCATGTATCCCTGTAGCCATGTTCTTGTTTACTTCCACCAATTCCCTGATGCCCTTTCCAATTTCTTTCATATTGATATTGAGGTCGCGCATTTCTCGTTGACAGGACATGATGCCCTTACCCTGCATCCTCTGAATCTTTACCATGGATCCCTCCAGGCCTTGGAAGACACTGGACCCCTCCCCATGTGCACATACACTCCTTCCTTGTACTGTGCGGCATCTTGTGGTACTAGGGACAGGCTCTGCGCTGGGCTGCAGTGTGGCAGAGATGTCAGCTCCAGGCAAGGTGTGTGGCTCTTCAACCACCATTTCACCGGCAGCTGTCTCCATTTCGATCAGTGGGGGAACAACATGCCTCCTGCTAGGTTGTGCTGCAGGTGTTTCAATATCCAGTGATGCTGGCATATCTGGTGATAACAATAATAGTGGGGACTGTGAAGGTCGTGGGGATGCCTGCATTTCTTCAGTGATGTCAGGTTCTTGGGAAGGTGGCTGCCCACTCGGTACACCTGTGTCCTGTGATGCACTGGGACCTGGCTCATGACTTTCATCCCTCTCGGAGCCGTGCCTTCTGCCTCCTGTGACTGCCTTCTGGATGTGTGACCTGTGGACATATGAGCGTATATCAGCTAGGCGCAAATGTCTCACAGCCACTACAATAAAAACTTTTGAAATTGCACTTTTTACATGTTGCCTGCCCTTCATTATGTCTGCAATCATTTGCCTATCTTGGTGGTTAATTTGCTGTATGACATGGTCTTTCATTAACTGACTACATGTACCATGATGCATTGCTACCGTTTGGCGCAGACACACTGGGACTGGGGTAACTTAGCTTCAAGGGTGAGGGAAGGATGAGGGTGTGAGGGTGATTGCTGTGCATGCATCTTACCTTTTCTACTTGCAGCTTTGGCCGAGCTGTCCACTTCTCCCAGTCCGCAGACGTTTTCAGGCTACAAGGTTGTGGCCACCATCTCCTCCAGGTCAGTGAGGGGGAGTGCTGTGTTCTTTCCTCCACCTGTTTGCGAGGCCTGTTTGTGGTGGTCTGCTAATTTTTTTTTGGGGAGGCTCCTCAGGTCATAAAACCTCTTTTTTAAATCTTCTGTAACTCTGGTGGTCACTCCCACAGCATTGACTTTGTCGAGGATATCAAGCCAAATCTTCCTTTTTGCAGATTCAGCCACAGAGAGGGACTGCCTTCCAAAAAGTTTGTGGTGCACCTTTACCACCTCCTCCACAAGGACCTGGAGCTCCATTCTGCTGAATTTCAGCTTTCTTTTTCTTTCTGTCTGCTCTGTGTCTTTGCTGGTTGCCATGTTTAAGGTTTTAAACTGCACAAACTCTGTCTGCTGCTGCTCCCAGTCTCTCTGCTCCAAATGCCTCTCCAGAACCTTCTAATTAGTTGCAGCTGCCTGTGTTGCCACTTCCTGGTAGGGAGGGGGAGGGTGGTTGCACCTGATTGGCTGTTGTCTTAAGTTTCACTTTTGCTTGCTTTCCGATTCGGAATTTACCGATTCGGTATTTACCGAATCGGTATTTACCGAATCGGTATTTCCCATTCATCCCTATGGGCCTTTGGCCCATAGGGATGAATGGGAAATACAGATTCGGTAAATACTGATTCGGTAAATACCGAATCGGTTAATTCCGAAAGTCCGATACCAAATGTTACCGAATCTGTAAAAAATACCGATTTTTTTCCCTACATCTCATTTACCGATTTTTGAATACCGAATCGGTAAAATTCGGTATTTAAGAATTGGTAAATGACATTTACCTACATCGGGCCCTAAGAGTTTTACACGTGTTAATTATTTGTTTAATTACTTCCTTTTTTTTACATGTGTACAGATATGAAAAGTGCACAGAAATCAAAGGTATATTGTTTGAACAGGCACAAAAACAAGATTTACAAATACCAGTTTTACCAAGTACAATAGAGATCTACAAACATATACGCAATGCAATAGATCCAAATGTAGTTTTTGTTAAGGACATTTTAAATAGAGGTTTTAGGATTATTATGGGCAACCCAACAATAGTGGATAGACTCAAAGCTAGTTCTACAGGCAATGTGTTTTATAGAAGTACAATGTGAGTGTATTTGCATGTCATAATAAGTTTGTGGAGATTAACTGAATCACTAATCTATTTTTATTTATCTTCTTCATTTCTTAAATCAGCACCGAAGTGCAAGAAGAGTCACGTTGAGGCGATGTGTCCGGGAGCAACTGGTGAGCAGAAGGTGCCGACTACCAGCACCACTACTGAAGGCTCTACTTAGCCTAGTAAGTCCTATTGTGTATTATTATTTCCTCAATGTTATGTTTTATGATTGTTGTGGGCTTAAGGTAGAATCGTAGCCTATTGGAATGTTGGTGCTGGGTACCAGCGGTCCCATCACCAGGATGGGAGTTGTTGTCTGGCAGCAGGTGTTGCTGGTGAGAAATAACGTTTCTCTGACTCTCTTACCTGCCTTCTTCCTTCCACATGGTGACAAGGATGGAATAGAAACTCACTCATGCAAAACACAATGTTTTAAGTTTTTATTTCATACCAGTTTTCCCTCCTTTATCTTTTGTCCCCTATATTATATGGTTTTCTTTTTGATAACTTGCCTTTTCCCTGTCTCTAGCGTCTAGTTGCTTAGTTGGTAATCTTTCCCGATCTCCTATATATATTGTGTTACTGTAAAAGTAAGACTAAGAATAACAAATTTCAGTTTTCTGCTGTATATTGTGAAGATTGCAAGTCAAAGCAAGCTTGTATTATAATTAATATTCATCATGTAAGTTTGTTGAGTAGGCTTTCTTTTTTGTGCTCATGCTCTAGAAGTTGAGTTCATGAGAGCGTGGCCATGGGTCTTTTTTTTCCTGCTCATGCTCTAACAGTTGAGTTCACAAGAGATTAGCCATGGTCACCCCCCCCCCCAATGATGTGTGCTGTTTTATTAATTTATACAGTATACCAGCAGTTTTCCATGGCAGTGCAGCATGGTTATTTCTTGACACATTTTGCAGTAAAAAAAACTTTAAAAAATCATATTGCATGTCATGTTTATCCACTTTATATGATTTTTAAAATGTTTCCAAACCAGATTGTGCTAGACTTGGCCCTCTCTGCCGAGTCGCCCCAATCTTTTTGTCTTTTCCCCTCATGTTTTGCTGAATTTGTTTTTGTTTTCGTAAGGACTCTGTACATTTTACCACTGCTGACAAGTGCTAAAGTGCATGTGCTCTTTTTGTTAAAAGCATGCTTACAGGCAATTGGACATTTAATTTATTTATAAGTCCCTACTAAAGTGGTGCTACAGGTCCCTCCGGTCTATAAAGCAAATGCTACTAGTGGACCTTCAGTGCTCATTGTGCCATCCAATTAAGTAACCTTTCTAAAAATGTCTCAAGTCTGCCATTACATCCTGCATGCTAGTGTGACTAGGCAAAGTAAACCTTTTCCCAAGACTAAAACTCCCTTTTTATTACATATAAGTCAACCCTAGTGTCGTAGGCGACTCACCTGAAAATCAGGTGGTTCCACTTGGGAGCGGATATTCCCAGAATCTCTATGGAAGTTCACTAGGTTGAGGTGGAATCAACACTGCCTGCTGGATGGGATGAGAGGAAGGAGAGAGAAATACCAGGACGTCACAGATCTGGTCTGCTGCGCTGGTGCTGATGGGTTCTGGTTTTGGGTTCCTATGGTCTCAGGTTTAGGGCCACAATACAATGTGATGTTGGGTAAACAGTGTTGAGTTAGGGTAAATTACTGCACACTATTTATCTGTAAAGTAATGCACTAATTACTTTCAGTGATATATCAATATAGTACCCAATTGTCATTATTATGCTTTGCAAATCAGTGATTCTAATGTGTTGCACAAAATTATCAGGAATTTACTAGGTTACTAAAGAATTACAAGGCTGTCAATATGTACAGATTAAAAAAAATGACATACCAGTTTGGGCTAAACAAGAAATATGTTGTTCTTGTTTTGTTGTTAATTCATGAGGATTCTAAAATAATTGTTTGTTTTTACCTGACACAAAGTGGGAGGAAGCATGCACAAATCACCTCAACTGTTTGAGCTGTGCATCTATTACAGGTTGCCATGGAAGTGAAGATCTGACACAGAAGTCCAAGGAACCATCGTTCGAATTGCAGACTGGAAGTAGGCTTTCGTGGATCAGAGAAGGTGACACCACCTAGAACCGGATGAGTCAGGTAAGTGTTCCGCATACGACGAGGCTAAACATAGAGTCAGAGTACTGAGCGCTTTAAATACTGATAAGTGTGAGTTCACAGCACACATGAAAGGGACTGCAATGTTGGCACATTGACATCATAGAAGCCTGCACGGTGTAGAAGCGGTCAATTGGGTGCATGCACACGGGGGCAATCTGCACGTGCTCACTTGCCAACGGTTACACGTGCCAACAGTTCACTAAATAGTACAAAGCACACACATGAGTCATAGTATCAACCTGCCACTGCCACCAGGGATTTGCAAAGTTGTGAAAATTAGTGACAAGCAAAAAATAAGTCTTTATACAATGATGTATCTCATGATGTAAGGTATATATTACTGTCACCAGGGAATATTTTTCTTGTATATACATTTCATATGCACATTTGACAGCAAGAGGTTTCTTGTGACAGCAGGCTTAAAGCTCCATCATATTGGTAATGGTCCTGACAAACCAGCATGATAGCACCTGAGATGTTGTAGGGAGGTAACACTCAAGATATTTCTCCCCACCAAAGGCTGCCTTGGAGGGTGTGGTTTGGAAGGGTTGAGAGCATTTAAATTCTTTGTATGTTGTGGAGCATGGGTGAAGGATGCTGGTTCCCAGGATCTTTCTAATGGGTGGTAACCTTTCCAATCTATTAGATAAAACAACCTCCTGTGGATACGCTTAGGGTCCAAAATAAGTTGAAATTCACACTCATAGTGATCTCCTACAACTACAGGGGGGGATTGTCTTTATGTATGTGTGGGTGAAATGATTTCATGAGGGATACATAAAAGACTGGATGTATATTGTAATCTTCAGGTAAATGCAAATGCACTGTGACTGGGTTGAGATTCTTCAGAAAGGGAAAGGGGTCGATGAACATTGGTTGTAACTTTCATGGTCTGTCTAGACAGAGGTTTCTAATGGAAAGCCACATCATGTCTCCTTCTTCATATTAATGTTCTATGGTCCTTAGTTTGTCTCCGCTTGTCTTTTGGTGGTTGTTCTATCCTATGTGAGGCACTTACATAATTGTTGTAAATGACTAGATGCAGAGAACATAAGACTTGGGTGAACTAGGAGGAGGGCTGGAAAAGTTCTTGGATGATGACCTGTGGAAATATGCATTTTTAATGTACAAACATTCTTCCAGAGGTATGGCCTGATCCAAGTGGATGTTTTACATTGTAAGCTCTGCTCTAAACTTTGATTGACCCTTTCTGTCTGTCCGTCCATTTGTTGGCGCAAGACAGATGAGAGAGTACCTTCAATCCCTAGTGTTGAGCATAGGGTCTTGTATAATTTAAACGTAAATTGTGGGTCACGGTCAGATATAATTTTGTAAGGAAGACCATATATCCACACGATTTGTGTTAAAAAGATGTCACTTAATTCCACAGCTGTGGGTAATTTGTTTTAAGGGGTGAAATGGCCTGTTTCAGACAATAGATCAACCACCAACAGCAGAGTGGTGTTTTTATTAGAATCTGATACATTTGTAATAAAATCTACACTGGTTGTATGCTAGGGAAGTGGAGGGATTGGTAAGAGTTGAAAGCCACACAATACAGAGCCTGGATGTTGGCAAAAAGGAGGAGCAGAGCTGAGATCAGCCCCACTTTATCTTCAAAGACACTACTTCACACTACCTAATTGTGCCTAAAGACAGGCTGGGAACAGGGCAGGGAGACAGCAACTTCCAGACCCTTTTGTGGGGAGAAACTCCAGATGTTTCTTCTACTTCAAAGTGGGCATGGCTCTCAGACCCACTCTTCAGTTTACATCCGGACCTGCGGAAGTGTTTTTAAAAGACTGACCTGCTGTCTGTGAACTGCTGTGTACTTCAGAGGACTGACCTGTTGCACTAAGAGGGCTGCTCTGCTACCTGAATCCTGTTTTGTGCCCTCAGAGAACTGTCCTGCTGCTTGATACCTGTTTTGCTGCTTGCACCCAGGAATACCAGAGTGACTCCATGGGCTAGTTGGGTAGCCTCCTTATAAGAGCCATCGGGACAGAAAATATTTCAGCCATCTACAAACTGTACCAGGACTCAGCCTGAGTGTGTTCCTGTCCCTCCATGTGGTACCTCTTCCATCCTAGACCCTTAGAAGTGGGGTTTAAGGTGCTGTAGCAGGCTAATTGAAGGTTCCCCCAAATCTGGTGTGAGGCCCTGCAAAGCAAAACAAGTCAAGTCAAGTCAAAAAGCTTTATTTCGATAAGAATTATTTACCATAAAAGCAAAGCAAAACTACCCACACCACATTCCAAGGGCATAAGGTGTGGCTGAGTGCCACGCCTCACTGGGGAGTGGTTTTAGGACCCAGGTGCTTAAGGGCCGGAATGCTCCTCCTGCGTCCCGCTTCTCTGGGTAGATGAGAGGGGGCACATGACTCTTTCTGGTCCTTGGGTTACACATGGCGGAGTACTTCTGCTCCTGCAATCACAGTCAAGGGGCCATTTTAGGGTGCCTCAGCAACTTCCTTTTTCAACATTGCTACAGTGGGAGCAGATCTGCGACACAGAATGCACTCTCTCTCTCCACATTAATGTTGGAGATTCATCCCTTACTTCCTGGCTGCTGTAGCACCACCTCATGAAATGCCCCATGGGAGCCGCACTAGCTCGAGTTTACTCGCCGAATCCAAGTTTTGTACTTGGTGGAGACTCTGGGGGTGCGTGGTACGTCCTATGTGATGGGTGCCATGAGGTGGGCACCTTTTTA
Organism: Lissotriton helveticus; assembly: GCF_964261635.1. Lineage (NCBI taxonomy): Eukaryota > Metazoa > Chordata > Amphibia > Caudata > Salamandridae > Lissotriton > Lissotriton helveticus. Next base: position 35,423,220 of record NC_136064.1, on the reverse strand, counting down.
GGACAGCAGGTTTAGCTGGTGGCTTTGTGGCATTTTTGGAGTCTTTTAAGTTCCATGTGCACCTGGCTACTTTTGCCCGTCTAGTTGGTTTGATTTGTCAGTTTCACTAAGTGTAGGGCTGCTTAACAGGAAGATGGCTTAGTTCAGTTGGTTACGGCAAGGTGTTTCTGAGGCACAGGTCTCATGTACACAATTCGCACAAATTATTGCTTGGGTTTGACAATTTCATCACTTACTTTCTTTTGTTTCTATCTAGTGCCTTAGTTACGAGGGTGATTTTATTAATCCACTTAGGTCCCCTAATTTTCTGATGAGCCATGCTTTATTGGTGGGATTCTAGCCTTGGGTGTACAGGCTTCCCTCAGTCTGGGGCACATTTTCTGCTGGTACATTTTGAAATATGGGCTAGTGGCCCCTATTCTGGAGGCTTGGTATTCACTTCCTTTGGGTTCATTGAATATTTGATTGGTGAGGGGCTTGTTTTGGTAATACATTGGGCCCTGGGGACTGGGTATTGTTTGTTCCTGGGAGTGTGCATGTGGTAATACAGTTCTTTGCTTTTGCTTTCCCAGTGGGCCCTCCTCCGTCTAGTGTAGCTGCCCTCCCCCTTCCTTTCCTAGGATTTATTCAGGACATCTGGCCTTGCTCCTGTGGGCATTTGGTGCTCCTTCAGCTGCAGTAGCATTGGGTTGAAAGCGCAGATGTCACAATAGCCACTCACGTGAAATTCAGGTGGTTCCACTTGGGTGAGGACAATCCCCGAATCCCTATGAAAGATCACAGGAAATAATGATTTTTAAACATTAAATCCCAGCGATCTTCCAAGGGAAACAGGGTTATGGGATGAGTGAAAACAAAGATAAACAAAACAAGAACACAAGCAGCTTCTGTCTGATCAATTAATTATACAGGATATTCAGGAAATAGTGTTGCCAGAAAACCAATGCCCAGTCTGATAACATGTATTCAAGGTTTCAGATACAGTATTGAACTGGTAATGAACAGAAAGATCACAAACTTAAATAATGTCATTAAGTGCTGTCCAAAATAATTATATGGACCCTTTCCAATGCTATAGCACTTTACGAAAAATCCAACTGGTTCTTAACTGAACGCAGCAATGCCTTGTACCATTCAGTACAAGAATGTAATCTGTTGCAACAATTAAATTGTCAATAGAGTTTTGTCTTGAGGAGTTATTTAAAGCATTGCCATGATTGTCATTGTAAATAAAAGGATTGTTATTACCGTGATTCTCTTTTCAGCTATTTTCTCTTCCTAGGGGTTAACAGGAGAGCAGATTTTCGCTGTGATGACATGCCTCTTACATGACCTTCATCAGAAGTGAGGGAAGAGGAGTTGAAGTCAATTCAGTTCCCCTGTATAGATACTCAACAATCAAAATTGGAATGGACACTGGTATCTACTATAACCATTGGTTATATTTGAAAACCCTCATAGACGCTCTGATCTTTATGATGCGGTATATATCTATTATCCGCCCCTTATCCAGCGTCATGGCATAGTCATCGGGTAATCAAATGACGTGCTATATGCCTGCCTCACCCGAGGCAACCTCTGGTAAATGTAGAAGTGTCCAGAAATTTCAGGTACATCAACAGAGGGAAGGTGTATAGAGCAGGTAAAAAATAGTGTCTCACCAAACACAACATTTATTTTAAAGAGGTGGGCACTATTGGTTAAAAGATTCTGCGATATATAGGGTAACCGAGTAACTAGATTACCATATGTCTCTATGAGTAGCTCGACATGTTTCAGCTCCCTCTGGCCCTAACGGGTCTGTGGAGCATTCGTCAGGACCGATAAGACAAAGACAATAGTGGTACTCACACAACTTGTTTAGTTTCCAAATTTTAGTATGAAATTCTCATACTCAATTTCCTGCAATGTGGAAACATAAACAAACATCATACATTTCATGAGTAAGTATCAACTGCATATAGCACAGATTAAACGCTCATTTTATATTGCATAGAGCTTCTTACGTGCAAAATATTGAGAGAACTAAAACAGTATTGAGGTAAGAAGAGAAGAACAAGTAGGTCTGAGTCACGGACACTGTATGTCACAATTAAACAACATCTAGATATTTATCCTAGGTTACAGGTAAGTGGTCTCAACAGTAAATTATGTGAGTTATTGTATCTATGTGCTCTCACATCGTAGAGCCTGCTGAAATATACAACTGTATCCGTGGGTAGAGCTTTAAAGATCTTAAAATGCCCTTCATGCATACCATAGTAAACCAGTCACGCAGGGATCAAAATGCATGCGCTGCAACAGTGAACAATTTAACACGCGTAATGCAAACACGTACCCAGCTTTAAATACCTTTTGTTGGAGTAAAATTCTCCTCATCAGGGTGCTTAGGGTCGCATTATATGGTCCATGCTAGGATAGTAAAGACATAGAATATTGCTAGCAGGGCCCCGTTTTGCATATTCGTCGAGAAATCTTACCGGCAGTCTTCATACTTAAAACGCCATTCTTACCCACGTGAGGGAGATCGCTATGCTCCCTGTGCTGACTCTGCCCCTGATTGAGACGGGGCCACTCCTCCCCGCTTTTAGCTAGTAGCATGGTAATAGACGAGGGACTAGTTTTGAGCAAAAATTATACCTCAAAGATGGTTGCTATTAAAATAGAAACTGAAAGCTTTATTGATACCATCTCCAAGCGTAGTGCCCAAAGGTCATTTTTATCATCTTATAATCGTTTTATGCCCAAGTGTTGGCCAAAGTGGTGTTGCTCTCATGGATCTTATAGACAGGTCATTCTAATGTTACTATAACTAACTTAAAATGAATGTTATCTAACTGTCGATAGAACCATAATTGCAAAATTCCAGCAAACTATTTTGGGTGATCGCCAGTGTCTAAAAGACGATGTGTGATAAAATGTATTGCCATTCGAATCAAGCTTTACCAAGTGTCTGGGGTGGGTACATGCAATCTGCACACGCAGGCACTAACGCACTTGTGCTGCTCTTAAATACAGAGATAAGTTGAGGCACATGCTCCCATGGAGATACTATCTACAGGAATATTCTTTGAGTGGTCATACTCACCATGGAATGTATCAACTGGGTGGAAAGATCGTGCATCCTTCCCTTCACGTTGACAGGGTGAGCAAGTGCCCCATCCAACAAAAATACGTAGGGTTGACCTGTAGAAAGGTAAAATTGTGGATAGGAGAACACAGGAGCAACATTAGACTTAAGAAAAACACAACGAAGCTTTGTACTCATTTTGTTGAAGCAGGACACAAATGCTCCATGATAAAAATAAAATTGCAGAACAGATATTGTTCGAAAAGGAACAAAGGTGGGTGAATCGTCTCAGAACCCACTTAACAGGGATGAACGATAACATCCCATGGCATCAGTTTTATTAATTTAGCCTTGCACTTGCTCACCCTGTCAACGTGAAGGGAAGGATGCACGATCTTTCCACCCAGTTGATACATTCCATGGTGAGTATGACCACTCAAAGAATATGCAAACGACATCATATTCCTGTAGATAGTATCTCCATGGGAGCATGTGCCTCAACTTATCTCTGTATTTAAGATCAGCACAAGTGCGTTAGTGCCCGCGTGTGCAGATTGCATGTACCCACCCAAGACACTTGGTAAAGCTTGATTCGAATGGCAATACATTTTATCACACATCGTCTTTTAGACACTGGCGATCACCCAAAATAGTTTGCTGGAATTTTGCAATTATGGTTCTATCGACAGTTAGACAACATTCATTTCAAGTTAGTTATAGTAAAAAGTAAAGTAAAGTCCACATTTGTAAAGCGCACAATCACCCGTAAGGGTCTCTAGGCGCTGGGGGCCGTCGGGAAGATTAAGCAAGCTATTGCCCAGAGTCACATGGTGCTGGGCTAACCTGCCGCCGGAGCCGGGGATCGAACCCTGATCCCCAGATTCCAGTGTCAGTCGCCCTGGCCGCGGCGCCACACCTCTTCCACGTAGTAACATAGTAACATTAGAATGTCCTGTCTATAAGATCCATGAGAGCAACACCACTTTGGCCAACACTTGGGCATAAAACGATTATAAGATGATAAAAATGACCTTTGGGCACTACGCTTGGAGATGGTATCAATAAAGCTTTCAGTTTCTATTTTAATAGCAACCATCTTTGAGGTATAATTTTTGCTCAAAACTAGTCCCTCGTCTATTACCATGCTACTAGCTAAAAGCGGGGAGGAGTGGCCCCGTCTCAATCAGGGGCAGAGTCAGCACAGGGAGCATAGCGATCTCCCTCACGTGGGTAAGAATGGCGTTTTAAGTATGAAGACTGCCGGTAAGATTTCTCGACGAATATGCAAAACGGGGCCCTGCTAGCAATATTCTATGTCTTTACTATCCTAGCATGGACCATATAATGCGACCCTAAGCACCCTGATGAGGAGAATTTTACTCCAACAAAAGGTATTTAAAGCTGGGTACGTGTTTGCATTACGCGTGTTAAATTGTTCACTGTTGCAGCGCATGCATTTTGATCCCTGCGTGACTGGTTTACTATGGTATGCATGAAGGGCATTTTAAGATCTTTAAAGCTCTACCCACGGATACAGTTGTATATTTCAGCAGGCTCTACGATGTGAGAGCACCTAGATACAATAACTCACATAATTTACTGTTGAGACCAGTTACCTGTAACCTAGGTTAAATATCTAGATTTTGTTTAATTGTGACATACAGTGTCCGTGACTCAGACCTACTTGTTCTTCTCTTCTTACCTCAATACTGTTTTAGTGCTCACAATATTTTGCACGTAAGAAGCTCTATGCAATATAAAATGAGCGTTTAATCTGTGCTATATTCAGTTGATACTTACTCATGAAATGTATGATGTTTGTTTATGTTTCCACATTGCAGGAAATTGAGTATGAGAATTTCATACTAAAATTTGGAAACTACACAAGTTGTGTGAGTACCACTATTGTCTTTGTCTTATCTGTCCTGACGAATGCTCCACAGACCCGTTAGGGCCAGAGGGAGCTGAAACATGTCGACCTACTCATAGAGACATATGGTAATCTAGTTACTCGGTTACCCTATATATCGCAGAATCTTTTAACCAATAGTGCCCACCTCTTTAAAATAAATTTTGTGTTTGGTGAGACACTAATTTTTACCTGCTCTATACACCTTCCCTCTGTTGATGTCCCTGAAATGTCTGGACACTTCTACATTTACCAGAGGTTGCCTCGGGTGAGGCAGGCATATAGCACGTCATTTGATTACCCGATGACTATGCCATGACGCTGGATAAGGGGCGGATGCTAGATATATACAGCATCATAAAGATCTGAGCGTCTATGAGGGTTTTCAAATATAACCAATGGTTATAGTAGATACCAGCGTCCATTCCAATTTTGATTGTTGGGATGCCTCTTACATGACCTATGTTGGTGTCAGCTGGAGTCTTTTCTGGGTGCTGATGTCTGGAGCTGGGTGTCTCACGAAGAACACGTTGGGGAACACAGAGACTTCAAGTAAGTGCTATTGCATCGCATAGACAAGGCTAAGCAAATGCCTGACACACTTTGGTGCTTTAAATAGGACTAAAGACACTTGTTAAAATGGTTACGCTGCACACAGGGAGGGAGGCATGTTCCTCCTTTGACTACAAATGCAGGAATGGAGGCATGTGTCAAATGTCACCTGTAAATAAGGGAGATGGGGCCAGATGTAGGTCACCAAATACCGTTCGGTAACGGTCCATTTCGGCCGTTACCGACCGGTATTTGGAGATGGAGATGTAGGTGGCCTTAATTTTACCGATTCGGTAAATTTACCGAATCGGTGAAATACCGACTCTGTAAATTTACCGAATCGGTAACTCCAGATGTAGGTGGCACTGTAAACAGTTTAACCAACAAGGAGGACAAAGTTCCTGTGCCAGGGTGCAAAAAGTCACCCCTGCATTGTGGTGCAAAAAAGTCACCCATACTTAAAAAAATGGAAGGAAAGGAAAGGAAAAGGAGAAAAGGGGATTCCTAGGTGTGAAGGACCCAAACTTATGAGAGGGAAAGACACTGTGTTTCCTCTGTTGCCCTCACACACCCCGAAGAGTGTCATGCTTCATCATCGGGCGTTTGCTCCTCGTAGGGCCGGCGCTGCAATTCCCTACGGGTCCCCCGAAGGGTCACTTTATCGGAGATCTTTTAGAGGAATGCCGGATGTTGCATGCGGGTGTGCGGGTTATGGGTCAAGAGGAGGGTAATGAAAGTACGTGCCAGTGTGATAGATTAAAATTAAAGCAAGGGTAAACATGCAGCGATAGGTTTAAAAGTATACCCTTGGCAGTCAATACTGCTGAAAAATATTGACCCACGAGGCATATTTTGCCTAGATGTCAATTATCAAGGTCAACATGTTTCGCGCTTTCCGTTGCCCATAGGTCGTTAGCGCTTCGTCAGGACCGTCAAGTAAAAAATATATATAAAGAGCACGTGATATAGTGAGTGTAAAAATTACCCTCTTATCTCAATCAGGGCGGCGTAGGACCTGTATACCCTTATCATGGTCACAGCTAAATAGGTGAAAGCCACTCCTGAATGAAGCTTTCAACAGGTCTTTGCAGACTATATTGCTGGCTGCTTCCACTCCGGTGCGTGTGCGTCAGTCTCAGGGTAAACAGTGCCACAGGCCCTTAAGAATTTGTTATTTACCACCAAATACTATTTGGTGGTAAATAACGAATTCCTGTGTACATGCACATCTGTGCATGTACACCTGTGCCAGGGCATGTATGTGTGTCACAATTCAGGGGTGTGCCAGAATCAGGGGTGCAACAGGGTGTCAAAGTGACATCATGTCCCCCTTGACAATTCGGTATTTTTACCGAATCGGTATTTACCGATTCGGTAATTGACATTGATTCCTATGGGCCTCTTACCGATTCAGTAATAAATACCGAATATTTACCTACATCTCATTTACCGAATCTAGAATACCGAATCGGTAAAATTCAGTATTCTAGAGTCGGTAAATGAGATTTACCTACATCTGGCCCCTGCTTCATTATTTGAATACACATGAAGAGTTTTACACATGTTAATGATTTGTTTAATTACTTCCTTTTTTTACATGTGCACAGATATGAAATGTGCACAGAAATGAAATGTATATTGTTTGCAAAAGGCATACAAACAAGATTTACAAATACCAATTTTACCAAGTACAATAGCGATTTACAGACATATACGCAATGCATTAGTTCCAAATGTAGTTTTTGTTAAGGAAATTTGAAATAGGGGTTTTAGGATTATTATGGGCAACCCAACAATATTGGATAGACTCGAAGCTAGTTCTACAGGCAATCTGTTTCATAGAAGTACAATGTGAATGTATTTGCATGACATAATAATTTTGTAGAGAATAATTGAATCACTAATTTATTTTTATTCATCTTCTTCATTTCTTAAATTAGCACCGAAGGTCAAAAAGAGTCACGTTGATGCGATGTGTCCGGGAGCAGCTGGTCAGCAGAAGGTGCTGACTACCAGCACCACTACTGAAGGCTCTACTTAGCCTAGTAAGTCCTATTATGTATTATTATTTCCTCAATGTTATGTTTTGAGATTGTTGTGGGCTTGAGGTAGAATCTTAGCCTATTGGAATGTTGGTGCTGGGTACCAGTGGTCCCATCACCAGGATAGAAACAGGCGATGGTTCTTCCCCTCCTAAAAAAGCCATCCCTGGACCCCAGTAGCTATGCCAATTATAGGCCTATTTCGCTGCTCCCGGTCTTGGCCAAGGTGACTGAAAAACATGTACATTCTGTCCTGGCCAACTTTGTAGAGTCACTTGAGATCTTGCACTATACCCAGTCCGGTTTCAGGGCTAACCTGAGCACGGAATCTGCACTGTTGGAGGTGTCTGAGGCCATCAGGGAAGTCCTAGATAATGGAGGGAAAGCACTGCTAGTGTTATTAGATCTCTCGACGGCGTTTGACACCGTTCCCCATGACCGCCTCCTGGCAAGACTCCTGGAGATTGGTGTTCGGGGAACGGTGTTCAGATGGTTTGAGTCGTTTCTATCCAAATGATAACAGACAGTCTGGGCTCCTCCGTACTCTGCTGCAGGGCCGCCGCTGGAGGTGGGAGTCCCTCAGGGGTCGATTTTGAGCCCCACTGGCTTTAACATCTACATGTCCCCCCTCGCGGCACTGGCAGAGTCCTTTGGCGCCCAGATTGTCTCATACGCCGATGACACTCAAGTTCTCTTCACATGTAGTAGGTACATGGACTTCGATGGCTAGAGCATTAAGAACTGCTTGGGCGCGATATTTGCCTGGTTACAACTCAATCAGCTGAAATGCAACTCCGACAAGTCCGAGCTACTCTTCTTTGGGTGCCCCTCTGACCCCAGATGGAAGACTTGGTGGCCCGCAGGGATGTATCCACCTTCTACTGACTCCACGGTAGCTAAGAATCTTGGAATCAAGATGGACAATTGTCTCTCCTTGAAACCACAGATTCTTGGTTTGGTCGGGCAGTGTTTTGGGATACTAAAAATGTTAAGGAAATTCCTCCCCCTTCTTTCTACTGCTCATAGGAAAATAACGGTGCAAGCCCTGATCGGATCGAGGTTGGACTACGCGAACGTACTCTACCTCGGCCTGCCAGAATATCTTTTGTCTCGCCTACAGGTAGTGCAGAACACGGCAGCACGGGCAATTCTTGGCCTTGGCAGCAGCTTTCATGCCACCGGCCTTTTGAAATCCCTTCACTGGCTTCCAATCCAGAAACGCATTAAGTTCAAGGCCCTCACCATTGCGTTTAAAGCTCTTCATAGCATTGGGGCTCTCTATCTGCGGAAGAGAGCGGTTTTCCACCATCCATCCAGAGCCCTAAGATCGGCTGCCTTGTCACTGGCCAGGGTCCCGGCAATCAGGCGCGCACGGACCGGGGGCCGGTCCTTTAAATATCTGGCGCCACGGGCCTGGAATGCTCTGCCACTCGCTCTGAGAAAGAGCGAGAATTTAGCATCTTTCAGGAAAGAGCTTAAAACGTGGCTGTTCCGTCTCTAACTCCGCCTCCGCCGCCTGGGTTATGCTGTGTTTGGTCTGTTAGCGCCGGGACATTCTGCTTGAGTAGCTGAGCGCTCAAGAAAACCCCCGATAACATAACATAACATAACATTGTCTGGCAGCGGGTGAGAAATAACAGTTCTCCGAAACTCTTACCTGCCGTCTTCCTCCCACATGGCGACGAGGACAGAATAGAAACTCACTCATGAAAAAACACAATGTTTAAAATTTTAATTTCATACCTGTTTTCCCTCCTTTTTCTTTTTTCCCTTATATTATATGGTTTTCTTTATGATAACTTATTTTTTCCGGTCTCTAGTTAACTTATCTTCTGATTAGTTGGGAATCTTTCCCTATCTCCTATGTATATTGTGGTACTGTAAAAGTAGGACTAAGAATAACAAATTTTAGTTTTCTGCTGTATATTGTGAAGATTGCAAACCCAAGCAAGCTTGCATTATAATTAATATTCACCATGTATGTTCGTTGAGTAGGCTTTCTTTTTTGTGCTCATGCTCTAGAAGTTGAGTTCATGAGAGCGTGGCCATGGGTCTTTTTTTTTCCTGCTCATGCTCCAACAGTTGAGTTCACAAGAGGTTTTTTTTTTTTGTAGAGTTTTATATAGCGCAAACTAGACCTGAACCGAATCAGGTATCAGAGCGCTTTACATAGCACAAGTTACGTTTTTTTTTTACATGAGGACACACACTTTCATTTTTAGGCACGGGGAGATTAAGTGATTTTCCCAGAATCACAGGAGGTTTTGGCGTCGTTACCGAGACTCAAACCCAGATCCCCAGGTCCGAGATCGAGCGCCTTAGCCGTCAGGCCAACTCCTCTCCCAGGTTAGCCATGGTCACGCCCCCCAATGATGTGTGCTGTTTTATTCATTTATACAGTATACCAGAAGTTTTCCATGGCAGTGCAGCATGGCTGGAAAAAAGTATAAGGTCCCACTCCCATTTTGTTTGCCAACAAACACCAAATATCTTTCTTTGACCATTAATCCACCCCTGGCTTGTCTAAAATTATGTACCAACCAAATACCCAGAGTGATATTTTTGTTTAGAGATACTGCATTGCTAACTGAGCTGTAGTGATGTATTGCAGGTACTGACACTGGTAAGTCACATAATTGCTTCCTTATTTGACCATTACTATTATACTCACTTGCTAGTACCAGGGCATTGTCAACTTGTGACCGTGAACCCCCCAGATTAACCAGCAGCAGTGATAGTTGAGGAATTATACCCTCTTCTATCTGAAACTCTGCAAAAAGCTCACATAATAAGCATTGAAAGCTTGAAGGAAATGTGAAACAACATGTTAAAAGAAAGAAAAATGGTTTATGAGTGAAAGGGCGGGTGGGTGAAATGGTATGTGGGTGGGTAAAGGGATGGATGGGTGAAAGGATGATTTGAAGAAAGGATGGATATTGAATGTATGGATAATGTATTGGACATTTTGGTGAAAGACTATGACAGAAGGCAAAGCTTAATCATGGTGGCTATAGGTGAATTAGAATGAAATAATGAATAAATATTTGGATTATTTGGATGAATAAACAAGGCAGCTCTTCTCACAGACAGAGGCATTCTACGTATCTCCTTCATTTACTTTGTTTATGTAGGGTTATCAAAGCTTGAGGTCAAACAAGGGGGGTATTTTTTTATTTTTTGTTCTACTCCCTTGACTCACTGTATTTATTAGTTGAGCCAGATGTATCCCACCTATCATTCATCACCCCCATCTCACCCATTGCATTTGCCATCTATGAGCGAAGTGCAGAATGGTTCAAATTGTGGCTGAAGTGTTGGCTGTGCAGTGTGTGTCTGCTTCAGTTAAAGCGGCTTTTACAAAGTTTTCAATGTATTGCAAACTGAATACACAAAGTGTGCTGCCCTTCGCACACTCAGTCAGCTCTCAGTACTTCACTCCTTTTTCCCCCCCTATGCTCTTCTGTCCCAGCCTACCAATAAATTAGAAAATCCTGTTTGATTTTATAACCATGTAAAGTGAAGTGATTCCAGAATATATGTTATGGTTTCCTATAGCAGATTTATTTTACACCTCTTCAAATGTTTCTCTTTCGAATTCCATCAACTAGTACAGTGACTGAATAAGCCAAAGCTGACTAGTTGGTGATATTAGTCTAGTGACCCCTCTATTCTATATCAAAACCTCTACTCTACCCGCCAAATCCCTCTACCCTATCCTGCAGTAGAGTAAACCAAGTTTTCTTTCCTTACTTACTGCCAGGAAATTAATTTGTTGGAAATATTGGGCCCAATTCACAACGCTAAACTGAAAGTCTAACTTTACAACTTTCAGTATTCACAAAAGGCATTTACTAGTAGTAAAGTTAGGTTTTTGTCTAAGTTTAGCTTAAGTTTTGGTCTTAAGTTTAATTGAGACTAGAGTTTTTGTCTATGTGGTGGTGGGTGAGAACAGTGATAAAAGTAGGAGTAAATGCATTATTTGGTGATATGTTTAGCAATTGGGATACTCTGTGATGAATGTGCCAAATGCAATCTATATATCCCATTCATTTCCCTGTAATGCAGTCTATAATTTTCCCCAATGTCTACTTATGGTAGACAGGATAATATCCCCATTTCATACGTGAAGTGTATGAAGTAGCATCTTATTTATTATTCATCTGCCTCTTTGGAGTCAGGGTAGAAAGAGGAATGCATTTGGAGAAGATCAGTGTCATTGGAATTATAAATAGATAACTGTCAACTACAGCTGCCCCAGCTGCAGATAGTAGCAAAATACCAGAAGCACTGGCTAGCAATGAACATGGCTCCTTTTGCCAAACACACAACTTGTACTTCATACAGTGCATAATGCCATACTCATTAATGAGAGGTAATTTACTTTTCCACTCAAAGAGTGTTTATAATTACTTGAAAAGCCTTTAGAAGAAAAAGTCAATTTTATACAACTCATGTGTGGTTAAAACAAAATTAGCCTTGTGACTCTCTTAATCATATTTGTATCAGATTATAATGGCCCTAGAGCAACAGCAATGTCCTGCTACTATTATGTGACACCCACTCATTTAAAACCATTGTTTACACATATCAATATTTACAATATCTTTTTCTTTTTTGTTTTTCTCAATATAGCTACTCCTGCTGGTACATCCGTAGGAGTCATCAGGCAGGAAATAGCGGCACATCGGCGGTGGCAGAGGCTGGAGTGTTTCCAGCATGAATACCGGTGACTGGTGCTCCTGGAAGAGGAGGAGGAGGAAATTAATGACTCTCAGCTGAGTACCAGTGCAACCGTTGTGGCACTGCATCCTGCAGCAGATGGACACCATCCAAAGCCGACTCACCACAATGGAACACAGCCTGGACCAGCTCCAGACTGACATCCAGATTGCCCTCTTTTAGCCCTTTTTTAAAAAAGAAATTGTTTCAGTGTGAGGGACATGTTGTTGCTGGGTGGAAAGGATAAGAAGCAAGTTGGTACCAGGTTTCTTTTCACTTTTTAGATTTTAGGACATTGGGGTTTGGGTCACTTTGTTTTGGGAGAGGGGTGGCCATGTTGTGTGGGATGATAGGGTGGGTTTCTTTGTAAAAAAAAATAAAGGGGAAACTATATATTTTATCAAACTTTATGCTGCCCTGAAGTAGTCAGTTTACTTTTATTTTGCAGTGTTGCCTTCACTTTGTATGAAGCCTGTTTATGTGCTTATAAAATAGAGTGACCCACTAAGTCCTAGAATTATTCTTTTTTAACTAACTTGACCATTAGGGGGAATGCTCCTGTGACATATATTGTCTACAACAACCTAGATAAATGATAGCGGCAGTTAGTTATATACTTACTTAATTCACGAGTTCACTTCACTCCATAGTTCTGTTACCTGAATATAGATGCAGCAATGACAACTTCACAAGCGATGTTCCACTTCCACCCATGTGAGCTCCAACTGTGGGATTATTCAGAAGGATTATCCATCATAGGTAACCAAGTGGAAATTTAAAACGCAGAGTTAGTAGCTTATATTAAATCTTTGCAAATAATGGACACCCGGTTACTAAATGATGACACAACAAGAACTTCTCATAGACATAAAATAAAAAAAATTGCAATAGTAGTAATTTGAATTATGGGGAGCTACTATGGTTACGCAACACAAGACCTGAATGATTAATACTGATGAGTGATGTTTTTCTAAAAATATGGGTCACTTTTCATGCAGGGGTGGGTAAATGGGGCCAGTGTGAGCTATTGTTTACAAGATCCATTAATAATGTAAATTAAGGCGCACGTCAATAAATCACACAGCTCGGGGGAAGAGGGTTAGGGGTTTGATGAATGCATGGGAAAGGAGATTTGGGGAAAGGTTTGACAAAGACAAACACTACACCAGACCCAAGTTATCAGATAACTAAATGTTCTGTGTTCTAGGGTGGGAGTGTACCAACTCTCCCAGTTCTCCAAACTGATTGTTAAAAGAAAAATTATACTATATTACAAAATTAGGTGGTGCATCTGCATTCTTCTTTGGAATGTCCATCACTCTTGGGTGCCTGTCTGGACTGGCCCGGTAGGTAAGCAGGGGTGTTGAGCTCAGCTTTTGCCTTTTGTTCATGTAGGAGACTAGAGGTCCTGCGGATTGTGAAACATAAGCTGTATTTTAGAGTCAAATGAGAAGGACACAAGGAAGGTAAGCTTCATGAGGAGTGTATAAAGAAGACTCAGAGGCAGAGTAAACAAAACAAGAGGTGGACTCAGACTTTCACTTTTGTCACAAGTGCCACACATACACACAGACATACATCAGCATTTCACAAATAAACACACCTGCTTCCATTCCACTTAATGGTGATTTTGCCTTTGCTATTTTGAACAAAGTATACTTGCTGCTCGGAGGGGTTTTAAAAACGATTTTGGTTTTTAAACGGGATGGAATCAGTCTTTATTAACTGCTGCTAATTGTTTTTTGCACATTTACTCTGTTTGAGGCTTCCCCGGTCCGCCACGGCTTTGCCGATTGTTGCGGAGGGAAGACCTCATTTCTCCTCACTTCCGGGCGCCTTCTTCCGCCCAGGTCAGCGGTCCAGTGGCCAGGCGGAAATATTTAGAGCCACGCTGGCCCGGTCTTGCAGCGGACGTGCGCAGCGGGTGCGTCGCCTAAGGCAAGCCCGTCTGCGCCCGTCCGTGCCGGAACCGGGCCCAGGGCCAGTCATGCTGCCGGTTTTGACCAGGGCGATGTGAGCCGTTGCACCCACAGTCGGGCAGCACTACTATCTTGGAATCCCGGCACCCATGCAGGTCAGACTCGCTGCGACTTGATATTTAACACCGATTGGGGATGTCCTTGCTGCAACTTTCATTTTAGCACTTACCAGCCTAGACCACACATAACAGATGAGCAAGTGCCGACCGTGCTGGCAGCCCTGATTAACGCACGGTCTATGGTGAAACATGCTGCAAATATTTACGAGCTTATAGCTGACAATAATTTGGATATTTTTTTCATTACGGAAACATGGCTTAGGGAGTCCTGCGAACCGGTTGTCGAGCTAGCTGTCCCTAGAGGATATCGCCTGGCCCGGGCTGACCGTACTATGGGGAGAGGGGGTGGCACTGCTGTGGTGTTTAAGGAATCTTGGGCATTTGTATGTGCAAAATCCAGGAATGTTTTGGAGGGGGAGGCTCTTGATTTCTCCTTCACCTTAACGCCCCATTTTACGCTAGGGGGCACTCTGATCTACCGCCCCCCTGGGCAGCTTGGGACATTTCTAAAGTTCCTGGGCGAGTCCATTGTCGAGCGAGTTCTTTGTTTTCCCAAGTTTCTTCTTCTAGGAGACTTCAACATTCATTTAGATTCCCCAGAGGCCCCGGACTCATCGGCCCTTCTGGACCTCCTGGGCTTAACGCAGCTGACCAAGTGGGTCTCCAAACCCACTCATTCTAGGGGTCACCTGATAGATCTGGTGTGTTCCAACTTTGAACTAGATGTTAAAGAACCTCTGCCGGTGACTTGGTCCGACCATGCCTTGATCGTCTTCTCATGGGCTATGGACAAGTCTTCCCGCCGCACACCACTTCCCCCCGGGCCGTCAGCCCGTAAGATTAATATTCCGGGGCTGGTTGAGGCCCTGACTCACTCTCAGGTAGCTCCTGCTGTTGATCTGGACGGGGCAGTTGACCAATTCAACATCTGGGTCAGACAAGGGGTCGAATCTACATGCAAACCTCTCAGCCTTGGTACTCTGCTGTGCTAAAAGAATTGAAGCTGAGTTGCAAGAGATTGGAACGCCTCTGGAGGGTTGCTTACTGCCCCTTAGCTAAATCTAAAATACGTTCATCTCAGAGAACATACTACACTGCCGTGAGGAAAGCCAAAAGCGAGTACTTTGCGTCTAGAATTATGAAAGCTAACAACAACAGCAAAGAGATCTTTTCCATCGTACAAAGCTTTATGTCACCTCGAGTAGAGCTTAAGTCCATTCCCGTCTCCTCAGGGTGGTGCGAAGAGCTTTCTGCATTTTTTATTAACAAAATCAAACTAATTAAAGAAAGTTTAGTCTTGTCTACTACCCCCTCATACTCCTCCCCAGAACCTACTTTCTGCTCCCCCCCCAGCAGATGTTTTTCTCAGTTCGACCTGGTGGAGTTGCCAGATATTCTTACCATCCTTAAATCTCTAAAATCAAGATCTCCTTCAGATCCCTGCCCAGCCAGAGTCCTGGCCGGAGTGGCAGATACTGTAGGCATGGAAGTCACGGCTATTGTTAACAGGTTGCTGCAGTCAGCAACGATGCCTAGGCAATGGAAACAGGCTAAGCTCCTTCCGCTGCTGAAGAAACCGACAGCGGATCCTCTCATACCGGCAAACTATCGGCTTATTTCTCTGTTACCAGCACTGGCCAAAGTTTGCGAGAAGGAGTCTTTTCGTCAACTGAATGTATTCGTAGAAACCTCGGGGGTTCTTCACCCAGCACAGTCGGGTTTTAGATCATCCTACAGCACGGAGACGGCATTGGTGGAGGTGACTGAGGCTATTAGGGAATGTCTGGATAGGGCCGACAGAGCGGCTCTGATTTTATTGGACCTCTCTGCCGCCTTCGACACGGTACCTCACCAGCTTCTTCTTGCTCGCTTATCATCCATCGGCCTCTCTGGTTCAGTGTGGTCGTGGCTGGAATCTTTTCTGAACTCCAGCTCCTAGCAATTCTGGATGCCTCCTTTCTCGTCTTCGGCCAGGGAGGTTCAGACAGGAGTCCCTCAGGGCTCGACTCTGAGCCCGCTACTTTTCTACATCTATATGACCCCACTGATCTCCCTGGCCGAAGAACTGGGTGCCAAGATTATGGCCTACGCCGACGACACCCAGCTTTTGTTTACCTGGGACGACTCAGAGGTATGCACTGATTTGGCGCAAAGATGCCTAGCCGCCGTGTTTACATGGCTCGCTTAGGCCAAATTAAAATGTAACAAGGGGAAATCAGAAATCATACTATATGGCCAGTTTCCTCCTAGTTTTACAGAAGCTTTGTGGCCCTCTGATTTCCACAGACCTCTATCTGAGGGTGGCCCGGCCAAGAATCTAGGTATTTGGTTTGGAACAGACCTTAGGTTCGCGGAGCACATCAAGAGACTGATGGGCGTCTGCTTCCGGACGCTCAAGTCCTTAGGCAGATTCTTTCCCTTGCTCCCTCAGCCGGCCAAGGAGATGGTTGCTCGGGCATTCATTCTATCCCGCCTGGATTATGCCAATGCGCTCTTTCTTGGCATCCCGGCATATCTGGTAAATAAATTACACCATATCCAGAATGCTGCGGCCAGACATCTTCTTGGCATTTCTAAGAGAACCAGTATTAGATCACAAATGTGCACTCTCCATTGGCTGCCGGTGATCCAGAGGGTACAGTTTAAGGCTCTTGTCCTAGCACATAGAGCCGTACACGACTCTGGTCCCTCATATATTAGGAAAAGAGTGGCATTCTACACTCCTCGTCGATCTCTAAGGTCTGCTGCCCATCGACTGATGGCGATCCCTCATTTCAGTCGGGCTAGGATGTGTGGCCAGTCTCTTTCAGTTAAAGTAGCAATTCTTTGGAATGCCCTCCCTATAGCACTGCGCCATACTCAGGACTTAAGATGCTTTAAGAAGCTCCTCAAAACTCAACTTTTTAAGCAGGCCTACTAATTCCTTTTTTCTCGCCATCTGTTTGTTACCACATAGCGCCAGGATACTCAAGAGTAGTTGTGCGCGCTACAAATTTCCATATAACATATAACTTAACTGAGTACTAGGCCTCAGACTCTTGGCTTACCTTTGAACTGAAAACGATAACTTCTTGCTTCTAACTGTTGATGAGGTAGTCCCACAGCTCACGCCCTGATTTCTTCCATCCTCCTCCTCTTGACTCTGAGTGAATCCATACCAGGTCGGCCATCATGACCGACAAGATAGATCTTTAGTGCACTGCTGTTGAAAAACAAGTAGAGAAACAGAACTACAGTATTTTGCATAGGTTTTGTTTTTAACTGAAGTGACTGATTTTGTCTCTGAGGAACCAGAAAAAAGGGGTGAGCCTGCAAATAAATCTGGCTAAGTGTGAAAGGGTCAATCAGCTGCAGTGGAAAAAAATTATCATCCCCTTCCATAACTCTAAGTCTTTCAGGAACTTTTCTTTTTCCTTTCCTCAACTGTTGTCTCCTGGACTCTGCCGGGGTCCACTCCATGTCCCTATCACCATCATCAGAAGTGGTGCTTGGACAAGATGGTGGATAATACCCTTCCTTTTCCTTGCTGGACATCTGGGAGCCAATGATTCTAACAGAGGAGGTTCTTGCTTGGAAGAAGCTCATCCTCTTGTTCCACTCCAGCATCTGAGAGATGTAGTATTGCTATCAGCGGCTGATGTCCACTTTGCTCTGTTTCCTGAAACGATTGGGTACTACTTTGCAAAAGGGACACATCAAATTCAGTGTCACTGCTCATCGGTGTTGACATGATTTCAGTGACCGCCTCGTTCACAGACATGTTCTTCTTGGGCTTAGGTAGGGGTGCTTCTGTTGATACAGGAGTGCTGCTCTCAGCTTGCTCCCTGGAGGCTGGTGCGGCAGGCACATGACATGGTATTCCATAAAAGGTTTAGTGCGAGATGCCACTGGAAGGAAGCTGCTTCTTCTCATTGATCACTTTCTTGGAAGTATCTTTCATTGGGGCCACCCTAAAGCTCTCAGTTGGCAGTTGTATCAAGCTGCACAAGCAGAAGCAAATGGATGACTGACATTTGACTGCACAGGCCTTCTGTTTGGCAGTACAGCGTGTAATGGCTCTACTCCTATGCAACTAAAAAAGCAGACAAGCAACAAAAAAAATATTTATTGTGAAACATGGCAATATTTTGAGTTTTAATTAGTACAGACAAAGACACTATTAGTGTGGTTGTTTTGTTGACTAAATAACCACTTTAAAGTCACCATACCATAACACACAATATACAGAATGGTAGAGCTCTTTCCTTTTTGTCCATATTTTCTAAAGGAATCCATTTAACTATTCAGGGAACTGAATAGTTAAATGGAATAGTGAACTTTTAAAAAATGGAGGCTAACGTGTGCCTATGGCAGGCAATGTTGTCAAGGGGAGAATGGAATAATCATCATCATCACACAAATGAATGATGCTAATATGTCTATTCTAAAGTGCACTCCAGCCAGAGTGTCCAGGAGGAAATGGAATTATATACCTAAGAAACTGAGGGGCATATTATCAAGCAGGGCGATAGGCAATTATCGCCGCTTTAGCAGCCGTTTTTGGCCGCTAAGCGGCGATAATGCTATCGCCCTATTAGCAAGCTGTCGCTAACTGATGTTAGCGACAGCTTTTAGGCAACAGCGAGCGGTTTGGGGCCCGCTTTGCATGTCAGCGATGTTTATCGCTAATGACATGCAAAGTGGGCGTACCCAACCAGTTAGAGACTGAAAGCTTTCGCTAACATCGCTATCGGCTAATAGCAAGGCAGGCATAGCGATGAAAATATTCACGCTAAGTGCGAACATCTCCAAATACTAACACCTGCCCAGACCAGTTCTTAGCCATGTTATCCAATGGGAGTTGGATAACATGGATAAGAGCATTTCGTCGCTAATGCGTGAATATCTCTGTATTCTCAGCAATATTCACGCATTTCGCCGCTATCACTGGATATTTTAGCACAATGGAGAAAAACTTTGCTAATAGCATGTTTTCTCCACTAACCTATCCAGCGATAGACAGCGATAAAGCTAAGCCTATTTAGCGATGATAATTATTGCTACTTGTTTTTAATATGCCCCTGAATGTTGTTGCACAGCTGTGAGCCTATGGTAGATGGGTGGATGGATGGATGATGAATCGACCAAGGAAAAATGGAAAAAATAATTGAAAATTAGCAAAAATATGGATTTTTAAAAAAAACTTTTTGAAAAGGGAATATTTTAAATAATTTAAAATGTTTTAAGTCAATAATATTTTTTAAAATTACTTAAATTAAAATTAAATAATTAAAATGCATTTTGTTTTCAAATAAGTGCAATTATCCTAAAGCATATCATTAAACTAATATCTCATTTATCCGTGCAAGCCTAGGGCAAAGACACACTGACTGGACGCACAAGGGATTTTCTTCTCAAAAAATTCCCTCGCATACCACTGCTATATTTCCTCCCCAAGATACATAAAAACCTTGCCGAGCCCCCTGGACGACCCATCGTCTCAGGGTGTGACTCGTGTTTGGAACCACTTTCTAAGTATGTAGACCACTTCCTTAAACCTTTTGTAAATAATGTGAAGTCCTACCTTCAAGATACCACTGCTTTTTTGGTTAAAATAGAAGGTATGGAATTTAATCCTTCCACTGAGATCATGGTCACCATTGATGTGACATCACTTTATACGCAAATCCCTCAAAGCGAAGCACTAGAGGTAATGGAGCTGTACCTGGACATGAGGATAAGACCTCATAGGGTCCCAACGTCATTCATCCTTGAAATTGCAGAACTGACATTGAAGAAAAATTATTTCCGCTTCAATGACAAGTGTTTTTTGTACAAATCAAGGGGACAGCCATGGGCTGTCCTTATGCGCCGGAGATGGCCATATTATTTATGGCAGAGTATGAGAACCGATTCGTGGAGAACAACAATCCCTACAAAAAACATATAAAACAGTGGCTTAGATATATTGACGACGTGTGGCTCCTGTGGCAGGGGAGCCCCACGGAATTGATAGAATTCCACCAATGGTTGAATAACAAGCATCAGGATATCAAATTTTCCATGGAGCAGAGCAGCTCAAAGATGACCTTCCTAGATGTAGAGATAAGTTGTGTTGATGGTCATCTAAAATCATCCCTCTTTAAAAAGAAGACAGACAGAAACACCATCCTTCACCATCGGAGTGCACATCCCAGAAACCTGAGGACCAATTTACCTTACGGGCAGCTCCTTCGAATTCGAAGAAACTGCTCAGATGTCAGGGACTATGACCTGCATGCACAGAAGTTTTGTGAAGAAATGATTACCAGGGGATACCACAAAAAATTACTGAAACATGCACGAAAAAGACCACGTTATACCCCGCGGGAGTGCCTTCTTGAACGTAAAGAAAAACACGAATTGGATACATTGGTTTGTGTTACGACGTTTGGCCCTCATACCCATCAAGTGCGCAAAACTATACTTAAAAACTGGCATTTACTAGAAGAATTGGAATGCCCTTTTCCACGACCCATCTTTGCTTTTAAAAAAAACAGGAGCATAGGCCAACAGATTGTTCGGGCAGATGTAATGGTTGAAAAACCTAAACATGACCTGCTCTCGATATGGGGTATGAAACAGATTAAGGGTCACCACAGATGTGGAAATTGTGTATCGTGTGACACAACAACCGAGGGTACCGAATTCGTCCACAAGAATATAAGATGGAAAAATGAAGGTTTCAGTAACTGCAAAACCAGGAATGTAGTTTATGCAATTACTTGTAGTTACGATAAACTATATATTGGCAAAACTAATCAGCAAATCAATACTCGCATCACACAACATAGATCGCGAATTAAAAACAAAGTTGTGACTGCACCCATGGTTCAACATTTCATGGAACAGGGTCATTCCGGAATGGAGTTTAAATGGACAGTCTTATACACAATAGGGCATACAAAAAGAATACAAGATGTTGATGATGTCTTATTGAAAAAGGAAGCCTATCTGATACTGCGATTTAATAGCATACAGACTGGGTTGATTTCTATGTCAGAAATTTCTAGATTATAAACGTCCCAAATTGTATAGCGCCTTATGTGGGCCAGCCGGGATGGACTACATTTCCCACAATTCCTAAAATCATGTGATGTATTTTAAAACTCACGCCCCCTCCCAAGATGGCGCATTGATGGAAAGCCACGGACAGTGAGGAGTGCAGCTAGGAACAGAAGGAACCGGGTAGGTAAACATACTGTTCAAACCGACTTGCTATGAACACGACAAGCGGTATTTAACTGAATGCTTGTCATTTCATCAGGAAACGGACCGCTCAAACTAATTTCCAGCAGTCCCCGCCAAGAGCAGCGAGAACGTGCATACCGAGTCTGGAAGCGCAGGTACATATTTTTGTAAAAAAGAATGTGGCCGTACACACGCTAATAGGGCAAATAAACAGAATGAGTGATAAATCATTATCTCCCCCAGACACACGGGACCCACAGGGGCGCCTTTGAAGAACGTGTAAATGTTGGATGTTTACTGAACTTGAAGCAACTCAGAGATAGAAGCGACTATCCGAATAAGGTAGGATTCAGGAGGGCTGTTTTGGTATCAGGCCAAGGGCTATTCATTGGAACAGAGAACTGATTCCATCCTATTGGTTCTTCCCTTTCTAGACACTATGGCAGGGACCTCTGCATGAAAGACAAATACCGAACCCTATCAAACTGCGACGACTTATGTAAGGTATGCACCTTACAGTAAATGTAGAATACACAGCAATAACGTGAGGCTAGTGAACCGGAAAGAGGGACTGATGTAATTTTCTCTTTCTTTTTTGCACAGACCTTGCAGAAAAAGTTATAAAGCCCTGATGAGAACACGCAAATTAAAATAGCGAGTTCGAAACGCGTCGGCTAAATGGAGACAAGCAATTGACAACAGCTAGGAACAAATTGCTCCTTGGATGACTGGAACATAGATTAAGTCTTTCAGTCATATTTGTATTTTCCATTACATTTATTTCTTCTCCATCTGAATGTGACTTTATTTCTCAAGGAAAATCAGTGTAAATAATGAGTATTTTTCGTTACTGCATAAACAATTGTGCAAATGTACAGATGAAATGTTCAGATTAATGTATTGTTGTCTATATATTCTGTTGTTTGAATAAGTGTATGTTTTTTTAATAAGTATATGTCAAATGTACATGTAATGTCTTTTTCGTACAAATGAATTTCTAACCAAAGAAATCAAAAAGTGAAAGGGCATAAATAAACAATACCAGACAAATCTAGGAATACGTTTGATTTGTCACTCCAATTAAGGAGCAGTTATAAGTACTTTGTAAGGTCAGCACTCATTTTTTCAAAATATTAATATATGGTCCAGCTGGCCCGACGTCCCAGGACCTATCTCCCAGTTGTTACAAAACATTGTCAACAACAACACCAAGCAGAAGACATGGCAACAACAACGAAGACATGCAGGCCTATGGCAAAAGCACACTGGCAGGCTACACAAAATGTCCGCCAGATACATGTTCACATCAAGAATCAGAAGACATGCTCATAACAAAGAAGGCATGTAGACCTATGGCAAAAGCAAATTGACTGCCTACACAAAGTGGCCACCAGCCACATGGTTACAACAACAAGCAATAGGCATGGCCACACCAAGACGACATTCAGGCCTATTGCAAAAGAACACTGGCTGGCTACACAAAATGGCCACCAACCACATGGTCACAGTAACAATAACCAGCAAGAGGCATGGCCACAACAAAGAACATATGCAGGCTTATGGCAAAAGAACACTTGTTGGCTACACAAAACAGTCACATGGTCAAAACAACTAGCAGGAGGCATGGGGAACCAACAAAGAACACATGCAGGCCTATGGCAATATAACACTGGCTGGCTAAACAAAGTGGCTCCCAGCCACATGGTCCAAACAACAAGCAGGAGGCATGAGGGATAAACAAAGAGCAAATGTAGACATATGGCAAAAAAACACTGGCTGGCTACACAAAATGGCCACCAGCCACATGGTCACAACAACAACGACAACCAGCAAGGAGGCATGGCCACAACAAAGAAGAGATGCAGGTCTATGGCAAAAGCACACTGGCTGTCCACACAAAATGGCAACCAGGCACATGGTCAAAACAGCAAGCAGAAGGCACCTGGAACATACATAGAACACATGCAGGCCTATGGCAAAAGAACCCTGGCTGGCTACACACAATAGCCACCAGCCACTTGGTCACAACAACAACTAACAATGAGGCATGGTCACAACTAAGAACACATGCAGGCCTACAGCAAAAGCATACAGGCTGCCTACATAAAATGGCCACCAGACTCGTGTTCAAAGAACAACAAGCAGGAGGCACAGAAAACAAAGAACACATACAGGCCTATGGACGCTGACTATACAAAAAATGGCCCTGACTACATGGCATGGGGAACAAAGACAAATGATGGCCCATGGCAAACACACTCACACACTGGCCAGACAAAGAAGGCATTGTGGAACAAAGAGAAAACTGCATAAATTCAGCAATGCAAATAGAAAAAAAAATATTAACCGGGTTAAAACATTTAAGAACATACATCCTCCAGAAGCATCAATTAGAATTGTCCCACCTATAAACTGTTAGCAGGAAAAAAAGTAAAAGAAATCCCCAAAACACATCTTATAATTTGATCCAATGTCATCCATGGCCTAAATGATGTTTCAATTCAATAAATATCACAGAGGCAGATGTATTACTGGCCTACTGGCTGGAAGGCCCGTTGGCAGACTAGGCCACATAGTAAATTAAATGAATATTACAAAATGTCCAACATTTTTCGTGACATCCCAAAAAATAATAAAGCCCCTCCTGAACCTGCAAGCCACCTACCACAACACATTTTAACAATTACATATAAGTATAAATAAATTGTGGTGCATTCCCCCAATCAAACACAACACCTTTATACACCAATGTTTGAACTTACTTGTGAAATATCAAAGACAAAGACCCTAAATCCAATGTTGTATATGCAGCAGACAAGAGAATGATCCTTCCAGCTCCAAATGCAAATGAAAGTGACCAGGAGATGGTCAAAGCACAGGGAGGAACAACCACTAGGAAAAAGGGGAACCCCTAAATAAATGTAGGTAGAGCAATAGGGGAAAATCAGAGAGTACCACATGAAAGACAGTCGGCTCTACCTCTATCTTTTATCTGAATGCAGTTAAGTCATTTTATAAAAAAGTCACAGAGACAGATGTATTACTGGCCTACTGGCTGGAAGGCCCATTGGCAGACTAGGCCACATAGTGAATTAAATTAATATTGCAAATGTATTAAAAAACATGGAGAAAATGTACTAAACTGACCAACATTTTTCCTTTATGAATTAACAAAAATGACATCCCAGAAAATAAAACAGTCCCTACTGAACCTGCAAAGCACTCAACACAATACATTTTAAAAATTACATAAAAGTATAAATAATTCCTGGTGCATGCCCCCATCAAACAAAAACACCCTTATACAGCGATTTTTGAACTTACTTGTGAAATATCAAAGACAAAGACCCTAAATCCACTGTTGTATATGCAGCAGACAAGGAGAATGATCCTTTCAGCTCCAAATCCAAATGAAAGTTACCAGGAGATGGTCAAAGCAAAGGGAGGAGCCTGCTAGACAAGAATAGGAAGTTGCAGTCTCTGGGGCCCTATCTTCCTGTTTTAAAAAAAAGGCTTCTCACACAAAAAAACAACTCCAGTGGCCCGTTGAAGAAGAAAATCCACGAGAAAAGCCTCTCAGTCTCTTCTCGGGGACAAAAGATGGTTGGGTGTTCCATTTGTGATCGGCACTACATTGACGCCATCGTGGCCAAAGCCATGCAAAGGAGCGCAAAGTACAGCATGAGCTGACAGGCAACCTGAGATTATCATTGCACTCACTCATGTCAAAACAATTCTCGAGTGCACGAACAGAAAACAATCCACTTCAAGCATGGGAAGGTGGAATTCAGGACCTCTGCATTCCGCAGCGGAATGCTCGAATACAGGAAACTCTGTGAGCAAAGTGGAGTCTACTGCCCAGGCCTGGTCAGGAGGGGGCTCGCCCAATGGGTTATCATGTCCTGTGTCACAGATGCCAGTATTGGCCTCTCAGTCACTAGGGATAGTGGAGGCCCCTCAGGCTTCCAAACTGGGCCATCGTACCAGGTGGCACTGGCTGGCTCGGGTTGGGAGTCTACTGGGATATTTTCATCAGTTGCATCTCTTTTGTGTCAATTAGCCACGATAACTGCTTCCTGGGCCCCTTTGCCAACATTTCTGTCTGCCCTCACTGAAGCAGGTGGAGCCCATCACGAATGCATGAGATGGGTCGAGGTTGGACACTTCTGCCCAGAACGTGGCCTTGAGGGCCCATCGGTAATGGGACGAGGGCGCTACCAAGGACTCTGGCTCTGTTCGAAAAGTGTTTGGTGGGAAACACACAGTACTCTCCAGGAGAAGGAAGTTAACATCACATGTTCCCATGAAAGTAAAGGAAATAATATGGAAAGGTGACTTTGTTGAAATTTTGTCAATGATCTAGGAGACCTAGGAGGCAAAGGAAAAAGAGGGGAAGGGTGGCTTGTCAAAGGACAAGAAGCCTAAGGTTGAGGAATCCATCACTAATTGGTTGTTTGGTTTTAATGTTTTTATGACTGTAATGCTGGAAAAGAAACTGGAAGTAGCTTAGCCCATGATATTTTATGCCAAAGTGCATCATAATACAGTCTTCAGATCGGCGAAGGTAGAGGACCTCAGGATTGCATAGGAACAAACGGAGGTTAATGTATGGCGGGAGAGTGTAAACAGCAAAACTTCACTCAAACAGCCTTTTCCTATGGGTACGGGTAACAGAAAAGGGTCCTATTTGTCATTTAGTTGGAAGTTGTGCACTCGGCCAGCGGGGTCTTGTAAATTTAAACATGCATGCTCACTCTGCAGGCATCCCTCCCATCCTGAATTTAAATGCATTAAAAAATCTAAGGAGAAAGGAAAGGACTCGATGTCAACTAACCAATAAGGCCTTACTCAACCCAGTTTCTATTGATGAATGTCTCCCGTGGCTTAATTTGTACCCTAACAGGAAGGTGGCTCAGTTATTATATCCAGGATTCACTACTGGCTTCCGCATACCAGCTCATGATGTTGTACCTGTTCTGCATTGCAAAAATGTATTATCTGTGTTTCCGCATCTGAGTGTTAGCCCATAAGTTGGAGAAGGAGGGCTTGTTAGTCAGGATTGTGAGTCCTTTCCCTGCACCCCTGTTTTCTAATTGGGTTTGTTCCCCGATGACTGGGGTCCCAAAGAAAGATCCTGTTCAGTTCCACCTGATCCACAATCTCTCAGCACCCAAGGGCTTGTCTGTCAATTATGCCATCAGCCCTGTACTGTGTTCATTGACACACTCATAGTTTGACATGGCCTTGGCCAATCTGTGCAAGCTGGTTCCCGGAGCATATTTGGCAAAGACAGACATTGAGTCAGCTTTTAGGCTTCTGTCTGTTCATCCTGATGATTATCATTTGCTAGGTTTCAAGTATGATTGTCAATATTTCTATGGCAGATGTATGCCAAAGGGCTGTGCAGTCTCTTCTAACTATTTTGAGCAGTTCAGCTCGATGTTGCAATGATTGTTTACATACAAAACTGGTTACATGGACATCATACATTATCTTGCCATTTTCCATGTCATAGGTACACCTGCTTCGCGGGCCTGTAGTTGGGCTCTGAGGGAGTTAATTTTTTTGTTTAGAGATTCGGGGGTCCCGCTTGCACCATTTGGCAATAACAGTATGTCTTTCTTGGGAATCGAGACTTACACCATTGCATAGAATGCAGGATTCCTCCTGACAAGGTGGGGGCCTCCCCCTGGCGATTGATTCCACTCACTCAAGTAGAAAGATTACTTTACATCAGATTCAGGTTCTCTCATGGGCCAACTCAAATTCGCTCTCTGCATTATTCCCATGGGATGCCCCTTTTTCAGGTCTATAGCAAGGGCAATGGCCACTCTCACAAAGAAACATCATCACACTGGGCTACAGACTGAGGTGAAGGAGGACCTTAAATTATGGTGGGAATTTCTGCAACACTTTAATGGGTTGGTGGTTTGGCCAACCTCACCAGTAATTAGCGAGACTTTGGACCGGTTTACTGATGCAGTGGGCAGTTTCAGTTTTGAACCCATCCTTGGGCAACAATTGTGCAGGGTGGACTGGGCAGCTGAGTGGCATGAGATCAGATTGACTAAGAATTTTGAATTTTTGGCACTGTTTCCCATTGTGGTTGCAGTCACCATCTGTTCAAATCTTTTCCAGGACCGGCCGTGTTTTTACGGTCAGACAACATGTTGGTTGTTGAGGCTATTAACAGACAGGGTGTTTCTTGTAGACAGCTATTGAGGTTTCTGAAGCATTTTGTTTTATTTTCCTTGAAGCTGAACTTTTTCTTTAAGGTGAAGCACATCTCTGGAGTTCCAAATCAGGCAGCTGATGCTTTGTCTCCAGTGGAGCAGCTGACGGAGTTCCCGACATCTCTTTGGAAGATATGAGTTCCACTTTATCACATTTAGTCCTATCATTCTCAGCAGACCAAACTTGATCTGCATCCCTTACAGTTAACCTAGACCTGTTACTTTTTTCCAGTCCAGCGCGAACAGATATCCCCAGTTTGCACGTTGCATCTTATGGCTCTACTTTTATCCAAATCTTTAAAATCGAAAATCTCCATTTCTACTTTGGATTTTTTTCATTTTTGTGTCATTTTATTTAATACATTTTACTCAATTTTTAGGTCTCACCTGAGCTAGCACATGCGCTGTTCTGGCGAGACATTTAGTAAGTGGGCATCCAAAAATCCGACTTCACGATTTCTGCGTGGCCTCTAGCGAGCGGTTACGCGCACAGTTATGAGCAGACACGCCATCTGGCTTTCCTCTCTCGTCATGGGCACGCACGCACCACTCGCGTGCTTGTTCAGTCATGCACCTTTTTTTCCTCATGACTACCTGTTTACCTCTCCCAGTCCGCAGATTACATGCAGTGATTGCGGACTCATGAAATGCATACTACTTTGTTGCTGCCCTACTAATTATTCACTCTTAGTTATATAGTGTTGTATTGCACATTGCCTCTGTTATTTATTTTTTTGTTCATAATTCACACTTTTAGATAAACTCTCCACAATTTTTTCACAAAGGGGTAAATAATGGTGGCCACCGATTTTGCTCGACATGTGGGCACTACTGACAAAACATCCTTCTTAATAGAGGACACTACATGATGCTACGGTGAGGAACTGGGGCTGGGCGTGATAAAAGTGGCAGTCTTTGCCAGTCAACCTCTGTCTGGAGCTTTGCCAGTATGGATTGAAGAGGTTCTCATGGGCAACGACCATGGCAGATTGGAGCGGATATTTACAGCGAACTTCATTGAAAAACGTTGTGCTCTTGAAGCCTGTTTGTGTGATTGCATCTGTGAGATGTGCCTGACAATATGCCGACTTATGGCCTAGCCTGACCAGCAGTGAAAGGCTTGAATACATGTAACTTTCAATTACGTCCTTTGTTTCTAGCTTGTTGCGCACATAGCCACATCAAACTGTGGTCTGGGTTTGCCTTCCACGAGGATCAGGCTAGTACAGCTGTAGCTTTTGCCTGTGGGTGCAGCAGACAGGCCATCTTTTTCATTTCCAACCCATGATGCTTTCCTCTAGGCAGATGTATAGAGGTTGAAGTTCTGACTTCTTGTAATCCAGCCAATCGGACATTGCTTATAGAGTTTTGTGAATGTTGTTCATACCTAATTTCTGCATAATTTCAGACCAGGAATAACTCGCACACACCACATTAAAAAAAAAACACCATTTACGGCAGTAGAGCGTAGTCTGTTCTTTTCCCGTGTCTTCAAAAGTTAACTTTAGAGACCCTTTCTTTTTTGCATGCCTTTTAGAGAAGAACATCGCTTGTGCTGTATGCACGGTTTGGGCATTGCCGTGTTAATGTTTCCTGATGGTTATTGAGTGCAAACCTTAACTTAAAGGGAGGTGCATTCTTTCACCATGTTTAGCATTATTCTTGCATGTTTAGCATTGTTCCCATAACATACATTTAGGAGGTTTTATTGCTGAATGAGCATTTACAACATTAGAACAGTATACATGAGAACAATACACAAATCACTAATCTTACCACAAGAAACCCGAGCAGATGACCTAATGTCTGAGCCTACACATCTCCCCTCACCCTGGGTTTCACTGTATTTGTTTTAAATCAAATTATACTTCCTGATAATAAAAAATAGTCCATAGCCCTTCCCTGTCCAGGCCCACTCCACTCTTATTTTTGATGTCATTGGTAAAATCTGTCCACTTCCTGGCTTGGCAATACTTTATAATGTGAAAGTGTTTCAGGGGGATACTTTTACTGTTCAGTGTAAAAAATACTAAATTGGAAACGGAGTGCATATTGTTCCCAGAAACGTCTAGAGTCAAATTCATGTAAAGTATAGATTCTATAGAGCCAGGGCTGCTTGAGAAGTTTTTCAATCCAGACACTTTGACTGGAGCTGGGAACCATAGGCATGCAATTTGAAGCATATGCAGCAATTGTAAGATGTTGGTTTCATATTTTACATACGTTACCTGTATAATTACTTACAGATTTAGGCAGAGAATTAATAACTGATGAAAAATTAACTCGCCTGCAACAAAAGTGTACACCTTCATTGTTGGAAGTGGGATTAATGCAAGATAACATACACCTATGGGATAATAGTTCAAGTTCAAGTTCAGGGATTTATATAGCGCGCTACTCACCCAGAGGGTCTCAAGGCGCTTGGGGAGGGGGGGATCATATTTTGTCGAATAGCCAGGTTTTGAGTTCTTTTCTGAAGGAGATGTGGTTCTGTGTAAGGCGGAGGTGGGTGGGGAGTGAGTTCCAGGTCTTGGCCGCCAAGGAGAAGGATCTACCTCCCATGGTGGATCTTCGGATACGCGGGACTGTGGCGAGGGCTTGATTGCAGGATCTTAGATGGCGGGTGGGTGTGTAGAAGGACAGTCGAGTGTTGAGGCATTTGGGTCCTAGTTTGTAAAGGGCCTTGTGTGCGTGGGTGAGGAGACGGAACGTTATTCTCTTGTTGACGGGGAGCCAGTGGAGGTCTTTCAGGTGTCCAGTAATGTGCTCTTGGCGAGGGATGTCCAAAATGAGTCTCGCTGATGCGTTTTGGATGCGTTGTAGTTTTATCTGTAATTTGGCTGTGATTCTGGCGTATAGAGTGTTACCGTAGTCCAGCCGACTCGTGACCAGTGCGTGGGTGACAGTCTTTCTTGTCTCGGGGGGGAATCCAACGGAAGATTTTTTTGAGCATACGAAGTACGTTAAAGCAGGAGGATGAGACTGCGTTGACTTGTCTGGACATCGATAGTGAGGAATCTAGGATGAAGCCAAGGTTACGAGCGTGGTCTGTGGTTGTGGGTGCTGTGCCCAAAGCAGTAGGCCACCATGAGTCGTCCCATGCAGAGGGGGAGGATCCTAGGATGAGCACTTCCGTTTTGTCAGAATTGAGTTTTAGGCGGCTATGTTTCATCCATTCGGCTACTTCTTTCATGCCTTCGTGAAGGTTGGTTTTGGCGGTGTTAGGGTCTTTGGTGAGGGAAAGGATTAACTGGGTGTCGTCAGCGTAGGAGATGATGTTGAGGTTGTGTTGGTGCGCGATGGATGCGAGTGGGCTCATGTAAACGTTAAAGAGGGTGGGACTGAGCGATGATCCTTGTGGTACGCCGCAGATGACTTCAGTGTCCTCTGAATTGAATGGGGGAAGTCGGACTCTTTGAGTTCTTCCAGCGAGGAACGAGATGATCCAGTCCAAGGCTTTTCCTTGTATGCCGATGTTGTTGAGGCGTTGTATAAGGGTGCTGTGACAGACTGTGTCGAAAGCGGCGGAGAGGTCGAGTAGAATGAGGGCCACTGTTTCTCCGTTGTCCAGTAGTGTTCGGATGTCGTCTGTTGCTGCGATGAGGGCGGTTTCGGTGCTGTGTTTGGCTCGAAATCCTGATTGAGAGGGATCGAGGGAGTTGTTGGATTCGAGGAAGGCGGCGAGCTGTCTGTTGACGGCTTTCTCAATGACTTTGGCAGGGAATGGGAGGAGGGATATGGGGCGGTAGTTTTTAAGTTCAGAGGGGTCTGCTGTGGGTTTCTTCAGGAGGGCGCTGACTTCGGCGTGTTTCCAACTTTCTGGGAAGGTTGCAGAGTTGAATGAGCAGTTGATGACATCGCGGAGATGGGGAGCGATGATGGAGTCTGCTTTGTTGAAGATGTGGTGGAGGCAGGGGTCGGTTGGCGATCCAGAGTGGATTGAGTTCATTAGGCTGATGGTGTCTTCAGTGGTGACTGGGTTCCAGGCGCTGAGGTTGTTGGATGGCGGTGAAAGTTCTGAGGGGGGTGGTGAGGATTGTTCGTGGGGAATGTTCTTGAAGCTGTTGTGAATGTCGGCAATTTTGTTGTAGAAGAAGGAGGATAGCGAGTCGCAGAGGTTTTGGGAGGGAGTAATGTCGTTTGAGGCTGCGGTGGGGTTGGTGAATTCTTTGACAATGTTGAAAAGTTCCTTGCTGTTATGGGCGTTGTTGTCGATTCGATCCTTGAATGCTGATTTCTTGGTGGCACGAATCAGTTGGTGGTGTTTACGGGTGGCTGTCTTGAAGGAGGTCATATTGTCGGTGGTTGGGTTTTTTCTCCATGTTTTCTCTAGTGTGCGGCATAGCTTCTTGGATTTCTTAAGGTCATCGTTGAACCAGGGAGCCTTTTTGTTACCTGATTTGATCTGGCCGTTTTTCAGGGGTGCTAATTCGTCAGCGCTGTGAGTGATCCATTGCGTGATTTTGGTGGCAGCTTGGTTTCGGTCCAATGAGAGGGTGGGAGGGTTTTGGTTGAGTGATGCGAGGAGTTGGTCGGTGGTGATTTTGTTCCAGTTTCTTCGCGGAATAGGTTATGGGTGGTTGTGGGTCGGGGTGGTTTTGTAGCTGAAGTGAACACAACTGTGATCCGTCCAATGGAGAGCTGTGGAGTGATCGAAGGAGATGTGTTTGCAGGAGGTGAAGATATGGTCGAGCGTGTGTCCGGCTATATGGGTGGGGGAGTTAACCAGTTGTTTGAGTCCGAGATTGGCCAGGTTGTCCAGAAGGGAGGTGGTGTTGCTGTCGTATTTGTTTTCCAGGTGGAAGTTGCGGTCTCCTAGTAGAATGTAGTTCTCGGAGGCAAGGGCATGTGAGCTGATGAAGTCAGTGATGTCATCGCTGAATTGTTTACGGGTTCCCGGAGGCCTGTAGATTAGGGTGCCTCTGAGTGTGGATCTAGGGTCGGTGTGGATCTGGAAGTGGAGGTGTTCGGCAGTTGCAAGGATATCGTCGGAGCAGGTCGTGATTTTGATGGTTTTCTTATGGACGATGGCGATGCCTCCTCCTACTTGATTGATGCGGTCTTTTCGGATGATTTTGTAACCGTCCGGGATGGCTGTGGCGATGTCGGGTGCTGATGAGGCGTTCATCCAGGTTTCTGTGAGGAAGGCGATGTCCGGTGACGCAGTGTCGAGTAGGTCCCAGAGTTCAGTGGCGTGTCTGTGGACCAAGCGGGTGTTCAACAGGATGCACTTCAGGTGGTTAGAGTCGGTGCAGTGTTTGGGGGAAGTGGGTTTGGTGTGGGTTTTGATGCAGGCGTACTTGCAGGAGTGGCAGGCGAATGGACCGTGGGTACGTCCTGGGGCAGCCTCGTAGCATAGTGATGTGCGTCTGGGGTTTAGGGCTAGGAGGGTGGCGGCATCGTACGTTATGCGGCAGGCAGGGTGGGTATAGCGGGGGCCAGGGGGTCTGGCACTGGGCGCGGTCCAGGCACGGACGGGCGTAGACGGGCTTACCTTTGGCGCACCTTTGGGGCGCGACCGCTGCGCGAGAACGCTGCACGCAAAACAATCTGTCCTAAGTGGATAATGGGGGGGAGGGGCGAGGGAGGGTCAGCTGGGAGGCGGGATCGGGCGGAGAGGACGGGCTCTGAGGCACAATGGCATAATGCCATCTCGATTACAATCTAGGTAAGGAAAGTGTTTGTGGAAGCAATCTAAATGTATTGTTCCAGAGAAGAAAGAGTGAGTCATGAGAGTACATTTGCCGTGCCAAAAAATTCCAACAATGTCAAATACAGTTGAAAAATCATAAAAGACGATTTATATGCTATTAAGTATAAGGCTATCCCACTGAGAACTAACATTGGAACTTGGGCACGAATCCCTGAATTGATCAAATGTGTAACGTTTGTAATTTATAGATTCAGTGTATAAATTACATTTAATGTGTAGATTTTGTTTTATAGCAATTATGGCAAAGATATCTATGTAAATGAGTCCGCAAAATTAACAGACGAGCAACACCGACCATGAATCTCGTTTGTGCACCACCCACTTGCTTAGAGTTTTAAAACATTTGTCATCTATTTTGGATATGGTTTAAGAAGTGTTATTTTAAATGTTATGTGATTTTAGTCAATTCCATTTATTAACCTTCAAATTTGCACTACCACAGCATCACTCAGCACCACCACAGCATCACTCAGCACCACCACAGCATCACTCAGCACCACCACAACATCAATCAGCACCACCACAACATCAATCATCGCAACTACGGAAACACTCAGCACCACCACAGCGTCAGTCAAGCCCACAACAATATCGCTCAAGGCCACAACAGCATCACTCAGTGTCACCACAGCATCACTCTACGCCACCACAGCAACACTCTGCACCACCACAGCATCACTCAGCACCACCATAGCATCACTCAGCGACACCACATTATCACTCAGGGCCAACACTGCATTACTCAACAACACCACAGGATCACTCAGCATCACCACAGCATCACTCTGGAACACAACCATATCGCTCTGTGCCACCACAGTATCAGTCAGCACCACCACAGCATCACTCAGCACCACCACAGCATCACTCAGGGCCAACACAGTATCGCTCATGACCACCACAGCATCAGTCAGCACAAACACATCATTACTCTGTACCACCACAGCATCACTCAGGGACACCACAGCACCACTCACCCTCACCACAACATCACTCAGCACCACAACAGCATCACTGAGGAACACCACAGCATCACTCAGTACCACAACAGCACCACACTAAAGCGCCAATGCATCATTCAGCATCAGCACAGCATCAGTCAGCACCACCACAGCATCACTCAGGGCCACCAAAGCATCACTCAGGGCCAGCACAGGATCACTCAATGCCACCACAGCATCAGTCAGAACCACCAAAGCTTCACTCAGCACCACCACAGCATCACTCAGGGCCACCACAGCATCACTCAGCACCACCACAGTATAAGTCACCACCACAACAGCATCACTCAGGGGCACCAATGCATCACTCACCTTTACCACAGCATAACTCAGCACCACCACAGCATCACTCAAGAATACCACAGCATCACTCAGTACCACCACACCATCTCTAAATGCTACAACAGCATCACTCTGCGGCTCCACAGCATCAATTAGCATCACAACAGCATAAGGCAGCACCACCACAGCATCACTCAGGACTCAGCACCACCACAGCATCACTCAGCGACACCACATTTTCACTCAGGGTCAACACTGCATCACTCAACAACACCACAGGATTACTCAGCACCACCACATCATCACTCAGGGAGACAACCATATTGCTCAGCGCCACCACAGCATCAGTCAGCACCACCACAGCATCACTCAACACCACCACAGCATCACTCAGGGCCAGCACAGCATCGCTCATGACCACCACAGCATCAGTCAGCACCACAACATCATTACTCTGCACCACCACAACATCACTCAGGGACACCACAGCATCACTCACCTTCACCACAACATCACTCAGCACCACCACAGCATCACTCAGTAACACCAAAGCATCACTCAGTGCCACCACAGCATCACACTAAAGCACCAATGCATCATTCAGCATCAACATAGCATCAGTCAGCACCACCACAGCATCACTCAGGGCCCTCAAGGCATCACTCAGGGTCAGCACAGGATCACTCAAGTCAACACCATCACAGCATCGGTCAGCACCACCAAAGCTTCTCTCAACACCACCACAGAATCACTCAGGGCCACCACAGCATCACTCAGCACCACCACAGTATAAGTCAGCACCACCACATCATCACTCAGCACCACCACAGCATCACTCGGGGCCACCAGTGCATCACTCACCTTCACCACAGCATCACTCAGTACCACCACACCATCACTAAATGCTACCACAGCATCACTCTGCAGCTTCACAGCATCAATCAGCATTACCACAGCATCAGGCAGCACCACCACAGCATCACACAGGACCACCACAGCATCACTCAAGGCCAGCACAGCATCACTCAATGCCACAACAGCATAACTCAGGGCCAGCACAGCATCACTCAACGACAAAATCGCAGCATCACTCAGTGCCTCTTATACTTTTTAATTACAACTTCTCAGCATGTTGCACAGCAGCCACACTTCTCTACTGCACTGCCTAGAAACATTGGCAAAGTCAATAGCTCTATAAGAAGGCAATTGTTGCCAATATGCACTCATATATTAACAGTATATTGCAATAATCAGCAATAGTGCTTCAAACTTTGCAGTAAGTTTAATATCCTCGGCACACGCATTAACGGGATGCGGCACAATTCGTTAATGAGAATCACCACACATAAGAGCATTGCGAAAACAGCACAACGTTTATTTTTCATTTCATTTTATTCTTGCTACCACACTACAATTTAACTCCACATTTAGATTTCAAGGACGTAAAACCTTCCACGTCTATGTTTCACCTGGCATCTTCTATCCGGTCTCACCCGGCATTAGCATTTTCGTTTATCACGCTAAAACTAACGGTCAGACACTTTTCAAGATCACTATACATACATTTGTGCATGTAAAGTATTGGTTTTCTGTTTATACTAGGCACCTTCAATTTTTTCACACTGGGCACTATTCTCTTTATATTTTCTTCATTTTTTCATTTAATAGCCGATATTTATTGGCCTCTTGTTTCCGTTTTTTACGGTTACTAAAGATGACCCCTGACGAAGGGTCAATGATCGACCCGAAATGCATTGGGTTTTGTTATAGAAGATGAAGATCTGGTGAAAATTGCTTATACTGGATCATGGATGATAATTAATGCATGAAGATTAATGCACTAAAATAAAACTAATTTATGATGGAATGAACTTCTGGATATAAATTCACATTATTTTACGTACTAATTGGATAACACCTTTTGGTATATATAATTGTGCTCCCACCAGCATGAAGAGATTCCTCTTCCGGCACTTCTCTCTAACAAAGTCAATAGCTCTACCTAAACACTTTAAGGCCCCCAATGCATAGCCGATAGGTCTCACCTTTAAGACATTTTAAGTGTTTAGTTATCCAGCACAATATCCTTGATTAACCAACATCAAGTGTTGCATGGCTAAAAACGTATAAGGTCCCAAAAGCGAGACATATTGGCTATGCCAATGCTTGTTCTAAATTTTGGGAGATTTTTAGTTTTTATGTTATCGATTTCAAATCTTTATTTCGGCATTACGCCATAAAAGAACAATTTAAACATTACATTTTAATACAAATAGAGACAATCACTAAAAAGATAAAAATGCATTCTATATAACTGTGCAACACATGTTGGAAAGTGCATGGAGCATAACAATAAAAATCATATGAGACGGGAGGACACCTCAATAGATCTATAAGCAAATTCAATTGTGTAATGCAATTAGTGCTAATATAAACAAATTCAATTCCATAAGTTAAGACCAAAATAATAGAGATTCAATTCACAGCTGAAGGCCCATTTTTTTCCTACGGTAGCAAATGGAAAGTAGAAATCTACTGACACTAAATATAATCTGTTGTGAAGTGTTAGTAGTCAAAATTCTCAGAGCCTGATCGCAGGACCTCAAGCCTAATAGAAGGCATATCGGTTTAATCCATCTTTTTCTTTCATGGGCGTAGATAGGACAAAAGAAAAGAATGTGCTGCTCATTCTCAGTTTGGTTGTTTTCACAAAGTGAGCAAACTTTGTCCAATACCTCAGCCGATGGATCACGGTTCCTTGCCCAACGTGCCAAAGTTGATTTTAATAAAAGATTTCCATATCTAAACTTTAGAAAAAGTGTCTTGGCAAGTGGGGGCTCTATTTCGTCCATAAAGGACTCATAAAAGGGTTCGCCCTTAAAGCTTAAAAATGTTGATACTAATGAACCACTAGTACTGATGTTTACAGTCATATTTGCTACATAGGACCAAAAAGCTTTTTTCAGGACTAATTTGGGATTAGATGGTAACCGCTCGGGATACTCCCAAAAGTGTTTCAGGCCTATAAGGTTAAGCCAAGTCCTAACATGTGTGAGCCAAGGGATTTTTTTGTTACTATCCAACCCCATGATCTCTATCAGCCCTTCTCTGTATGCTTGAAGCTCAGAAACGTGCCACAATCTTACCCAGAGCATAAGCGGTCTAATGAGAACATGATGGTCTGTTCTTTTAAGATCAAGGTCCAATTGCAGAGGTACTAATGGGGTTCCTCTCGGAACCCTTACCAGGCTTCGCATAAAGTTGTTGTCGTGGATACTAAAAGTCTCCTTGGAGCCTGGCCCCCACAATTCAGCACCATATAGCACTGATGATTGAACCTTAAATTTAAAAAGTTCCATAACGGGACGCACCGCTTTGCTGGTGCTTAGGCTTTGCTCTCTGAGTATTGGTTTAACGTTCTGAGCAAATAACAATTTGCTTTTTTCCAATTGCGCTTTCCAGGTGAAGTTGCAATCAAGCGTCACCCCTAAATAAGAAAAGTGAGGCACAGATTCCAACTTTATCCCTTTTAAAGTTAGGCAACCCTTGTCTGGTTTGGTTGGATTAAGGGCCATGTATTTCGTTTTCTTTACGTTAATCTCTAGCCCCTTTTGACAACAATAATCGTTAAAAGTATTCAATAAAATCTGCAAGCCGTTTTTAGTTTGGGATATCAGAATAGTATCATCAGCAAACAATAGAGATGCTACCCTTTCGCCATTCAATTTAGGTGCATCATTTTTACATTTGTCTAAGTAAGAGGGAATATCATTCACGAAAATAGAAAAGAGAGTGGGGGCCAGAACACATCCCTGGCGAACTCCACGTTCAATTGGAATTTTCCGTGATAATTCGCCATTTTGTCCCCATCTAATTCTCGCGAAGTTCCCATCGTGTAATTTTATAATTTGAGCTACTATATTGTTTGGCATACCCGCTGCACTCAGCGTCTTCCACAGAAGATCACGTGGCACCAGATCGAATGCTGCCCTTAAATCAACAAAGGCGACATACAAGTGGGCCTTCTTTATCATTACGTACTTCCAATAGAGGCAGCAGAATCTAAAGCACTGATCTATAGTGCTGACTTTGGTTCTGAACCCGGCTTGAAATTTGGTCAAAAATGAATTTTCGTCCAACCAGTTACTCACTCGTAATAAAATATGGCGTGAGTAGATTTTCTGAAGGATGTCCATTAAGCTTATTGGGCGATAATTACAGGGATCCTTCCTGTCTCCTTTTTTAAATATTAAAACAATTTCAGCTCCTTTCCAACTTTCAGGAAATTCTAAACTTTGAGATAGTTTGTTGCATAGGTAATTGATATATGGTGCCCATATTTTCGAGTCATGCTTGTAAAGATCCCCGGGAATTTTATCCAATCCTGGGGCTTTCCCAGTTTTAACTTGGCTTATGGCCAGCTCTGTTTCCCCCAAGGTGAAGACCAACGGGTCTACTGGAAGTTCGTAACTTGCTGCAGTGGATGCTGTATAAGGATCGTCATATTTCCTATACAAATTGGTAAAATGGGTTACCCAGGTTTGCTCGTCTAGGAATGTGTCTTTAACCACCCTTCCTACCTTGTTCCCATTTGCTATCAACTTCCAGAAAACTACAGTGTCTTGTGATCTTGCAGCTGACAGCAATTCCGCCCACTTTTCTTCCTCCCACGCAATTTTCGATGTCCTTTGGGCAGTTTTATAGTTACTTCTAGCTTTTTTAACATCCAGTTGCGACTTGGATTTAATAGCGATTAACATTTCCCTCTTAGACTCTCTACATGATCTGTCGTACCAAGGCTTGCTGTGAGACAAATTCTGAGTCTTCTGCTGGGGTTTTCTAGGCATTTTAGTTAACAGTAGTTTTATTTTTTGGAAAAACTCCTGATGTAAGGTCAGAAAAGGAGTTCTTGCTTCCTCCTCGGGAGTTAAACTTAGATATGTAGCAAAGGTCCCTGCAAAAAGTGAGTATATTTCACTCAAAATATCACCATGATCCAAAATAAATGGCCATTTTAGCGATCTCCTGTTGTTACTGATATGAATATCATTACCATCCCCAACACCCCCCTCAAAGGAGAGTGGAGGAGAAGGATCGCTAAATAATGCAGCGTTTAGTGACAAATTTAATGGAAAGTGATCACTTTCTGCCCTCTCCATTATTTCAAGGTCTATGAGATACGACCAAAGAGGGATGGAAACTATTGCAAAATCCAGGTTGCTCCTATATGTATTCCTACTAAAGGTTGGTTTTTTTATGGTGTCAGACGGTAACCGACCGTTACAGGCCCTAAGGTGATGCTCTGTACATAATTTGATCAGTTGGAGAGCCAGAATGGAACATTTCACCGATTTGCTACTCCCGAGGAGGGGGATTTTATTTGCCTGATCTTCCTCCTCAAAAATCTCACTTATGCCCAACACAGGTTCATAGTTACAATTCAGATCCCCAGCCAAGATGACAAAATCCTCCCCAGGATCCAACTCCCTCAAAAAGCAGTCCAACTTAAGAACAGTCGGGGATTCCTTTGTTGACGGTGTTGGCCTGTTATAGATATTTATTAGGAATAATTTATTCCCATTGGAGGTAGTTATTTTTAATGCTAGGATATCTACAGAATTTGTGTCTATCACCTCAATGTTGACCCTTAGATTGATCTTTGTCCAGATCAGGAGGCCCCCAGACGGCCTACCACTTCTGGATGGGATTGCTCCAATACCAAAAGTCTTGTAGCCCACCCTGTGGGGAGTGTCGACTGCCCAGGTCTCCTGAAGTAAGCAAAAATCAAAGGATTCCATAAATGCAGCCCAGTCGGGATCCCTCAGATTGCTGGCAACCCCAGCTACATTCCAGCTAACAAGCCTAACCGAAGTCCCCAGTACAGAAGACATAACAGTATTAACCCTTGGCTTCTCATCACGAGTATATGTTACTTGTTGGATTCCCGAAGATATTCCCTCAGAAGGTGAATGTCTTAAAGTACTAATTAGTTCTACCTGTTCTTCAGGAATATTATCGTTACATATTACATTTTTTTCCACAGGTCGAAATACAACAGTTGGCAATAGATTACACTCAGTTGCAACCCCCATTTCAGTATGGTTCCTTGTGTCCCCTCCCTCACCCCCCCCACTCAAAAAACTTCAATCACAACTATCAAGGCCACTGAAGACATCAAAACGATTGGACGTTTCGAGTGGCGTGAAGGGTTTCAGATGGTCCATCCTTCTGTCTTGAAAGTTATGAAAATTATGATGTCTAACTGGGACAGAATTCCATCCCAAGGGGTCTGGGACTGTTACAGGGCAAGGGGCACAAGACATATTTCTCATACCATGATGGATCGGGGGGTACTGAGCATATTGACTACTCCCAACATTCTGTACAATTGAATAGTTAAGTGGCTGAGTTTGAGTTGGTCCCTGTAAGAGGGGAAACTGGGATGGGAACACCACTGACCTTGGATAAAAATACGTTAGAGGTCTTGGGATTATAGAACTATTAAAACTGCCCATCTGCCAATTCAATATATAGTGGACAGCGTTTGGATCCCTGAAATTAACAACCACTACATCACCTTCAATATCTTTAGTTCTGCCCCCCAACCATTCGAGGCGTCGGACATGAACTATATCCCCATTGATATAATTTGCAATAGGCCTATGTGTTCTCAACCAGTGCGATATCTTGTTTTTCAGTTGGAAGAAGCCCTCCCTCTTATTTTGTTCAAGGGCCGGCACACCTGTTAGGACTACCACATAGGGTACTGCCTCTGGTGGAAGTTCAGGCAACGGAACCCTTTTAGGTTTCCCCCCAGTGCGTCTAGTTTCCCTCACCTCCCTTGTTAAGTCTGTCAAAGCTAAGTTAGTTGTATTGCCAGAACTTTTAGATGTATTAACACAAGTTTTACTAGCAGCAGTCCCCAGCATTTGATCACCAGTTTTTTCTTGAGATGGTCTAGAGTCAACATAGTGGTGAGCAATAGCTGATACTGTGTTCCCCAAAGATTTTGGTACAGATAGAATTGAGGGAGGGGTAGGAACAACATGAGGGGAAATAGGAGGAGGAGATTGAACAGCAGATGGCAAAACTTGTGGTGCACAATTAAATGCTTGACTATCTGCATAGTTAACACCTTTATGGCCTACAAGATCTTTTTTGGGCAATGCATTCTCAATTTTTGACAACCTACACTCCACCTCCATTAACCTCTCCAAGATAGACACAGAGTATGATCTAATCAGGTTCTCAATATCCTGTAGGGACACGGAGCCCTTATTCTCAAAGTGAACATCGTATGTCACGCTAGACTCCATGTTGACCTCTTTGTCTACAGAGGTATTCAGTAAAACTGGGGATGCGGAAATGATATCGACCCCCTCAGAGTCAGATTGAATAACACAGGGATTCTTGACAACTGTGGACAATTTTTTGCCAAAGTCAGAGCAGCTCAGTTTGGGTTGCAACGGATCCCTCCTTTTCCTTCGCTTTTTGTTCGGCGGGGGGCCATAAATTTTCCCCGTAGATGGTAATTTTTTTGCCTTAACGCGGGCTGCATGCAGTTGTAACAAGGCGTCTCCCTTTAATGTCGACAGGCTACTTCCAATAGATGTTGCGGACAGGTCAATCGTATCCGCTCGAGATACGGTTTCAGGTGAAAGAACAGCCGTATTTACTTCCGGGAGTATACTGTCTAGTAGGGGGATCGGCTCGTTTACTAGTATCCCAGCAGCATTAGCAGGGGGTCCGATCACGGGAGATAAGGATGGTAAAGCCGACCCATTCTTCATACTTTCCACTGAACGGCGGCGGTCTGCCCGCCGCTCCGCCAGCACAATCTCCCTAGCAATACCAGGCGATGATTTGGTGAAATAACTGTCCAAGGTCCCATTGAGCAACAAACCCTGTTTGTCCTGCACATGCAGCTCAACATTAACAGTTGCCATATCTAAATAAGAGGGGTCGGTTGGTGCGGCAGTTGACGGCGATGTAAGGAAGAATAGATAAAAAGACAGTCAGTACCTGAAAACAAGAAGGTATGCACGGTCCGGTCTCCACGTGTCTCGGAGGGTCTCAGAGGGTCCGCCCTTAGTCCGGGCTTTGTCCCGGGATTGGTCCCGCACACGCGTCCCGCTAACGCGCAGTCCTTCCAGGTGAAATACGATAACAGGTATAGGGGGCGGAGACACGGGAAGAGGCAACAGGTGTGCTTGGTGGAACTCGCACAGCCTGATGGGCCTCGCAGTCCCGTCCTCCGGCGCTTGCTGGGTCCCACGCAGATTTTAATCACCAACGGGGCTCCCAAGTGGCAATACAGCTGACAATGCTCCCAGTCCTTGAAGCACGCAGAGTCTCCTCGGCAAGCGGCACCCGCGGAGCGGGGGCCGCGAGGAGTTTTAAGGCAAACAGGCAAGCAGGCAAGCAGGGGGGCGGAGACGCGGGAAGAGGCAACAGGTGTGCTTGGTGGAACTCGCACAGCCTGATGGGCCTCGCAGTCCCGTCCTCCGGCGCTTGCTGGGTCCCACGCAGATTTTAATCACCAACGGGGCTCCCAAGTGGCAATACAGCTGACAATGCTCCCAGTCCTTGAAGCACGCAGAGTCTCTCGGCGAGCGGCACCCGCGGAGCGGGGGCCGCGAGGAGTTTTAAGGCAAACAGGCAAGCAGGCAAGCAGGGGGGCGGAGACGCGGGAAGAGGCAACAGGTGTGCTTGGTGGAACTCGCACAGCCTGATGGGCCTCGCAGTCCCGTCCTCCGGCGCTTGCTGGGTCCCACGCAGATTTTAATCACCAACGGGGCTCCCAAGTGGCAATACAGCTGACAATGCTCCCAGTCCTTGAAGCACGCAGAGTCTCCTCGGCGAGCGGCTCCCGCGGAGCGGGGGCCGCGAGGAGTTTTAAGGCAAACAGGCAAGCAGGCAAGCAGGGGGGCGGAGACGCGGGAAGATGCAACAGGTGTGCTTGGTGGAACTCGCACAGCCTGATGGGCCTCGCAGTCCCGTCCTCCGGCGCTTGCTGGGTCCCACGCAGATTTTAATCACCAACGGGGCTCCCAAGTGGCAATACAGCTGACAATGCTCCCAGTCCTTGAAGCACGCAGAGTCTCCTCGGCGAGTGACACCCGCGGAGCGGGGGCCAGAGGAGTTTTAAGGCAAACAGGCAAGCAGGCAAGCAGGGGGGCGGAGACGCGGGAAGAGGCAACAGGTGTGCTTGGTGGAACTCGCACAGCCTGATGGGCCTCGCAGTCCCGTCCTCCGG
The DNA here is from genome assembly GCF_964261635.1 of Lissotriton helveticus. Lineage (NCBI taxonomy): Eukaryota > Metazoa > Chordata > Amphibia > Caudata > Salamandridae > Lissotriton > Lissotriton helveticus. Next base: position 35,379,196 of record NC_136064.1, on the reverse strand, counting down.
CGCTTGCTGGGTCCCACGCAGATTTTAATCACCAACGGGGCTCCCAAGTGGCAATACAGCTGACAATGCTCCCAGTCCTTGAAGCACGCAGAGTCTCCTCGGCGAGCGGCACCCGCGGAGCGGGGGCCGCGAGGAGTTTTAAGGCAAACAGGCAAGCAGGCAAGCAGGGGGGCGGAGACGCGGGAAGAGGCAACAGGTGTGCTTGGTGGAACTCGCACAGCCTGATGGGCCTCGCAGTCCCGTCCTCCGGCGCTTGCTGGGTCCCACGCAGATTTTAATCACCAACGGGGCTCCCAAGTGGCAATACAGCTGACAATTCTCCCAGTCCTTGAAGCACGCAGAGTTATCACTTTATTACTGTTTTTGTGGTACATAAATACTTAAAACAGTGCCTCTAACTTAAGCCTGATTGCTTTAGTGCCAACTTACCAAAGGGTTAAACAATGGTTAATTACGTGACTTTTGTGGTTTACCCAGACAAGGATTGTGGTTTCTGCTTGAGAAGGGGTTTCACCACCCTCCATCAAAAGCTTAATGTCTCACACTATGGAAATATTGTTGCTTGCATTTCGGAATGTCTTTTTATTTTGCAGCTGCTTAAAAAACATACTTTCATTTATCTGTGGAAAATCATCCTGCTTGTGCCATAGTTATCATGGATTGAGCAAAGATATATCATTGAAACCGTGATCTAGCTTAGCAAAGTACTGGACTGTTATGTTGATTAGGTAGCACACTCTTATTAATAACTTAGTATGGGCTCATGCAGTGAGTCACCTGAGCACAATAGCAGGAGTACAGCTATCACCTATAGCCATCCACCACCTGTGCAGCTTATTCTCCAATTTATTATAGCACCAGCATCCCAATCAGGCATTAAGTGTCCATTCCTAAACTCTATTTTTGTAGCCAATATATATATTTTAAAATTGGTACTTTGCTATTGACATAGTTTTAAACAGTTCAGGCTGCACTGTTTTATTTGGGGTAGGGCCAATTCTTATTTGCTTTTGGTTACTTCCCACCCAAAGTGGTACTGTTGGCAAAAAATGACAGCCCCGGAATCTAGTCCTGATAGAAAGGCGACATAAGAGTAGTTACTCTAAAGCTGTGCCCCCAGCATTGGAGTTGTATAAATATAAAGCCCAATCTGCTTCTCTCTATGAGGCCAAATTATGGGGTTACACGGCTAAACGCACTTTCATGATACAAGAGAACATCCTTTTTAGGAAATTATTAGCCATTCCACGGCGTACACCTTTACTTCCCCTCATAATGGATTTGGATATCCGTCGTACTGATGACGACGCACTTTTACTACCCCTGCTGTATTGGGTCCGCGTATGGTCAACAGACGAACTAGCTGATTATAGAGAAGCCCTAAAAGAAATCTTGAAAATAAAAACTAACACGAAGCTGGTATGGTTGAGCCATATTGAGGATTGGTTTAGTAAGCTGGGTCTGAGATACTATTGGGAAGACCCAGAAGGCTTAACTCTGAGCTGTAAAAATTTTTTAAAACTAAGATATTGGGCATTTGTTTTAAATTTGAAACTACACAACCCGGAATTAGGGACCTTAACTTTGAGGTATCTTGCTATGAAGATAGAGAGCAGATTTGAATCCTTCTTGGATGAGATCCTACCAGGCCTAGCTAAATCCCTGTACCTAAAGTTCCGCTATGGCAAATCAAAGCAAATACTGCAAGATGGGTATGCAAAGAAGGGAATGCAGGGAAGGATGACCTGGCTAGTTGTAAACTGTGTAATACTGGGGCCATAGAGGATGAAGCACATGTATTATTTTTCTGCGCTGCTTATATACACCCCAGAAGAAAATAGATAAAACCTATTTGCCGCCTCTTGGGTTTTAGACGTTTCAGCGAGGCGGAAAGAATTCTTAGAACTGAAACAACTCAATCCATTGTTTTTAGTGTAAGCAGATATCTCATTTCTGTGGAGATAGCACGAAGGAGAAGGGGTCTTAAGCCTTAGAGTCCCTTGGCTAGATTCTTAGTTGAGTTATTACAAGTATTAGTGGTGGGATGTGGAACTATGAGTTTGTGTCTGTACTGCCTATAACTTTTATTTTTTTCATCTTTAAAAAGGAGTAACACCATTTATATAATACTAGCAGCCCGTCCCAACGTTGTCCGGGTATCAAAAAGAATGTCAGGCTCTGCCTTTAATAATGACGGCGCCAACGTTCAGTGTGTGTGGCCTCACAGTGTCCCAAAGCGGCACCGCAATGCTGTGCTGTGCTGATGCAGATGCTGTGCGTGTCTGTAATCCCCCCCAATGACACAGTGCGGAAAGGCGCCTTACCCGTTTTGGCCTCCACAATGTTCCCGGGTGCCTCTAACGGGATGATGTGTGTGTCCCGAATTTACCCCAATGACACAGTGTGCATTCGCGCCTCATCCGTCTTGGCCGGCACAATGTACCCAGGTGCACTGAGACGCTGTTACCATCTACGTGATACAACGCTATCTTCCGCACACACCATGGGACGCTCTGCCCACGTCACGCTACAACGCTATCCGCACACACCATGGGACGCTCTGCCTTCCTCATAGGACGCTATTCTGACACCCCTGCACAGACGCTATTCCCTGCACAGACGCTATTCCCTGCACAGACGCTATTCCCACGGTGCAGGTGGCGTATGCTCCTCAGAGCTGGTACGCTATTCTCACAGCCCTGCACAGACTCTATTCCCTGCACAGATGCTATTCCCACGCTGCAGGCGGCGTATGCTCCTCAGAGTATGTACTCTCTACCTCACTACACATTGTGAAGGTGACACTATTGCACAAAGGAAATGGGGATCACAGAAGCTGGCTCACATGTGGTCTCTTGTGTCATCTGAAATGATGATTGTGTCACTGCAAATGATCCAGATGACCACTAACAGTAGTGCACTGTTCTTAAAAACAAATCACAGAACACAGGTCTCTCCACTACATAAAGAAGATCAAACGCATCTTTACAACCACACTGCATGTACCACCGATAGGTAAGTCTAACAACAGTGCCCCAATACATTAGTTATTCTGTCCTGAATCTTGAATCCATGGGCCCCGTTTTATACGGAGCACTCCTTTTGTCATTAGCTATGCCCACAATACACTTGTCAGTATCAATAGCTAGGAGATTTACCTTTTGAGGGTGGTGCAAGAATATAGTACTAATAAAAAAGAGAGCGCGAAAAAAAGAAGAGACGGAGAAATATGGAGAGCGAGGGAAATAGCGAGAGACAGAGACAGAGAAAGGAACAACATTCAAAAATACGAATACACCAATGTTTCTTACAACCCTTCTGCAAGATTGGTCTCTTCACATACCTGATGGATATACTAACGGCATGCATCCATGTCAGTGAAGAACCAGAGACAGAATGGTGTACTAATGACATGCATCCACATCAGTGAAGAAAAGAGAACAAATGATGTACTAATGACATGCATTCATGTCCGTGAAGAACCAGAGTTAGAAGGATGTACTAATCACTTCCATCCATGTCAATGCAGAAACAGAGACGGAATGAAGTATCAATGACATGCATTCACATCAGTGAAGAACCGTAGACAGAAGGATGCACTAATGACTCATTCACTTTAGCAAAGAACTATATGCAAAAGGATGTACTATAAACATGCATCCATGTCAGTGAAGAACCAGAGAAGGAATAATGTTCCACATCAAAAGTCGCTAGATGTCAGAAAAATTATAAGTTTGTTATAATTGAACAGAAAAATTAAATTAAAAAAGATGTCTGGGACCAACTTTTAAAGGCTAGAACCAGAGACAGAACAATGTGTTAATCACTTGCATACACATCAGTGAAGAATCAGAAACAGAATGAAATACCATGACATGCATCCTCATCAGTGAAGACCCAGATAAGGAAGGATGTACGAATGACATGAACCCACTTTAGTAAATAACTAGAAGGCAGACGGAGGTACTAATGACATGCATCAACATCAGTGAAGAACCAGAGACAGAATCATATACCAATAACATGCCTCCATGTCAATGAAGAACCAGAGAGACAACGATGTACTAATCACTTACAGTATAGAATTCAATTGAGCTGAAATTAATTTACCTGAGAGAGAAAGAAAGAAATATATGAAGAGAGAGAGACACACATACGAGGGAGAGAGAAAAAGATGAAATGCGGATTGAAAGGAAGCAGAAGAAGAAGGGAGAATAGTAAGGATTTTTGAGGGTGACAGACAAGAGAAACCCAGAGCAAACTGAGGAAAGACAAGTTGTTGAAAGTGGGCAGTAATATTGGGAGAGAAATTCTGGAAGAAGGAGTGAGAGAAAGAGTTGGTAAAGGATAACTAACAGGAAAGGGGGTAAGGGAAAACAGAGATGAAAGGAGAAATCGGTGAACATGAAGTTCAAATGGGATAAAAGTCAATTTTAGGCACAAAAACTGTGTATTACTGATGAGATAAATGGAATATCAAAGTTTGATTGAAGCATACGTTTTGCCATGCGTGCTAATAATTACAGAAATAAACCACATCTCGTGTACAATAGGTGTTCAGCACATTGAGTCCCTGTGACACTGAGATATAACGTAAACATACCATAGTGTCGTCTTTCACAAACACTGAATTACAGTATTATTGGTACAAACAAGTCAATTCCACATACATCTATTATTCAGATAAAGGGGAGCCCATGGACAGTCTTGTTATCTCTTCCTAGGATAAAAGGAGACAGGAGGACATTCTGGCTATATCTTCCTCGGATAATGTGGAGTAAGAACACAGTCTGGACATCTCCAACTAGGACAAAGATAGACAGAGGACACCCTGTATAACTCTTACTAGGACAAAGGTAGACAGAGGACATCCCCAATATATGTCTTACAAGGACAAAGGTCGCTAGAGGACACCACGGATATTTCATACTAGGACAAAGGGAGCTAGAGGACACTCTGGACATATCTCATTAGGACAAAGTGAGCTAGAGGATACCTAGAGGATGTCTTACTAGGACAAATGAAGCTGAAGGATACCCTGAACATATCTTAATAGCACCATGATAGCTAGAAGACACCCTTGATATCTCATTGGACATCTCTTATTAGGTCCTAAGCAGTTAGAGGACACCCTGGATATGTCTCGCTAGGTCAAGGAGGAGGCAGAGGACAGCCTAGCTATGTCTTACTAGGATAATGTGGAGAGAGAGGACAATCTATACATCTCTTACAAAGACAAAATAGTCTGGTTATTATCACATGGCTAGATTAGGCCCAGGAAGAAACACTATCATCTTTACATGCACACGTTTCTTAAGTTGTCTTCTTTTCTACACAATGACTTTTGGCACACATTTGTTTGCGTGACAGTGCAAGATTAGTTTCTCTAAAACCATTTTGCCAACAATTCCACTTCACAAGTACAATATCACAATACTTTGAACATTTAGTACAAGGTCTGAACACACATTGTGCACGTGTTGTTGTTTGTTATTTGTCTATGAGGGGACCTGGCTATCACAGGAGAATAAACAATGTCAACCTGGCTGAAACCTTGACATGAAAGCATGGATGATGTTATTATAAATAAACATGCATTTCCATGCTCAAATCAGAAGAGCACTCTACTGTCACTGCAACTTCCCTGTTGTTGGAGACTCAGTCTGCTGATTCCAGTTTACCTTCTACAAGAAGGGATGTCCAACTTGTGAACAAGACGGGGACCAGCATACACTTACATTCAGGTAATGGGGCAGTAGACCATCCCGCAAAGGATCATTGGCAGTATACCCATCCTAGGCAAATAGGTTAGGGAATGTATAGTTGGAGTACACTATAGCCAGTACTTAAATGCTAGCATGTATACACTGTCTTAGCACAATGTTGGAATTGTTCATCCTTTTCACTGTTCTTATAGCAATAATCAATTGTATCTGCTTCTGTCTGTTAATCATTGCAGCACATTTATATTTGAGATAAGAATCACAATGTTTAAAAAAATATTGAAATGCCCCCTTTATGTATTTCTTGTGTATACTCCTCAGCATGCACAAGTGACTAAGTGAAAAAGGTTCTAGATCTGGTACCACGATTACTTGGGGAGTCATGGTTGTCATGCTCTGAGATTTCCCAATCCATGTGTTACCTTCTATGAGTTAGTGGTACTTATGAGTGCACTGTGAGTTAACAGGACTATAGGCCTCCAAATTCCGAGGGGTGCTTAGAATCTGTCTGGCACCATCCTAACTTTTATGTTGTCCAACAAATGAACAGTTCCTACTGAGAAAGTGGAAACCATATGATATGGCACCTCCAACATTGGTAGTTAAGGTTCTCATTTAATGGATCGCCTGAGTAGTTATCTTGTACATACTCAGACACCCTTGCACACTTCCTAAACAGAGACGTCTATAGTGGTAGGGACTATCCTCCTCATCTGAGTAGGTAGCCCCTATGTAGTGGCTGTAGGTTGTTCAAGCTTGAACTTCTCAATGGATTGTTTCCCATTGTGTTACCCTCTCTGAATTCCATTAATTATAATGTCAGAACCAGAAACAGAGGCACTTAACATTACTGAGAACTGCAGACAGGCGGTCACTCAGAAACTATTACAATATGGTCTCACACTTACAGGTGGAGGTGTGACCTTTGTGGTTGAGGCTTACAAAGCATATAGTACGGTGGTATACTATTCATGAGTTACATTCCCAGCAGAAAACAACACGACAATGTTCATTCAGTATTACACAGAAGACAAATGGGCTCATTGCAATGGTGGAGAGTCCCCACCACTGGGCCGGGGTTGGCGGTCCCTCGGCCATTTGGCTCCCATTTCCTCCCTCCACATTATGATGGCCGGGGAATCATGCCACAAGTGCAAAGAGTGCTCACAACGCTTCCTTCACAGGTGGATATGGCCTGGCCGAAGATAATGAGGCCTCGAAGGCACCGGCCGCCCAATCACAATGCTGGCGTCAGCCAGCCTTTCCATGGCAGAGGAACCACCATGGAAAGGCTGGCCGAGGTTGGCTTCGGGGGGCCCGTTAAGGGCCCCCTCTGTGGTGGGAAGGCAGTTGTGCACTGGGACCCTACATTTCCATGCACAAGGTGACAGGCACCGTGTGGTGGCTGCCACGTAGTGCAGGGAAATGCACAACATGGCCATTTACCAATGCAGCGGGTGCCTCAGCCAGCAGCACCTGCCGTAATGTTAAATTGCCAGATACGACCACCGCGGTGCCGGTCGCATATTAATTAAGGGTGCAAGTCCGCCGCGTTACAGGCTGGCAATCCTGATCCCGCTATGATGGTGGGCAGACTCAAGTCCGCCCACCACCGTAAACAGCCCAAAGTTCTAAATAACTATACACCATATGAAGAAACAGAAATACCTTTAACATGCCAAGAACATTAACATTTGATTGATCGCTATTAGAAATTCATCCTTTTGTCCTGTTCAGCCTTTTTTCTGCTGAATAATACTAGTGGTAACTGACTCTTACTGTGTCCTGGGCTCTGCTGGCAGGCTCCGGCCAGTGCTATGTTTAAAACACAATGCATGTATAGGGTACACTAAGTAAGCAATTGGCCTGATAGACACTATAAGTCCCTAGTGGGTAACAATGCAAGGGGGATTATTCTGCCTATAAGCCCCTCATAGATAATAGGGCATGGAGATTTAGAAGCCCAGGAGATGTTATGCACCTTGCATGTGTGCACTGCTGACTGGATGTCTGTCATTTTAAACCCTTGTGAGAGAACATAGACCATTTTACTTTTTTCCCCATTGTTGATACTTGGTTAAAAGGTTAACAATGCAATATTTCATGCACGCACAGTTATTGCCAGGAAGGGAGTAAAAAATATCATTCAGAGAGTTAAAAGAATGGCAATGATACATCCAACAGATTGACTTGGTTGAATGTACCATATTTTGTACAGAAAAAAAGTTATAAGACTTTCTTTTTTGTAAGCCAACATCCTGCCTTCCAGTAGTCTCCCCTGGTTGGTAAGTGCTAACTAACAGGCTTAGCAAGGATGCCACTATTAGGTTATACATGGCTGTCCAGGGAAGAGAGTTCTGCAGCTACTCAGGAACGCCAGGGGAGGGGAAAGGGGTCACAAAGCATGTTATTCAAAGAAAGACAAGACAGGCAGGGAATGACAGGTCTCCCTAACCCGTCCCCCATGCCCTGGCCTGACGATAGGCTTTACCAAGGAGTTTGAAGATGTTAGGGGGAGGAGAGCTATGAAAATGAGCCAATCTGAGAATTGGTTTAGTTAGCTCTTACTGCTCTGCAGAGATTTAAGCCATGAAACGTTTTGGAAAAATTGTGCTTTCTGGGACAAAACTATACCACACTTTAGAGGAAGTGGTAATGCGCCTGGGTGGAACACTGCATCCCATTTGTTAGGGGTCCCCACTCTTGATGCCCAGAAGCTGAGATGAAATATGTGAAATGTGCATAGCCTCTCAGTTCTATGGCCTGTAATTACAATGAAAAGAAGGACTGTTCTGCTGGAATCAGAGTTTGTACCCTAGGGCTCTGCGCTCTGGATGACTGCGTGTTCAGCACAATTTGGTACTACAGCCCTGGGGACTGTGCCTTGCTTCAAGAAGAATGAAGGAATGGACTCCATTCAGCTACAGGTGAAGAGAGCCCATTTGAATCATCTCCACCAAGAGACCTCAGCCTGGAGTGCATCCAGTGGACGTTTAAGGATTTTACCACTTGTATTGTGGGATTTGTGGTCCCTACTTTTCAAGTACCATCCAGGAGATTCCAGACCCTGGGTGTTTTGGACACTATGAGTCCACAAGTAGACCGTCAGAAAGCACCTCCTGACATTTGGAGGAGTTTTGGGAAAAAGCTCATAAGGTGACCGACCCGACGGAGAGAGTCAAGCCAGCCTCCTTCAACGATGACCCAGCCTGGACTGTAGATTTGTCCTGCTGAAAAGCCCTGGAGCTCAGAGTTCCAGAATTTGCCCAGGGCCTTGTTGAAGCTCAAGCTAGCAAACCTTCTCCAAATCTGGCTTGGTGGAGAGCATTTAGGGTGATCGGAAGAAAAAGCGACGAAACGTTTCTAAGTGTTAAGGTAACATTTTGACCAGGGCCTCCCTCTTAGTGTATCCTACCAGGGTTCCATCGTGGTCAGCCTGAAACTTTGACTTTGTCTCAGTCAAGCGTGACCAGATGTCCAAGAGTGCCAATGTAGGTTTTTGAGCTCTATAAAGTGGTTATTCTTTAAAAATTCCTATCTCCGGCTCCCTACATTGCATTTTTGTCATTTTGGTGCCCAATATTTACTATTTCTAAATTGGTGTGAGATTTGTATTGTGTGTTATTTTGTACTTATTTGATGTATTGGTATTTTTAAATGCGTTACATATCTCTCTCCTAAATTATGGCTTCCTGCTCAGCTACAGTTATCAAGGGGTGAGGAAGAAGCTAATTTACTGAGACCTTTAATGGACCCTATACCGTGTTAGTGGACTTCTTACTAGTGGTAGGTGTAAACATACTCCTACTAATAACCCACTTTCCACCATTTGGTGTTCAGGGGTGTGGATGAGGACTTGTGTTCAAAGTACACCAAACAGTGATTTTTTATTTATTTTTTTAATTTCTAAAGCGCACAAATACCTTACGGTGTTTCGGCGCTAGTGTTTGCAGATTGCGAGGGTTATGAAGATGTTACTGGTTGAAGAGCCATGTTTTAAGATGTTTTCGAAAGGAAAACAGCGAGGTGTGTTCCTTGATCTGAGAAGGAACCTGGTTCCATAGTTTTGATGCAGCCACTACAAAACGTCTGTCTCCCCATGTTACCTTTTTTGTTGGAGGAATTTGGAGCTGTTGGGCCGTAGATGACCGCAATGTTCGACTGGGTTTGTAGATTTTAAAAGTGCTTTTTAAAAAGTCGGGACCATTATTTTTCAACGCCTTGTAAGTGATACACATGGCCTTGAACTTTATCCTACTTCTTATAGGTAGCCAGTGAAGCTCTCGAATTGTAGGAGAGATAGAGGCATGTTTTGGAATCCCCATGAGGATCCTTGCAGCGGCATTTTGAACAAGCTGTAGCTTGCTCACCACTTGTTCCTGTGCATTGAGCAGTAGGCCATTGCAATAGTCCACCTTGGATAGTACCAAGGAGGACATTAGAGTTTTGCCAGCAGTGGGAGGAAGAAAAGGAAGCAGTTTCTTCACCATTCTCAAAGTGAAAAAAGAGGCCGAAACCACGGCATTGGCGTGACTAAGGAACGTAAGCTTGCTGTCAAAAAGCACGCCCAAGTTTTTCCCCTTGGCTACTGGCAATGGAGGCATACCCAGTTCCGAAGGCCACCAGACCGGAGACCAAGACGGAGTCAGTTCACCAAAAACCAATACCTCCGTCTTGTCGGAATTTAGCTTTAAGCAATTCCGGTTCATCCATGTACTGATGGCCTTCATGCCTGCCTGAAAATTCGCTGCCACCGCTTCTCCGTTTTTGTGTATCTCCAGGACCAACTGTGTGTCATCGGCGTACGATGTTAGCCCTATGCCAAATGACTTAATTACCCTCGCCAAGTCCGACACGTAGATGTTGAAAAGTGTCGGACTTAGCGAGGAGCCCTGGGGGACACCATAAGGGAGAGAGAAATCAGGGGAGCTGAAATTTCCCATCTTCACGGACTGTATCCTGTTGGCCAGAAAGGATGCTAGCGTTGCTCTGGCCCTGCCCTGAATGCCGAGGGCGGCGACACGGTCGATCAGGATGGAATGATCGACCGTGTCGAAGGCCGCGGATAGGTCCAGGAGTATTAGGATAGCAGCGCCGCCCCTGTCCATGATGATCCTGACCTCTTCTGCCGCTTTTATTAGAGCTGTCTCCGTCCCATGGCCCTTCCTAAACCCGAACTGCGTGTTGTCAAGCAGATCGTTCTGGTCAATAAAGTTCGACAGCTGTTGGTTTATTACCTTTTCGATTATTTTTGAGGGATAGGGGAGAGAGGCAATTGGACGGTAGTTTTTGGGCTCTGAGGGGTTTAATGCGGGTTTTTTCAGAAGCGGTGTTACAGTTGCCTTTTTCCAGATTGCGGGAAATACACCTGTCTGAAATATGGCTTGGCAGATGTTGGTAAGTACTGGGGCGATTAAGTCAGATACTGATTTGATGATACGTGGGGGGCAGGGGTCCAGTGGGGATCCTGACTTAACAGTATTTATGAATTCCATCATAGATGCGGGTGGTGTGAAAGCCTCTAAGATTGGTTTTAGTGGCCGAGGAAGAGTCTCCAGAGAGACTACATCTGCGGTCGATGTTGTGGTAAATTTATCGAAAATATCGTTAACCTTGGCCTGAAAGAAGTCTGCCACCTTATTGCAGAATGATTGGGATGGTTCGACGGAGGGTGGGGCAGGAGGATTGGCTAGGTCTTTTACCACCTGATAGAGTTGTCTGTTGGGGTTGAGAGCGTTTTCTATTTGTGTACTGTAAAAGGCGCATTTTTCCGCAGTGATCAGCTTTCTATAGCTAGTCAACACGTTCTTGTAGGTCTCTCGGTCGGGGTTGGCATAGTTCCTGCGCCAACGCTGCTCCAAGTTTCTGCAGCGTTGTCTCTCGAGCCGTAATGACTCCGAGAACCAGGCCGCAGAAGGTTTGATGCGGTTTGGCTGCATTTTTTGGGGGGGAGCTAGGTGATCTAATGCCTTAAGTAGCCAGCGTTGATAGTTCTGAGAGGCTTTGTGGGGATCGGGTCGATCTTCGGGTATCGAAGATTCCAAGATGTTATGTAGGGCAGTGACATCAATGTTTTTCCAGTCGCGACATAGGATCGGAGGGCAGGTGCTAGTGGAGAGGTTCTTATGAGATTTAACTAAAATTGTGAATTTGACAGCTAGGTGATCTGTCCAGGTAAGAGGGAGCACTGTAGAAATAGTAATGTGGGCATTGTTGGTAAATAAGGCATCTAAAGTGTGCCCCGCTTGATGGGTGGCTGTAATGATCTGCTGTTCTAACCCAGCGGCCAGAAAGTCAGAGATCAACGTACGCGAGTCCTTATCGTTCGCATTCTCCAAATGGAAGTTAAAGTCTCCCATTATGGTGTAGTCCTGATTAGCGGCTACTGGTTCTAATAAAGGATTGAGAGATTTTAGGAAGAGCGTACGTGAGGTGGGTGGTCGATAGAGGAGGGTTCCTTTAAAAGTTTGTGTGGGAGAAAGAGAGATCGTAAAGGCAAGGGCTTCCGCACAGCTGTAATCAAGCGGTTCGGTTTTTAAGGCTAGTTTAGCTCGATGTATAATAGCCAGCCCCCCCCCTCTTTTCCCTGATGACCTATCTAGTCTTGTTACTTGATAGCCAGCTGGAGTGGCGATGTTGAAATCCGGGCCAGATGCAAGGTCTGCCCAGGTCTCAGTAATAAACATGATGTCGATATTTTGGCTGGTTATTAGTTCTGCGACGTCATTCCTGTGTTTTATGAGAGAGCATGTGTTTATCAAAATGCAGCTTATATATGTAGCGCTGTCATCTCCTGAGGGTGCAGCCAAGGGGTGCTGGGAGATGGATGATGTAGTTGTGAAAGCGCAATTGGAACAGACGGTGTGTAAGGAATTATACAATGAACCAAAATCAAAGTGGGTGCATTTCTTGTCCTGAAATCTATTGCCTATGGCCAGGAGCTGTGACCTGGGGTAGGTAATTACCTTAGATGTTTGTTGGGGTGAGTGGTGGGCAGAGGAGGTGACACGCAGCACGGACCCAGCGCGGACTGGCGCAGACTGGCACCCCTTTGGCGTGGCTTCGGCGCGGAGACGGCGCTCCCGCTGCGCTCTACCGCTGCGCTTCCGGGTGGCCATTTTAAATCCTGAGCCCCGCCCCCAGCTGAGACACTAGCTCCGTTGTGATTGGAGAGCCAGCGCTGAGGCGCAATGGGGCTGACCCTGCCCTCCACGCAAACGGCACAGAGCCGCGATGGAACGGGGCTAAGGGTGGGAATAGTACAACACAAAGGTGAGTTAAGCGAGTGGATTTTTAAAAAATACAATTAGTGATTCAATTGCATGGGTGACAGATAAATTTTTAAAATCAAATGCAGTCAAGCGTTTCACAGTGGCCGGTAGCGTCCAGAGGAGGATCCCCTCGCAATCTGTGCTAACACAACAAACAAGACAGAGAGCTGCCACCACCCTGCTAGTTAGTCGAGCGGCTCGCTGATGCTTCGACTTAAATCCTGAGCCCCGCCCCCAGCTGAGACACTAGCTCCGTTGTGATTGGAGAGCCAGCGCTGAGGCGCAATGGAGCTGACCCTGCCCTCCACGCAAACGGCACAGAGCCGCGATGGAACGGGGCTAAGGGTGGGAATAGTACAACACAAAGGTGAGTTAAGCGAGTGGATTTTTAAAAAATACAATTAGTGATTCAATTGCATGGGTGACAGATACATTTTTAAAATCAAATGCAGTCAAGCGTTTCACAGTGGCCGGTAGCGTCCAGAGGAGGATCCCCTCGCAATCTGTGCTAACACAACAAACAAGACAGAGAGCTGCCACCACCCTGCTAGTTAGTCGGATTAAGCAAGATTTTTTTTAAATCCTCTAAATTGTCTTAAGGCAAACTGTTTTAAAAAAATGTAATTTTGACTAAACTAATTTTTAATCCATTGTTTTGATTTTCTAAATCAGCTGTGAGTCTGATTGATAGTTGTTGAGACCCCAAACTAGGGATACCATGGAGCTGGATCTGGCTAACCTGACTAAACTCATAGTGGCTGAGATTAGGGTTTTATGTAAGGCAAAGGGGCTTACCGTTACTTACAAGATTAGGTATTCTGAGTTAGTTGGTTTCCTGAAGGCCTGGGCCAGTTCAGCTCCAGGGAATGAAGGTTAGGGGGAGGCTGACCCCCTATGTCACCCAGGAGGAACATGAGAATGATGCAACCTCCATTTCTTCTAGGGTAGCTATGTACATCCAGGTGGTTGGAGGAGGGCAGGATCCCCTACACAGGAACCACTGCTGTTCCTTGCAGAGAGGTAGCTTGAGGCCCAACTAGCTTTAATAGCTTCGGAGAAGAAGAAACTGGAATAAACTAAGGAGCAATGGGAAGAGAAAAATGCAAGAAGGAATGGTGTCACTGATTGAGATATCCTGGGGTAGTGGATTTGACAACAAGCTATCCAAGAGCTAGCATAAGGTACAGAGGGGAATGATATTGACAAATGGCTGACTGAATTTGAAAGGGCCCTTGAGATGTAGGGGGTATGCCCCAAGCAGAGTGCTTCACTCTTGTGGGAACTGATCCCAGTAGTTTGGACTTAAGGGATAGGCTCCTGACCCTTCAGGGGGATTAAGCAAAATTATACTCCCACATGAAGCAATGCTTTGTCAAGAAGTTTGGTTTGACCCCAGAACAGTAAAGGGTAACTTTAAGGGGCACCCAGACTGTAAATACACAACCATGGGTTGATTTGGTAGACACCTCAGTGAAGGCACTCGAATGCTGAATTGGTGGTAACTATGTGAAACATATGAGGGATTGCATGATTTGATTTTGAAAGAGCACATTTTGACTCATTGTGTAGAGAAGAAGTTGCACAAGCATCTAGGAGATGCTACGCTGACTAGCCCTAGAGAGTTGGGGGAGTTAGCTGATGAGTTGGTGAGAATCAAGGTTTCCAATCAATACTAGGAGGGTGATCAGAAGAAGGGTTGACATCTCCTATCCACCCAGGGAAAGAAGGTCAAAAACACAAGTAGTCCTCAAAAGACCCACAAAAACCTGTACAGGGAGGATGGACCCCGAGCCAATCCAAGTTTGTAGGGAGGGGGTATCAAGGAAAGAATGGTAGGTTCTTTGATCCCTCAAAGGAGGGGAAGTACTTTGACTGGAATCAGCCTGGGCACAAGAAAGGAGATGCTGTCTGCACAAAGAAGTCACCCACCAGTGGGCATCCCCAGGAGCTGGCTAGTGTAGGTGTGGGGTTGAGAGTGCCTCAGAGAGAGGTAGGGAAGTGGCAGAAGCAACGTTAGTGTCCCTGGGAGGGGCGGATATTGCAACCCTGGCCAACTTACCTCCAAGAATATTTAACTACAGACAGAAGCCCATCATCAATGGAACTAAGGTTGAGGCTCTGAAAGACACAAAAGTCAGCATGACTATGGCCATGGACAAACTGATGTCTCAAGAGCAGACCCTACCTGGTGAATTTCACCAGGTGACCTATGCAGATAGCAGGACCAAACTCTACCCAATGGATATAGTGGATTTGGAATGGGTTGATGTGACAGGCATTATGAAGGTAGTTGTGTTTCCTGCACTCCCAGTACAGTGTGTGCTGGGAAAAGATCTTGGAGCATCTGAATGGTCATAGGTTGAGAGGAGGCTCCATATGAGAATATTGGAGCTCCCTGAGTGGGTATATGCTATGACCAGGCCACACACTAGCAAGAATCGGAATTATGGATTCCTGGACCCTGGAATAATGGGCCATGCATCCATGTACAAGGGCACTGGGTCTGGTAAGCCAGAAGTAATCTGACCCAGAGTGTTGGAGTATCTGGCCTCTGAGGAATTGACTCCATCCCTGCCAGAGCTGTCAGATTTGTCAGACCTGACCGGAGCTGGTGGTCCCTACAGAGAGGAGTTTTGTCAGAGGCCAAAAGATTGGCTCACCCTTGAGGACTTGAGGCGGTTTGCCTTAAAGCAGGAGCAAGGCGATGACAGTGGATTCCACCAGATCTACTGGAAATATGGGCTTCTCTATCCTCAACCTCAAGGAGGGAGCCACCAGGAGGTTGGTGGTGTCCCAGAAGTACAGAGTGTTCATCCTGACTTTAAGTCATGATATCCCCTTGGCAGGTCATTTTAGGGTAGCAAAACTTAGAACTGGTTGACAAAGCACTTCTTTTGGCCCTATATGTCCGAGAAGGTAAAGGAGTTCTGTATCTCCTGTGTCAATTGTCAGGCCAGTGGAAAGGCAAGGGGCAAGTCAATGTCCCAGTTGGTACCACTGCCAGTGGTTAGGGCTCCATTTGAGAGGGTGGGGGTGGACAATTTGGGTCCCCCTAGAGCCCAACACTGTATCAGGAAGTAAGTATATCTTGGTGGTAGTGGACCATGCCACCATATTTCCTGAGTCAGAGCAGTCACTGATCCTATAAAAAGGGAGACAGGTCTGACCTTGCGAATTATCGCCCTATCTCCCTCTTGGACAATACTTTAAAAGTGCTGGGCCGTATAATTTACCATAGAGTACTGGAATGGGCAACTGACACTGACTTTTTAGACCCTTGCCAGATGGGGTTCCGTAGTGGGGTAGGAACAGTGGAGCAATGCTTAAATTTAAAATTGATAATTGACAAATACAGCGTTGCCCGCTCCTCCCCCACCTATCTCGCGTTTATGGATCTCTCATCCGCTTTTGATCTTGTGAATAGATCGAAGCTTTGGTCCATCCTTTCAATCAACGGTCTTGATGATACTCTTGTAAGGTTTTTAGCCTATCTCCATACTGACCTGAAAGCACGGGTACGTATTGGGATGGGTGGAGAGGTATCAGGAGCCATTGACATAGGGAGGGGGGTGAGACAGGGGTGCGTTTTAGCACCCCTGTTGTTTATCATCTATATTAATGGTTTATCCACCTGTCTGAAAAAAGTCACTACAGATGTCCCAGTAATTTTAGGGAAACCATTTCCAGTGCTTTTATACGCAGACGATGCGGTGCTTATGGCCCGCACTCCTAATGCTCTTCGTCTGCTTGTACATAGTTTTGTTAATTTTATGGGGGATCTGGATTTGAGGGTAAATTTAAAAAAATCTTTTATTATGTCCTGTGGCCCAGGCAAAAGGAAACTCAATACCATACAGTTAGGTACAGATAAATTGGAATCTGTTCCTAAATTTCCTTATTTAGGGTTGGTTTTCGCTGCGAACGGCTCGTGGAGTGGGCATTTGGCCCACGCCACGAGCAAGTTCTCGAAAGCCAACAATTCTGTTCTGAGTCTCCCCCGCCCAAAGAAAATAGGTGCCACTAAGGCTATTTTAAAGATTTTTAAACTACAGTGCTCACCTGTTGCCACGTATGGAGCAGAGGTATGGGGATCGGGAAACAGCCTTTGTATTCAAAGGGAGGAAAATCGCTTTTGCAGAAAAGTGTTGGGCGTACCGATCTCCTCACCTAATTTTATCTGTCACAGTGAGTTAAATCTTCCACATATAAGTGATTTTATTAGAGCAAGACCAGCACTTTTCTGGATTAGAATCTGGAGGAATGATGCTGCTGCTCTTACACAAAATATTATAAAGGATTGTTTAAGTTGTGACCACGGAACGAGGATCCCATGGTTGTCTGAAGTTTTTAAATCACTTAATGAAGTTGACAGAGGCATTTTGTTCACTGATCCCACGACAATAGAATCAAAGGACAAAGTCGAGGTCAAAAACGCACTATATGCACTTTACAATAGTGAAAGGCTAAGAAGTGAATCACAAAAATCAAGTGTTATGAAATACATAGGAAATGGATTGTGTAGTCAAACTCTGCTGCCCTATCTCTCCCTGCCCATGACTAGCTGGGAGCGATCATTATTGTTTCGTTTAAGGGCAGGCACTGTAAAATTTATGTTGTCTTTTCCATTGGGGTATTGTCATAATGCTGATTCCACTTTATGTCCTTGTGATGGTGTGAGTACACAGGATGATTTGCACTTTTTATTTTTTTGCAAATTTTATCTCAAATTTATTAAATGGTTTTTAACTACGTATTTTAAAAAATCCAGACCACTGACACTTAAAGAATCATATAGTATGTTGATCGCCCTGGATAGTGATGAATTAACTTTTCGCACCAGCTCTTTTTTAAGATCGGCCATACGAGCACGTAAAACGATGGAAAATCCCTGAACATAGTAACCAGTTTTATTTGTGTCATAATGGAAATGTAGTATGATGATATGAAATGTATTGTATTGTCACTGTACGGAATTTAATGTCATATGTTATATTTATCATTTACATGTACATATATCAAAATGGTTTGTTGTTGTTATGATCGGTACTTTTATGAATTTTAAGAAATTCGAATAAAGGTCTTTTGAACTTGAACACTGATCCTGTAGTGGCTAGCGCCCTACTTGATGTGCTCACCAGAATGGGTTTTTCAAACAAGGTTGTTTCAGATAGGGCACACATTTCATGTCCAGCTATCTGAAAGTGATGAGGGATGAGTGTGGTATTACTTACAGGTTCACTATCCCATATCACCCCTAGACTAATGGTATGGTGAAGAGGTTCAACAAGACCATGAAGGGCATGATCAATGGGTTGTTTGACAAACTCAGAAGTAGATGAGATGTTCATCTACCATGCCTACTGTTTGCCTACAGGGAGGTCCCACAAAAAGGGTTTCAGTCCGTTTGAGCTGTTGTTTGGAGATCCTGTGAGGGTGCCATTGTGTCTGCTGAGAGTGTCTGTGGAGAAGCCTCTCAAGGAGGCAAAGGACAAGGTGCTTGACTATGTCCTAGGCCTGAGATCCTGCATGGCAGAGTACATGTACAAGGCAGCACGAAACTGGAGGCCTGCCATGGGCTCATGAAGCACTAGTGTGATCAGAGGGATGCATGGCCTGAGTATACTTCTAGACAGTTGATGTGGGTGTTAGAGCCTGGGGCTTCTAGGGCTCTCAACGACAAGTGGACTGGGCCCTATGCAATCCTTGAGAAAAAGGGTGAGGTTACCTACCTGGTGGACCTTAACACCCTCATGAACCCTCATTGGGTCATGCATGTCAATAGATTGAAACCATACCACAAGAGGGCAGACATGAATATGTTACTGGTCACATATGAGGGAAAATAGGAGGAAACTGAGCCAGTGCTGAACCTCCACTCCAGCAATGTGCAAGATGGGACAGTGGAAGAAGTGTTACTCTCTCCCAAATTGACAGCCCAGCAGCAAAGACACTGCAAGCAGGTGTGGCAGTTTGATAGTCTATTCTCATTGACTCTAAGATTCTAGTGATGTGTGCACCACATTGACATTGGTTACAGTCCACCTGTGAGCAATAAACTATACAGGTTGTCTGACCAGGTCAGAACCAGCATCAAGGCAGAGGTGGCTCAGATGCTGGAGTTGGGGATAATTGAGCCCTCCATCAGTCCATTTGCCAGCCCAGTGGTGCTGGCTCGTAAACCTAATCTCCAGGAGGGAAAAAGAGTTAAGCTTCTGTGTGGAATACAAAGGACTGAATGCAGTCACTAAGAATGATGCTCACCGTATACCTAGAGCTGATGAGCTCATTGATAGGTTAGGGGCTGCTAAGTATCTGAGTACATTTGATTCGATTTGAGATTGTCTTCAATGAAGGAGCAAAGGAGAGATCAGCATCTTCCTTATCCACAACAGAGGGACATTACCAGTTTGAAGTAATGCCCTTTGGCTTAAGGAATACCCATGCCACCTTCCAAAGGTTGGTGAACGTGGCCCTGTCTGGGTTGGAGCAGTTCAGCGCTGCTTATATAAGTGATATAGCTGTATGCAGTTCCACATGGGAGGATCACTTAAATCACATGAGGGAAGTGCTTCAGACCATGCAGCAGGCAAGTCTGACTATTAAGGCAAGCATGTGCCAAATAGGGAAGAGGTTTGTGGTATACCTAGACCACCTGGTAGGTAAAAGCCATTTACAGCATATCTAGGCCAAAATCCAAAACTATTTTGGATTGGAGAGGACCCACTACCCAGACACAGGTCAGGGAATTTTTGGTCTGACTGGGTACCAGAGAAAGTATATTCAGATTTATGGGACCATTGTGGCTCCCATGACAGAACTCACTTGTAAGAAGAGTTCAAAGGAAGTGATGTGAACCCCAGAGTGGCAGAAGTCTTTTGACACTTTGAAAGAGGCTGTTCATGACCAGTGTTACTGGCCCCTGCCTACACAAAGAAATTTGGGGTTCAGACAGATGCTTCAAAACAAGGTATTGGGGCAGTGTTGGTACAGGTAAATGAGGAGGGCCTTGATCAAACAGTTGCCTTTATTAGCAGGCAACGTCTTCCCAGAGAGCAGAAATGAAGTGCCTTTGAGAGAGAGCCCTTTGTTGTGGTTTGGTCTCTGAAAAAAGCTGAGACCATACTTGTTTGGGACTTGCTTTTGTGTTCAAACTGACCACAGTCCTCTCGGATGGCAGGGAATGGACTTTACATCGAAACACAGACCTAGGTTGCCCACGCAGATGTGGGTGGACTTTCCAGGTTTTTCCACTTAGCTGATGAGGATGAGGTTATTGACCCATCACCTTTTGTTTGCGGGGGGGAATATGTTGCAAAGTCATCATGTGTGTCCTGTGCACCCTCATTGCTTGATGAGTGGTACTGGTATTAACTGACTCTCACTGTCCTGGGCTCCGTCTAACCAGGCCCAGGACCAGTGCTATGTCAAAAACACAGTGAAAGACACATATACACGAGGGTACAGTATATATTGGGGTACACTTATAACTGGCATGGCCTACCCTATGCATACCTAGTATATAATGGTGCAGGGGGATTAAAACTACCTTTAAGTCTTTAGTACATAACAGGGTATGGCAGTTGAGAGGCCAGCAGCTTTTTCTGCACTTGCATGTATGCACTGCTGAGAACCTGAGGTCTTTTTTTAAAAAAGCCCTGTGTTGCAGCTCTGGTATTAAATATAAATTGTGGCCAAACTTGGCTTTGGTGGTAGGGGCACTTAAAAGTGATAATCTACAAGATCTGCGGGCATATTAGGTACACCCAGGGTGTCCCCTAGGTGTCCCAGGGGTAGAGGGTCATGTACGTATTAGGATGGCATCTATAAAAGATGTTTTATATGCACTGGGGATAGAGAAATTGTACATTTGTCTTCCCACATTATAGTAAAGCCGTCCCAAAATCAACTTTAGTGCTAGGAGTACTGTGGAGTGAGGATCAACACTATTGTTGCATATTCATGACCTCTAATGTCTTTCCTATGTGTCTTTGGGGTGGGGCTTTATGTAGCAATAACCAGGGTGCTTATAAAAGATGTTGTAGGACCTGGTGTTGCAGATTTCATTTTTCCCATTGTAGATTCCAAGCCAAATAGGATTACCTAGCAATAGTTAATGTACACATAACTATTGCTAGGAATCAAATAAAATATCATTCAATGACGTAGGAGAATGGTATTGATAAATACAACAATATGCTATTGTTGAATTCATCCTAAAGCATACTGGAAGGAAGTTATAAGACGTTCTTCTCTGTAACGTAAAATGCAGCCTTTCTTCCCTCTTCCCTGATTGGTCAGATTTAACAGGAATAATCAGGCTGCTTTGATGAACTGACAGGTGGTTCACCCAGGGAGAGGCTAACTCGTACAGATAGCTCTGATACACAGGACTGCCAGAGCAGGGGCAGGGGTAATAAACCATGAAGCTACAAAGGTGTTAGGACAGGAAGGCCAGTCCCATCTATCCCCCATGTCACTGACCCAACCCGATGGCAGGATTAAGACAGGAATGTGCAGATGGTAGCGGGAAGAAAGCTTTGAAAATGCACCATACTGGTGGTTGGCCTGACTAGTTCTTGCTCCCATTTTAGGACTTAATCCATACTGAATTATGGAGGAATAGTGCTTTCTGGGAAACAATTATGCCACATTTTGGAGGAAGTGGTCATGCTCTCGGGTGTTACCCTACCCCTTATTGGACAAGAGTGTTAGCCTGCTTGAACCCAGATAACACTGAATAAATATGTGAGTGGTCCAGGACCTCTTGGTTCAGCTGCTTGAAACTAAGAGAAGAAGGCTTGACAAGCTGGAAACTTGATTTGCACCATCTGGTCCTGCATTCTGATTAACTGTGCCTGCTGCATTATCTGGAACTACAGCCGTTTGGATGTACTTTGCTTCGAGAGTAATACAGAGTGGATTCCCTGCAAGCTAGAGGTTGATAGAGCTCACCTGCATCATCACCACCAGGAAGTCCCACCCCTTGAGTGTGTCCAGTGGATTTGTAAGAGTTTGTCAAAGTGCATTGCAGGAATTGTGGTCCCCACCTTTAAAGGACCGTTTGGGAGATTCCAGACCCTTGGATTATGTATTGGACACTTTTGACCCTCAACAGCAACTTCAGGAAGAAGTTCAAGAACTTTGGCGAAGTTTGGAGTAACTTTGGAATAAAGCTCCATAAGGAGACCAACTCAATCGCGAGAGCCAAGCTGCCCATCTTCAACTGTGAGCCGGCCTTAGCTGCTGGTTCATCCTGCTGAAAAGTTCCGGATGTCTGACTTTCAGAGTTTGACCGGGAGCTCCCTGGAAAGCAAGCCAGCAACCCCTCAGTGAATCCAGACTAGTAAAGAGCATTAAGGAATCTGGCAAAAAAAGTTCCAGAAAAGTTTCGAAGTCCAAAGGTAACATTTCAACAAAGGCCTGCCGAAAGGGGTATCCGGGCAGTGATCCATCACAGTCGGCTTGAAACTTTGACTTTGTCTCAGTCAAGCGCGACCAGATGTCGCAAAGTGGCGCTATAGGTTTCTAATTGCTATATAGTGCAAATCCTTAAAAATTCATGTCTCTGGTAACCTACATTGGATTTTTGTAGTTTAGGTGTCATTATAAAGAATAAAATATTGCTAAATTTCATAAATTGGTGTGGGATTTTTGATTGTGTGTTGTGTCTTACTGAATTGGTGTGTTGTGTCTTACCAAATTGGTGATTTTAAATGCTTTTCATACCTGTCTTCTAAGTTAAACCTGGCTGCTCGTGGCCAAGCTACCCAGGGTTGAGCATGGGAATAATTTATTGAGACCTGTACTGAGCCCTACATGGTGTTTGTGGCCTTATTGCAAGTGGTAGATGCATATTTACCACTACTAATAACCCACTTTCCAACAGTCCCACTGGACCATATACCCTGGGACACAAAGATGATGGTGATGTGCTGCTCTGACTCCATATGCCCATGTCTGGGAAGAATGCACCACTCATTGACCCTAAGCACCTTGCCCGCAAGGAGCGAGCTGGGAAGAATGAGATGCCAACTCCCATACCAGCACCAGAAGCAGTGGTGGAAGTTGGCTCCCTGGGCTGCCCCAACAAAAGGGCAGCAACCAGGTGCAGTGTGGGCACAGACAGCTGGTATTAAAAAAAGAAATATAAGCAGCATGAAGCCACATTTTGGAAAATCAAAGACGGGACTCAGCGGTGAAGCTACTGCTTCAAAAGGATGCCATGGGACAGGGCCTCACCTCAAATCCTGTGTACGATCATAACAGTAGCAAACATCCTGGGTCCCTTGGGGACCCAGGAAGAATGTGTTCTTGCAGGGGCATCCCCTGTTTTGTAGAGTATTTAAGGGACCTTTGTCCAGCCACGGTTCAAAAGTGTGATTGGGAGCGACTGGAAATCCAGCAGAACCCTTGAAGATGTCCAAACAAACACTGCTCTAAGTGTTCCATGGGGCAATATTGATTTCACTAGGAAAAGCTTGCTTGGTTTCCAAACCACTCCTAGAACCTTTTTGGGCTTGGGGGGGTATGGGCCCCTGTTGGTGGTTTCTATAGCTACTTTATCAGCAATATAAATGTAGAAATATGACTCTGGGGCATCTGATATTCAACATAATGCTGATTTGACAATGTTGATGATTGACAGTGCAATGTTTTATACTACAATGAATAGTGTTGAATGTTGGTATTATTTCCAGTGATTAAAATGGTTTTGTAATGGTATATTATACATGTCTTCTGCTTTTACAAATGGGTTGACACCCTGAATAGCCTATCTACTTGTATGGTGGTGGATGATATGTAGGCAGGTGTAATTGTGTGTTTAAGGCTTGCTAGGGATGTAAACTGTTCTAATGATGTAATTAGCTTGATGGCACATGCATCAAGCTCAGTACCGGTCACAAATAGGCCCCTTTGCGACTGGTAATTAGCCATTTGGGATGCATCAAGCCCAGACCCAATCACAAAATAGGTAATCACAAAACTTGCAACCACCTATTTTGTGAATACATTTAGGAAATCGCAATTTGCGATTCCTTAAATGTGATGCAAGACGCAATCTGAGATTGCAATTTCAATGGTGATAGTGGGGGCAAAAGGCCACGCTGATTCAACCCCAAAACTGGCATGTGTGCAGATGGGGCGCACACACATGCCCGAAGGGCGGTTAGAAAAGTGCAATTACAAGCACTTCTCTGAGGAATTGCAGATTACCACCAACCTTTGTACATTAAATAACTTGCCCCGACATGTGCCTTCTAGGACAAATGTCTTAGTGCCTTGTATGCAAAGGAACAACCTACTAAATATTAAAGATAGTATATTCCTACAGTATATACATACAAAGGGCTCTTTCCAACTGTACAGGCTAATCCAGCTTTTTCATATGGACAGGCCAGGTTGTAGGACATGGGCGCTTAAGTGCCTTAGAACCTTGAGCCTGGTGCCTTCCATTATGAACAATGGCTGCTGGAATACCTTGCAGGCCCATAAATATGAACTGCTGCACAGGTGAGAAGGCTGGAGTGTGGCAACTTTCAAATGATTAGTTCACTGTTTAGTGTACAGGATAAAAGAGGATTGCCACACTGATTGCTCAAAACGCAAATGGGCATGGTAAAGACTATGAAGAATAATTATTTTGTGTTGGCCCACGTGTGAAGAGTTGGGGGTTGACCTTCTGATCACCTGTACTGAGGACCTCGAAGCATTCTCCAAGTTTCAACTGCCCAGCCTCTTGTTTTGCCTTGGGAAAGTAAATGACGTAAGAACACCTCCTTTCTGCTATGGAAGAACCACCTGCTCAGTCAGGAGTCGATTGTACTGAACCCTGAGGGATTCCTAGCCGGCGAGATAAGGGAACCTACAAATTGTTCCTGTTGGCCTAGAGGTCATAGGAGAAACAAGAGGTTTCATAGCACCTACACAAAAGGGAGATTTTCTAACTTCCCTATCCTACGGAGGTCAGGGAGAAGGTGCTGAGGCCACTGACATAGATACAACTCTAAATGGTATGAATTGGATATTAATCTACTCAGAGCATTTTCAAACAAAATAAGCATGCAATGTCATTGAGCTGTGATACAGTTTCCGCACTTGCCATGCTGGCAATTTCTGGAAACCAAAAAAAGGCCACAAAGCCTTCACAGTAGTGAAGTCACCACAACAGCTACAGAATACAACTTTGCCTCACATGGAGCTTTTTGTGCCACAACAGAAGGCTTCAACTGGAGCCCAGACATGATACATTTGAGTTTGAGGTATTCTTGCTGGCTTCAGCATCCTGCCTTGCTGCTCTGTGCTGCAGGTGCACTGCACAAAGGGCTGAATGCCAAGTGGGTGCCAGGTTTCTATATTCTAATCTGTTTCTTTTTTTCACCTAGACAGACTTGCTGAGCGCGAATGTGGATCTACCTACTGCTTGCCTGGGTCCACAATGGTTTGTGTCTATGCCAATCCAGTGACTGCACCCTTCCTCTGATAGGGCAGAGCAAGTATTACTGTGATCTAATAGTCTGAAAGTCGATAAGCTAAAATGTCTAGAGTTTTCAGCATTAGAACTAGCTGAGGCTACCATACCACCAATGTCAAAGTGATGCCCTCAGTCCCAAGGTAAACCTAATTACTGTTACAACATGCAAGACTTGCTTCATCCATGCTCTTTTGCCATATGAATTTGCACTTAGATCCTGGTCATCTGCAACCACTGACTTTATTTTCCACTTGGTTATTTCTTGACCCATATTGTAATAAAAGAATATGTTAAAAAGTCATACTGCAAGTTACATTATTCCACTTTATATCATTTTTGTCTTATTCATTTATTTCCATTTTTGAAATGTTCCCAAACCAGATTGAGTTGGGCTTGGCCCTCTCTGCAAAGTCACCCCAACCTTTTTGCCTTCTCTACTCATGTTTTGCTGAATTTGTTTTTTTTGGCCTAAGGACTCTGTGCATTTTACCACTGCTAACAAGTGCTAAAATGTGTGTGCTCTTTTCGTTATAGCCAAGGGGCACATTTCAATTAAATCCCTAGTAAAGTGGTACTACATGTACCCAGGGTCTATAAATTAAATCCTACTAGTGTGCCTACAGTGCATATTGTGCCTTCCACTTATGTAACCTTTCTAAACATGTCTCAGGTCTGCCCTTACAGCATACATGCAGTTTCCATCTGCCAGTATGACTTGGCAATATTCAACCCTTTGCTAAGCCTAAAACTCCGTTTTTATTACATATGAGACACCCTTAGTAACCTAGGCCACTCACCTGAACTCCAGGTGGTTCCACTTGGGTGAAGATATTCCCAGAATCCCTATGGAAGATCACTTCGAACAAATTCTATGGCAGCACCGGAGGCTTTTGAATATGCTTTCTCATTTCTTTACTGCACAAACAGCAGCCAATGAAAGTAAAACTACAATGGTAAAAAACAACATTTCCCATGAGGCTTTGAACCACGCCTCCAATAACAGTAACCAATCACAGTAGTAACAAGCATATAAAGTATAGAGACACTAATCTGGCCTCCTCTTTCTTTGCTGCTCCACAGCCCAGATAAGTGCTCCTTACTTTTATATGCTTGTATGATTTAAGATTACAGATTTCGCCTCTGGCGTATGTTTTTTCATTATCGGATCATGCTATCTATGCAATTGCTATTATGATGTACCATTTATTGTGATGCTTCTGTTGCCTGTTTGAAGTTGCCGCGCTGTGGCGCCTTGTTTGTTAACGCCGCTGTCGGCGTCCCTTCTTCCTCGATCTCGGAGCGGTGCTGCTCTTGCCCGCTCCGTGCCCCTGTTTATTAGGTGGAGCGCGTGTAGCGCCCGTAGGCTTTCCCCATGTCCCCGATCGCTGCTCGCGGCTGTGGCCGCTGTTGATCGCGGACGCGATCCGGAGGGACTTGGCCCCCCCCTCGGGGAAGGAGGCGCATGTAGGAGCCCGGCTGAGGCCCGGCGTGCGTCTTCAGGGTCTCGCGCACGCCTGTGTGCGCGCGCAGCTCCTAATTGGTGCCGTACTGACGCTCTAGCCCGGCTGAAAGGGGATATCACGCAGTTGGCCAGGAGCCGAGGGGCTGTTTTTGTTCTTGAAAAAGCAGCGTTTCATCCCATTTGGCAATCGGAGGTCTGGTACTTTAACCCCTAGCTTCCCAGTGACAGAGGAAGTGGGGTAATTTTTGGAAACCCTTTTCATTCCTGATTTGGGTGGTTTTCCCTCCATTAGACCTAGAATTGGACTTTATACTTTGATAAACTCTTGGTATTTCAGGCTCCTGCACCTGGCACTTCCCCTGATCGACGCCCCTGACTGGGCTGGCAATTCTGCTTCCCTCTGGGGATTTAGAGTGGGATTGAAAGGTCCTTTGTGAATATGGCAGATACTGAGAACTGCGAAGAGGAGGGTACTGCGTGCGATTACCAGGGCAATGACGAATATTACGAGGAGGAGTCTATGGAAGATATAATTGACAAGAAGCTGGACGCTAAGCTTGATAAGGCCCTCTCCTCAGCCCTGCTTCCATTAGCCAAAAAATTGGAACTGCTGGTCCCTGGCAAGCCACTCCCTCTTCTTGGACAAGATCACTCACATCCCCCTCTCCCTAAGAAGGTGGCTCTTGACCCGTCCTGGCCCCACGCCCAGTCCTATGATAAAATGTATAAGTCCAAGGAGTCTTCCGCTGGCGACAAGACCTTGCCGTCCCCCCCTACTCCCCCCCGAAAGACACCACCACTGATACGGATACGGATACAGATTCCTCAGATGCTGCTCCTCGCAAGCGCTCTAAGAAACGCAAGCATGCCTCCCCTTCTGTCAATCCCTCGCCCTTCTCCTTTGACCCATCGGACATTGTACATCCTAGGTCCTCTGATTGGCTCCCTCCCCCAGCAGTGGCTGAATACCTGGAAACTCACCTCTGTAAAGGCTTTGATAAAGAGGTGAGAGCCCGCCTTAAGTCCGAGTGTCCCCATCCCGACCTGGCCCACAAGGTGGCCGTCACCCCCGACATTGATCCCTCCATGACTACTTTCCTCAAGAAATATAAAAAAGACCCTAAGAAAGGGATTGATCGCGCACTCAGAGCGTGCCAAGATAAGGTCCTTGACCTTTCAGGGCTGTTGGCCAAGATCCTAGAACTTGCCCTTCAAGCTTAAGAGACGGGTGATGCCATCCATCCTGAAGTCCTAGCGGGCTGGGCACAACGTGCCATCTGCATGCTGGGAAACGCCAATTGCGCTTTAGCCTCTATAAGGCGGAAGTCGGTCTTGCTCCGGATTGACCCTCAATTAGTTGAACTGGCTTCATCGGAACCGGGTCCTTTGGCGGAAGGACAGTTATTTGGGGACAATTTTGTAAAAGACATTGCCAAATTCGTTAATACCTTCGCATCCCTTGATAAATCACAGGCCTCCTTGAAGAGGGTGTTGCACCAGGTCTCTAATAGGGCCGGGCGTGGCGGAGGACACTCGACCGGCCGCTATTCAAATACCAGTCCTCAGAGGGGATACGCCCCTAGACCGGGCAGAGGCTACACACAAGAACCGGACCAGGCCGGCTTCTACCTGTCAAGATCACGCGGCTTCAGAGGCCGATATAATCGAGGTGTGAACAGAGGTTACAAGAACTTTGACAACCAATCCTCTGGTCAGTCAGGTGTATCCATTGATCCCTTTAGGAGGCAGATTGCGCCACTTTGTGATAAATTGGACGAGTCTCACGTCGGATGCGTGGGCCCTACAGACCGTCCAGGGTTACCAGATAGAGATGTTAGAATGTCCCCTTCAGCCCTCCCCCCCTCAGCCTCTCCTTTTTTCCCTTCTAGAACAGAGTTTTATCGACTCAGAGCTGGAAGAATTGTTAAACAAAAAGGCTATTGCCGTAGGACCCTTCTTGCCCGAAAGGTTCTGCAGCAATGTCTTCCTGGTACAGAAGAAAGGAGGCGGACAACGCCTGGTTCTAAATTTGAGAGACTTCAATCCCTATGTCACTTACCGCCATTTCAAGATGGAGGGTATCCATCTTTTCTGGGACCTTTTGTTGGAAAACGACAGGATGGTCCGTTTAGATTTGAAAGACGCCTATCTGACAGTCCCCCTCTGCCCCTCTCATCAGAAATTCTTGCAGTTTCCTTGGAAAGGGCAGTGGTACCGGTACAAAGTGCTCCCCTTTGGTCTGTCGTCAGCCCCTTGGGTCTTCACCAAGCTTCTAAAACCTGTGATCTCTCATCTTCGAGAGATGGGAGTGCGTCTCATCGTCTACCTAGACGACATGCTTATTCTAGCCCAAGAGCGTTCCCTTCTTCTCTCCCACTTAGAGTGGACTACGTCCCTATTGCAAAATCTGGGGTTCGTTATCAATACCAAAAAGTCGGTGATGATACCGAACCAGCAGATGGAGTTCTTAGGTTTCCTCATAGACTCTGTGTCAGCTCAGCTGCTTCTCCCTCTTCAAAAGATCAGGTCCATCAAGAGGGAAATAGTATCCACCCTGACCAAGGAGAAGATCTCATTGCGGGTGCTAGCGAGGATTGTGGGCTTTCTAGCTTCGTCAATCCAAGCCATCTTCCCGGGGCCCTTACACTACAGAGCCCTTCAGAGACTAAAGATCTTTTACCTACAGAGGAATTTTCATTACGATCACCTTATTCCTCTTTCACCAGTGGCTCGGGAGGAGCTTCAATGGTGGCTGGACCACATGTCAGCCTGGAATGGCCGAGCCATCTTCGGCGCAGCCCCGGATGTGGTAGTCGAATCAGACGCCAGTCAGTGGGGCTGGGGCGCTCGCTGTGGGGACTTTACCACAGGAGGACGGTGGTCGGCGGACGAACTATCACTACACATAAACTGTCTAGAGTTGTTGGCAGGGTCTTTTGCCATCAGGTCTGTCTCACCACTGAAGAGCAATTGTTGTATTCTCCTTCGAATGGACAATGTCTCAGCGGTGATATACATCAACCGATTAGGGGGGACGAAGTCCCAAATGTTGGTCCACATTGCAAAGGAATTTTGGCACTTTTTCCTAGATCGCAAGATCTCAGTGGTGGCGGAATACCTTCCGGGGAAGTTCAATAAGGTGGCGGATTGGAATTCCCGGTTTCTCCGAGACTTCAGCACTGTTTGCTCAGATCATGAGTATGCGAGGCCCATGTCAGACTGACTTGTTTGCCTCCCGTCTCAATGCCCATCTCCCCCAGTTTTACAGTTGGAGACCGGATCCGATGGCGGTGGGGACAGATGCATTCCTTCACCATTGGGGGCAATGGAGGAACTATGCCTTTCCCCCGTTCGCTCTGATTCCGAGTGTGGCGGCTTTGGTACACCGACAGAGGGCGACAATAGTGTTGGTGACTCCGTTCTGGTCGACTCAGTCGTGGTTTCCCACACTGTTGGAGTTATCTGTGGATCTTCCCTTCCGGCTCCCTGTCTTCCCGACGCTTCTGCAGGACCCAATGGGGGCTTGCCACCCCTTGATTCTGCAGAAGCAATTGACCTTGATGGTGTGGACGCTCTCCGGAGACATGAATGCCTTGCGGGCCTTTCACGCGAGGCTTCCGGCTTTATGCAACAGGTGTGGGCTCCTTCCACCCGGAAACGATACTCTGCTTCTTGGAAGAAGTGGGTGGGTTGGTGCCTTTCAAAACAGGTGGATCCCGTGGGATCAAAGGTGACTGATGTACTGAATTTTCTGTCTGAATGTGCAGCTTCGGGCCTGGCCTACAGGTCGGTTAATAATTTCAGGTCTGCAATTTCTGCTGGTCACGACCCCATCGAGGGTAAGCCTGTGGGGATGCATCCCTTGGTCTGTAAGTTATTCAAAGGTGTGCGTGTGGCCAATCCTCCTCGGCCCAGGTATTCCACAATGTGGGATGTTACTAAAGTGCTTAACTTGTTGAAAATCTGGCCCAATAATGGTGAGTTATCACTGAAACAGCTCTCTGCCAAGCTCACTATGCTATTGTGTCTTATTTCCTGTCGCAGAGTCTCAGATGTTAGAGCATTAGACTTGGCTGGTAGAATGTTTTCTCCTCAGGGTGTTTCTTTTATTATTACATGGCGGACTAAGACCATGTCACGCTCAGTGGAGTACCCCGCCTTTCCTCATAATACCAAATTATTTGTATTGCAGTGTCTCAAATGCTATGAAGAGCGTACTAGTGCACACAGGACGGATCCTTTGGGTCAGTTGTTGATATCTGTTCAGAAACCCTTCAAATCTGTTGCTGCGGCTACTTTGGCTAGATGGGTTCGATGGATTATGTCGGAAGCTGGCATTGATATCTCTGTTTATGGTGCTCATTCAACTAGAGGTGCGATGCCTTCTAAAGCCTATATATTAGGTTCTCGCTTAGAAGACATCCTTAAGGCGGCCGATTGGTCTTCTGATTCGATGTTTAAAGTGTTCTATTATAAACCTATTCCTCATGTTTCTGATGCTGTGATTGATGAGCTTTCTACCAGCATAATCAGAAGCCTCCGGTCCTGCCATAGAATACAAAATGTTCTAGCTATCGCGACAAGAATTTTAGATTCTATTAAGGACACGGAGGCGAGGATTATCCCACCCGTTGGGACAGTTATATATAACTGTAAAGTTGTTTTGAAATGATGTGTTTAACAACTTTATACCCACCCTCTGACTAAAATGTAATTTGTGGGCTTCTTTTCCCAAACTTCTTTTTCTGTTTCAGGAAATGATTCCAACAAGAGTTAATTGCCATCTGTGGATTGTGCTGCTGTCCCTTCCTGGTGGAAGATGATTCCTCTTGGTTCTGGATTTTTTCTCCGTTGAGAATTCCTAAAGGACCTGTTCTCTCCGTTGAGAGTTAAGACTTTGTTCACTATGACAAGACTGTTCGCGCAAAGAAAGAGGAGGCCAGATTAGTGTCTCTATACTTTATATGCTTGTTACTACTGTGATTGGTTACTGTTATTGGAGGCGTGGTTCAAAGCCTCATGGCAAATGTTGTTTTTTACCATTGTAGTTTTACTTTCATTGGCAGCTGTTTGTGCAGTAAAGAAATGAGAAAGCATAATCCTCGCCTCCGTGTCCTTAATAGAATCTAAAATTCTTGTCGCGATAGCTAGAAAATGTTGTATTCCCGCTAGTGACCTTCTAAGGGGAAGAGGGTTGAGATGGGAGAAAAGAGAAAGAAATACCATGACGTCACCAAGCTGGTCTGCCGCGCTGGTGCAGATGGGTTCTGGTTTTGGGTTCCTACGGTCTCAGGTTTAGTCTCAGGTCCACACTACAATGTGATGTCTGGTAAACAGTGTTTAGTTAGGGTATATTACTGCACACTATTTATCTGTAAAGAAATACACTAATTACATTCAGTACTATGTAAATATAATGCCCAATTGTCATTATGCTTAGTAATTCGGCGATTATAATGTGTACCACAAAATTGTCAGGAATTTACAAAGTTCAAAAAGAAGTACAAAGCTGTCAATATGTATAGGATCTGCAAAATAAATAAAAAAATTGGTTACTAATGACCACTTCTTCCTAATCACATCAATTGATTATAAATATGTATAACACAATCTTTGTACAGCACTGAACCAAAAATGAAGACTGTGGGCCTCATTCATAAAACATGATACGTCACTTTTCACTGCGCCCTCCTTGCGACACCAATGATGCGTCATATTTACAGTATGATGCATCATTGCGCAAGGAGTTACAGATATGTCAGTATTTCTGACGTATCTGTATGGCGCCAAAGTGACGCATCGCTGGAGTGTGTCACAAAAGTGACGCAACTCCAGCAATTTATCCTTTCACATGGGGCAAGCCCCATGTGAAAGGGCCTGCGTCAGTCTTACGCCTGCTGTGAGGAAGGCATAAGAAATTGACGCATTTGTGTCCTAGAAGTGGCGCAGTGAAATCTCATAGATTTCACTGCGTCACTTCTACAACCTTTCTTGGGTCAATACGTCGCCTTGCATACATTATACCTGATGCAGGTATAATGTTGCGCAGGGGTTTACAAAGTGATGCATCTACCTAGATGCGTCACTTTGTAAATATGGCGCAACAAGGTGCATTTTTTACACCACTGGTGTGTCACAAAAAGTGACGCGCCAGCGGTGTAAAAGTGACGCACAGCCTCATAAATGAGGCCCTGTATGTTTTCATGAGTACTTCCACAATGGTCAGTAAAACAAGCAATACGCACGTTTTTCAAAAACAGTGTACATGTGCTGCATAACAAAGTTCTGCAAACAATTGTTTCATAAATAATGTTCTGCCAACAGCACTTAAAACCCAGTCTCTGCTGCTACGTGTATCGAAGCAAAAATTCTTAGTTCACTCTACAGATTAAAAAAAATAAATGAAATACCAGTTTGTTCTAAACAAGAAATATGTCGTTCTTGTTTCGTTGTTAATTCATGAAGATTCTAGAATAATTGTTTTGTTTTTACCTGACACGATGCAGGAGGGAACATGAACCAATTACCTCAACTGTTTGAGCTGGGCATCTATCACAGGTTGCCAGGGAGCTGAAGATCTTAAAGGGAAGTCCAGGGAGACATCATCTGAACTGAAGACTGGAAGAAGGTTGTCGTGGAGCAGAGAGAAGACGACACCGCCTGGAACGAGTTAGGTGAGTGTTCCACATCCGACGAGGCTAAGCATAGAGTCAGAGTGCTGAGCGCTTTAAATACTGATAAGTGCAAGTTTACAGCACACGTGCAAGGGACTACGACGGTGACACATTGACATAACAGAATGCTGCATGTTGTTGGTGAGGTTGGCGAGCAGGGTGGTGGAGTTGGTGTTGTTTTTCTCGAGATGGAAGTTCAAGTCCCCGAGGAGTATGTAGTCTGTGGACACAAGAGCGTACGTGCTGAGGATGTTGGTAATGGAGTTGCTGAAATGTGTCCAGGGTCCGGGGGCCTGTAGATCAGAGTTCCTCTGAGGGTGATGTTGGGCTCAGTGTGGATCTAGAAGTGCAGGTGTTTGGCAGTGTTGAGGGTGTCATCGGAGTTGGTCGAGACCTTGAGGGTGAACTTGTGGTTGATGGCAATTCCACCTCCTATTCCGTTGGTGTGGTCTCTGCGGGTGATCTTGTAGCCGTCCCAAATGGCTATGGCGATGTCGGGAGCCGAGGAGTCGTTCATCCAGGTCTCTGTCAGGAAGGCGATGTCTGGGGAGGATGTCGAGCAGGTCCCAGAGTTCGATGGGGATGTTTGCGTTCGGAGCGGGTGTTCAGGAGAATGCATCTGAGGTGGTTGGGTCCTGTCCTGTTGGGTGGATTTGCAGGTCTGTTGCTAGTGAAGCTGCAGTTCCGCACTTGTGTGCGCTTCGGGGCGGCCTGGAAGCAGGAGTGTGTTTGTCCGGTGTTGAGTGCGTGTAGGGTGCTAGCATTGTAGCGGAGTCGGGCATCTTGGTGTTCATGGGGGCCAGGGGTTCTGGCTGTGGGCGCGGTCCAGGTGCGGACGGGCGCAGACGGGCTTGTCTTAGGCGCGCCTTCAGCGCACCAGCGGCTCACCCGCTGCACACTGCCACACAGCGGCAGCCATAAGAAGGGGTGGTGGGAGGGAGGAGAGAGGAGCAGCTGGGAGGGGGGAGAAGACAAATGGGAGCAGGGGTGGGGGCGCAGGGAAAGCAGTGTCGGGAAAGCGGGACTGGCAAAGAACAGAAGGCAAAAACAGGCACAACAGTCATGGAGAATGAAAGGAGGAGGAAAACAGGAACATAAAATAAACAGTACAGAGCAGGCAACAACAGTAAAAACAACAGTGAAAACAGTCAAAAGTAACCCTAAGGCCTACCACTGGCCTCCAGGGATGAGGGGCAGGTGGTAGTCTGCGGGTGGAGGTGGGCCTCGAACTCGCAGCAGCAACTGGGCTCAAGCCATGGCTGCAATCAGGTAGAGCTGCGTGGCGTGGGGAGCGACCTGCCTAGAAGCAGGGTCAAGAGTTGCTCCTTTCACTGTGCAGCGGCCGCCATAAGAAGGGGAGGTGGGAGGGAGGAGCAGCTGGGAGGGGGGTGCAGACAAATGGGAGCGGGGGCGGGTGGCAGGGGATGAAGCGTCGGGAAAACGGGACCGGCGAGGAACAGAACGCAAAAACAGGCACAACAGTCATTGGTAATGAAAGGAGGAGGAAAACAGGCACAAAAAATTAACAGTACAGAGCATGCAGCGACAGTGGTTGTTTTATCCTATGTGAGGCACTAACAGGCTTGCTCTTGTATCTCTTATAATTGTTGTGAATAAATAGAGATGGAGCGCATAGGACATGGGTGAACTGATAGGATTGCTGGAATAGTGTGTGGTTGATGACCTGTGATAAAATACAAAGGGGAACACTCTAGAGCTGCATATGTATTGTTATTGTACAAAAATTCTACCAGGAGTACGGCCTGATCCCATTGGATGTCAGACATTGTAAGCTCTGCTCTAGACTTTGATTGACCCTTTCCGTCTATCCATCCGTTTGTGGGCGGAAGGCAGATGAGAGAGCAACTTCAATCCCTAGTTTTGAGCATTGGGTCTTGCAGAATTTATTGTGCCTGCTGACAGGATGGGAAAAGGGCAGGGAGGCAGAATATTCCAGACCCTTTTTAAGGGGGAAACTCCAGAAGTTTCTCCTACTTCAAAGTGGGCACTGCTCTCAGACCCACTCTTCAATTCACTTCTGGACCTGTAGAAGGGCTCTTAAAAGACTGACTAGCTGTCTGTGGACTGCTGTGTACTTCAGAGGACTGACCTGCTGCACTAAGAGGGCTGCTCTGCTGCCTGAACCCTGTTTTGTGCCCTCAGAGAACTGTCCTGATGCTTGAGACCTGTTTTTCTGCTTGCACCCAGGACTACCAGAGTGACTCTACGGCCTAGTTGGGTAGCCTCCTCATCAGAGCCTTAGGACAGAAAATTCTCAAACCATCTTGAAACTGCACCAGGACTCAGCCTGAGTGATCCTGGCCCTCCAAGTGATGCCCCTTCCATCCTGGACTCTTAGTAGTGGGGTTAAAGGCCCTGCAAAGCAAAACTGCCCACACCGCACACAAAGGGCATAAGGTGTGGCTGAGTGGCATGCCTCACTGGAGCGTGGCTTTAGGACCAAGGGCCTAAGGGCTGGACCCGCTCCTCCTACGCCCCGATTCTCTGGGTGGAAGAGAGGGGGTGCATGACTCTTTCTGGATCATGGGTGGCGTCGGTGGAGCTATTCTGCTCCTGCCATCATAGTCTAGGGGCCTATTTAGGGCACCTCGTCCCCTTCCTTGTTTAACATTGCAATGGTGAGAGTGGATCTGCGACACAGACTTTGCTCTCTCTCTTTTATTCCAGGTGAAATGTTGGAGATCTGTCCCGTACTTGCTGGCCGCTGAAGCACCTCCTCATGATACGCCCTCTGGAAGCCGCACTGGCTTGAGTTTACTAGCTAGATCCAAGGTTGGCTTGATTTGTCTGTATCATTAAGTGCTGGTCTGCTTAACAGGAGGATGGCTTAGCACGTTTTTTGTAGTGATGAAGTCGTAATCAATGTAGTTGCAGAGAAGATTTATTGATAACAAGTGCTGCGCAGCAGCTCAACAGCAATGCAGATAGTCAACTGTAAAAGGCTCATTCAAAATACATTCTAAATAGAACTAAAGGAACAAGGGACAAAACAGACAAGAAGAAGAGTTCCAGAAAGACTAGAGTGAAACATTAGCAAAACATTACATTATCCTCTCTCCTTCAAAACAAGAAAAGGAAGGAAGGAGATAATGAAAAGGAAACAAGCACGGAAAGGAAATTAAGAAAAGAGAAAAAGAAACATCAGCGATATCTTGCAGGAACAAAGCGAGTACGAACACTCCTACGAGGTTGAACAGGAACAATAGAAGTAGAAGGCAAAACAGAACTATCTTCAGAAGAAAGATGATTTACAATGGGTTCGCCCACTTTGACAACTCTGGCAGCATTCCACCAATTCTTCATATTGACTCTCACAGAGTTACCACAAACTTTGTCAATGACAAAAGGCTCAGAAAACTTGGGACTACTTTTAGTGGTGTGAACAGGTAATTTTACACGAATTTTCTCACCCACCTTGAATGGTTGACCAACAACTTTCTTCCTGGAGTCAAAATCATTTTTCTGCTTGGACTGGGCATACATTACGTTAGACCTAGCAACTTCATCTAAATTGTCAAGGGAATTCAGCTTGACCCAACGTGACATCCACCCAGGACAAACTTTTGAATTTGAACATGATTTTCTCCCACGCAACAACTCAAAGGGTGACACCTTTGTGGAGGAATGAGGGGTAGTACGATAGAACCACAACATAGATCTAACTGCGTTGGGAACGTGACAGTGCTGGGCAATGGCCCACTGAATGCAATTGTTGAGGACTCTGTTCATGCGCTCAACAAGACCGTTCGTTTGAGGGTGATAAAGGGCACTCCTCAAATGATCAATACCACTTTGACAAACAAAAGAGTTAAACTCTTGGCTGATAAATTGGGAACCATTATCGCTTACAATAGAGGAAGGAAAACCTTCACGCAAAAACAGGTCCTTTAGAAAATCGATCACATTCTTAGAATTGGCCTCGCTAACAAAACGGACCTCTGGCCACTTTGAGTAATAGTCAACTGCAACTATAGCGAACCTGGAAGAAGAAGGAAGTAAATGGAAGGGACCCACTAAATCGATTCCTATTTTTTCCCACGGCCTGTCAGGGAACGGAATGGGTTGCAAAGGAGGAGAGCGTATCTTCAAACATTTCTCAGCACTTGAACAGACAACGCATTCCTCAACAACAAAATCAATTTCTTGATCCATCTTGGGCCACCAGTAATGTTCTCTAACCCTTCTCTTAGTTAATGTCTTGCCCAGATGACCCTCATGTGCACCTTTAACAATTCTGATTCTGAGATCACTAGGAGGAATGAGTCTATCACCACGCATGAGCAGACCCCCCTCAATAGAGAGTTCCTCAGAAACTTTAACAAAGGTTAGAAGAGAAACATGAACATTCTTCTCTCTTGGCCATCCATCTTTGACATATTTAACCACTTCATTGAGAAGGATGTCATTAGACAAATGCTCCCTCCATTCTGCCTCACTGATGGAACGCATATCATCCAAACCAACAAAAGCAACAAAACAATCCTCCTCATCATAATCCTCCTCCCAATCTCCTCCACAGTCAACGTCAACGGGATTTCTTGAAACATAATCTGCTCTAGTGTTTTTGTTACCCGGAATGTAACTAACCTCAAAGTCATATTGGAGTAATTTATTAGAAAGTCTAGCAATTCTAGGGGAGTGTTCCTTGATGCAGACACCAGTAAGGATAGAAACTAGAGGACTGTGATCGGTCCTCAAACGAAAATGCTTGCCCCAGATGTATGGATTGAACTTTCTTATTGTCCACCAGCAGGCTTAGAGTTCCTTTTCAATCACCGCAAAATTGGATTCAGCTCCACGGAGAACTCTCGAAGCATAACCCAGGGTCTGCTCAACACCACTAACTTCCTGAGTGAGAACGGCCCCCAAACCAAACCCACTGGCATCCACGGTGATGGTACACATAGCATTGGGATTGAAAGATTTTAAAACTTTAGAACTGATCAATTCTTGTTGGATCCAGGCAAAAACTCTTTCACAATTGGCATCCCAAAAAAAAGGAACTTCTCTTTTAAGCATGTTGGACAACGGTTGTACCCTGGAGGCGTAGTCAGGTATGAACCTGGCATAAAACTCACAAAGTCCAATAAATGACTTTAAACCACTTTTGTCCTTAGGTGCAGGGCTATTGACTATTGCTTTGACTAGGCTAGGTCTAGGTTCCACGCCATTCTCAGACAACACATGACCAAGATATTCTACCTTCCGTGCCCTAAAAACACATTTTTCTTTCTTCAAAACAACACCAGCATTGCCCAAAGCTTTTAATACCTCCCTCAAAATTTCATCATGGGCATCACAGGTTTTTCCATGAATAAGGACATCATCCTGGAAAACCACAACTCCCGTAATGCCTTTCAAAATGTTGGTCATGATCCTCTGGAAAACTGCTGCCGCAGAGGCTAGCCCAAAAGGCATACGGCAATACTGAAAGGAACCTACAGGGGAAACAAAGGCAGTGAAATGTCTGGAAGCAGGATCTAGAACCACCTGGTGGTACGCAGATGCCAAATCTAATTTGCTAAACCACTTGGAACCGTCAATAAGTGACAACATGTCAGGAATTTTGGGGAGGGGAAAAGAATCCACCCAGATGTTCTTATTTAAACTGCGTAAATCAACACAGACACGAAGTTCCCCATTCTTTTTTTTAGCGACCACTAAGGGAGAAAGCCATAAGGAGGACTCAATGGGTTCAATTATCCCTTTACTGCAAAGGCCAAACAGCTCTGACTCAAGTTGTTCTCTCACACTGAACGGGACATTTCTCAGTTTATGTTTAATAGGGATGGTATTGTCTTTGACACGAATAGTGTGCTTAAACCCTTTCACTTCTCCCAAATTATTGCTAAAAACGGAAGGAAAATCTTTGACTAAAGTATTGATGAAATCATCACTTTGAATGGAGAGATTATTACTTGTGGAGGGCTGGTCACCAGTTTGAACAACAGAGATGGAGATAGGATCTTTAGTGCCAGGGCGGAGCACCATCTTAAACAGACCTTGATGGAACCAACCAAGGATGTTTAAACCTTTGATTGAAACATATACTTTGCCAAAAATTTTCCTCCCTCTGAATTCAATAGAATCCTCAAAATAACCCTTGAGTTCAATCCTTCTACCCTCATAATTAAGAGGAGACCTGTCAGGAGGAAAAAGTTTGCGATCACTCCAAACTTCTTCAAAGAGTTCCTGAGTAAGCATGGTTATCCTAGCACCTGAGTCTACTAACAAGCAAACTATTTTATTGCCAATGCCAATATCAGTGTATGGATCCACACATTCACACTCAGGATCATCAACACTGACGCCAACTACAGCAACCATATCTCTTAAATCGTCTTGGATGCTGGTATCATCTTGGTTGCAGTCAGAAACATAGGCAACAGAAGTAGGATTGTAGTTATTGTTCCACTGTTTGTTGGGTTGAGGTAGAGAAGCATTTCTTTTTACACTTTGGCAGACTTTAGCAAAATGGCCTAACCTACCAAATGATCTACAGGTGACGTTTCTAGCTGGACAAGGACGTCCAGACCTAGAATGAGGAAAATTTCCACATTTGAAACAAATATTAGTTTGTTTAAAGAATTTGTTGTCAGTACGACCAGAAACATTTGCCTTATTGTCTACAACTTTAACAACACTAACAGTTTCTTCTTTACAAAATGATGTAGAGGGTTTTCCATCAAGCTCTTTGACAGAAAGTTTAGAAAATTAAATACTTTTAGCCACACGTACAGTTTCTTCAAGTGAGGGATTACCTAAAGAAAGCAATTTTTTTGTATACTTTTATCTAAACATTTGCAAATGTATTGATCCCTAATCATTTGATCTCTGAAAATTTCAAATTCACACTCTGCACTAAGCACTCTAAGTGCGGAAATGAAGTCTTCAACCTTTTCTCCTTGCTTTTGTTCATGTTTGTAGAATTTGTGTCTGACAACAACCAAACTGGGTTTGATATCAAAACGTAACTCTAGTAGTTTTACAGTTTGATTATAGTCATCCAAATCCTCTTCTCCTGGAGGAAGTACTAAAGGAGGTAAATGTTTAAATATTGAGCGACCTTCGAACCCAAGGCTATTCAAAAGAAGATACTTCTTCCTTTCTGCTCTGTATATCGAGGCACCAATGGCTCCTAAATAAGTAGAAAACTCATCAAACCACTTCTTCCAATTAATAGGGGGTTCTCCAGGAAGATCAAGAAAAGGTGGTGGAGGAGAAACTGCTTGTAAACTCATTTTGCTTTGATAAAATGGTAAAGTTCAAGACTGTGAACAGCAGTAATCCAAATATTTTTGTGAAGAAGAAGATGAGTTCCTTGACCTTAACAGTTATGTAACTAAAACTGTTAAAACGAACGAAGGTAAAATAGAAGCCTTCCCTGTGGAAAAAAAAAACGTTTAAAAAGCAAGATGACAAAATATTCTGATACCGTGTTGTAAATAGGGTGAGGAGTCGGTTGGAGCAAGACTCAGTTTGTTGCTGCTGCAGTTCACACAGTAAAACCAGTTGAAGCGAGACTCAGTTCGTCGCTGTTGCAGTTCACACAGTAAATCCGTTTAAGTACGCGTTGACTAAAAGAATGTCAATATCTGACTAGCGTGTTTACGAATGTTTTTCAATAAAAAATGATCTTCAAAATGGTGCTTGACGATGCGTTTCACGGGATCAACGTTGCGTTCCAGTGACGCGTTCCAGTAACCAAGGCGTCACGCTGCACACACACTTGTAACCATGCGCAATTGTCGTCGAAGCGTAGATATCATAGATAGCATAGATAGCGTAGGTAGGACGCTGACAACGTAGAAAAATAAATAGATTGCGTAGATGACGTGGAAAGTGCAAGTAGTACGTACACGCATACGTCAGGACACTAGCGCTGGAAGTAAAGCTGCCGCCGCTTAGAAGTAAGATAAAAATTGTACAGTACCTTGTTCAAATAATACTTGCAGAGCTTAAAAATTTGAAGAGGTTGAGAAGTACAAAAGAGAATTCAGCGATTCTCGGAGGGTACTTCCCTCGCGTTTTTTTTTTTTTTTTTTTTAGTAGAAAACTTGTTTCTTGAATGCACGCGTGGAAAGCAGACACCTGTTGACGATCGTCGCCACGTTTTTTGTAGTGATGAAGTCGTAATCAATGTAGTTGCAGAAAAGATTTATTGATAACAAGTGCTGCGCAGCAGCTCAACAGCAATGCAGATAGTCAACTGTAAAAGGCTCATTCAAAATACATTCTTTTTTTAAAAATTTTTTTATTTTTATTTTCACCTGGTAAAAGATTACAAAAACATTCAGATAATTTTTTCAAATTAAGCAAGTTCATCATATACATACATAGTCTGTTCTCGTCTTATAAAATAACAGTACTAAACATAAATCAAAGCTAAATGTCAATTCAATTCAATTCTAATTTCCCCCAAATTTTCTCATATTTCTGCATCGATTTGACACCTCTAAGTTCTGCTAACATGCGTTCCATAGTTTTAGTTTCATTAACCAGATACCACCATTTAAAGGCGTTGGGTGGGTTAGGGCTGATCCAGGCTCTAGCTAAAGTTAGTTTAGCACAGGAAAGTAAGATAGATAACAATACGGAGTGTGGTTGATTTGTGGTATGTAGACCTAGTATTGCCTTAGGGGCTGTTATTGATATGCTGGAAACATTTTTTATAACTAACATTTTCCCCACTTCTCCCCAGAACTTCCCTAATTTTTGGCATGTAAACAACATATGTATAAGATCTGCTGTATATTCATCACATTTTGGACACTTGGTTTTCTCTCCCACATTGTTATTTGGAGTCCATTTAGAGATCTTTTCTGGGGTATAGT
Organism: Lissotriton helveticus; assembly: GCF_964261635.1. Lineage (NCBI taxonomy): Eukaryota > Metazoa > Chordata > Amphibia > Caudata > Salamandridae > Lissotriton > Lissotriton helveticus. The sequence continues at coordinate 35,336,739 of NC_136064.1, read as the reverse complement.
ATAGCATATATATGGTTCTGTATTGCTGTAGTCGTAGGCTAGAGGATCTTACATAATAATGAATATTAGTGTACGAATTGCTTATTTGTTTTCCTGTTATGTTGGTTCCCAGTTTTATGTTCCATTTATTAGCTAATACTTCGTTATCATCCGTACCTAAATCTATGAAGATCTTATATGCCGAACTAATTATTGATTTCTCCTTTTTAGAGTTTAAAATATCCCAGATACCCCCGCTCGATAAAATTTGAATTCTGTTCTTCCACACTAAAAAGTCGTATATTTGCCTATATTTAAACTCATGTGTGTCGGACAATCCATATATTTGTTTTAGGGTGCGGAATTCCATTATGCCTTGAGAAGTATATATGTCCCCTAGTACCTCGATTCCTTTAGATTGCCACCTTCGGGATTCCCCATCGCTAAATATGTTAGGTAGTCCAGGATTGTCCCATAGGGTTAATTGGGAGTGAAATATTGTGCTTTTACAATGAATAAGTATATCTTTCCATATCTTTACCAAATCCCGTGCAGACTTAAATTTAACCCTTTTGTAGAAGTTGGGGTCTGTAATGCGAAGTAAAAATTGTTTGGAATCACCTTTTAAAAGTAGATGGTGGTAGAAAAGCAGATTCTCTGTATCTAATAAGGATCTGATACGCCTTATAAATGAGGCCCAGAAGTAGAGTTTCAGATCGGGAAAATTAAGGCCACCTGATCCGATTTGATTTTTTAACATCTTTAGCGATCTCCTGGCTTTCTTATATCCCCAAATAAAGTTACAGAAGATACTATCTAGTTGTTTAAAAAAAGCCTATTTGGGGCCAAAGGGATTGATCTAAATAAATATAAGTATTTTGGTATGATTTTCATTTTTATTAAATTTATTCTGCCCATTAAATTTAGTGGGAGTCGGTGCCATTTTTTTAAGTTCGAAGTAGTAGTTTTCATTAGTTTATTATAATTAATCTTATTGACCTCTTTGATATTTGAGGTGATTTGTACACCTAGATAGGTCGCCGTCTTACAAATTTCAGGCATTGGTTGGGGGGGATCAAAGTTAGCTATTATTTGAGTTTTATGAGTGTTTAATTTGTAGCCAGATACAATGCCAAATTTGGAAGCTTCCAGATTAATTGCTTTCAGAGAGTCAATGACTTCAGTCGAATAAATAGCGATGTCATCCGCGTATGCAGTTATTTTTAAGCTTTGCCTGCTGGTTTTAAAGGGTATTATTTCTGGTTGGTTATCCAATGCCTTTAAAAACGGCTCTAATGATAAGGCAAATAATAAAGGTGATAAGGGGCACCCTTGACGTGTGCCTCTCCTGATTGCGAAATATTTTGACGTGAGGCCGCAGTAGCTAATGCATGCGGATGGATTGTCATAAAGTGCCCGGATCCCATTTAAAAAGTTTCCGCCAAACCCCATATGTCCCATTATATGCCATAGATAGTCCCACCCCACCCGATCGAATGCTTTTTCAGCATCAAGCATTATCATAGCTAAGGGAGTAGACTCTACCTCTGCTATGTCGAAGGCTGTTATTGCCGTATTTACATGGGCTGATGTGTCCCTCCCCATTACAAACCCGTGTTGTTGTGTACTTACTATTTTAGGTAGTAGTGGTGCGAGTCTTCTGGCTAAACATTTTGCGAATATCTTAGCGTCAGCATTAATTAAGGAGATAGGTCTATATGAACCCATCTCCTCTTTAGGTTTGCCCTTTTTGTGAAAAAAAATTTTTTCGCCTTATTCCGAGAGTGCGGAGCGGACCCTGTTCTACTTATATGATTGACTACTTCTAGAAGAAGGGGTATTAGCTCTTCCAGGCATGATTTATACAATTCCAAAGGGATAGTGTCCTCCCCAGCAGCTTTACCTAATGGTAATGATTTTATAGCCTCTTTTAGTTCTTCTCTAGTAATTTCATAAGTTGTTATTTTATTCGTTGGATTTTCTTTTAGATAGTTATCAATTGTATTGCCATTAGGCGAGTTCTCCGGTGTATACAGAATTTCATAGTATTTGACAAATTGTTGTATTATATTGTCTGTCCGGTTATATCTCTTATTGTCGACCCCTATGATTTGTGAAACCATGGAATCAGCTCTATCCTCTGCTACTTTAAATGCTAAAATTTTGCCAATTTTGTCGCCCCCCTCATATTGTGTAAATTTGTATTTGTGAATCTGTGCGCTCCTTTTTTTTAGTAAAGTTTCTTTGGTCTTACATTTTAGCTGGCTAAGGTTTGTATTAATAGCCAGGGTTGACAGATTTCCACATAAAGCCTCTACTAGTTTCGTCTCTTCTGCAGCAATATTCGAAGTCAGGGTTAGATTAAATTTGCGTCTTTCTTGTTTTTGTTTTAGGACATACGTCTGTACGAACCCTCTAATACTGGCTTTACATGTGTCCCATACTGTTAAGCAAGAGGCAGTGTTTCTATTAAAGATCAAAAATTCTATAATATGTTGTTTCAGTTGTGTAATGAAAATCATATTTGATATTAAATTCCTTGGAAACGTAAAGGCTCTAGGAGGATTACGTTTTTGAAAGGTAGTTAGTTCAACCATAATAGGGTTATGATCAGATGCAATACGTGGGTGTATGACCATTGTTGTTATAGAACTCATCAACGAATCTGATATTAAAGCCATATCTAAACGTGAACATAGTTTGTGAGGAGCAGAATAGTGTGTATAGCCTGGGGTGTTTGGATATAGTGAACTCCAAACATCTCTAACATTATGTAGCTTACATAAATTTAAGATAGATGTTCTGGTTCTGGGCATTCGGATATGATTACCTGGGCGTGTTGTATCCGTCTGACAATTCATAATACAATTAAAATCACCCATAATTATAACTTCTCCTTCCCAGTCTAATAGGGCTATATTTAATTGTTCAAATATTCTAGGGTCTTCTCTGTTTGGTCCATATACGACACATGCAACAAGTTTCATATTGTTATGACATAGTTGAGTGATTGCCCATCTCCCCTGTTTGTCAGATTGCGTCCTAGTTATTTCTACCTTAAATCTTTTGTCTTTAATATAGCCACCCCTCTAACATGAGAGGCAGCTGCTGAGTTGATTATCATCTCGAAACCCAATTGATTCAACAGCTTCTTATCACAATCTATGACATGGGTTTCGGACAAAAATACTAGATGGGGGTTATATAGGTTTAATTCTTCAGCGACTAAGTGTCTCTTACGCTTATTGTTTAGCCCTGAGACGTTCCATGCCAAACATCTAATACTTTGCATCTTTAAGGTAGTAGGTATAGTCAATGGTACCTATTATCAGCATAGTTTGGTGTTCTCCCACATACAAAAACAAGTACTTTGCAAACATAAATCTCTTCTCAAGTCTTTCTACCAGGTTGAAAATATTATTTTTTCCCCTTTTCCCCCGGGCCTTCCTCCACCCGTCCACCCCACACATACCCACCCCAAGCTGCGAAGACCTACCCTCCCCCCGCTTACCTACTGCTGCCGTTGATGGGGCAGCACTTGCGGCTGGAAACCTAGGACATTCCCCCCCTCCACATTAGTGACTTTGTATCTACTTTGTATCTACTAATAGTATTGATTCGTTCCACCCCCTTTTTTTTTTTTTTTTTTTATTTCCACCCCCCCCCCACTCCCTCATGATAACGTCAGCTAGACATAACTATTTAGTCTGTGTGTCCAAAATGTAAAGATAGATATAACCCCCCTCCTTTCATTTCAACTCTGTGACTGTTTACTCTTATTGACGCTGGTTAAGAACGCCTGCGCTTCCTGTACTTCATTAAAGAAGTTTGTGTGTCCTTTCATGATCACTTTGAGTCGAGCTGGTTCCTGCAAATATGCAAAACCACCCAGTTTGTTAATTGGGTCTATTAGTTTGCGCATTTCCCATCTCTTGTCCATCGTAGCTTTGCTTAAATCCGAGCGCACGAAAATAGTAAAGTTATCAATAGTTATAGGAGTGTTGGGTTTAGCTTTTTGCCACACCGCTTGTCGTAGCAGAAAATTGCCAAAGTGAATCAGAAGTGGGCGCGGGATATTGCTATTAAGGCGTTTTTGGCCAAGTGGAAGCCGATGAGCTCTTTGAATTTGGGAGTCCCAGTCCCAGTCGGAGAGTTCAGGGAATGCTCGGGGCATCAGTTTCACCAAGAAGGCCCTGGGGTCGGACCCCTCTGCCCCTTCCGGGATTCCATACAGTTTGAGATTTGATCTTCTTAAGCGGTTTTCCAGGTCCTCTACTTTCCCCTGTAGCTGAGTTAGTGCTGTGTCATGTCGCTCCACATTGGCATCGACCCTTTGTGTTCTTTCTTCAACCAAAACTGTACGTTGTTGGAGCTCTGTTATCTCCTGTGTGACTCCCTTTAATATGGAGGCTATATCAGTTATTGAAGTTTGCAGTCTTACGTTGTCGTTTTTTAACTGCTGATAGTGAGCCTCCGATTCTGTTCTTTGACTTACAAGGAGCTTTAGGATAGCATCTAGCTGGGGGTGGTCGGCATTACCCAGCTTGGGCTCTTCCATTAGTTTGCCCTGCCTGCTGTCAGTGTAAGATTGGTTTAATTCAGAGCCCGAGCCCAAGTCTATTGAGGCTGCTGGATCCGATGGGGAAGCAACTGGAAGGACTTTATTTCCCCCTGTGATTTGTTCGCTAGTCTGTTCGTTGGTGATAAGATTAGGAGTTTGCGTCATTGAGTAGGACCCATTATGTTGAAGTTGCTGTATCCCATTGTCATTGTCTGTAGGGCTACCCCCTGAGAGCCTTAAAGTCATGTTTTTAACTAATCCCTTAGCCTCCATCCACTTTCTTAACGGGCTTTTGTCAGTAGCAGTTTTTCTTGTATTCAAGGGGATTGCTCCTGCTACCAGGTTGGTCAGAGTTCTACCTTTTTTTTTATGAATCGTCTTTGCCTTGCCTCTGCGTTTCCATGGAGGTAGCTTATTCAAAGTCTTATTCGTAGGCTTGTCCAATTCCTCCTCTGTGTCATATTCACAATCCTCAGAAGAGAGGTGTTCCTCATTAAGTTCCAGAATTTGTTCTGTCCCGTGATTATTCATAGATCCCGTGACGAGACTATCAATCTTTTCCGTTGTATTTTTGCCATTGCCTATGGTATTTTCCATCCTTGAAGGGTTTACTGTAGTTTTGGAAGCACAATCTGGAGTAGCGTCCAATACTGATGGTTTAGCGATGTTTGGTGGTAAGAGTTTCTCATTTAACACCTCATTTGCCACTTCTACCCCAATGGTTGTCTCGGGACTTTCCAACTCTATTATCTCCTGAGTCTTATTGTCTTCATTCAAGATAGGAGTGTTACAATTATTACCATTATTATTGGATAAACCTCCATCTTCCCCTGTATTTGTCCCGACTTTAGCACTTTCATTAGTGTCTATATTTTTTTTTGACATAATTTTTTTAGGGACTGTTCCACAATTAGGTAATGGAGGAGGCAGGGCCTTCTTACCTGCCAACTTCTTGTCGCTTCCCTTGATGATAGCGGATTTATTGGGATTGTCTTTCCCTCCTTGGGCTGACGAGACTTGCACTGCCATTTCTGCTTCTATATCTGCGTTCACTACCACGCTCGCTGCCAATTTCTCGGAACCCCCCGGGGCTGCCATTGAGTCTGCTGCCGAGGGTAAAGATACAGGTATAGTAATCGTTGCTGCCGCCGCCGCCGCAGCTATTGTTGAGTTTTTGGTATTTCGCGTGGTTCGCGGAGGGTGTTTGGGTGACATGCCTTCTGTAGCTGCAAATACAATTGTGGTGGAAATCCTTGGTTTGGCCAGGCCAAACGCGATGATCCCAGAGCGAGTGAGCCGCTTCTCAAGCCAGACCTTCACTGCTCGCCAAATCCTCGTAGTATGCCACAGCATCCGTCAGCCTTTGACCGTGAAGACAGTTGCAGCAAAGTTGCAGCGAGATTTCCAGCATTTTTTTTTCTATCAGTCCAGGCACTGCTCTTCAGACAGACAGTACAGCGGTAATCAGTGCGGCAATCGGTGCGTTGCACTGAAGTTGCCGGTCAGTAACGGTCAGTAACGCCCCGCCCAGCTGATACCGCTGAGAGGACTCTCTCCTTTACACCGTCGAGGCAGTTGCGGAGGGGGCTGGGGACCAGAAGCGGTTAGACCGGAAAGCGGACTCTGAACCGAATCCAATGCTTCAATCGGTCAGCCAGCTGCCACCGGTGAGTCAGAATAAAACTTTATGTGTGCTTTCACCGTTCTGCCGTTCTGCCGTTCTGCTCCGTCTCATCCTCCTCTCATTTGGTGCTTGCGCTCTGTACGCTCCGCATATATTTCTCTGCTCAAGGCCGCTCAAGGCCGCCCAATTTCGTTAAATCAGGCGATCAGGGTCGGGCGTTTTTTTTTTTTTGTAGATCTGTTAGTATTGCCGATATTGCCGAGAGGAGGGAGAATGCTCCTAGTCCGCCGCAAGCAGAGTCCTCACTCCGCCATCTTGGACTCCGCCCTTCAAAATACATTCTAAATAGAACTAAAGGAACAAGGGACAGAACAGACAAGAAGAAGAGTTCCAGAAAGACTAGAGTGAAACATTAGCAAAACATTACAGTTTGGTTTCAGAGGCCTGTTTATAAGTCATAGGTCGCATATTTGATCCCTGCACAAGCCACTGCTTGGGTTTTATAATTGTATTGCTTACTTTACTATGTTGCTATCCAGGGCCTTAGTTCAAGGGTGATTTTATTAACCGAAAGGTCAAACTGAGAATCGGCGAACACAGAAGCACCATCAGGTGCAAGAAGTCGATGACAAGACTCACAGAACACTATCTGACAGCCGGGCACACGCCCGAAGATATACAATGGACAATCATTGAGCAGATCAGTGCAGGGAATAATCAAAACCAATGCCTTTTTGAAAAGGAACAGAGATGGGTGTACAGGCTGGGCACCCATAGGATGGGTCTGAATGACAACATTCCATGGAACTCTATCATGGGTTGAGTTTGTGTGCATTAAGATTACCTATACGTCCATTGAAAATACATGGGCGAGATATTTATGTATATTGATGTGTATATATCATGGTGCCATCAATCAACTAATATAGAAGCAGCCTGCCACAAATCATTTAGAAACATTGTAAAACTATCACCTTTATATATATATGGCACCATTGACTCATGGATTTGTAAAAACTGTCACACGACGACATTATCTTGGTGTGACTCCCATCGGACAACTATATTCAATATATATATATTCTCACGTGATCGAGGACTGGACGCACCTTAGCGTGTGCATACTACCCAGATCACTTCCTTCGGTCCTGACGAAAACCCACAATTGCAAGATGGTTGAAACATGTAGACCTAATTTTAAAATCACATAGCACACGTCGCTATTTTAACTAAACACTACACGTCTTAGACATCAAAGTCTACCTAATTAGACACGGGTGTCACACTGTAATTTTATTGGGGTGCAATCACTCAAGAATAAAGTCTTGCAGTGAGTAGTATTGTTCCCTTCTTAATCCACCTAGTCACTTTTTAGAATCATTGCACATATAAAAGAAAAAGAAAACCCGCTCCACTGTAACCAGGTGTAGCAGCACACCCTGTTGGCACTCGGCCTTTGGGGTGGGACCCTGATGATGAAGCATGTCACCAACCAGGTTGGTGAGTGAGGAGTCTTCTAAAAGGACATGCTTTGTCCTGACATAAGGTTGGACACACTGTGCTCCATTGAGCCTTAAGCTCCGGGTGCAGAGATTTTCTCTGTCACTCTTCCAGGGGGTACTCCTCCATTTGCTGTTTAAAATATGATTTTATTAATCCACTAAGGTCCCCTAATTTTCTGATGTGCTTTGCTTTATTGGTGGAGTTATAGCTTTGGGTGTACAGGCTTTTCCCGGTCTGGGGCAAATATTCTGCTGGTACTTTTTGAACTGTGCACTGGTAGCCCTTACTCCAGAGGCGCGATATTCACTCCCTGGGGTCCAGCGATTAATTGCTTAGCAAGGATCTAGTTTTGGAAACAAATTGCACCCTGGGGGGGGGGCTGGGTATTGTTTGTTCAAGGGAGTGTGCATGTGGCATTTCTAATTAAGGTCTTCACTTTTTGCTTGCCCAGCGGGCACTCCTCTGTCTAGCGTTGCTGCCCTCCCCCTTCCTTTCCTTGCATTTATTCGAGACTGCTGGCCTTGCTCCTGTGGGCATTTGGTGCTCATTCAGCTGCAGGAGCATTGGGTTGAGAGTGCCGATGTCATGATAGCCACTAAGCTGAAATTCAGGCGGTTCCATTTTGGCGCGGACAGAACCCGAATCCCTTTGAAAGATCGTAGAGCATATTGATCTTGAAACATCAAACTCCAGCGATCTCCCATGGGTAAGGGGGAAATGGGATGAGAGAAAAGAAAGAAAACAAAACAAGAATGCCAGCAGCTTCTGTCTGATTAATTGGGTGTTCAAGATATTCTCCCTGGTAGTGAGTGCTAGGTGGTGATTTCTGGTGCTGGCCCAGGATATCAAGCAAGGTTTTAGTTTTATCGTCTGATTACTCACTACAAGGAACGATTGTTAAGAAAAATTCGTTTTTGCTTTCCTGCACCTTTTGAACTATAAACTCTGTATTATATTTTAACAATGAGGTGAAACAGTTACCTTAACAAATCAGGTAGCCAATGTTAATTGTTGCAAGAAGCATCTATATAGTTAGGTCGCTGGGAGTATGAACACGAAAGATCTATAAATATACCCAGTATGATAACATATGTTCAAGGTTTCAGAAACAGTATTCAACTGGGAATGAACAGGAAGATCGTGGACTTAAATAATGTAATTAAGTGCTGTCCAAAATCACTCTGTAGTGCCTTTCCAATCCTGTAGCGCTTTACTAAAAAATCCAACCGGTTCTTAACTAAATGTAGCAATGCCTTGTTCGATTCAGTACAAAAATGTAGTCTATTGCAAGAAACAAACTGTCAATAAAGTTTTATCTTGAAGAGTTATTTAAAGCATTGCTATGATTATCATTGTAAATAAAAAGAATTGTTTTTACCGTAATTCTCTTTTCTTCTTTTTTCTCTTTCTAGTAGGCAGGAGAGCAGATTGCTTCTGTGAGGACAAGCCTCTTACAAGACCTACGGTGGTGTCAGCTGGAGTCTTTTCCGGGTGCCGATGTCTGAAGCTGGAGTGTCTCAGGAAGAACTGGGCCGCTGTTGGGGAACATATAGACTATAATTAAGTGCTATTACATCGCATGGACAAGGCTAAGCGAATGTCTGGCACACGTTTTTGCTTAAAATAAGCCAAAGACACTTGTTAGAAAGGTCGTGCTGTACACGGGGAAGACTACAAATGCAGGAATGGAGGCATGTGTCAACAGTTGCATGTAAACGAGGGAGATGGTTTCTTATTTGAATACACATGAATAGATTTACTCGTGTTAATGATTCAACGACTTCTTTTTCTATATTTGCACGAAAATGAAATGTGCACAGAAATGAAATGTATATTGTTTGAAAAGGCGCACAAACAAGAATTACCAATACCACTTTTACCAATACAATATCGATTTACAGACATATCTGGAGTCAAATATTTATAATCAAAACAACTTGGATGGACCCGCAGAGAGAGGTACCACGTGAGTTGACTCACCTAGCTAGTAGCAGAGAGCAAACATCCAATTGGTTTTTAAGAAGACCCCTCACCCACCAACCTCGTTAGTGGCATGCTTCATTATTGGGGTCCCAACTGAGTTGCTCAATGCAACCCAGGTGTGCTACGATGTCTGGTTACAGCATAGCGGGTTGGAAGAGGTGAAGTGAGTGCTCAGAAAGTGGTGAAACTAAAATTGTTTCTAAGATATGCCCTGGTGAAAAACGTTATTAACCGCATGCGCGCTAGCGGTTTTCCCGCTGCGCGCTGCGTTTTTCAGATTACCGCGTTACATGATGAGCTCAGCTCGTCATCAGCGCACGGCACGTTACGCTCATGACGAGCTGAGCTCGTCATCAGCCCCAAGGGGTTAATAGGGTCTTAGGAAATGTTTACAAAATAATATTGGGATATGTTAATGAATAGATTGTTCTTCTATTTCCCTTAAAAACTTGTCAACATGTGTCAGCCTCCTACGTTAGTCATAAGGCTTTCATCAGGACCAAAGTGTTGAAAAAAACTGTGAAGTTGTTACAAATGTGGAGGTAACCACGTGGGTGAAATATCAACACACACCCTAAAGTGTGCTGTGAGTCGTGTGGGAAAACCATACTTATGGACCCACTGCTTGGTTTGTTATATTAACCCCTTCGACGCTGATGACGAGCTGGGCTCGTCATGAGGTAGCCTCCTGCTACGCTGATGACGAGCCCAGCTCGTCACGTAACATGCGCTTTACAAATTCTCAGCGTACGAGCGGAATTCCGCCCGCACGCATGCAGTTAAACAAGTGTAAAGCGATCTATTTGATCATGCGGGGAGGGGGCCTACTGTAGTCAAACATTCGTTAAGGATGGACCCCCATATTCAAACCTGTAATGTCCTTCACAGGATCCCACCCACAAGATCATGTGAAGGAAACTGCAGGTTTGAATATGGAAGTCCATCCTCTTGTGGGATTGGGTCCATCTCACCAGTGAGATCCTCGGCACCTCAGCTGGGACCCCAATGATGAAGCATGCCACCAACTAGGTTGGTGGGTGAGGGGACTTCTTCACCTCTTCCATGCGTCGGGTGGCCCCCGGCTGTCGATGTCTCGGTGGGCGTGTGTGGAGGACAGCCGTGGTCCGTCCGTTCCGCGCATGCATGGAATTCTTCTGCACCGCGGGGGAATTCCAGCTGCATCGAAGTGGTTAAAAACCCATTGGATGTTTGCTCTCTACTACTTGCTATTTGAGTCAGCTCAAGTGATACCACTCTCTGCAGGTCCTTCCAAGTTGTTTTGAATATTACTTTGGGGAAAAGGACGTACCCCCATTTACCCTTTCTTCCTCTTTTTCCTGTTGTTTTTACATACCATGAAATATTTAGACACATTTAATAAATTATTGTACTTATGCGGATACCCTTGATTGACAGCACAAATAAGAAGCATGTGAGCTAACACTCATGATATGCTGTGTGTTACTCATGACAGCAGATTGGTGGCTTAATGTGAGTGGCTGTTGAATGCCTGGTTAGATTATCTGTTACTACTGAATTTGCTCTGTTGGGTGCCCTTGAGTTGCAATGCCACAATGCCTGTCAAGGATGGAAGAGTGGGCAAAAGGAAAGGAAGTGACATAGAGTTGGCCCAGCTGTTAAAGGTGGTCCTATCTAATTTGGTTGAGGGAGGGGAGTCACCACCTGTATCCTATGTTTAAGAACAGGATTGAGATGGAGAGTACCCTTAGCCGCATAAATAAGGAGGACCTTCTTAATAAACGTATCAGTTACTACTGCCTCCCTTATTTGTATGTTAACTCAATCTATGACGATTTTTCCAACAGTCTTATGACAGCCTTGGACTCTCTTGCCCCCTTTAAGGAGCACTATATGCCCAGAAAATGTCCTTCGGCCCCCTGGTTATCTGAAAGGCTGAGAAAGCTTAGACAGGTATGCCGACACCTGGAAAGAAAATGGTGCTGGGATCTTATCTCAGTCGAAAGGGATCTTCACAAACTTAGATTGAGGGAATATAAGATAACTGTAAATGAGGAAAAGGTCTCTTACTATTCTGAGATGACGGAATCCATAAAATTCTCAAGGGTACTTTTCACTGTGATAAATACCCTCCTAGCCCCCACAGCCATTACTAACACCGAGATTTCCCAGGACCTGTGTGATAAAATGGCATGTTTTTTTATGGCAAAATTAAGGACATATACTCCTCCTTGGAAATGTCCAATGCTGGAGGAACAAATTTAGATCTTCCAACGGATCCTCTGGTAGCTCCTCTGAAGGGTTATCGCTTGGGTTCCTTCCCTCCTATACTTCAAGAGCACACTGAGCGGATGTTAAGTAAAATTAGGTCTGGTTCCCCTCTGGAACCCTGTCCCCTGAAGATCTTGAAACTGGGAATGGATATTGCCCCACCTTTGACTTCAATCCTTAATGCTGTCATTAACTCTGCAGTGGTTAAACCTCTTTTAAATAAACCGTCTTTGGACCCTGCAGAACTAAAAAACTACTGGCCTATTTCCCTGGTACCTGTCCCGGCAACAATCTTGGAGAAACATCTGAACCTCCATCTTAGTGCCTATTTGGAGGATCATCAGTTGCTCGATGGCTCGCAGCATGGGTTCAGAAGTGAGCACATACAGAAACATGTTGACATTGGTCATACCACTTTACTGATCCTTCTGGACCTGACGGCAGCCTTCGATGCCATCTCTCCCCTCAGATTGGCTGGGAGGCTCTGGGAAATAAGGTTTGAGGGCTCTGCCTTTAATCTGCTTACATCCTTCCTCATGGAACGGTCACAAAGCGTTAAGATGGACCAATTCTTTTCCGCTCCTAAGCAGTTGTTTTGTGAAGTGACCCAGGGATCCTCATTGAGTCCTACCCTTTTTAATATTTATGAAGCCCCGCTTGCAAGGGTTGTACGATCTTTCAGCTTAGAAGTGTTATCCTACACTGATGACACTCAAATCATGATTATCATCACTGAGCGTGTCGAAGTGTCAGCACCGAACTTTAAAAACTGCAAGCAAGTGGTGGCTTCATGGATGGTAGAAAACTATCTAAGACTCAATGGGGATAAGACTGAGAGCTTAATTTTTGGAAACAAACAGGAGATTTGGTCTGACGCCTTGTGGCCAGATACGCTTGGATCTTGCCCTCGTCCTGGCCTCAGTTCCAAAAATCTAGGCTTTATAGTGAACACCTCCCTCTGTTTGGGCCCCCAAATAACTAGAACAGTTTCTACCAGCTTTGGGATGATAAGGACTCTCAAAAAGATCTTTCAATTCCTATCCCTCCCCTTGCGGAAACAGGCAGTGTTGGCCATTGTTCTGTCTATATTAGATCAGTGCAATGCCCTTTATGTAGGGATAAATAAGGGGCTTCTGCAGCAATATCAACTTGTGCAGAAGGCCGCTGCCAGGCTGGTGATGGGCCTCCCTAAAATCCACTCTGTATCGGCTACCATCAAAAGCCTGCACTGGCTTCCGTTGGGTCGGAGAATTGTGTTTAAAGCCCTGTGCCTGGTGCACAAGGCCTTCTATAATATGGGGTCAGAAGGCATTAAAAAACTGTTTCAGAGATATATCCCTGGCAAGCAGCTAAGATCTGCCAGCAAGATTCTGGTGACAGTGCGCAGGTTCAGGAAATTCAGATGGGGAGGGAGGGCTTTTTTGCTGGCTGCAGCCAACTTGTGGAATTTCCTCCCTCCTTCAATTTCAGCTGTGGAAACTCATTCCTCATTCTGTAAGGCCTTAAATACCTGGCTCCTCGCCAGCTTGACTCTGTAAGCCCTTTTACCTATGGACATTCTTGATCTTGATCCCTTTCCGCAGTGCCTTGATGCCCCTGGGCAAGTTTGCGCTTTTTAAAGCTAATATTCATTCATTCATTCATTCCTTATCCGCAACAGAGGGACATTACCAGTTTGAAGTAATGCCCTTTGACTTAAGGAATACCTCTGTCACCTTCCAAAGGTTGGTGAACAGGGTCATGTCTGGGTTGGAGCAGTTCAGTGCAGCTTATCTGAGTGCTATAGCTGTGTACAGGTCCACATGGGAGTACCACTTAAATCACCTGAGGGAAGTGCTTTAGACCATGCATCAGGAGGGTTTGACTATTAAGCTAAGCAGGTGCCAAATAGAGAAGAGTTTTGTGGTTTACCTGGGCCACCTGGTAGGCAAAGGCCATGTACAGCATGTCCAGGCCAAAATCCAACTATTTTCGATTGAAGAGTTCTCACTACTCAGACAGAGGTCAGGGCATTTCTTGATCTGACTGAGTACCAGAGAAGGTTTGCTCAGAATTATGGGACAATTTTGTCTCCCGTGACAGAACTCGCTTCTAAGAAGAGGCCAAAGATAGAGACATGAACCCCAGAGTGTCAGAAGGTTTCTGTCACCTTGAAAGAGGGTGTTCATCACCAGTGTTACTGGCCCCTGACTACAAAAAGAAATTTGTGGTTCAGACAGACGCTTCAAAACAAGGTATTGGGGCAGTGTTGGCACAGTTAAATGAGGAGGGCCTTGATCAAGCAGTTGCCTTTATTAGCAGGTAACGTCTTCCCAGAGAGCAGAGATGAAGTGCCTTTGAGAGAGAGACCTTTGCTGTGGTTTGGTCTCTGAAAAAAGCTGAGACCATACTTGTTTGGGACTCGCTTTCTTGTTCAAACTGACCAGTCCTCTCAGATGGCTCATGCAGATGAATGTCTGACCTACAGAATTATCGACACAAGAATATCGCAGTCAAGAATATCGACATCCTATCTACATTATAGTAAGTACAAAAATATCGGGAAAAAATATATCAATGTAAAAAATATTGTTTAAAAATTATAATTAATATATATATAATGTAAAAATAAATTAAACATATGCATATAATGCATAATATATATATGTACTAATCATTTTCATTATAAATACATCTATACACATTAAACAATATTATAAAAAATCATATATCTGTACCGCATTTAAAAAATGTAAATATGTTTTACTCTTTTTTAATATCAATTGTATACTACATTAACTAAAATAATAAAAAACTATATTACATAGCGTAGGTAATAGCATTACTATTCCAACTCCAAACAGTGCAACAGTAGGGAAAGTGTTGGATAGTGTAGAGATAAAAATTACTATTCCCACTCCAGTGAATGCAACAGTAGGAAAAGTGTTGGATTGCGTAAGGGGTAAAATGTACCAGTAGGGAAAGTTTTGGATAGTGTAGGGGTAAAAATACTATTCCCACTCCAATGACTGCAACAGTAGAGAAAGTGTTGGATAGCGTAGAGGTTAAAACTACTATTCCCACTCCAGGGAGTGCAACAGTAGGGAAAGTGTTGGATAGCGTAGGGGTACAAATTACTATTCGCACTCCAGTGAGTGCAACAGTAGAAAAAGTGTTGGATAGCAAAGGGGTTAAAATTACTGTTCCCACTCCAGGGAGTGCAACAGTAGGGAAAGTGTTGGATAGCCTGGGGGTAAAAATTTATATTCCAACTCCAGTTAATGTAACAGTGTTGAAAATTTGGGGTTAAATTAACATACTTATTATTTAAATAATTAAAAAAAAAAAATAACATATTACAAATTAAATTAACTAAGAAAATAATAATAAATAACAATACAATTACATTCTTATTTACTTAAATAAAATTAAATTACTTCCCACCCTATTCCCCCATAAACACACAACCCACTACATATAAAAATTAACATACTTAACTTAATTATCAACTAATCAATTAATACAAAATTATTTACAATTAATACAAAAGTATCAATAAATAAATTAACATAAACAATAAATAAAGAATAATACCTTAATTATAATTAATATAATTATACATTAATGAATTATAAAAATTAATGACCAAGTAATAATTGATTAACAATAAATTAGTTATAAATAACATTAATTAAAAATATGAATTCATGTATGATAATTAAAATACTTCTCACCCTATTACCCTATAAACCAACAGCCCACTACACATACAATTAACTTAATTAATTTCATTATCAATTAATGAGTTAATACAAATTAATTACTCATTAATAATTAATTAACAATAACTAAATAAAACATTAATTATAATTATAATGCTTAATCACATAATAAAAATCAATTAACAGTTAATAATTAATTAACAATAAATTAATCATTCATAACAATAAATAAAAACATATAAATTAATTAATTACAATTAAATGACTTCACACCCTATTCCCCTATAAATCCACTACCCGCTCTGATACTAAAACACAAAATTTACTTTAAAAAAATTACTAATTTCTAAACATTTATTTAATATATTTAAAAATAATAAAACTACATTACGAAAAATGGTAAATGTACATATAAAATACATACCAGTAATGAAAATATCGATAATATTAACAACAACACTTTTACTAACGATGTTACTTACTTCTATAATATTAACTTCGATATTACTTACTTCGATATAAAAAAAAAGCGATACTACTTACCTTAAGGTCAATATTCAGGTCAACGATATTCATGACATCGATATCCTGTCGATATTACTGAATGTCGATATTAAAATATCTATATTTTGTCTGCTCACCCATGCAGATGAGAAGGTAAATCCCAAGCTGTTGAGGTGTCCATTTCCCTGCAGGGAATGGACTTTAAATAGGAACACAGACCTGGGTTGCCAATGCCAATGTGTATGGACTTTCCAGGTTTTTCCACTTAGCTGATGAAGATGAGGTTAATGACCCATCACCTTTTGTTTGGGGGTATGTTGCAAAGAGATCCTTTGTGCCCTGTGCACCCTCATTGTTTGATGAGTGATACTGGTAGTAACTGACTATCGCTGTCCATGGGCTCTGTCTAACCAGGCCCAGGACCAGTGCTATGTTGAAAAAACTGTGAAAAGACACATATACTTGAGGGTACACTACATATTATAGTACACTTATTATTGGCATGGCCTACCCTATACGTACCTAGTACATAATAGGGCAGGGGTAGTAAAACTACCTTTAAGTCCCTATTACATAATAGAACCTGACAGTTATGAACCCAGCAGCTTTTTCTGCACTTGCATGTGTGCACTTCAGAGAATGTGATGAAGGAAGGCTTTTAAATGTGAGTTGTGGCCAAACTCGGCTTTGGTGGCAGGGGCACTTACAAATTGATAATCTACAAGATCTTGGCATATTTGGTACATCCAGGGTGTCCTCTAGGTGTCCCAGGGTGCAGGGTCATGTGAGTATTAAGAGGGCCCGTATAAAAGATGCTTTATATGCCCTGGGGATAGAGAAATTGTAAATTTGCCTTCCCACATTGTAGCAAAATTCCTCCCAAAATCAACTTTAGTGCTGGGAGTACTGTGGAGTGAGGATCAACAGTATTGTTGCATATTCAGGACCTCTTATGTCTTTCCTATGTGTCTTTGGAGGGGGGGTATGTAGCTATAACCAGGGTCCTTGTAAAATATGTTTTGTAGGCCCTGGTGTTTGAAGACTTGCAGATTTCATTTTTCCCATTGTAGATTCCCAGCCAAATAGAATTACCTAGCACTAGTTTATGTACACTTAACTATTGCTACGAATCAAATAAAATATCATTCAATGACTTAGGAGAATGGTATTGATGGGGGCGGGGTCTGGCCACACACGAAGATGGCCGCTTGAATCCGGAGCTCCGTGCTGACGAGAAGAGACAAAAGTGGCTTTTAATTCACTTTCTGGGAGGTGGTAAACATGTAGATGAGACAGAGTTGTTTTGTCTCCGCAGACGGTTCCTGCTTCATGTCCAAAATGAGAAGAGTGGTGACAGCATTATAAATGATTACCTCACAGACTGCGAAGGCGGCGGGAAACACTGCAGTGTTTTTCATTCCAGACGGACGCATGGCAGATAAAACAATATTCAGGTCTGTGGAGTTCAAGTGAAGTTCATGTTCTGCTAAAATAATCACCTCATGAATCACCGGACCGGCTTCAGCTGAGCTACAGTTAAGCTCTGTGGAGTTCAAATTCTGTTTGGAAGACTGCCTTGTGAGACTGTTTTAAAGTGTTGAACATCACAGTTTAATGGCATTAATGTCTTTAACCATTTGTGAGGAAAATGTGTGCTTTATGTGCACAGACCCCAACATTGGTTATCAACGCTTGTATTTGTACGCTGTGAGGAACCTGATATGCTGACAGGAGTTCTTTGAAGGTAGAAAAAGCAACGCATTTTATTCTGACAAATGACTCCAGCTGGGATGTAATTACATTTGGTGAAGTTCATGTGCTGTTTGTGAAACTGCCCTATGTAGTGTTGAAATGGCTCCAGCTAAATTATAATTAAGATTTTTGGAGCTCCTGTTCGGCTTGGTACATTGTCTCATGAAGCTGTACTGATGTGTTGATTTGCACATAGTTTAATGGAATATGTGATTCAACTTGTTTTGAGGAACACCTGTGGAATTTATGAACTGACTAAAACATTGTATTCCAAGGCTTATACTTTCACTTTTGTGCAGTAAGAAGTCTAGTATATGGACAGGACTTTCTTGGCAACCTTTAATATAATTTTTACACAGTGGAGAGTCTAAGAATGTAATGCTGCCTTTTCTCAATTTTATCTAACAGCTGAAGACTAAAGTTAAGGTTTATTAAGGTCTCATAAAACGTGGGTATTATTCCACTGAGGTAAATAGGTGAACAATTTATAATTATTCTCTCCTCCTGATACTTTGTCAGTAAGATAGAGTCAGCAATCTGATATTTTGAACACTATTTTGAACTCCGTTTTGGCAAGATTCACTGACATTGTGACCACTGAAGCTACGTAAACAGCATGGTTTGACCCTGTTTGGCTCACTTTATACACATTGATATTGGTTAGTTGATGCACAGTAAGCACACACAGAATTTAACAGCCCTATATCAAAGAAACAAAGCAGTTAAATTAACAATGCCTGCTGGTAAAACAAATGGAAAACTTACAAAGCCACTCCTCTTTTCTGAGGCCCTACACCAAGGTCGTCCTAATTCGGATGTTAGAGGTACCACTTCTTCGACGTCAAATCAACCTCATTCTACCGCCTCACCGTCATCTTACTCAACTATGGAGCGTATTCTCTAAGAACTCTCTGCTGTAAGTCGCCGTCTGGAGGGTATGGAAATGTCAATATCAACTTTAACGAACGAAACTAAATCTATTCGAACAGATATTGCTGGATTCCAGAGTTGTATGGACAGTCTCACTGCACGAATAGTAACAGTAGAGAATCGCCTTGATGCTATTCCAGATCGAGATCAGGAACTCCTTTTTCTCAGAAGTAAAATTGTAGATTTGGAAGTCAAAGCCGTCAAGATATTGTACGCTTCCTTGGATTTCTCGTAAAAATTGAAGTGTCAGATGCTAAATCCTTTCTCACAGAAATTCTTCCAAAGATCACTGGCCTCACTTTCAAACAGCCGTTGGAGATGCACAGAGCCCATCGTATTGGACCACCCAACACCGGCAAAAATAGTCGGCCACGTCCACTCATTGCCTGCTTCTTACGACAATAAGAGGCCCGTCAACTTTTTGCTGCAGCTCGGACTCAAGGCCCGTGCATATTTGAAGGTCACGAAATAAGAATAGCTGCATACTTCTCAAAAGAAACTAAAAAACGTCGCAAGGCTTTTCTGTCTCTTAGACCCCCATCTTTGCCTGCTTGACATTAAATATGGCCTTTTCGAACCTGCGCGTTTGCAGATCACCAAAGATGGAATCTCCAAAGATTTCTTTGACCCAGGAGACCTTTGTCATTTTCTAGACAATATTTCTCCTCAAAATATGGAGTGGACAGAATTCAATCCAGATCCTATCTCTCATCATGCATAATCAAAATCTACATCTTCTAGTGAAAACCGACATAATTTAGATCGTTCTCAAAACAGAGGAAGAGGCTTAGACCGACCTGTACGTTCTTTGGGAGATCGAACGCAGGCCCGTTGCCACACTTACGAAGGAAAGAGACAGAGATAAATCTCATTCCCCCTTAAAGTCTGTTTCAGTCAAAAAGGATGTTGCCTGAACTATAACCAATGGATTGTTTTCTTGTATCCACAAAAGAATGGAAATTCATCCATTAAAATTTACCGTAGTAAATGCTCAGATGAGTATCAGATGACGGTTTAGATGCGCCATAGACAATGTCTCTCATCCTAAAACTGGTTACACTTTTCATTTTTCATATCATCAACTAAAAAGGTCTTTGATGTCCAGAGTAACTCAGAATGTTCTTAAAACAGAAGGAGAGACTCAGATAGAAATATTTACTTGTTTAGGGTTCAGTCCTGTTTTAATATTCTATTACTTCATATTAATGTTGTTATGATGTTAGTTCTAAATTAATAATTCTCCGATATAATAACTAGTTTAACATCTCTTTTTTCCTTCTTTCATGGTTTGTCTGTCTTTGTCTATTGTTCTAGCTAGATTTATTCACATTCCTTTATTCTTATGCATACCTTCTTTATGACATTATGATATTTCTTTACTTCTCTTCCTCTTTAATTCTTATTAATCTTTCTTCAATTTTTCCCTTCTCATTTTCTCTAATACTTATTAATCTAAATATTTTACATTTTTTCAGTCTTTTCTCTTATTATGAATTATAATTATTACCTATATGTTCTTTCTCTTCTAAATCTCCTTCATCTACTGACTAGGGCGTACCTTGAATTCTGATTTAATATTTTATTATTTCATATTAAAGATGTTATAATGATCTTTATTATTAATTCTGTGATATGATAATTAGTTTACCATCTATCTCTTTCTTCCTTCAGGTTTTGTCTGTCTTTGTAACATGTTCTTGTTCACATTCATCTATTGTTATTTTATGTACATTTTCTTTCACCATCTTTTTTTATATAGTATATTTGATGACACTATATTTCCTTACTTCTTTTTCTCTTCGCTCTTTATTACTCGTGTTTCCACTTTTTCTTCTCAAATTTCCCTATTACTCTCTAATTGAATCCTTTAAACCTTCTCAGTTCATTCTACTGTTATAAATTATAATTATCATCTGTATGTTCTTTTTATTCTAATTACTTCTATACCTCTTCTTTAATTATTTAAACAGTTCATTTGTTGTTAATTAATTGTTTCAATGTTTGATATTCACTTGTTCTGCTATTTACTTATGGTACTTTTTTGAATATTTATGATGTGATAGCTCCTTGACATAGTAATATTTAAATATCATATTTTCATATTCATATTTTAGATAATAGGATTACTGGTATAGTAATGTATGACTACCTTTTGACACAAGCAAGTTACCTTATTATTGATTTGTCTTCTTATTTTCCACACTGAATATATATAAGATAATGTTATTCTGATATGTTTCTGGTTAGATGAGTTAACAATTTTTCTAGTGAATATTCTATAATTTTGTTATTTTGTCTGGTTCACCCTAAATGTCATGCATATGCCTTATACCTTTCCTTCTCCTACACTGTATTCCTACGATACATGTTTCCTTTTCTTTCTTCATTTCAACCTCGCGAGTAGCACGCAAGTCTAGACTCGCAGCTAAAAGATCCACTTTATTGACACTGTGTTAATTCTGCACATTACAGTACATTCATCTTCTCTTCTTTTTTATATTTTCTCTTTCTTGTTTCTTCTTCTTATTGCTTTTTCCTACATATAAATCACAAGTGGTTCTTCTATATTCTTGGACTCCCTTATATCTTATAGGAAAATGGTAATTCTTTAACTCTTTAATTTTCCTTTTACTTCTGATTCAGAACCCATCCTCTTCAACTTTTTCCCTAGTTTCTTTTATCCTACCCTCCCCTCACATCGTCTCTGTATAGTTTCTTTCTCCTTCTTTTACTTCCATCTCTCACACTCACCCCTACTTCTTTTCTTTTCTCATCCTGTTTCCTACAGTTCATCTGCTTCTTCCTTCTATTATCTTAATACCTTGCTCTCTATTCTTCATATCAACTCTTTCATTCAAACTAATACCTTTTCATTTTCAACGCTCATATGGCTGTAAATACATCCTCCTCTCCCCGACCCTTGCGCATATTTTCATGGAACGTTAATGGCCTTACACATTTTATAAAACGTAAAAACGTTCTCTCCTATCTTAAAACTAAAAGAACTGATGTAGCTCTCTTGCAGGAGACTCATCTAAATGCTTTGGAATCTTCCAAGTTGCAACAGGAATGGGTGGAAAAGGTCATTCACTGCGGACTGTCTGCGCAGCCTCTCTTCGACAAGAATCAACCAAGAAAATGTGGTGTTGCTATTCTTTTGCACAAATCCCTACCTTTCTCAGTCATCAAAACTTGGACTGATCCTGAGGGTAGATACGTCTGTGCAAAATTGAAAATTGGAGGGAAAATCTTCTGTGTTGGCTCAGTTTATGCCCCAATAGGTGCTAAGCGTTCTTACTTTCTCAACCTAAATCGTCTACTTATTGAAATCGGTGCATCCAGCTATAATAATGGTGGTGACTGGAATTTAGCTTGTGATGCAATTCTAGATTAAACTGGTCCTTTAGACAGATGTAATGCTGCTGACAGAGCATTATTGGGGGATATCACGGTGGACCATGGATTAGTAGATCATTGGCGTCTCTGACACCCTTCAGATCAAGAATATACATTTCTCTCTTCGACTCATGGCTCACAATCTAGGATAGATTATTTTCTTGTCTCCCATCCTGTAGTTACACTTATTACTGAATCCCATATCTTGGAAGCCACCATTTCAGATCATTCTCCCGTTCTCATTGCCCTAGAACTTAGTCTAACTTTTACAGGTCCAAAACCATGGCGCATGAATATCCAAAAGTACCGTTCACCTCAGAGCAAGTCTCTGTTACGCTCCCATTTTACTGAATATCTAATCAACAATAAATCATCAGTTTCTTCTTCAAGAACTATTTGGGCAGCCGCAAAGGCAACTATCTGCGGTCAATTGATGAGAGACGCAGCTTTGGCCAACAAAACAGCATATTTACGCCGTACTGAACTTGAGGCTCAAATCATCTCTTTAACTCATCTATATACCTCCCAAGCCGCCGTAATTAATCGCAAAACTTTGGAATTAGCTGAAATGGAACTCAATAACTTATATACCTCCAAAGCAGAATATGCCCTTCAACGTTTAAAAGGGAGACATTACGAGCACGGCGAGAAACCAGGCCGATTGTTTGCGGCATAACTTAAACAACGTGAGGCCTCCATAGCCATCCCTGCAATACGTTCTGAATTGGGTGAAATTTTCACTAAATCGCAGGAAATAGCCCATACTTTTGCTTCTTTCCATAAGTAACTGACAATCATATATCCACTTATCTTAAAAATATTGATCTTCTGTCTGTTCCAGATGAGGATAGGCAGCTACTTGTGGTGATATTATTAGAGAGTAGATTGCTGCAGTCCTTTCCAAGTTGCCTTATCATAAATCTCCAGGTGAAGACGGTTTTCCTGCAGAATACTACAAGTGGTCTGGAGAGGAAACAATTGACGTTCTCCATTCGGCTTTCCATGAAGCTATCCAGACTTCTTCTCTTGGTCCTATTTCGAATAAGGCATTAATTGCGGTTATTCCCAAACCAGGCAAGGATCCACTAGTCTGCCATAGCTATCGACCTATCACCTTAATAAATGGAGATGTCAAGATATTGGCAAGGCTTAGAAAAGCCATCCCCTCTCTGGTTCATCATTCGCAGGTTGGTTTTGTCCCGGGTCGATCATCCAGAAATCATCTTAGAACATTAGCCCATACCTTATGGTCTGCTAGAGATTTGATGGAGGATGCGGTCGCTCTTTCTCTAGATGCGGAGAAAGCGTTCGACCGCATTGACTGGGTTTATTTGTTTGTACTATGAGGCATTTTGGTTTAGGTGAGAAGTTTATCTCCATGGTTCGCTTACTATATGACAATCCAACAGCTCAGGTTAATTGTGGAGGTTTTCTTTCTGATCCTTTTTCAATTCAAAGAGGTACCCGTCAAGGTTGCCCATTGTCTCCCCTCTTATTCTTACTAGCGATGGAACCTCTTGGAACCTCTTGCTTCGCTTATTCGTCACTCGCCCCGGATTCAGGGTATACCAATACCGGGAGGAGTATCCAAATTATACTTATACGCTGATGATATCCTTCTTACGATTAAAGATCTTCCCCGTTCCTTACCAAATTTGCTTGAAATTATTAAACAGTTCTCTGTGATTTCTGGTTATAAGGTGAACTGGGACAAAAGTGAAGCTCTACCACTCTCTCCTTGTACCACAAAGGCTTCTATTGATGCCTATCCTTTTTGCTGGAAATCATCTCAATTAAAATATCTTGGAATTCTGATCAATCGTGGATTGGAGAGAATGGTTTCAGATAACATTTCTCCTCTCAGAGCACAAATGGAAGTTTATTTTGCCAAATAGTCTCTTTTGAGTTGCACCATGATGGGGAAGAATACAAGCGGTGAGAATGGTTACTTTGCCCTGATTTACTTATGTTGTGGGAATGCTCCCAATTATTATACCTTTAGCCATACTTCGTTGCATAGATTCTCGCAATCGATCCTTTGTCTGGGGAAATATGCGACCTCGTTTGTCTGCTGCTAAACTTTTAGCACGCCGCTCCCATGGTGGTCTAAGTCTACCATCGATAGAGCACTACTCTCTAGCTTTACACCTTTCACAGCTGTCTTACTTGCTCCCAGGTGCAACTGACTCTCCTCAATGTGTTACAATAGAACGCTCGATACTTGAATGTGAGGATGTTCTTAATTTTTTGTACAATGTTCGTAAACCTAGGACTACTCCTGCACATCCTGTGCTCAATGCCACATATCAAACATGGCAACGTGCACATCGTCTACTGTGCATTGCCCATCGTTTACATTCTAAATCTCCCATCTGGAAGAATGAAAGCATTCGTATTAATGGACGAGCACTTTCTTGGCCTGAATGGAGCTTAATCTTAGATCAACTTATAGTAGGTGGTGAACTGAAATCTTTTGAGATTCTCTGTGAAGAATTTGATCTTCCTTTACATCAGGCTTTGAGATATTTACAACTTCAACATTCTCTGAAGAGATGTCTTGGCCTTCCCCCTTGGACACTAACTACAAACTTCGCCGATTTTGACTTTTCTTTGCACTTGGGGCCGACATAAAGGGGTCATGTCAGGTTTATATAGATCTCTGATTAACCATTTATATTTGCAGCCACTTCTTGCTACTCTCCGTGATAAATGGCAGGAACGGCTTCATATCACCATAGATGAAGATACCTGGCCAGACATATTGCAAGCCCTGGATAAGAGCACTTGTGAAGCACGAATGAAGTTCTGTGTTTTAAAAACTTTATATGATTGCCATTGGACTCCCTTAAAGTTGCAACGAGCTGGATTATCATCGCATTCTAGGTGTTGGAGATGCTCTGTAGCTAATTGTGACCTCCTGCATACAATTTTGTAATGTCCTTTCATAAAACAATTTTGGCAGCAAATAGGATCTACACTACTAGAAACTATTCCTCTTTCACTCCCTTTCACACCTGCCACTATTTTGCTACATGACTTTAGTAGTTTCCCAACTATTTCACGACCTCAAAGACGACTCTTACACACTGCACTTACTGCTGCTAAACTATGTGTTTTAAGGCTGTGGCAATCACCTAGCCCTCCCTCCAAAGAGGACTGGATGGTTGCGATGATACAGACAGCATCCTATGAACAGGTAATTTATAGGATACAAGACCAAGAACAAATATTCCAGCTGGTGTGGACCCCCTTTCTTTGTGATTCCTGAAATTCTAATTCTCTTTTCTTTCCCTCCCTATATATAGCTTTTTCCCTTCTCCTTTATCCCTTTCCCTCCTTTTTTCCTCTTCCTTAATATATTACAGGTGTAAATTATTTGTCGCATACTGATTTATATTTACTATATTGTTTTGTAACCTATAAAAATTGCCTATCTTTGATCTCCAATAAAAATTTATGACACAAAAAGAGAATGGCATTGATAAATCCAACAATATGCTATTGTTGAATGTGTCCTAAACCATACAGGAAAGAAGTAACAGGATTTTCTTGTCTTTAACATAAAATTCAGCCTTTCTGCTCTCTTCCCTGATTGGTCAAAGTTAACAGGATTAGCCAGGCTGCTTTGATGAACTGATAAGTGGCTCACCCAGGGAGAGGCTATCTGTTAGAGATAACATAACATAACATATGTATTTGTAAAGCGCACGTTCACTCAGAGGTCTCTTGGTGCTGAATAACAGATGTTCATTGTTACCCAACTCAATGGTACTCATTTTATCGACCTCAGATGGATGAAAGGCTGAGTGGACCTGTCGGGATTTGAACCTGTGACCATGAGGTCGAACACAGGCCCCTGCAATGGATGCATTAGTCCGCTGAGCCACCAGACCCGGAGATGGCTCTGATACACAGGACTGCCAGACCAGTGGCAGGGGTAATAAACCATAAAGTTACAAAGAGCATTAGGACAGTCAGGGCAGGCCAGGCCCATCTGTCCCCCAGCCCTCTGACCCAGTCCGATGGCAGGATTAAGACAGGAATTTGCTGATGGTAGCAGGAGGAAAGCTTTGAAAATGAGCCGTACTGAAGGTTGATTTGACTAGTTCTTGCTCCCCTGTTGAGACTTCAGCCATACTGAATTATGGAGGAATAGTGCTTTCTGGGAGAAGATGATGCCAAACTTTGGTGGAAGTGGTCATGCTCTGGGGTGTTCCCTGCACCTTATGTGCCTTATTGGACAAAAGTGCTAGCCTGCTTTAACCCAGATAACACTAAATAAGTATGTAAGCAATGCAGGGCCTCCCAGCTGCTTGAAACTAAGAGAAGAAGGCTTGCTAAGCTGGAATCTTGATTTGCACCATCAGGTCCTGGATTCTGACTAACTGTGCCTGCTACATTATTTGGAACTACAGCCCTTTGGATGTACCTTCCTTCAAGAGAAATAAAGAGTGGATTCCCTGCAAGCTAGAGGTTGATAGAGCTCACCTACATCATCATCACCAATAATCTGCACTCCTTGAGTGCGTCCAGTGGATTTGTAAGAGTTTGTACAGGTGCATTGTAGGAATTGTGGTCCCACCTTTAAATGACAATTTGGGATATTCCAGACCCTTGGATTATGTTTTAGACATGTTGGACCCTCAAGAGCAACTTCAGGAAGAAGTTCAAGAAGTTTGGAGAAGTTTGGAGCAACTTTGGAAAAAAGCTCCATAAGGGGACCA
Source organism: Lissotriton helveticus (assembly GCF_964261635.1). Classification (NCBI taxonomy): domain Eukaryota; kingdom Metazoa; phylum Chordata; class Amphibia; order Caudata; family Salamandridae; genus Lissotriton; species Lissotriton helveticus. The sequence continues at coordinate 35,309,832 of NC_136064.1, read as the reverse complement.
ACTAAATCGCAAGAGCCAAGCCGGCCATCTTCAACTGTGAACGGGCCTGAGCTGCAGGTTCATCCTGCTGAAAAGCCCCTGAGGTATGACTTTCAGAGTTTTACCAGGAGCTCCCTGAAAAGCAGGCCAGCAAACCCCTTAAACACAATGCCATCCTGCACTTAGCCTTGGGAGGGCATGGGCCCATGTTGGTGGTTTCTATGTTTACTTTTTCAGCAATGTAAATTTAGAAATAAGACTCTGGGGCACATGTTATTCAACATAATGCTGAATTGACAATGTTGATGATTGATAGTGCAACGTTGTATACCACAATGAACATTATTGAATGTAGGTATTATTCCCAGTGATTAAAATGGTGTTTTAATGGTGTATTATACGTATTTTATGCTTTTACTGATGTATTGACACCCTGAATAGCCTATCCACTTGTATGGTGGTGGATTTTATGTAGGCAGGCGTAATTGTGTGCTTAAGGCTCGCTGGGGATGTAAATTGTTCTAATGATGAAACTAAGGGGGACATGCATCAAGCTAATTACCGGTCACAAATAAGCCCCTTTGTGACTGAAAATTAGCCATTTGGGATGCATCAAGTCCTAACCCAATCGCAAAATAGGTAATCACAAAATTTGCAATTACCTATTTTGCAAATACAATCAGGAAATCGCAATTTGCGATTCCTTAAAAGCGATGCAAGACGCATTTGAGATTACGATTTAGCATTAAGGAATTACAAATAACCACCATCAAGTTGCTGGTAATCTGCAATTCCTCACATAAAGGCTGGAAATTTCATTTTTATAAGTGCCATGTGGTGTACACACATGCCTTTTGAGCATGTGTGTGCACCACATCTGGACACATGCCAGTTTTGGGGTTGAATCAGGGTGGCCTCTTGGCCCCCCCCTATCACCCTTGAAATTGCATGCGCAATTCGTGATTACATTTTCGGTAATCGCAAATTGCGAGTGGTTTCCTTTTCAATCCTATGGGCCTCAAGGCCCATAGGAATGCATGGGAAGGCATTTTCCATTAGCACATTGCAATTTGTGATTCGCTAATAGGGAATGTGTAGGAATTGAAATTGTATTTCACGATTCCTACATGCATAGGGAATTGCGAGTCCTTAATAGCGATTTCTCAAAAATCCCTATTAAAGAATCACAATTCCTTACATTGATGCATGTGCCCCTAAATGTACTTCAGTTCACCTTATTGTCTATATCTGTAACTAAGATGTACTGTTTAATAATGTTTACGTAATAAAGCAAGTTTTTCTTTTTACGATAAAAAGCACTGAATGGACCACAATTTAATGAGTGTTTTTTGTCTCATTCCACCTCCTATGCTTCACTACCCAGAGAGGTTCAAGTGCTGCAATGGGGTGCTTGGTCCCCAGTAAATGGAAGGCTGCGGGCATATAACTTGTAACCAACTCCACAGCAATTATCATTCATCAATTTCGTAATCATATTCTTTTTTGCTAACTACTTACAGACACATTACAACATTTTGTAACGTTACACCGGGCAAAATATACATTCCATTTTACATGTATGGCAGATGTATTTTAAGAAACACACACAGTAAGCACTCTAAATAAGAAGCACAATGATGAAAATAATAAACCATTGAAGTCCTAACCCCCTCCCCAAATTTTTGGATTTATGGAAATGGACTTTGGGCAGTGTGAACTCCCATTCACTCTCCTAGTGAATGTGATCTGCCTCTATGCAGACCGAAAAAATTGGAAACAAATGATTGGTTTAATAATCGTTTAGGTAAGGCCACTGTAAGTTGGCACAGGAAATGAACCAAAGGCATAAAAGATAACTGTCGCAAGTGGACTTCTGACTGCTTTTGACATCCACAGGTGCAACTGGAAAAACATGGTTCATGCCTACCATTGGAGCAAGCTTGACTGGCTTAAGAATAACAAAAGAAACTGTTTTGTATGGACAAAAAGCTACCTTTGTACATTAAGTAACTTACCCCGAATTGTGCCTTGTAGGTCAAAGGCTTAGGGGCCAATTAGGATCTCGGGTGGATCGCCACTGCCCTAATGGCGGTGGTGATCCGCCCGAGATCCATCCCTGCCCACCACCCCTTTCCAACGCGGGGGAACCGCGGCGGACAGAAAGACCATCTGCCACTTTTCTGCCCGCTCAACTTAGTTTAATATGGTGGCGGTGTCTGTCAGACACCACCAGCCATATTATCATGGGTGCGGAAACGTGCCTTTCCGTAGTGGCATTGCCACCAAGGAAAGGCATGCGGTAATTGCTTGCGGCAGCCAGTTGCGGGCCCCCATGGACTCTGTGGGGTGCGGGATGCACATGGGGCGTACCTAAGGTACCCCCCTGCATTTCCATGCACAACATGGCAGGCACTGCGCGGTGCCTGCCATGTTGTGCATGGAACTGCACAACATGCCTTCCTGGCATTGTGGCTGGCGGTGCTGAGTGCACCGCCTGTCAGAATGACAGGAATGCAGGATGCGCCCGCCACTGTGGTGGGCGCATCCTGATGGCCCCCACGGGACCCCTGCCCTTATGGAGGGGGTCCCATTTCCCGATAGGATGGCGGGCGGACCCCCTAAGTGTCTTGAATGGAAAGGAACAACATACTAAATGCATACTAAATATTAAAGATAGTATATTCTTACAGTATATACATACAAAGAGCTCTTTCCAACTGTACGGACGGATCTAGCTTTTTCCTATGGACAGGCCAGGTTGTAGGACATGGGAGCATAAGTGCCTCAGAACCTTGAGCCTGGTGCCTTCCATTTTGAACAATGGCTTCTGGAATACTTTGCAGGCACATAAACATGAACTGCTGCATAGCTGAGATGGCTGGACTGTGGCTATTCTGTAATGATTAGTTCATGGTTGTCATCAATCACTGTTTAGTGTAAAGGATGAAAGAGGATCGCCACACTGACTGATCAAAACGCAAATGGGCATGGTAAAGACTAAGAATAAGAATTATTCTGTGTGAGCCCACATGTGAAGACACTGAGGGTTGACCTTCTGTCCACCTGTACTGAGGAACTGGAAGCATTCTCCAAGTTTCAACTGCCTAGCCTCTTGTTTAGTGAAAGTAAAAGACGTAAGAACAGCTCCACTCTGCTATGGAAGAACCACCTGCCCAGCCTGGAGTCGATGGTACTGAACCCAGCCGGCGAGATAAGGGAACCTACAAATTGTTCCTGGTGGCCTGAGGTCATAGGAGAAACAAGAGGTTTCATAGCACCTACACAAGAGGGAGATTTTCTAACTTCCCTGGCCTATGGATGTCAGGGAGAAGGGGCTGAGGCCACTGAAATAGACACAACTCGAAATGGTATGAATTGGACATTAATCTACTCAGAGCATTTTCAAACAAAATAAGCATGCAATGTCATTGAGCTGTGACACAGTTTCCCACCTTGCCATATTGGAAATTTCTGAAAACCAAAAAAAGGCCGCAAAGCCTTCACAGTAGTGAAGTCACCACAACAACTACAGAATCCAACTTTGCCTCACATGGAGCTTTTTTGTGCCACAACAGATGGCTTCAACTGGAGCCCAGACATGATGCATTTGAGTTTGAGGGATTCTTGCTGGCTTCAGCATCCTGCCTTGCCGCTCTGTGCTGCAGGTGTACTGTACAAAGGGCTGAATGGTAAGTGGGTGCCAGGTTTCTATATTCTACTCTGTTTTTTCTTTTCACCTAAACAAACTTGCTGAGCTCGAATTTGGTTCCATAAAGGTAAAGGGAGCTCAAATGTGGAAAGCCCTGCCAGACGCTCTTAGACACGCTCCCAATCTGACCAATTTTAAAGAACTGCTTAAAACTCACCTCTTTCAAGTTCATGAATAGCAGACTCCTTTTTCCACCCTGATCCAGTTTCTTCCCCGCGCCAGGACAGTCTTGACTATCGGAGCGCGTTACAAATCCGCATATAACATAACATAACATAAAGTGAAATTACTGACTGGGTCCTCAATGGTTAGTGTGTATGTCAAACCCAGGCAGCGAAATCCAGTGATGGCACCCTTCCCCAGATAGGACAGAGCAAGTAGTACTGTGATCCGACAGCCTGAAGGTTGTCAAGCTCAAATGTCTAGAGTTTTCAACATTAGAACAAGCTTAGGCTTCCATCCCACCAATCTCTAAGTGATGCTCTAAGTTCCAAGGTAAACCTTTTACTGGTGCAACATGCAAGACTTGGCTTAACCATGCTCTTTTGCCACAAGAATTTGCAACTTGATCCCAGTTATCTGCAACCACTGACTTTAATTTCGACTCGGTTATTTTTTGACTCGTTTTGCATTAGAAGAACATGTTATAAATTCATAGTGCATGTCACATTTTTCCACTTTACATCATTTTTGTCTTCTTTCATTCATTTCCATTTTTAAAATGTCCCCAAACCAGATTGTGTTGCACTTGGCCCTCTCTGCAAAGGCACACCAACATTTTCATCTTCTCTTGTTTTGCTGAATTAGTTTTTTTGGCCTAAGGACTCTGTAAAGTGGCACTGCATGTACCCAGGGTCTAAAAATCAAATCCTACTAGTATGCCTGCAGCACTTATTTTGTCATCAACTTATGTAGCCTTTCTAAACATGTCTCAGGTCTGCCTTTAAAGCCTACATGCAGTTTTAAGCTTCCAGTATGAGTTGGCAAAATCAAAATGTTACCAAGCATAAAACTCCGTTTTCTTTTTACATATGAGTCACCCCTAGGCCACTCACCTGAACTCCAGGTGGTTCCACTTCGGTGAAGATATTCCCAGAATCCCTATGGAAGACCACTTAGAAGAAATGGAATCAACGCTTTCTGCTAGTGACCTTCTAAGGGGAAGAGGGATGAGATGAGAGAGAAAGAAATACCAGGACGTCACCAATCTGGTCTGCCGCGCTGGTGCTGATGGGTTTTGGTTTTCGGTTCCTAGGGTCTCAGGTTCAGTCTCAGGTCCACACTACAATGTGATGTTTGGTAAACAGTGTTTAGTTAGGGTATATTACTGCACACTATTTATCTGTAAAGAAATACACTAATTACATTCAGTAATATATGAATATTATACCCAATTGTCATTAATATGCTTAGTAATTCAGCGATTATAAAGCGTACCACAAAATTGCTAGGAATTTATAAAGTTACAAAAGAAGTACAAGGCTGTCAATATGTATAGAATCTGCAAAAAAAATAAAAATATGGTTAGTAATGACCACTTCTTTCTAATCACAGCCAGTGATTAGAAATATGTATAACACAATCTTTGTACAGCACTGTACCAAAAATCAAAACTATCTGTTTTCATCAGTACTTTCACAATGATCAGTTAACAAGCAATACAAAGCATTTCACAAACAGCGAACATGTGCTGCATAAAAAATCTCTCCCAACAAAAGACTACACAGCCTGTAACCAGATGAATCAGCTAAGTGTTTCGCATACGACGAGGCTAAGCATAGAGTCAGAATGCTGAGCACTTTAAATACTGATAAGTGCAAGTGACAGCACATGTGCAAGGTACTCGGATGGTGGCACATTGGCATCTTAGAATGCTGCATGTTGTAGAAGCATTTCATTGGGTGCATGAACACAGGGGTAGTCTGCATGTGCTCACTTGCAAACGATTTCACGCACCAACAGTTCACTAAATAGTACAAAAGCACACACATGGGTCATAGTATCAACCTACCACTGCCACCAGGGATTTGTAAAGGTGTGAACATTCGCGGCAGGCAAAAAATATGTCTTTATACTACGATGTATCTCATAAAGTAAGGTATATATTACTGTCACCAGGAAATATATTTCTTGTATATACATTTAATATGCACATTTGACAGCCAGAGACTTCTTGTGAAAGCAGGCTTAAAGCTGTATCATTTTGGTAATGGTCATGATAAACAAGCATGACAGCACCGCAGTTGTTGAGGGGATGTGATGCCCATGACAGTTCTCCCTCCAAAGGCCGCCTCAGTTGGTGTAGTTTGAAGGGGTTGAAAGCATGAAAGCGCCTTGGAAGAGGGGGAGCATGGATGAAAGATTCTAGTTACCACTATATTTCTGATGGATGGTAACTTTTCCAATCTATTAGATACTGCAACCTCCTGTGGATACTCTTGGGGTCCAAAATAAGTTTAACTTCATACTCATAGTGATCTCCTACAACTACAGGGGGAGAAGGATTGTCTTTACGTACGTGTCGGTGATATGATTTGAGGAGGGATACATGAAAGACTTAGGGGTCGATTAGAACGTAGGGAGGATCGCCACCGCCCGCATGGCGGTGTCAATCTGCCCAACATTAACTCCCGCCCGCCACATATTTCCCCCGCCATATTAGTATGGCGGGGGTACCCCAGCGGATGGAAAGAGCGTAGGCCGGTTTTACGCTGGTCGACCAGTTGACCGGGCGAAAAAGGGACTTAATATGGTGGCGGTGTCTGCTAGACACCGTCATCCATATTAGCATGGGTGCGGTAGCAGCCTTTCCGTGGCGGCGATGCCTCAACGGAAAGGCATGCAGATTCTGCTGTTGGGGGCCTGGTGCGGGCCCCCAGGTTCATGGGAGGGTGGGGGTGCAAATGGGGGTACCTATGATACCCCCTACATTGTCATGGACAAGGTGGCAGGCAATGCGTGCATTCCCAGCATTGTGGCGGGCAGTGCTGTGAGCACCGCCCGCCACAATGCTGGGAATAGAGGATGCCTTCGCCACTGTGACGGTGGCATCCTAATTGCAGGTGCAGGACCGCCGGACCATTTTCGGCCGTTCCAGCACTGCTAGGGTTGAGGGCAGACGAAGTCCGCCCGCTATCCTAATCAGGCCCCTAATGAATAGCTTAATCTTAAGGTAATTGCAAATGTACTGTGACCGAGTTGAGAATCTTCATAAAGGGAAAGTGGTCGAAGAACTTTTGTCGTAACTTTTTTGGTCCATCAAGACAGATGCTTCTGGTGGATAGCCACACCATGTCTCCTTCTTTAGGTCAATGCTCTAGGGTCCTATTTCTATCCATCTGTCATTTGGTGGTTGTTTTATCTTATGTGAGGCACTTTCAGCCTTGCTCTTGTATCTCTTATAATTGTTGTGAATGAGTAGAGACGGAGGGCATAAGGCTTGGGTGAACTGGTAGGATTGCTGGAAAAGTAAGTGGATGATGAACTGTGAGAAAACACAAAGGGGAACACACTAGAGCTGAACGTGTATTGTTATTGTACAAAAATTCCACCAGGGTTACAGCCTGATCCCATGGATGTCAGACATCATAAGCTCTGCTCTAGACTTTGATTGTCCCTTTCTGTCAGTCCGTCTGTTTAAGGGTGGAAGACAGATGAGAGAGCAACTTCAATCCCTAGTGTTGAGCATAGGGTCTTGCAGAATTTAGAAATAAATTGTGGGCCACATCAGATACAATGTTGTTATGACGGCCATGTAGCCATACAGTTTGTGTTAAAAAGATGTCACTAAATTCCACAGCTGTGGGAAATTTCTTTAAAAGTATGAAATTGCTCATTTTGGACAATAGATCAACCACTACCATCAGAGTGGTGTGTTTATGATTCTGATAAATTTGTCATAAAATATACACTGATTGTTTGCCAGGGAAGTGGAGGGATTTGTAAGAGTTACAAGCCACACAATAGCGATCCTGGAGGTTGGCAAGAAGGGGGAGCAGAGCTGTGCACAGCCCCAATTGAACATCAAAGGCTCTACTTTACACTAGCCTATTGTGCCTGCAGACAGGCTGGGGGCAGGGAGGCAGAAATTCCAGTCCATTTTGTAGGGGAAGCTCCAGAAGTTTTTTCTACTTCAAAGTGGGCACGGCTCTCAGACCCACTCTTCAGTTCACTTCTGGACCTGCAGAAGGGCTCTTCAAAGACTGACCTGCTTTCTGCAGACTGCTGTGCACTTCAGAGGACTGACCTGCTACGCTAAGAGGGCTGCTCTGCTGCCTGAATCCTGTTTTGTGCCCTCAGAGAACTGTCCTGGTGATGCACACAGGACTACCAGAGTGACTTCAAGGGCTACTTGTGTGGCCTCCGTATAAGAGCCTTAGTACATAAAAGGCTCTAACCATCTTGCAACTCCACTTCCTGGCCCACCAAGTGAGGCCCCTTCCATCCTGGACCTTAGAAATGGGGTTAAAGGTACTGTAGCAAACTAATTGAAGGTTCCACCAAATGTGGTGTAAGACCCTTCAAAGCAAAACTGCCCACACCGCACCCCAAGAGCATAAGGTATGGCTGAGTGTTACGCCTCACTGTGGCGTAGCGTTAGGACCAAGGGGGCTTGGGGCTGGACCCGCTCCTCCTGCGCCCCGATACTCTGGGTGGAAGAGAGTCGGTGCATGACTCTTTCTGGTGCTGGGTGGCGAGCGGTGGAGCAATTCTGCTCCTGCCATCACAGTCAAGGGGCCTATTTAGGGCACCCCGTACTTCCTGGCCGCTGAAGCACCCCCTCATGATTTGCCCCCTGGAAGCCGCACTGGCTTGAGTTTACTCACCGGAACCAAGTTTTGCACTTGGTGGAGGCTCCAGGGGTGTGTGGTATGTCCTAGGTGATGGGTGCCATGGGGGGGCACCTTTTTAGGACAACGGGTATAGTTCGTGGTTGCATGACACTTTTTGGGTGTTGTCAGTTCCACGTGCACCTGACAACGTTTGCCGGTCTAGTTGGTTTTATTTGTCTGTATCAGTAAGTGCCGGTCTGCTGAACAGGAGGATGTCTTAGCTCCATTGGTTTAGGCAGGGTGTTTATAAGGCACAGGTCACATGTTCAATCTCTGCACAAGCCATTGCTAGGGTTTGAGAATTGTATTGCTTACTTTACTTTATTGCTGTCCAGAAACTAAGGGTCCATTACGATGTCTGTCCATTACGAAGTCTGTCCACCACCAGTTGGTAAACGAGATTGATCACCAGAGGTGAAGTGGTTCCACTGTGCAAATTAGGATGTGACACCCCCCATCCTGTTAAATATGCATGTTGTGCATTGGCATGCAAAACGTGACAGGCATCGCACGGTGCTTGCCACCTTGTGTATACCAATTAAGGGGGAATACCATGGGTAACCCCCAAGTGCAACCCACCCCCCCCATGCCCCCCGGGGGCCCACAAAAGGCCCACAAATATTACACAGCATGCCTTTCTATAGCGGAGTCTCCGTTATGGAAAGGCATTCCACCGCAGTCATTGTATTATGGATGGCGATGCTTGCAAGGCTCCGCCACCATATTGTGTCCCTTTTCCACCTAGCCAGTGGAAAAGCGGCAGACGGTCTTCCCGTCCACCGAGGTGCCCCTCGCCATGCTAATATGGCGGGGATGACTAAGGGGCATTTTGCAGGCGGATCATCAACGTCGGCCCGGCGGTGGCGATCCGCCCAATATCATAATGGGCCCCTCAGTTTCGAGGGTGATTTTATTAATCCACTAAGGTCCCCTAATTTTATGATGGGTAACTAGCCATAATATCACATTTTTTATATCTATATACTATAATATTGAGTTTAGTATATCGACAATATTGAAATATCGATGTTAAAAAAAAATATATATTTTTTAAATATTGAAGTATAAAATATTGAATCAAAAATATTGTAATAAAAAAATAGTTTTTTAGCATTGGTTAAAATATCGAAAAAAAATATAGAATGTCGAAATATTGTTTTTTAAAATATAATAATAGTATTATTTTCTAATAATATTGTTGTTTTGATGTAATAATAAGTGTAAAAATATTTTCTGAAAGCAGGATTTGGGGTTTTTAGGGGATAAGGGTGAGGAGTGTTTTCAAAGTATAAAAAATGATTTATTTTTATTTGATAATTTAAATTATGAATGTTGTTTAGGAGCTGGATTTTGGGGTTTTATGGGATAAGGGTGGGGAGTGTTGTAAAATTATGAAAAATGAATTATTTAAATTTTAAATATTTCTTCGTTTAAATTATGAAACATTGTTTTAGGGATGTTTTGTTTGTAGTGGATAAGGGTCGAGTTAAAGAAAAAATATATATGTAATTGAAATTAAAATGTTGTTTTGGGAGTGGGATGTTGGGTTTATTGGGTATGAGGTTAGGGAGAATTTTAAATTTATAAAATAAATATTTAATTTATGAGTGCAAATTTAGGAGGTCTGGGGAGTGTATTCAAATGTAATTTAATATTTCATGAAATATAATATTTCCAGTAAAATTTAGGAAAGTTTAACAATGATTTATTTAATTTAAATTGTAATAATTAATGTGTGTAAAATGTATGAATTTATGGGATTTTCATTCTAAATTATTATTTGTTTTTGTTTTTTAAGTAATATGAAAGCTATAAAGATTTGTGAAAAAACGTATTTAAAATATGTATATATTAACTATATTTAGTGAATATATTTGAGTTTATTAATAGATCAAAATATTGAATTTGAACTAGTTTATATAATAAAAATATAAAAAAACAAAGTTGTTATGTTTTAAATTAATTATTTATTTTGTATTCTTAGTAATATTTTATTTAAAAACATATTTAACCAATTGCAAAAAAATGTACATTCAGAGTAGTGGTTACATCATTTATAAATTATGTATAATATGTTATAATTAAATGTATTAATGTGTAGTGTCCAGCACCTTCCCTTATTTTATAGTAACTGTAGTGGTAATAATTAATTGTATAATGTTATTAACCAGCTTATTTCTTTATTTAATACTAACTGCACTGGGAAAAGTTAATTATATATGTTTAGTGTCCAGCACCTGAATATATAGTAACTGTAGTGGGTATGGTTAATTATATATGTCTACTGTCCAGCACTTTCCCGTACTGTAGTATTATTATATCATTATATATGTGTAGTGTCCAGCACCTTCCCTGACTTAATACTAATCGGCGTGGGAATAGTAAATTATATATCATTAGTGTCCAGCACTTTCCCTGACTAAATTATAATTGTAGTGGGAATAATAAATGATATATCTTTAGGGGGTCATTAGGATGACGGGCGGACTTAGTCCCATCGTGGGAAGGGACCGCCCGCCATAAGGGCGGGGGTCCCGTGGGGGGTATTTGGATGTGGCGGGTGCATCCCGTATTCTTAACAGCCCGCCACAATGCTAAGAATATTTCTTGCGCATTTCAAAGCACAATGTGACAGGCACCGCACGGTGCCTGCCATGTTATTCCTTGAAATGCAGGGAGGTACCATAGGTACCCCCATGTGCACCCCCCACCCCCTTGGAGTCCCTGGGGGCCCGCAACGTGCCCCTGCAGGGAGGCTCCGCAAGCCTTTCCGTGGCGGCATTGTCGGCACGGAAAGGCATTGTTAAATGCCCATTGTAATATGGCTGGCGGTGTCTGATAGACACCGCCATCATATACAACCCTTTTCCGCACCGGTCGCAAGGCGACCAGGGCATAAAAGCGGCAGACGGAATTTCCGTCCGCCCCAGACCCCCCAGCCATGTTAAGATATCGGGGGGTCTTTGCAGCAAGGATGGCAGGCGGATCGCCATCCCATCGTGGGAAGGGACCGCCTGCCATAAGGGCGGGGGTCCAGTGGGGGGTATTCGGATGCGCCCACCACAGTGGCGAGTGCATCCCGTATTCTTAACAGCCTGCCACAATGCTAAGAATACTTCTTGTGCATTTCAAAGCACAACGTGACAGGCACCGCGCGGTGCCTGCCATGTTGTTCCTTGAAATGCAGGGGGGTACCATAGGTACCCCCATGTGCACAACCCACCCCCCCAGGGTCTCTGGGGGCCCGTAACGTGCCCCTGCAGGGAGACTCCGCATGCCTTTCCGTGGCGGCATTGTCGGCACGGAAAAGCATTGTTAAATGCCCATTGTAATATGGTTGGCGGTGTCTGATAAACACCGCCACCATATACAACCCTTTTCCACCCCGGTCGCAAGGTGACCAGGGCAAAAAAGCAGCAGACGGAATTTCCGTCCGCCCCAGACCCCCCAGCCATGTTAAGATATCGGGGGTCTTTGCAGCAAGGATGGCGGGCGGATCGCCATCCCATCGTGGGAAGGGACCGCCCGCCATAAGGGCGGGGTCCCACCCCCAGGTGACAACAACATGACTAGAGGACTGTGCAGCACAAACAGTTGAACTGCACATGAGCAACCATGGCTGCAAAACAAGACAAGAAAATCACATATATCCAATTTGGAGACTTTCCTGCGTGGCACATAGGTCCTGTGCACAAATCATCACCACAAAGCATAGTATACCAAATGAAGTGATGGGGAGACACACACACTGGCAACCCAGGGGGACAGCTGACATCAGAGTAAAGCAGTGTGTATGTCAGTAGTGGACAGGTGAGGAGTGCTACATACAAAAATAGATGGAGTGCAGACTCACAATGGGTAGGCATCAGAAGCACAGATAGGAGATGGTATGACTCCACACCCCACATACCATAATGGAGCTAAAAAAGCCCCAAGTGACAGCAATGCATGAGAGAGCGAGAGAGAGAGAAGAACTCTGTTTATTTAGACCTTAGTCTTTAAACCATCGGACAAAATTCAAAGCTCTATACAAAATCAGCTAATAGCAATGCATGAGAAAACCCACCCACAATGTCAGTGTGGCTGAGCAGGTATGCACAGTGAGTACAAACAGCATCAAGACACACATCAACATAAAACAACACTGACTTGCCAGTCACACTGTCTGCATACTCACAATTGCCACCAACAACAAGTAGGTGTCTACCAGACATGCAAGGACACACAAACACACTACACAGTGCACAACGTACAACTCCCACATGTGCACACAATCACAAGCACAGGGCTGACCAATCCAAATAAAAGGCACTCAACTCCTGGGTGACACATGTGTGCAGTTGAAATTGCAGATGCACACACACATCAACACTACTGACAAAGTCACCCCTTCACATTGCACACTTCTTGACCACACAAGTGCACACATTGAAATTTGCCCATGTGACTAGGATGCCTGGCAATCACAAGATGAGCATACACCAACACTGCTGGTCACACATCAAGAAAGATCACACAGACTTGATGACTGTGGCCAGCCAGCCTTAAATACTGTGGATAGAATCCCACTTTGTGCTGGCAGTGCATACAAACATGACATGTGTATAATATAGCTAACCTGACCAAATAGTGATTATGAAAACAGTAGTTCATCACAAACCAACAACATCCCACTCCCAAGCATCAGAGTGAAGAAGAACTGAAGTGCCTGTCACCTCTGTAAAACCCTGAAAAAAACGAAACAATCCATTGGCAATGTTGAAGTGGCATATGGAGCATGTAACAGAGTAAACCATACCCACACATGCAACCCTTTATTTAGCAAGGACATTGACAAGGCAGACAACAGGAGTAACTGTCTTTATTCACACATTACACAGATAGGCACCAAGAGCAGACAAGAGCAAGGCCAGTGGCCAGGACAAAGTGAAGATGAGGTACACGAGAACCTGTACAGGGAAGGGACAAGCAGCAGTGAACATCAAGGCCAGTGGCCAGTACACAGTGCAGATGAGGTACATGAGAAGCTGCACAGGGAAGGGGAAACAGAAGTGAACATCAATGCCAGTGGCCAGTCCAAAGTGTAGAGTAAGTACATGAGAAGCTACACTGGCAAGGGTCAAACAGCAAGGCCAGTGGCCGGTCCAAGGTGCAGAGTGAGTACATGACATCCTGCAAAGAGAAGAGGCAAATAGCAGTGAACATCAAGGCCAGTGGCCAGTCCAAGGTGCAGAGTAGCTACATGAGATCCTTCACAGGGAAGGGGCAAACAGCAGGGAACATCAAGGCCAATGGCAAGTCCAAGGTGCAGAGTACGTACATGAGAAGCTGCACAGGGAAGGGGCAAACAGCATGGCCAGTGGCCAGTCCAAGGTGCAGAGTGAGTACATGAAATCCTGCACAGGGAAGGAACAAACAGCAGTGAACAGCAAGGCCAGTGACCAGTCTAAGATGCACAGTACGTACATGAGAAGCTACACAGGGAAGGGGCAAACAGCAAGGCAAGTGGCAAGTTCAAGGTGCAGAGTGAGTACATGAGATCCTGCACAGGGATGGGGCAAACAGCAGTGAACATCCAGGCCATTGGTCAGCACAAAGTGCAGATGAGTACATGAGATCCTTCACAGGGAATGGGTGAGACTGTACCCTGCCATGTTCAACACAGTCAGGGGTAACAATGGGCAGTCCAGTCACTGCTGTGGGAGAGACAGGTGTGTGAGGGGGACTTTCACTCAGACTTGGCTGTCAGTCAGACTGGGAGGTGGCTGAGTGTCGGGGACAGTTGAAGGACTGGACCTGGGAGAGAGAAGCCCAGCTGAGGTAGACATATAAGTGGCTTTGGAAGCCGAAAGGCTGCTTGGACTCGGTGGTGTGGTTTCAAGTGGAGGTGGAGTCATGCTGCCGTGAGATACAGTGTGGATGGGAGAATGTGGAGGGGTGGCTTTCCACCTCTTTGGGACTCGATAGGCAAGAACTGTATTGGTATGAGTGGTAAGTGGGGCGGGCATAACAGGCACACTCTCTACCAAAGCTGCATCAGGTGCAGCTGGTGGCCCTCCCTCTGGGGACTTGCTGGATCCAGCGGTACGCTTGGCCTTTCCTTGCCTTTTCCCCTCCATTCCCTGTTTACCAGGTGTACCCCCTATAGTGGCCTCCTTTCCCTGTTGAACAGGGCTCTGGATGGGAGTTGAGGTTGTGGGTGAATCACCCATGGAGCTCTTTTTATGTTTACTCTTAGCAGGCACTAGCTTTTCAGCGGGCACAGCAACTGTCTGCTTGTCTTTGCAAGATGCTTTTGGGACAGGAGAGTCCTTGGCTGGGGATGCCTCTGAGGCATGTGAGCCTGAGGCCTGCTTCTTGGCTTTATGGTCCTGGGTGTCGCCTGAAGGGCTTTTGTCTTTGCGCTTTGGGGTGGCTTTAGTTTTCTGTGGGGATGGTGTCTGTGCCCTGGACTGCTTGTGCTGCTGCTGTTATGTGCTGCATGTGCTGTATCTTGCCCTTGAGGTCTATGGTGTGTGGCCACTATCCAAAGGGACTGGGTCTGGACTCTGAGATGGTGCCAGTTGAATGGCTGCCCTCACTGCGGAGAACAAAGACTGGACAGTCCGGTGTAGCCCACCCACGTCTGAATGAATGTCCTCCATGAAAGCATCAATCTGTGCCAACTTTTTGTTGTGTTCTAGGATGCATTGATGAGAGTTTTCTGGCCCACACACAGCTGGCACAAAAAGTCCAGAGACTAAGCACTGATGGCAGCAAGGGGGACAGGGAGCAAGGGCAGTGGTGCCTGGGGTGGAGGACACTCTTCCCTTCCTACTGGTGCAAACACGGGCAGCAACAGTGGAAGTAGCAATGAGGGTGGGCACTGGACGCTGTTGATAGAAGAGGAGGCAAAATCCCCATTCCCTGTGCCCACCAACATAGATGCATCACAGCTGGCATCACATGATGTTGAGGTTGGTGTCCTTTGTCCATTCCAGGTGTCTCTTGGCCCGTTTTAGATGGGATACTATGGGACGCTGTTAAGTTGCAGATGCATGGACCTACAGAGGTCATAAATGTCCCAAATGTACCGAGAGTTTCAATGGGGGATGTAATTAAACTAAATATACGTTCTGATGATTGGGATGTTCAAGCCGTAGAGGCTTTGTTTTCAGATTTGATGTCCTTAGTTGCTGAGCCCACTGTGGAATCCCGGGACACCCGCTGAAGTCTGCTACTATGATGTGCATGGGAGGACACGTCGTGTGGGGGAGCATACTTTCAGTCTCCTGAAGTCACGTTTCCGTTGCCTGGACAAGACCGGAGGTGCACTGATGAACTCGCCCAAGAAGGAGTGTCAGATTGTAGTTGCATGCTGCATGCTCCACAACCTGGCCTTGCGCAAGGAGATCCCCCTGCTCCTGAATGCTGATGAGCAGCCAAGGCCGTCGTCTGCAAACCAACCCATTTCCAGTGACGAGGATAGTGGAGAGGTGTTGACCGCTCATCAACCGCTACTTCACCTGAAGGTGAGTGACAATGTGCAACTGAACCATTGTCTGCAAAGATGTTGGTGTTGCTGCAGATGTGGTGGGGAGGACAATGGGGTCCTGGGACCTGTTGCACCCCGGCACACCAGATGGGCCGGCTGCGAGCTCCGCGTCTGCGAGTTCCAGTGAGTTCTCATCCGAGAGTCGATGTTCTGGGGGGGATTGGCTCTGCAGGTTGCTGTTGTTGTTCTCTGCAGTCGTTCTTGGTCACCTGTGGACAGAGGGGATATGGTCATTGAAGTGCACCCCTCAAGCTTGGTGTTAGATGTATCTTATTCACAGGTTATACACTACACAGTTTACTAGTTATCAAATTTTTTGTCTGCACACTACTGTGCATCCTGAAATGATGTGGAGGTACATGCATTACTTATCCATGGGGTGACATGTCAATACATACCATGCCCCAGATACATATTTTGTGATTACAAGGACATGTTGTCACCTGACGACTTGCGTCACAACGACTTTATGTGAAGCATCTTGCTGTGACAGTTACATTTGCTTAGCTGTCTGCCCACTGTAAGTGGGAATTGGATCTGTGTGAATTTCTTTTGGATGAGAGGCCTTGTGTTGTCATGTGGCACCATGTAGTGTGAGAGGAATGTCCATGTGCATTCACTGTCTACTTATCTGTTCTTTTGTCAAATTTAGCTTTCAACTGTGACACATCTGTGTGTGTGTGTGTGTGTGTGTGTGGTGGAGGGCTCCGTCCTGCTCAGGGATGGGACAAGCGAGCAGGAGATGGCTACCTACCTGTTAGTTTGAAGTGAACAATGCAATGGCTGCCACATGCATCTTGGTGGGAGGGAGTGCTCCTTCTTGATGAGCTGGGGAACAAGGGGGCTGGGTAGGAGTTGTAGTGCAGGCCTCCCACCCCCCAAACAGCCCTCCCTGGGAAGATGGCTACCTACCTGTTAGTTTGAAGTGTAAAATGCAATTGCTGCCACATACATCTGGGTGGGAGGGAGCCCTCCCTCTTGATGAGCTGGGGAGCAAGGGGCATGGTGGGAGTAGTAGTGCAGGCCTCCCATCCACAAACAGTGCAGCCTTGGAAAATGGCAACCTACCTGTTTGCAGTTTACAATGCAATGGCTGCCAAATGCATCTGGGTGGGAGGGAGTACTCCATCTTGATGAGCTGTAGAACAAGGGGGAATGGTGGGAGTAGTAGTGCAGGCCTCCCACCCACATACAGTGCAGCCTTAGGAAATGGCTACCTACCTGTTAGTTTGAAGTGAACAATGGAATGGCTGCCACATGCATCTTGGTGGGAGGGAGTGCTCCATCTTGATGAGCTGGGGAACAAGGGGGCTGGGTGGGAGTAGTAGTGCAGGCCTCCCACCCACAAACAGTACAACTTGGAAAATGGCGGCCTACCTGTAATTTTGGTTGGTGTGCGACCATGGCTGCCACATGCTTCATGGTGGGAGTTGAGTACCACATCCTTCTTAGGGGTGGGACAGGGGGGCTAGTGTGAGTTGTTGTTCAGGCCTCCCACCCCCAAACAGCCCTCCCTGGGAAGAAGGCTACCTACTTGTTAGGTGAGGGTGAACCATACAATAACTGCCAACTGCTACGGGGTGGCTGTGAAGTGCTACATCCTGCTCAGGGGTGAGACAGAGGGGCCTGGTGGGAGTGATACTGCTGTCCTCCCATCCCCAAACAGCCCTACCTGGGAAGATGGCTACCCAACTGTTAAGTGAGGGTGAACGATACAATGGCTGCCAACTGCTTCTGGGTGGGTGTGGAGTGCTCCATCCTTTCCAGGGGTGGGACAGGGGGCCTGATGTGAGTTGTTGTGTTGGACTCCCACCCACAAACAGCCCTCCCTGGGAAGAAGGCTACCTTCTTGTTAGGTGAGGGTGAACCATACAATAACTGCCAACTGCTTCGGGGTGGCTGTGAAGTGCTACATCCTGCTCAGGGGTGAGACAGAGGGGCCTGGTGGGAGTGATAGTGCAGGCCTCCCACCCCCAAACAGCCCTACCTGGGAAGATGGCTGCCCAACTGTTAGGTGAGAGTGAACGATACAATGGCTGCCAACTGCTTCTGGGTGGGTGTGGAGTGCTCCATCCTTCCCAGGGGTGGGACAGGGGGCCTAATGTGAGTTGTTGTGCAGGACTCCTACCCCCAAACAGCCCTCCCTGGGAAGATGGCTACCTACCTGTTAGGTGAGGGTAAACCATGCAATGGCTGCCAACTGCTTCTGGGTGGGCGTGGAGTGCTACATCCTGCTCAGGGGTGGGACAAGGGGCCCTGGTGTGAATTGTAGTACAGGCCTCCCACCCCCAAACAGCCCTCCATGGGAAGATGGCTACCTACCTGTTAGGTGAGGGTGAACCATACAATGGCTGCACATGCTTCTGGGTGGGAGGGAGAGCTCCATCCTGCTCAGGGCCGGGACCGGGGGCCTGGTGTGAGTTGTTGTGCAGACCTTCCACCCCCAAACATCCCTGTGTGGGAAGATGGCTACCTACCTGTTAGGTGAGGGTGAACCATACAATTGATGCCAATTGCTTCTGGGTGGGTGTGGAGTGCTACATCCTGCTCAGGGGTGGGACAGCAGGGCCTGGTGGGAGTTGTAGTGCTGGTTGCCTGGACACATACACACCTGTAATTATGGCAACCTTTGGGTGATTCAAATACAGTGGATGTTACATCTTTGAGACCTGTGTTGGGTATTGTGGTGCATATGAATGTACTTGGGCCAAGGAGATGTAGCTTTGTAGTTGTGCAAGACAGTACGTGGCAGTGTAATGGTTTAAATTTGTTTGTCCTTACCAGCCTACACTCCCCCGGCTATTCCTGTGAGACTCTCTGGATGAAGAATGGAAAGCACTTTCTCCTCCCATGCAGTGAATGTTTTGGGTGGGGTTGGAGGGCAACCACCAGTCCTCTGAGCCGGTTCATGGTTCTTGTTCTTCTTCTGTTTGACAACCCTCTTTCGGTCATGCCATCGCTTCATACTTTCATTTTTTGAACGTGGGGTGGTCCCTACTGCATTGACCTTCTTGACCGTCCTTGCCCATATTTGTGCTCTTGTGGCTAATGGTTTCTGTTGGACCAGGCTACCAAACTCTTGAGGTTCTACTCTGATTATCTCATCTACCATGACTGACAACTAACTCTCTGTGAATTTGGGCATTTTCTGTGGTGCCACGGTGTGTTATGTGCTAATGTTTTGGTGTGCAGTTGTGAGGGTGGTGGGGGTGGTGTAGGTGGTGTGTGTTGTTGCGCTGGTGTGATGTGTGCAGGTTTGCATCTCCTTTGTCCTCTGGTATTGTGCCCTTCAATTGTGGAGTATTGCAAAGGATTCTGGTCAGGGAAGGGGCTGGTTTTATCCTCAGTTATGTGGGTGTATCAAGATGGAGTATTGCTGTCAGGTGTGTGGTGTGGGTTGTCCTGGGAATGGTGCTTTTTGAATTGGCCTTGGGGGTGAGTGCTTGGGATGTGTTTGAGAAGCAAGGCCAGTTTCATGTGTGCACTTGGTGGCCTTGTTGTGATTTTTTTAGGTTGACCACCATTTTTTTACGGAGCGTCCGCAGCGATGACTGTGCTATAGGCCTTCTGCCAGCTCTCCCATTCATCACTGTCTCCGAACGCGGTGGTCGGACACAGCAGAACGTACCGCAGTCATATCGGAGATATCCTAATTTTCCGTGCGGTCTCTCCCCTGTCCTGGCGGTGGTTTGGTGTGTTTTCGCCACGGATCCGACCGCCACAGATGTATTTTTGCCTTCTCTGCCCGCTACGGGCAGTCTTTGGTGGACTAGTTTGGGGACGGTTGATTCTACTAAGACCGCTGGTTTTGCAGCTGTACTGGCAGACAGTTGATTTCCGCTACCATGGCGATTGGGGTGGTTTTCCGACCGCCATCCTAATAGACCCCTATGTGTCCATCAGCTTCCCTAATTTAATATTAAGTGGAGTGAGAATAGTAAATTATATATGTGTAGTATAGAGCACATTACTTGAGTTAATACTATTTTTTGTAGAAATATTACATTATATATGTTTATAGGTCAGTGATTTTAAAATATTTATATAATCTATGGTGGTAATGTGTATGTATAATACTTTATTTTATATTTACAATTACTATAATTATAACAAAATATTTTGAAAAGGCATATTAGTTATAAAATTGTACATTGCATTAAAATATACATTTTAGGAAAATATTTAATAACAATAAATTCATAGGAAAATAATCAGACTTGTACATTTTTAAATGATCTTTATTTTCTAATAATAAGATAGTTACAGAAAAAAAATGTTTATTAAGGGAATATCATACACATGAAGAAACACACAAAATAAATACAGTATTTTATTTTTGTTACACAAAGTATTTTGGATATATGTTTATTTTATATATTGTATTTTTGAACGTACATATTTTTAACATTGATATATTTTATGATACAGGTATTTATCTTTTGTAACAGAAAACATTTTTTGGTATTTTTGTTTACAACATTTTTGAAACACTGGTTAATTTTGTAACATAATTATACAGTTCATTTTGGCATATTTAACAGTTAATAATTAAGTAAATATTGTGTTAACATTAAAGAAAATAAAATAATACAGATTTATTCAAAACATATTTACATTTTAAGTCATTAACATTTTTTTACATGTCGTATATATTTTTATGTAATATTAATAATGCATGACATATTAATAATATTAATTATTACATTGTTCCATTTTATATGAATATGTTTTTGAAGAGGTAAATTTTTATATAATATTTGAATATTTTTTTAAAGCATTGCAAATAATACAAATAAATAAGTAATTATAATATTAATGAATATATTTTATATTAATTATTATCATTTTACAATGTAGAAAACATGTTACATTATTTTTAACATTTAAGCACAATATTCTAATGTTTTTAGAAAATATACAAGTAATGTTTTTACATTAATTTCTATCTTTTTATTATTTAAGCAGCCATATTTGTTTTAGAGGTATTATTTCTAACTGTTGTTTTGGGTTGTTTCGGAGGGGATAAGCTCATGGTTAGGAGCTGCGTCGCGTTGAGGAAGTAAGTGTAATTTTCTTTAATAAAACTAAGGGGTCCATTAGGATGTTGTGCTGTGTCACCACCGCGGTGCTGGCGGGGTGGAAAAACGCCTTTTTCCGCCTGCGAGCAGCAGAACTCACGTCCGCTAAATTAGTATAGCAAAACATAGGTCATTTCCCGTCAGCCGCGGAGCGAAGCGCACCGCCATCAAAGTGCGTCCACCACCGCGGCGGTGGGAGCCAATGGAGACTCACCGCCGGGCTGAATGACGTCTGCACCGCTCCACAAATTAGGATGGGTCAAACAGGCAGACGCATCGCAGCGGAGACACCGCCCATCCAGACACGGCGGAAACTCGATAGCGGAGCGCAATTGCACAGACCCGGTTGTCACCACCCAGTCATGAACGCCATGGACCCAGCCCTACATATGCATCCGGTCATGTACCTGCTACTGCACTACCATCAACTGGGCTGCCGCGGACGCCACCGCAGGTATGCTAATACACAAATACAACACACGGGCTGACACAGGGTCCAACTCCACCACAGACACCCTGCTGGAGGTCACAACACATCCACAAGGGCACCCCTACATCACCCACCTGACAACAAGTCACCCCTCTGCATCACACATTGACAGTGAACTAGCAACAACGTCAGGCTCCCGATCGCGTCACCACAGCGGTCAACACATGCGCACAATGCCCAAGGCAAGGCCACAACAAGACATGGGCAGGACACAGACACCACAGGGACACACCACCGCCAACCACACATCAACACACCCCAGCAATTCACAGGCCAGGTGCCCATCCTGGGTTCCACCATGCACAGCAACAAGCACAGGAACAAGCAAGCACAATACACACCCTGCACCACACTACAGACAACCAGGGAGACAGCCACTGCAGCACTGGCTGACAAGGAACACACAACACCTGTGCCTCACACACTGAAGGCTGACAATACTTCACAGCACATATACTCACAAACAAACCCACACCCTTGCTGTATCCACAAACATAACACACACACACAGGGTAGCCTTAACAGATGTCGGCACAAAACTACACACAAACACCACAGGAACACACATACAACCCCAACACAAGCAGACATACCCTGCCAGCCAAACTGTGGAAATGTAATGGGAGTACAAACACAACATCACTGCACAACATCATCACTCACCAACAAAGCACACACAACATACCACAAATCACACAAGAATTGCTCCTTCACAGACCTACAATGCCACTTCAAACAACCCATACATGTACATGCAAGCACAAATCTACAAACATCACAGGACATCAGGGGATGCACATCAGGCAATGCCAAGCACACACACCCACAACACTGTATGCACAACAGGCAGTGTGTGCACAACAAGCACAACAGCCACACCCAGACATGACTGACACAACCTCAACACACAACACAAATCAGCACCGCACACAAACAACAGCACACCCAGGAAGTGAAGATACACCACAGCCCACACACAGACACCCAACACAACAACAACAGGATGCACCACTCTGGGATACAAGAGCACAACCAGCTACACCAGAGCACTGGGCAGCATACACAGCTCAAGTGCACAAGGGCAATCCACACTGATGAATAGCACATGAACATCACACTTAAAACAATGAGGCCATGTCCAGAGTGTAACAACACTCTTGGCCCAAAATGTACACCGCAAGGCACAGTCTCACAAATGAAGGTATTGGATGCATTGGAACTGACAGGAGTAACACGGAGAACTTCAGGAAATTACACTTGAAACCCCTGAGGAAGGGTCACACATATGACCCAAAATGCATTGGATAATGTAATTTTCTGTTAATTAACATGGATATATCGTTGAATATGGAAAATGGAAACCAGAAAAGGAATTAATACAGAATAAAAATTTGTTCGGAAGAAGAAAGAGTTGAAGTGGTTAATATTTGAAAGAAAATGATGAAACGTTCAATGAGACTTTTATGTTCTTTGTAAAGTGCACTCATCCTTTGGAACAGAATTCTTCTGCACTACATATCATTGCAAATTTTGATGGCCCCTGAGGCAAGGAGCCAGGATGGAGTAGCACCGAGAGTTGAAAAAGGCAGCAGAGCAACAGGGCCAGTGTCCATGGCACAGGGGAGACTCCAACACAGCAGAGCAACAGGGCCAGTGTCCATGGCACAGGGGAGACTCTAACACAGCAGAGCAATAGGGCCAGTGTCCAGGGCAGGTGGCACAGCAAGTACATGAGCGGCTGCACAGGGGAGACTCTAATACAGCAGAGCAACAGGACCAGTGTCCGGGGAGGGTGGCACAGCAAGTACATGAGAAGCTGCACAGGGGAGACTCCAACACAGCAGAGCAACAGGGCCAGTGTCCGGGGAAGGTGGCACAGCAAGTACATGAGAGGCTGCACAGGGGAGACTCCAACACAGCAGAGCAACAGGACCAGTGTCCATTGCACAGGGGAGACTCCAACACAGCAGAGCAACAGGGCCAGTGTCCGGGGAAGGTGGTAAGGCAAGTACATGAGAGGCTGCACAGGCAAGGGGAGAGCTGCAGTGAACGACAAGGCCAGTAGCCAGGGAGAAGTGCAGAGTCAGGGCATGAGAAGCTGCTCAGGCAAGGGGAGAGCTGCAGTGAACGACAAGACCAGTGGCCAGGGAGAAGTGCAGAGTCAGGGCATGAGAAGCTGCACAGGCAAGGGGAGAGCTGCAGTGAATGATAAGGCTGTCATGGAGATAGGCTTTGCCGTCACACTGTGTTAAGTTAGTACGAGCTTATTAGAAGTTTAAACGCCATTTTTCCTTTCTGCTGCTTCTGCACACGCCACATATTGTTAATAATGCTTCGAGCCTAGTAGAATATTTTGCTTCACACGAGAATATTATGTTTTCCTATTGTATCAGCTTTGCTTGGTAAGCTATGTCTGAACAGTGTGTGCCGAGGCCTTCAAGGTTATTTCAACACAGTGGTTGTTGTTCGGTTTGATCAGCACACGTCCTAGACATAGCATATATGCAGCTGTGGCCAACTCTGTTTTTGGCACGTTTAATAATGCACTGCGCAGTGCATGCACACACACTTGATGAATATTCGCATGCAGAGAGCTGGTGTAGAAGATGATGTGTTCCCTTTCTACTAAGACCAAAGGTATGGGTCCGCCCTTCTAAGACCCAAAGAGACCTTCTGTAGATGTAATATAATATACTAGCAAGGGAGGGTAAGACTGAGGTGTCATTTAGCCTTCTTCCCTTTAGCATTTTAACATGCTTTCTCTGTTTGTATTTTATGGAATAGTAATTATGCTGATAACCTTGTTGCTGATAATATGTTTGCTTGTATTAGCTAAGATACTGCGCCTGAGAACACGGCATTAGAAATAAATATTTCAAACTTGCACGTGTCTTCATTTACTCCTCGTTCTGGACTGGTATGTTAGTATAATGAAAGAGTGTTCATGTGTTCCACGTTACCTGAGGTGTTCTAAGTCCATGTTCTGGGTTGTCTAATCATTGGGGGTATGGAGGAACCAATGAAACACTGATTGCTAGTCTGGTAGGGGATTTAGATACTAAGGTGAGTTTTGGTACACCCTAATTCACTGATATAAATGGGAGTGGAAAGTATCTTGATGCTATTGTCTACTATGGCACGGACATTTTCTAAGTTGGCTTGATCAATTTGGCGCAGACAGAAGGCAGCCTCCATCTGCGAAAGTTTCCAAATGTCATTGTAAGCGGCATAAATACATCTCTTAGATCTAGGATTCCTAGGTCCTAATATGAAATCAGCCAGATTGATGTCATTCAACAAGAGTGAAAGATGTTGTTTCACTGATGCCAATGTTAAATGTTCCAACCATTGTTGGCATCATTTACCCACCGAGTATATAGTGATCGAATGTGCACTGGGATAACTATGATCAGGTCTAGTCTGAATGTAACCAGGTGTAACATTATAAAAAGGCAATTGGTATGCGTTTGTATTTGTTTGCCAAACCAACCACCCAGAAAATCAATTTCAGAAACATTGAAAGTGCCATTCCGAAGCAACGCTTGCAGTGCCTCAATA
Organism: Lissotriton helveticus; assembly: GCF_964261635.1. Lineage (NCBI taxonomy): Eukaryota > Metazoa > Chordata > Amphibia > Caudata > Salamandridae > Lissotriton > Lissotriton helveticus. Next base: position 35,284,652 of record NC_136064.1, on the reverse strand, counting down.
GTAAAATGTGTTTGTGTGCGTCAATTGTCATATTCCGCTAAGGACGGAATGGATGGGTATTTACATTTTTGACAGTTGCCAGGCAAAAACAAGTGGTCTGGCACACTGTATGATTCAAAAGTAAAATCTTAGCTGGTATCAGGCAGGCACGATGTAAAGCCTCAGTTCCTTGAACCTGCCAAGGCTTTGTGCCCAGATTGATTTTAAATCAACGGTCTCTTTCCAGCGATCATAACCCTCTGTAGCCAACTTTGTTCTAAACAAGTCGGCATGAATAAATTTAGTGTGGGTTAACATAAATTTGGATGATGAAGAGAATTGAAGTTTAAAAAAATACAATTTCGGATAAGATATGTCATAATCTGTAAAATATGTGAATTTATCTGTAAGAGTTTTAAAACTCTCCTATACGGGAGTAGGATGATGTTCCCATTGTGTATAATTAAAAACAGGTCTTATTATGTTTGTTTTGTGTAAAAAATGATGGCCATAATGTTGATAACAAAATAGATCCCCATAATTGGCAGAACTTAAATACAACTCTTCTTTATCAACAGCAGCATAATATTTTAAATTAGAAATAATACATGTACTGCTTGTACATCCCAATCATAACAATGTATGTCTGTGTCACCACAATTTCTAGAGAGACGCAAAGCACCTATGGTACTCTAAGTACCTCGGTCAGCCCGTGGATTTCAAAGGCTACTTTGTCCTAAATGATGCCATCTGTTACTGGGAATGCTGAAATGTTCACAAGTGTCTGATCATGTTTCATGATATGGGACGATGTATGAGGGGCCAGAATTCCATCCACCAAGTTTACAGCAGAGTATTTTGGCAAATAGTGACCATTGATGAGTAAAAAGAAAACTGCCACAAATCCAATCGATATGAAGTGGAAAATCAGGATAAGCATCAACCAAATGTAGGTCTGTGGAGGGACCAGGTAAGTCCTTTTGAGCCAAGAGAAGAAAATAATTAATTTAGTTCGTGGATCTGCCAAACTAGATGTTGATGGGGACGAGTAAGAAGAGAGGCAGGAATGTTCTCCATATTACCATTCGTAGGTCGATCAATCAGAGGTGGAAGTGCTGATTCTGCCTGATGTTGTCGAAGCCAGTTTGGCACCTCACTCACTGACACATCAGCATGATAGGTATACTCAACATGAATTAATCAATCAATCAATCAATCATATATAGTGAAGGATAGGGGTCGGACGGGTGAAAGATCATTTACAATGCCCATCACTCTCTTAGTTGCACTAGGACCAGTAGAAGATGATGAAGTCAGTGGATCTAATGAAATTACGATTCACAAAACTGCAGGCATGACACTATTTAGAATCGGTCACACGGTGTAACTTGACATTGTCTACTGAGATGTAGCTGTTGTCTTTGCGACAGGTAAGATGAATGTACATGTACCCTTCAGTCCAAGCACTTGAACCGGTGCACGATAAGAGGGACCAAATTCTTTTTTTTCTCCAGCTTTTCTCACACCAGATCCCCAAATTTAGGAAGCCAACCGGCAACTGGAATCAGTACTGCTGCATCAGTGGAAGAGGGTGAATGTTCAGTTGGATAACTGTCCCATGTCTTTTGTAGATCCTGTAACACAGTAGAATGATTATCTACGTCAAAAGTTGCGGCATCCACAACAATGTTTAGACCATCAAGGTCTGACACTAACATTTTAATGCCAAAGAGCAATTCGTATGAGGTCCACCCACCCAGAGATCTTCTAGGGAGATTACTAAGTGGACGTTGAACCCCATACAAGAGGCCCAGCCAGTTCCTGCTAGCACCTAAGACTCTAGCTGTCAAGGATTGCTTTAAGTCACGGTTAATCTGCTCCACAATTGAATTGCCCTTGGGCCTGTATGGAGACAAAAACTGCACCAGCACCCCCAAAGACTTCATTGCTTCATTGTACACCCTAATAGCAAATGCTGGACCTTGGTCAGAATGGAAGGAGCCACAGGCAAACGTCCCGACAAAGACACGCAAATCCCTGATGACATTTCGAGGGTCAGCACTGCATTGTGGCCAAACCCAAACGAATCTAGTGCACGAATCAACTGCAACACATATACACTTATACACAGTATCAGAAGAAAGAGGACCGCAGTGATCAAGATAGATACAGCCAAAAGGTTAATTAGAAATACACAGCTGTGTCTGCAGTGGGCATGTGACCATGGACGGCTTGATTTGCTGACAAATGTCACAAGAAAGTACATAATTACGGGTCAGTTTATATAAACCACTCCACCAATAACGTTGCTGTGAAATGGAGACTGTCACTGAAGCACCGGCATGTGCTGACGCTATGCCTTCATGTGCGACTTTGATCAAAACAGGTCTGCGGTCCAAGTTGGGAATCATCGGATCCCCAACCAAAGGAATCATAGCATTAGAAACCTGTTCAGGAATTATGTGATAATAGTATTTCGAAGGGAAACCCTGAGGATAAGCAGTTCCCTCCCTACTGCTGCCAAAATCTCATAATCTTTTTAGTTATGGACCTTGTAACTGCTGCTACGGAACACATGGCTACTACAGACTTGGCTGCTTCATCAGCCAAAGGATTACCAAGAGCATGTGCTCCCACACGCTGATGGCCAAAGTACAACATGTGTGAGGGGCAGACGTTGTTTAAGGTCAGCCAATCAAACCTGAACCCAAAGCCTTTTATGCCTAATTGCCGCTGCCTTTAAAGTCTCAAGACCAAAAGTTTTCATTAAAAGACTGGACAAAGTAATAGGAATCGCACACAATAGGAGTATTCCCATTTAGATTAGCAAACTCGAGAGCAAGTACAAGAGCACGCAGCTCCTCTAATTGTGCCGTACAGTCTCCAAGCACCTGAATGTGCACAATGGAAGACTTACACTCTTCATTAACAATTGAGCCAGCAAAAATGGCACAAGCTGCAGAATAAGCGTGTTAGTAATCTGTGGCTGGTTGAGCCGAGCCATCGGTATAAATGATGCAGTCTTACTCGTGAAGAGGAAGCAGAGACAAGGGAACAGGATAAACGTGTTCATACTGTAAAAACTACTGTGTCTGAAGTGCAAGATCAAAGATAAAAGTGATATCAGTCGAAGTCAAAGTAGCAGCCTATTGTATCCAACGGGGGTGTTGTGCCTTTGAGTTATATACACTCGCCTTAGACATGGCTTCCAAAGCAGGGAAGAGTATAACCATAAGAATGCATTTGCCTTGCACCAGTGAGCATTCTTTTGAATCGCCATCTGTCCTGTTCAACAGTTGAAAAATGCATTTCTGCAGCAGTGTACAAATGTGATTTGTATGCAATAGGAATTGTGTACCCCTCATTGAATGTCAAGTAAGTGAAACCCACAGTCCCTGAAACAATATGTATTAACAGCTTTGTGGTGTTATCATGCATCAACAAGTAGTTATTTGTAAGCAAGTCAGATTGCAAAGAATGTAGGATAGAGGAATGTTCTGGAAGCCAGCTCGCAGAAGAAAAAGTTGGTTATATCAACGCATACAGATGTTTGATACTCTAGGCATAATCGGGAATGTATGTGCTCCCGAAATTCAAAAATCCCAGCAAGGACTGCAGTTTTTTCAGTTTAGAAGGGGGTTGCAATTGTGCTTATTGCTGCAAGAATAGAGGGGCCAAACCCTTTCCTTCATTATTGTGCTTGTAGCCCAAAAAGAGTTCTGCCAAAAGGGCGATGTGCGATTTTGCTAAATGTAATTTATATCCATAGTCGGCACAGGACAAAATAATTCTATTGACTTGGACTAGATGCGGCATAAGATCATCGCCCATCTGATAAATTTCATCCACGTACAAGAACGCATCTTTGTCTATGTCGTTCAACAAAACACAATACGTGCCGCAAATGCCCCGAGCTGTTCTTATACCCCATAGGCAAACGCAAATTTTTTTTCTGATTCCCGACGACAGTAAATTCTGTCAAGTCACAGCTCTCAGGAGCAAGATTGTAACTATAGAAACCATTGGAAATGTCAAGTGTAATTTTGTATTTTTTACGAACACAATTGTTCACCAGCGCTGAGCAGTGTGGATTTTGCACTGCAAAAGTGCTACAATGACTATTCATATTTCCGTAATTCAATAAAATCCAATATGAACCAATGAACCATCAGGTTTTGATACCGGAAAGAGAGGATTATTCATCGGTAATATACATTATTCAATCACTCCTTGATACTATATCTGTGTTAGAATGTCACAAATGTGAGCGTTTCCTTCATGTATGATTGAATATTGTGGTTGTGGCTGTGGCATAGAACGTAGAGACATTTCATGAGCCTATGACTCAGCATCCCAACCCACCTGATTACGATACATCACCCTGGCAAAGGCCAGAGCCCACTCAGCTGCGAAAGCCTGTGCATGTTCCTCAGGGACGTAACATGAAAAACTTGGAAGTATTACATCCTCCCCTCTAGAAGCGGCGAACACAAATGGTGGAGGCAAATCTGCCTCCGCTAACAAAATGTTATATGAGGAAGTTAGATTTTCCCAGAAAACTGCTCTGATTGGACGCGGTATATCACTTTCAATTTGGAAAATAATTTCATAGAACCTATCCAGGAGGCAACCCGGGTATCAGCAATTTCTACTGTAATGAATGTTGTCACCTCCAGACAGGGCCACAGAGCCTCCCGCATTATGGTAATCTCTGCTGGACTGTCGAGCAAAGTCACTGCCCATGTCCAATCCAGGAGTCAAGTTCTCATCATCTGAGGCATACCTCGCTGTTAAAGCGGCAACTTTATCCTTTTGAAATGAGGGTCAAAAACGAGGTAGATCCTCTTGTTTTCCTTTATCGTCAAACTGTCAAGGCTAATCTCGGCACTGTGGTGCAGGCTGACTTTTGCCACGATCCTGGCGTTCTCATCCACCAACTTGAGAGCTTGATATGTCCTGTGAAGAATGAGGAGAACGCTGATCAGGGACTTGAAATCTATCAGGACTCTTAAATTTTGCGCGGTCGCGCAAGTCATAAGTGTGCTCAGAAAACTCAGGTGTTGGTGAACCAGCACGCAAACCTTACTCTGCTGTTGCTGCCCCTGTTTTATATTCTTCCAGTTTTTTTAGGAAAGAACGGACACCCATCTTTATCAGTCTGGGCTTTTTGTTGAGATTGAGATTGAGTTTGTGTTTGAGGAAAAGTTTGAGGAAAAGGCTTAACTCCCAGATTATTGTGGCCTATAGTCTTATAAGCTTTTGCGATAATCTTTGGTAATTTGCGTGACTTGTCTGCATCAAGGAGAGCCTCCAAGAGGTTTGCCACTTGAAAGCTTACATCATCACCCTTGACCTTGGCAAGGGTTATATCAGCAACCACGTCGAACACCCCCAACAGTCTCATCCCCAGCTCAACAACTGCTTTGTCTCCGTGTTCATCTTGAACGCGCTTTATAACGGAGGGGAGCACGGTCATGGAGGGAGTGCCGAAACCCTTCAAATGTACCGGTGGATTTTCTTTTCTCACCAGATCAACGAGATCCCTGTGGCTGCGATCGTCGATCCCCTCGGGATACGTTACATTTTGTACTATTGTGTAAATATTTTTTATTACCCAGAAAATGTTTCCTTCAGCCCTTGTTAAAAAGCCTTATGTTTGGGAATGCCAAAGTGGCCCTCTTGCATTTACAGTTGCTACCCATCCCTCTTACACTCTGTGCAGTGTTAAGTTTCTTGCGGGCCGCTTATAGATTTTGACTATCAAGAATCGATTGATTTTGGGTAGCTTGTTTTTACTCATTTGTTTTATTCAAAAATGTTATTGCGTTTCAGTATGAATTGTTTGCTTATTTATTAAATGCTGTAATGCATATTTTATGGTTGCTTCGCATCCGAATAAAGAAAAAAAAAATTATATATATATATATATATATATTTATTTTCAGCAAAGAACTCTTCAAAAGAGACAACGCCGCACACCACTTCGATAGTTGATTTTTAGTTTATTTTCTGTAGGTTCCCCACCTACGTGTTTCGGACAAACAACTGTCCCTGATCACGGTTACAAAGAGTTCCTTGCTGAAAATACTAATCGCGAGGGTGTCCTGAACCTTGCCGCCAGCACCAGCCACTGTTGCTCCTCTCATCTTGGGACATTTGCTAGTACCATATCGCCAGTAGGTATATATAGTTAGAATTGTTTTCCATAGGGAAATCGCAACATTCTATTGGGAATAACTTTGACGCCGATTAAGGAATCTTCCTGAAATTTTTCTTAACTTTGCCTCGCGGCGCTCCGCTCCTTCCCTGAAAGTTTGGGGGGGATTCGTCAAGCGGGGGCCGAGATAAAAGGGGGTCCCAAAACGTGTTTTCCCCATGTTCATTTCCATAGGGCGGTTGGACTCACTTTTAGCCCGAATGGCTGAATGGTTTTCCACCAAACTTGGCAAAATTGTAGGGACTGGTAGCCCGATGTGCCTTTGCTATGTCTCAAGATATGTGCTCCAGTGGTTTTTATGAAAATGTACTTTGAAAAAATATATATTGGGCTACATTGGGAGCCCAAATGTAGCCCAATGTAGCCCAATGTAGCCCAATGCCGCCCAATGTAGCCCCAAAGATGGCCACCAGAGACAAAAAAAAACAAATGTAGCCCAAATATCAGCCAGATGTAGCCCAACTATAGCCCAATGACAGAATGTCCCAGAGTGTTCTAAAGAACAACTAGAGCGCTAACAGTCTTACTTATGACAAAAGTATGGCACACCTGAAGTCATCTTGATTGGAATAAAGTGTTAACACTTAAAACATTTAATTTGCAAAGGAACAAAATGAGGGGGTTCATTTTGCCATAGAAATTATGATTAGTGCTGACGAAAGAAAAATTTGGGCACATTTTGAGTGACTTCTCAAATCCTCTAATATTTCATTTAAAAAATTCTGATATGCAGTCTCCCAAGATGGCCACCAGAGACAAAAGAGCCCAAATGTAGCCCAAATATCAGCCAGATGTAGCCCAACTATAGCCCAATGACAGAATGTCCCAGAGTGTTCTAAAGAACAACTAGAACGCTAACAGTCTTACTAATGACAAAAGTATGGCACACCTGAAGTCATCTTAATTGGAATAAAGTGGTAACACTTAATACATTTAATTTGAAAAGGAACAAAATGAGGGGTTTCATTTTGCCATAGAAATTTTATATATATATATATTCACTGAAAAAACCATAGGTTACACACCAGTTATAGTTAGGAATTAGCATTTAAAAAACCTTTGAAATTCACTGAAAAAACCATAGGTTTCACACCAGTTATATTTAGCTGGAAATTTTACTCGCATAAAACCATTGAAATTCCCACGTTATAGTTAGTTGGACTCACTATAACTTGCACGTCTGCAATGCAGTGCTGATGACGTCACATATTACATCACTCATGCATATATTTAAATATTTAAACATTACTCGCTAATATATGTGTTCACTAAGATACACTTAATAAGCCAGTTACACAATCAATTTTTTTTTTAAAAACACGGAAAAAACCCTAGGTTTCAGGCCTTATATAGTTAGGAATTAGCATTTAAAAAACCTTTCAAATTCACTGAAAAAACAGTAGGTTTCAGGCCTTATATAGTTAGGAATTAGCATTTAAAAAACCTTTGAAATTCACTGAAAAAACCATAGGTTTCAGGAGTTATATAGTTAGGAATTAGTTTTTAAAAAACCTTTGAAATTCACTCAAAAAACTATAAGTTTTAGTGGTGTTATAGTTAGCTGGACATTTTACTCATACAAAACCAATGAAATTGCTCCTATATAGTTAGTTGTACTAACTATATTTCGCGCACCCGCAATCCACTGCTGATGATGTCACATATTAGATCATTCATGACATGGTCAGTGACATCACTGATGACATCTTAAATGACATCACTGATGACATCATCCACGTGACAATCACATACACCTTTTCATACACTATTACAATTTTTCATCACTGTTTGTAAAATACAGAGTATCATATTTAAATCCATTGTCACAGCAATACAAGTATCTAAAAATCCACTCAGTGATTCATAGATGTATACACACATCTAATCACTTACCTATGGATTCACTCATACATGCTGTCAATGAACAATAGAACACTATCAAAAATACTTATACATCTATATCGACATTAAACAACAGCACGCATCCTATTCACATATGAAGTCATCCTACTCACTTATGCAAACAATGGATCATACTTACATATTTACTTAGCAAAACACTTATACAAACACCACTTCTTCTATTCATTTAGATAGTAAGTCATACTTAGTGAATTATAAAATCATTATTACAAATATACAGTTATCCATACAGTCACTCACACAATCATTGTGTCTTATGTATACTTATTTATATACAACAACTGACACATACACTGCCTTTTATTTTTCTAGTTTGTTGGACCTGTACCTTTGAAAAATATATTTGCTCATCACCACACCCATAAAGAGATTCCCTCACCCAAACTGTTAGAACATGTAGTTTTACCTTCATATATCTACTGAATCAACTATTCACACATCTTTGGACAGTCACACACCCCCCACCGAACCACACACACTTTCACACTCCCATACAAATACTCAGTTAACTAATAAATAACTAATATAGACTTTCACATAGCTAGTAACCAACTGTAGAATCAGTTTACACAACAACTGACAAAGTGATACAGATATTCACACAGTTTAGTCACTATCCACTATATTTAGTGAGACATTATAAATTGGTCAAGTAAACAGTCAATTACACTGCTACTAAATCTTCCATCCAAATATTTATTTATATATATCCACTCATTCTTCAATGTAAATTGCTATATATATAATGCATATTTAAATAACGAAGCAAACCACATTCACTGGATGATGTCATCAGTGATGTCATTTGAGATGTCATCAGTGATGTTACTGACCATGTCATGAATGATCTAATATGTGACATCATCAGCAGTGGATTGCGGGTGCGCGAAATATAGTTAGTACAACTAACTATATAGGAGCAATTTCATTGGTTTTGTATGAGTAAAATGTCCAGCTAACTATACTTATAGTTTTTTGAGTGAATATATATATATATATATATATATATATTTTTTTTTTAATTACCCTTTTCACCCTAAAAACTAATCCCTCCCTGGTCCCTTAAAATACCCCAGCACCCCAAAATCCTAACTCACCCTTACTCCTTAAAATACCCCAGCATCCTTAAACACTAACCCATCCTGACCCTAAAAAAACACCCTGCACCCAAAAACCCCAACCTATCCCTGAACCCTAAAAATGCCCCTGTACCCCAAAATCCAAACCTAGCCCTGCACCCTAAAAAGGCTCTGATGATTCCAGACCCAGCACTTCTACAAGTCAAATAGATATGACAAGTTTTTCTGTAGTGGAGGAACTACATTTTGTGAGCGAGGACCGGAGGTACTCTTTGCGCCTCCGCCATCCTCTGCCTCAGCAAGGAAAAGCACCAACAGGAAACGGTGCGAGAGGCGGCGCAAATACAAACAGAGGCACGTCAAGAGGCAATGTGCGGAGAAACTGGAAGAAGTAACCAGCTCCACAGAAATCACAGTGGTTAATCTGACCGATGTGGTGCTCATTAAAGCCGAAGAACAGTTACTTTCCTTAGGACTCACATTCTGTCCCAGGAATAACTTGTCCAACAATCAGGCACGAATAGATGTCTTCAAATTTATCAGGAAATTAAAATTGATCAAGTATTTCCAACTACACTCGTTTTCCAAGAACAAAACAACCATGGAATCAGAAAAAGATCCTGTGACTATTTCATTACAAACGAGAGACATTCCGAGCGTACAACTTATCCTTGATCTGGCTTTTGAGGATGAGTCCCAGCAAGCACCCACCGTCAGCCAAGTGTTAAATGTTGCCAAAACCACGCCAAGTCCCTTTCGCCCGAAATCCACCTTCCTGCCACTAATGCCGAAAGATGCTGTGGATGTGTTCAGCGATAGCATCATTTTGGAATTAAAAAATCTAAATACGAAACTACATGGGCAAGCGAGACAAGTAAACTACAACAATGACCAATACCATATCCTCATCATAAAATTACAGGAAAATCAGGAAATTATTATTAAAAGCTCAGATAACGGTGGAAATACCGTTTTATGGTCCATGACAGACTATTTAAACGAAGCAGATAGACACCTTTCTGATTCCACATGCTACTTGAAGAGCACAAAGACTTTGATGAGAAAGAATGAAGAAATGACAAGAAAAAAGACCTATAACTGGCAGCGAAAAGGTTTATTAACTAAGGACGAATCGAAATTTTTGAGTGTGACTGACCCTATCACACCGGTTCTTTATTTCCAGCCTAAAGTACACAAATTGGTCACCCCTGTCCCTGGACGCCCTATTATATCTGCGATGGGCAGTATGAAAGAAAACCTATCCAAATATGTTGATTACTTTCTCCAACCACACATGAAAGGTGTAAATTCATATTTAAAGGATACCACTGACTTTTTAATGAAAGTGAAAACTGTTGAATGGCATGCAGAAAATGTATTTATTGTAATGGACATTGAATCGCTATATACCGGCATCCACCATGAACAGGGCATGAATGCCACTGCATTCTTTTTGGATAAAAGAGATGTGAGTCTAAGAGATCCTAATTTAATGCTGTTGGAAATGATTAATATTTGTCTATGCACTAACTTCTTTCAATTCCAGAACATTAAATATCAGCTGCTTTGTGGGGTGGCGATGGGTTCGCGCTTCTCCCCCAGCTATTCATGTTTACATGTGGGCTGGTGGGAGGAGCACGTGCTCGGAGTCACCCACCACCAGTGGTGGGGTAACATCATTCACTACTGGCGGTATATTGACGATGTCTGCATTATCTGGAAAGGTACCATTGAGGAAGCAACTGCTTTTGTTGATGCTATTAACGTGAATAACCTCAATTTGAAATTCACTGCATCCATTTCTGGTGACTCGGCTGAGTTCATAGATGTATAACTCTACATTGAAGCAGGCACTCTCCACACTAAGATGTTTAGAAAGTCCGCAGCGGGCAATGCGATCTTGCATGCCCACAGTGCCCATCCAAACCATACCATTAAAAACATACCCCATGGCAAATTTATTCGGATTCACAGGATATGCAGCGATGAGGCCACTTCTGATTTACATCTTAAGGAATCTGTACAGAGATTCTTACAGAGGGGGTATAAAGGAAAGGTCCTGGATGAAGCCCTATCTAAGGCTCAGAATAAAAACAGAGATGATCTTCTTAAACCTCGAGCTGAGACACCTGAGGACCCCTCTCCCACTAAATCTGTTCGCTTGGTCACCACTTTTTGTGCCCAAGCAAGTACCATCCGCCGTATTGAGTGGCCCTTTGTCCTTACAGACAATATTCTAGGTCCACTTATGCCCAGTCAACCAGCCATCACTTTTCGAAGGGCACCCTCTATGAGGGATGCCCTGGATAGGTCCATGCCAGAGGTCCCTGCCAAAAAAACATGGTTAGCAAAAACGGGTTTCTTTAAATGCACGTCGTGTCGTGCCTGTACATTTGCCAAAAATAGTACGCATTACAAGACTGCTTTTAGCGACAAGAAGATTCCCATTCAGGAATATCTTACTTGTAAATCTGAATATGTAATATACAAGCTGAAATGCACATGCAATCTATCATATATTGGCAGTACAAAGAACCCAGTTAGCCAGCGCATCTTACAACATATCAGAGCAATTGTCAATTCTGACAGTAGCTACCCAGTGGCCAGGCATTTCAAATCAATCCACAACAACAAATTGAAAGATTTTGAATATACGGTCCTGGGTTCAGTCCCTAGCCCCGGACCGGGGGGGGGGGAATCGTGATAAACTGTTGCGGCAAAAAGAAACCCATGTTATTTTGGCATTAGATACCAAGGTCCCGAATGGGCTAAATATTAATGAGGACTTACATAATTTCTTATAGTCAGTGTTGTATCCCATCATCAGATTTCTTCAATATGCTATATGTTAGTTTTCTACATGAATTTTGGTTCTACGCAACTGTATATATGTGCATTTGCATTTTTCTATGAGATGAAATGATGTTGTCAGACATTGCACCTTTATGCCACTGTTGCAATATATTAAGTATGCTTTTTTCTCTATTATGTAAGTTTTGCACTGCACTTTTTTAGGACATTTAGGACTGTTTTATGGGAAGTATGTAATCAAAAATGTTTATTGACGATTTTAGCAATTTGAATTTAAGCACTTGCTCTTTATAGATATTTTAATCCTCATTTCGGATTACAGTGCTACAGTGGTGTGCATTTGGGCACTTGCCCTTTATTCTGTTGATGGTAATTTTTGATAAATTGTTAATATGAATGAATTTTTTCATTGTGGTAAAAGTAATTTTGTTTACCCTGTATATAGGCACTTATCATAACTAATAAATCATGACCACTATATCAGTTATCCAGGCACAAGCTGTAGTCTGTTCCCCTTTTTTTCCCTATGAAAGGGTTAATGCTTCTGCAACCATATACAGTCGTTTTGTTATTTGTATGCACATTTTCAGCCTTTCGGTGTATTTTTTAAACTCGTTGGGCTTTTGAAATCAACTAGCACTTTAAATTCATAATGCCTGTAGGGGCGCGTTATGTGAGCAAGCTCCCTTTGAGGAGTGAAACGCGTTATGGAGGACACTGGTCCGGCATTTTCACCTTGATAAATAAACGGATGGAACTGTTCGCAAGTCTGGCTTTGACTCTTCCTTGAGGTTTCTGATTGGGTGCAGAGGTCCTTGCCTGGCATAGTCCACCGATTTACTGGCGGTCAGGATTTGCAGAGACATATACATATATATATATATCGTCATGTCTTCAAGGCCTTTGAGAAGGCCGAAACGTTTTGCTGGTGGTGATTCTCGAATCTAAATAAATATTTATTCACCTCAGCCTGGGTCAACTTTCGTTTCTGAACTGGCGGTACCTGGTGGCCACGTGGGTACGCTGGTTCGTGTGGGACGAGTGCAAGTTATTTATATATATATTCACTGAAAAAACCATAGGTTATAGACCATATATAGTTAGGAATTAGCATTTACAAAACCTTGAAAATTCACTGAAAAAACCATAGGTTATAGACCATATATAGTTAGGAATTAGCATTTAAAAAACCTTATTTTACTCACACAAAACCATTGAAATTCCATATATAGTTAGTTGCACTAACTATATATCGCGCACCCGCAATCCACTGCTGATCATGTCACATATTACATCATTCATGACATGGTCAGTGACATCACTGATGACATCACTGATGACATCTCAAATGACATCACTGATGACATCACTGATGACATCTCAAATGACATCACTGATTACATCACTGATGACATCTCATTTGACATTACTGATCACATCACTGATGACATCATTCATGTGATAATACGATGAACCTCTTCAGACTCTAATATAACCTTAGATACACTCAGTGTAAACAGACACTCATAGACTGTCACTCATCCATGGAGTTACTCAGACACTTAGTCAGTCATGCAAAGAATCAATCACACCTCCATTTCCTCAACTATACAGTTATACACACCTTACTTATTCAAACATATACTAAAACATATTTACTCTGTTATACAATCCCTGATACAAGTTCACAATAATCCATACAGCCACTCACACATTCACTGGCTCTTATGCACAGTTATTTATATATGTCAACTTTCACATGTACTGTGTTTTACATATGTACTTACTTTGACATGTAGCACTGAGATATCCATTCACTCACCAATACACTCATGCACACAGTCAACCGCCCATACAGCTGTTTCCACATGCACTTTTGAACCCATACATCTAGTCAATCAACTGCTCACACATCTATGCAGAGAGTCATACACCTCCCAGCCACCCACACACACACTCAGTCTCCCATACAAATGCTTTGGCAACCAATCAATAACCCATACAGTTAATCATATAGCTAATGATCAACACATGCAGCAGTTTACAGAACAACAGACATAATGATGCACAAATTAAGACAGTTTAGTCACTAACCCATGCACTCAGTGAGACACATTTAATCAGTCACTCATACAGTCAGCCATGCCCCTACTAAATCCTTCATCAAGACACTTATACATCCACTCATTCTTCTATATGTAAGACATATTTTAACTTTACAGAATTATACAGTCACTGGATGTAGTCATCAGTGATGTCATTTGAGATGTCATCAGTGATGTCATCAGTGATGTCATTTGAGATGTCATCAGTGATGTCATCAGTGATGTCACTGACCATGTCATGAATGATGTAATATGTGACATGATCAGCAGTGGATTGCGGGTGCGCGATATATAGTTAGTGCAACTAACTATATATGGAATTTCAATGGTTTTGTGTGAGTAAAATAAGGTTTTTTAAATGCTAATTCCTAACTATATATGGTCTATAACCTATGGTTTTTTCAGTGAATTTTCAAGGTTTTGTAAATGCTAATTCCTAACTATATATGGTCTATAACCTATGGTTTTTTCAGTGAATTTCATTGGTTTTTTAAAAGCTAATATCTACAGCTGTAAAATGTATTCTTCTTTAAATCCAAAAATATATTTTATATGTTTATTAATAATTTTTTTTAAATATTTTTTTTGTTTCGCTCCCGGTCCGCGAACCGGGAAGCTTCCCGTTAGCTCAATTCGATTCCGCGATCCGGTCCGCGAACCGGTAACAAATCAACATAGTTACGGTATCGCGTTGCCGCGTAATGCGTCTTATGACGTACTGCGTTAGCGCACCCGGAAGTGCCCCGGGGCGCGGACCGAGGCGCGAAACGCAACTCCCCGGAAGCGATCCGCGGCGCGAAAGCGCGACGTATCGCGTTGCCGCGAAATGCGTCTTGTGACGTACTGCGTTAGCGCACCCGGAAGTGTCCCCGGGCGCGGACCGAGGCGCGAAGCGCAGCGAACCGGAAGCTAACCGGGGAGCGTTCCGCAGCGCGTAACATGAAAGTTAGAGTCATGTGACTTGTTAATAAAGCTTTTCATTGGTTCATTTCACTTTTAGTTTCATAATTATGGAAGGCTAGGTCAGGTGACCTAAAAATAACACTTTTCATTGGTTGAGAAGTATTGTTTTTCCCAAATGATGAAAACCCCTCCTTCTTTCCTCACTCTGACTTTCATCATTGTGAGAGGAAGACCTTCATTAGTATATCAGAAATGGCTTCAGTAGTTGCTTCAGCTGGTGGACCCCCACCACCACCTCCACCTCCTCATGGGAAGAGAGGACCACCTCCCCAGGTGATGACCAACACTGAGGAGGAAGAGGAAGAAATGGAGGAAGAGGAGGGAGAAGAACCACAGTTCTTGGAAGAGGTGCCCCGGGTTTCCCATAGGAAAGCCAGTTTCATCTGGCAGTTTTATTCAATCCCTCCAGGGCAAAAGAAAGTGAATGCGAGGTATGTGACCTGCCTCATCTGCAAAGAGAAATTATCAAGAGGGACTGATAAAAAGTATAGCTATGGGAACTATACCATGCATCGGCACATGACCAGGAAGCATCCACTTAATTACAGCCGGGCGGAAATACGGGATATGGAACAAAACCCAACAGCAACTCCTGTGGCCAGGTCAACATCGTCAATATCATTGACACCAGCAGAGGCACGGGAAACTGTGCCAAACATCCAAGAGAATTTTGGGCACATGAAACATACTTGTATGCACTGTGGTGCGTTGATATCATGTGGTAACATGAGTATTAATGCCATCAACCTGGCTTATGACAATCATAATTGCCCTAACCGCCCCCAGTAATTTTTTTTTGCTCCTGTTGAGCCCTTTTCAACGCCTGTTTTTTGTTGTTCCCCCCCCCAAAAAAAACCCCAAAAAAATATAAAATCGTTCAAAAAATACAAAAAAAACAAAAAATGTTCAAAAAATACAAAGAAAATATAAAACAACAAAAATATAAAAAAAAAGTTCTTTTCAGAACTACCTTCCCTTTCCAAAAAAATTGCTAGAATGTTTAGCACTCTGGCAAGCTCTATTTCTTTTGGTTCGCTTCCGGTTTAGCTTCCCGGTACGCGTACCGGGAGCTAACCAAAAAAAAAACTTTTTAAAAAAAAAGAGTAAGTATAAGGAAAGTAAACAGAGAGTGATGTTTCAAGAAAGACAGCTATAGGGAGTAAAGAAGAGATACTATTTAATAGATCTATTTACCAAAGAACAGACAGAAGATGGTATAATTGTGAAAAACAAAATAGATAACGAAGTGAAAGAAAAACAAGCATTGGCATAGCCAATAGGTATCGACTTTTGGACCTTCTAAGTCTTTAGTTATGCAGCATAATATCCTTGGTGCAGCAACATCAACTGTTGCATGGCTAAACACGTATAAGGTCCCAAAGGCGAGACCTATTCTCTATGCCAATGCTTGTTTCTTAAGTAGAATTGCAATACGTATGGCTCTTCCATGTAAAAAAATCTTATCTTGTGCTCTAAAGATTGCTAAAGTCTCGACAGAGAACAGGCTAGATTGTAAGTAGGGTAAATTGCACTTGGTGATCTGTTTGAGGGAGCGTCTGCTTTGCCTGGTGTCTTTGGAGAGCAATTTTGATTGTTATACTGGACAATATAGCCCTAATGTAAATAACATAGGGGCATATTATCAACATAGGCAATAAAAGTTTTGCAGCTTTTATAGGCAGAAATGTGTCGCTAAAGCTGCTTTTGCGGCAGAAAACTGCCGCTAAAGCCGCTTTTGCACCAGTTTTCTGCCAATAAAAAGAGCAATAATTTTATTGGCTGCATTCATAATATGCCCCTTAGTGTGCTTCAACTACACAGAGAAAGCATTATGAACAAATAGTGATACAGTGATCAGTCAAAGACACTAAGAGTAATAGAGACGGAGTGAGTGAACAAGAGTGAGGAACTATGAAAAGAGAGGGACTGAGAAAAAAAGTGGAAGGAGTTGAGTAAGTAGGTAATAGAGAAAGGAATGAGGGAAGTAGCAAAGGCAGGAAACTGAGGATTAAAGAAATGAAGCAGTGGAACTAATAGTAGTTCAATGTGATAGAAATGTAACGAAAAGAGTACAAAATACTTACCTTATAATTGTCGTTAAATTCCTCACTTTTTATTTTTATACTTTCAATCTGTGAAAGAGAGAACAAACATTTGAAAAATATAAAAACATGTATTGAAAAATTACAAAAGACAAGGGCAAAGATTGAAGGACAAACAGTTTTTCAATAACTTTGACACTTACAGAAGCTACACAGTCTTAAAGATATACATTTTAAAGTAACACTATCTTGATGCAGATGAAGTGAGGCCTATCTTAAAACATGGTGCATCTTTTGCATTGCTGTTGTCTCAGAAAAGTGTCGCAAGACACTAAAATTTAAAATAATTGCTTCAGGATGCCAATAAGATGTCTACTATCCAGAGTTTTGTTTCAGGTGAGGCCTACTCAGGGTTGCAGATGAAATTTCAAGTTGTTGAAGAGAATAGAAGACATAATACATGTGAAGGTCTACCAATGAAGTGAGTCATGTCCACTGCAATCTTCAACAAAGTCCAAACCTCCTATGTTTCCCTGGACAGACCTAAACTTGATCTGCACAATGTGATTCGTAATGATAGGAAACACAGGTGATGTAATTGAAATACATGCAATTTATTTTGCTCATTTCACAATCACATCACTTCTGTTTCCTTTGCTTAGGTATCTCATTGTGCAGATGTAGTCTAGCATATCAAAGAATACGCAGAAGTGCAGCACTGCATGCAACAACTTTGACACTTACAGAAGCCTCACCTTCTCCATGCCTTCTACACAGTTCTACATATACATCATAAATGGAAACATTACAGAATTAATTATACATGTTAAATGGTTTATTTTTGCTGTTCTCAGAATGTATCAAAATTCACTAAAAACAGTGACTTGAAGGTATTCATCATGTAACAGCGGGGAAAAAAAAACACAATCAAAATGATTGTGTTTAAAAAACCCATACAAGATCAGAAATCAAAAATCAGAACTCCTTAAAGTTAACTTACTTTCCATGACGTCCAAGGATGTCCTATGAATAGCTTATACTCTTTTGTGCTGTTATTACTTTCAGCCCACCAGTTTCTGAAAGAAAATCTCCATCGTTTTTAAAAACATGTTACATACAATAAATGACTTCTTGCTCTCTACCACAAGATTCCACAAGGCCAAATTTTGTCAGAGCCATGTATAACTCTTGGATTTCTTGTTAGCCAATCCCATCATTTGGCATTCCCGCAACTTTCAGAATGACACTGATACTGCTTAATATGAAGCAGACTTACACTACCTCTATGAGTACTACAATTATTTAATTCTCTACATCACTTTTAATCACAAAGTAATGTAAAACAGTAGACAGCATTGCAGACTTACATTCCCTCTACTCCATGTTTTGATTGGCTGCTTTAATTAGCTTATGAAAAGAAACAGTTTTTCTGAACTCATTTAAACTGCACATACATGTCCATGATGTCCAATCCTATGATTAGAAGTTATGTCTCTGAACTACACTTATCCTCAAGGCCAAATTGTGTAGGAGCCATTAGAACTTCTTGAAATTCCACAGATCATATCCCGAGATTATTTTCCTAAAATTTTGGTTTTAAAAACACCAGGTAAGAGTTTTTAAGGTCATACGGCAATTTTTTTTTGAAAATTACAACAGAATCATTACAGAATGACCAGCCATTTCTAGACTTTAAATAAGCTGTGTAATGTCCTGATGATATTGAAGGGCCGTCATGATATATAATTGCTGTAGTTACAAAAGTCCTTCCTGATATTGACAACTGCGAAGCTACAAAATTTTTTATTAAAGTTGTCAATTTTGTTCCATCAGGCCTACATCGTTGGAACATTAAAATGATGTACTGGCCATATGTTCGTATAAATAATGTGGACATCATTTCAGATTTACATTGGCTACACTCCATGTTGTGATTAGCAGCTTTTACTAGCTTATTAAAGGAGACTGATTTACTGTCTGGCAAAGTTAAATATACAAATCTTTCTGAGTCTACACTAG
Organism: Lissotriton helveticus; assembly: GCF_964261635.1. Lineage (NCBI taxonomy): Eukaryota > Metazoa > Chordata > Amphibia > Caudata > Salamandridae > Lissotriton > Lissotriton helveticus. Next base: position 35,265,514 of record NC_136064.1, on the reverse strand, counting down.
TAGTACTTGATACCATACAGTTCTCGCAGTCATGCTGCCATTGATAAGAAAGCCCAAACAGCTGATCTACATCTACACCTTCAGCATGTAATACATGAAGCATATACATTAAAAACTCCTGACAATCTTGCTGAATATTTTGAGAGAATTGTGTTTGGCCTGAACATCTATCTAACAGATTTCTAATTTCAGACACACTTTCTATGTTTCTTCTATCAGTGGTACATTTCTCTAACACAGAATTTAACAAACTGCAAAATCTTTGATCAGAATTGACCACAATCTCTTCTTTTACATTTTTTAGAGAAAACAAAACATTAATTACTACATTAGCATAGCAGTTGACACCAGAACTGTTTTCAAACTGAAAACCAACAACATCTTCAACAGAATCCTCTTTGTTTCTGCTTGTAATTTTAGGTTCATTCACTTTTTGTCTTTTTGCTACAACCTGCCCAGTATTGTTCTCATTTCTTCGTTTCCGGCCTACCAGACGTTTCTCAAACAAAGGAAACTGAGGCAAATGTGGCGCATACTCTCTTCTTAACCTATTGTATTCCTTAACACAATCTAGATCTGCACAAATGTTTCTGACATCACAGTCAATCAAGTACAATCCCGATAAAGTTCTAACTCGTGACAATGCCACATATGCCATACCCTCCTTGAACACAGAACTGCCAATATTCACCAATGCAGTGTCTACACTTAAACCTTGCGATTTATGAATTGTCACCGCATATGCCAAGCAAACAGGGAACTGCTTACGGCGAACATATAAGTCTTTTACAAGCAAAAATCTAGCAGAACAACGAGCAATTAGCTGTACTTCCTCAATGCCATCAAATTTAATTTTTAAAAATTCAATTCCATCTCTATTTCTGTATTTCACAAAATCAACAACATTACCCATTGATCCATTTACCAGACCTCTTTCAACATGTAAATTCCTTCTTAAAATTATACGGCAGTTCAAGCACACATTCAGAGTCTTTTCAAAACCTGCAGTTTTAGATATACTCTTCTCTAATGAATCCAATTTTGTTTTCAGATTCTCAGACAAAATAATTGTTGATCCCATATGCTCTACTCTATCAATAGCTTCCACTTTCACAATCTCTTGCTTTTCTAAATGCAACATTTTGTTGTTAAATTTTGCACATTCTGCAAGAGTTGGCATCAAACATATTCCAGATTTCTTATCAGTAATTTTCTGAAAAATATTCTCAGGCACAACATCTTGTTCTGGATATAAATTTGACAGTAATCGTGCATGTAAAGCTTCTTTCCCATGCTCGGTCACTTTTCCAATTCTAACATCTTGTAGAATAGTCTTGTAAACTTCATCCTTTGCCTGACGCATATTTTCATGCAGTTCAGCATAATTGAAGTTTAACCATATATTGACGTTGCCAATGCTGCCTAGGCACTTCCTGGTATCTTCATGCGTGAGCATTTTGAACACAGGTTGCCCTTTCACTGGTGTCAGCTGCAGAAGATCTCCAAAAACAATGATGTGTTTGCCACCGAATAACACATCATACTCTGTTTTGAGAACTTCTTGCATCCTCAAATGCACAAAGGCAAGCATGACATTGGAAACCATGCTTACTTCGTCAATGATAAGAAGTTTCATTTTCCTCAAGATTCTTGAAACTTCAAAACAAGCATCTCCAGATAGCTTGTGATATTCTAATTTGTTGTCATGCTCCACTGGCAGCATCAGTAAACGATGTAAAGTAATCCCTTTAATATTATGTGCTGCCAGTCCAGTTGGAGCAGTGACAACACAAGACAGTGATGACTCTGTCCTTTCCTGCAAATAGCATGAAATTGCTTTAATGAGGAAACTTTTTCCAGTTCCCGCTTCTCCACTCACGTACAGTCGGACAGGCTTCAACGACGTACATGAGCACTCTTTCTTATCATGACTTAATCCATGATCAATTTGCATGGTAACTTCGTCATATATTTTCCTCTGCTCAACGTTGAGTTGCCTTTCCAACTCTTCTAAGTTAACCGCATCCTCTTGAGCATGTGCCATGGCTCTTTCCACCTCATTCATAGCAGTGGCAGCTTCATTTTCAATAAGAGGTCCTCCTAGTGGATCCTGACTCAATGAAGCAGAACTCTGACTGTCCTGAGAACTGTCTCTGGCAATCTCGGCTGCAATCGTTGCTTCCTGCTCAATTTCCGCATTCAACATTTCTACATATTTGGGAAAAGCAGGACATTCTATGGTCTCCTTGGCGGCATTGAAAGAGTCTTCGTAACAGAGGAAATCTCCAAGCAGTTCCTCTTCTGCACGCCAAGGCTTGAAAAGTTGCAAAAGTGCTAAATAGAAAAACTCCTTTTTTTCAGGAGATTCGCCACTCAATTTTCGATGGTTTATCAAGTGGCATTTTCTTTGCTTGACCAGACATCCCTCACTTCCTATTACAGCATACACTCCTTTCTCAGTATCTTCTTTGATGTTCCTCTTGAACATGTAATTTTGCAGAACCTCATACAGACAAACATTCTCTAGGTGACTGCTTCGATTTGGATAATATGTATCCAACATGTTTGTCTTCAAAATGTCGGTACTGTTTGGCTCCTTTTCCGCCAAATACTCAATTTCCCGCACAGGTTTGAGAACTCGATTACGCGTTGCAGCAAGACCAAGACTCGCCCAAACGATACTCCTGGACTTGGCATAGAGACTTGCTGAAGACAACCGGTCAGAACATTCGTACGCTCCGATTTCTCGATGCGACAACATCTTCAGACTGAAACTGTACAACTTCTTGCTGAGGCTCTTTTCATGGGAAATGTCCTCCCACATATCCTTCAATTCTGTCTTCTCTTTTTTGGTGATATACGACGTCACATACCGAGCCACAGCCATACAGTTATCAGCCACAAACTGTATATCCATGTTAGCATTCCACATGGACAAAATCACCGGGTTGTAGTCGTTGATATACTTGGACTCTTCGTTCCTCTTCAAATTGTAAGTGTTTTTAGGTGATTTCTTCATCACATTATGTCGCAGCGAAGACATCAAACTGTTTACTCTTCCTTTAGAAATCACCGGTCGTGGGAAGCCGAAACGACATTTGGTGTAGAACTTGTCTTTGTTTCGGAATTTACGACGGCAGTACTTTCCACATCGATGGCTTTGGAAACGCAGAACTTTTTCTCTTAGGCTTTTCTTCTCCTTTGCGTTTGGAACAGCACACGTAGAATACTGTTGGATGAAACTCATCACTGAGTCTTCTGGATCCGTTCCAAATTTAGGTGCATCCTTGATCCACAGCAACATATGTATATGAGGAGCTCCTCTTGCTTGGTACTCCTTTCTCCAGAAGAAATCCAACACCTCTCCAAGAGGTGGATTCTTCTTATTCATGATGAAAGACATCATAGCTTCAAATCTATGATTGAAGTACCTACATACATTGACTGGATCCAAAGAGCACAGTTCTCCGGGTGTCTTGAATTCGATGTTTTCTACGTTAGCATTTGCCTCTCGTAGAAATTGAAGTAAGTCTTCCCAGCCATACTCGGCACAACTCAGAGTGAGGAACCATGTGGGAGTACCTAAGTTCCTCAGCATACATTTTAAATCACCATGACGACGGTACCAGTACTCATTAGTACCACGCTGACACGCCATGAGATTAATCAGGTGAGATTCCAAAATACTATCTTGGACATTCACTTTATCCATAAAATCACTTGCCGAGATGTTTTGCATGTGTATACCACTTTTCAAGATGTGGTTCACTGCATATGACAGTCCAGACAGATCGCTTTCAAACAGGAGATGAAACAAATAAGGAATGCATTGTCGAAACCTAGCATCTCCTGCATACAATCGCAAAGTCCGGTATTCAGAAGCAGGAATTTGATGAGGTCGCTCATCATATCTTCCTCCCTGACCTGTTGGAAAAAGCTGTGGGAAACACCGAGCTTCCAAACTTTCCTCCCAAACACTAATGGGACTCCCTTTGGCTTGTTTCATTTGAAACAACTCAATAGCATTCCCCATGACTTCCTTTGAATGCAAAGGATGAACACTATAATGTTCATATATTTCCTCACTAGTAGAGGGTTCTACTTTCTCAATTTGACCAGCACACAAATCGCTATCCTCTTCCTCACTTACTTCCTCTTCTGCAACATATACATTCTTATAGTATTTATTATTTTTTTTCAAATACAATGTTGCCTTTTTAACTTTCCTAACATCTACTAAATCTTGCCATATTTTCTTATTCTTTGTCGGAACCCCATTAACTAAGATAACCAGAGGTTCCTCTTCTACTTTTTCTACTCCAATTGTGTTAATGTTTTTCTTCAAATCTAGAGGCAAATAAACAACTCTTCCCTTTAATCCTCTCTGTAAATCTGATGGAGGCAATTTCCCTGTCTTTGGCTCCATTCTTACAATAGCCTGAAAGGGATGGATACTTTGAATCAAAATAGATTCATAAGTATTTAAATCCTTCAATTCAGAAGGAATCTCAACCAATTCCAGATTATTATGAACTGCTCTAGCAGGCATCTGGTTTTGTTTTAATTTGTTACAACAATAAGTACACACACGTTGATCCAATCCCAAATCAAAACAATTTTCTACCATCAAGTATGTTGCAAAATCCTTCCATTCACTATTATTTTCCCTTTCACTTTTTGCATATAAATCCACGAACTTAGTCTGATTCTTATAATAAGTGCGTCTACAACACACACAAGTGAAATTAGGCCTCTCACTTGATTTCATGTCAAACGTCGCAATTACCCTCTGGAAATTATCTGTACTGGAAACCTGTACACTATCTTCCAAATGACCCTCTACTTCTTGCTCAATTTCAACATTCTCCTCTTTACTTCCAAAGTAACAAAACTCAATTTCTTCACATATATTCTTCACATCTATTTCAGAACCATGCAAAAGAGCAGCGCATAATTGTTTCAGCATAATTGCTGGACTCTTAGCATAATACAACAGTCTAACTAACTTCCTCACTTTGTTATGATGCACTGCTAGCATCCTGAAATGATGAAAAACACTCTGGCATACTCTCCTGGAAAGACAAGCCAGTGAATGACCATGCAAACCTGTCACTTCTCTCACTCTGCAAGGATCTAATTCTTGCAACAACCTTATTTTCTGCTTCAAACTTTTCTTGTTAAATGACCGTACAAAATCACAAAGCAAATTGATGGAATCCTGTCGCACACTGCAAATACTACTACACTTCCAGGTGTACACAGGACCCTTAGCACGTCTTCCTAAAACCTCATTACCTAACAACTCTTCTGCCTCTGTTGTCACAAGTTTTTCTTTTTCAACTGGACAACCATCTTTCACTTCATAAGCACGACCACTGATGTCAACTGCATGCACCAAATCATTATCCTGGAAATAACTCTCTTCATTAAAAAATGCCTCACAGCTTGAACTATGTATCCATTCTCCAGAAAAAACTTCACAAAAATTACTACGATTAACTATTCTCTTCCATCTACTATTTCTTTTGAAATCAAATATTGCCTTGTTTAGCTTCCTAATTCTATTGATTATCAAAATAAATAATTTACGTTTAATTTCAAAAGCCTGATCAATAACTTTCTCAACTTTTTTTTTTCTCCTATAAAAAACTAATTTCTGTTGACCTTTCTTAATATTTTTTAACAAATTGCCAATTATCCTGTTACGGAACATTCGTTTACGAATCTCCGTAAACTGTTGTTTCCTTCTACTATCATGCACAGATTTATCTCTTGCTCTAGCAGTAACATTTTCATTTGTCCTTTTCTTTCCATTTGATTTACTTGTGTTGTTATGGATTGAAACATTTTCTGTACTAATATTTTTTTTATTAGAAATATTTCTTATGAAATATTTAGAGCTCTTACCCGGTGCTTTCTTCATCGCTTGAGAAATCTTTTTGTTAGAGGACTGCTGCATTTTTTTTTTCTCCTGCTGTCTTTGACGTTTTGCAGCCTTCATCTCTCTTATTTTTGTAGGCATAGTTGAATCTGAGGAAAAATATAATAAAAATGTTATTAAACATTATTATCAAACAGTAAATCAGTAATAGTGATCAAAAACATAACACACTACTTGACATTTTAAATAGAAGATTTTTTAGTCCTTGCAAATTTACAATACAGAAATAGCAGAAAAGAAATGAGATTTATATTTATGTTACCTATGCTATTTTATATGTGAATCTGATCTAATTTTATGAGCATATTTTAATATTTTATTGAAGACACTACACATAACCTGTTTTTGAAGGTGTCTTTATTTTTAAATTAAACGGTTTACCTTTTTACTTTTTATTGATTATACATTTTAAAAATAAATGTTTATAATTCCAAAGGCTCAAGCAGGTCAGCTTCCCATCCTATATCATATAATTCGGACAAATCTGCATCCTCATCACGCTCTTCTTCATCCTCAGGATTTAAATCATCCAATGGATCAACATCCACTGATGTTTCAATTACAAGTTCAATGATGAGGTCAAAATCAACTGATTGCAGATTGTCGCTCATGTTGAGGTTGTCTTTATCTTTAAAGAAAGACAACAACAATGAGATGTTGCAGAGTAAGAGACAAATCTCACAGATTATAATAGTAAAATTATTTAACAAGAGTAACATTTTGCAGCTATTATTTAGCCATGTCCAGCGATGCTGAGCAGGTGAAGCCTATGTCTAATTTTTCACTGAACAGGACTCATCTGTTCTTAACCTTGGATAAGCCTCAACGACTCTGTGTCCCCTGCACATACTCAAATGTTAAAGTGCAGATTTATATTAAATGGCACATCCCCAGGCATGCACCAGTTAATGTGCACCACTGCTTTACCACCCATGGTGTGCCGCATTTACAATCAGATAGGAGAAAGCTGCTTCAAAACCCTGCGCCTGCTTGAAGCTGGCATAGGTCTTGACGCAGCATTGTATAGATGGGGCACCCCTGATCCTTGCTGGAGCTGCATCGCACTTACGATACAACTCCAGCAATGTGCCACCTTTACAGCACAGATGCGTCACGCATCTGTGCCTTTTTTGCCCCATGCTGCGCCGCATTGTAAATGCAGCACACCATGGGTGGCGGAACAGTGGCGCAGGATGACTGTCACATCCCTGGGGATGCGCCACTCATCATAAATCTATCCCTAAGCTTCTTATCTTGTTACAGATGAACTGCCATATGTATCATCAAAATATTTTACATATTATAAATAGCAAATTTTAAGGAATAAATAGCGATTCTTTACTATTCCTAATTTGCAATGAGCAAATTGCTAATTGCAAATTACCCATTCATTTCCATAGGCTAGGAGGCTCATAGGAATTAATGTTGCAAGTTGTGATTAGCAATTAGCTCATCACAAAATAGGATTTTTTTCAAGCGTGCAGGGGTATCTCAAGAACACCCTGCTGCACCCCTGAAAAAGAAATTTGGGAGCACATGTTACATCTACATGCCCTAATGGCATGTATGGGCGTCATATGGGACCTTTTTTTTTTTTTTAAAAAAAATGCTTTTTGAAAAGAATTCGCAAATTACCACAAACTAGAAGTTGGTGGTAGTTTCCAAATCCTTAATATCATTTTTTACATAATTTTTTTTGATACATTGCATTTAAGGAATCACAAATTTTGAATTATTGACATTTTAAGTAATTTCCACATGTGCACTGTTTTCTAAATATAATTTGAAAATCGTTTTTGGGGAAAAGTAATGGTTTGCAAATTTATGACAAGGACATAATGGTGTATGCTTCTCTATAAGGCATTTCAGTATCTCTAATGTCATTTTTCCCATATTACATTATAAGACCTTTCCCCATGAAGCACATTCCTTGTAAATATGCTCCCACCAGTGCATTGCAAATTTAGATTTTGACTGTTTCAGACACATAGCCATGTTGAAAGTGACCCAAAAAAATTGCAAACGTTTTAAAAAAAAACATTCATGTGTCTTAATGACATTTTAAGTCATTTCCCCATGGACAATGTTTTCTAAGTGGCACAAAAGAGGTATACACATATCATAAATCTGTCCCTAGCATTATAAATGATTAAATCAGGATGACAATAAGATGTGGCCTATCCAGAGGTTTGTTTAAGGTGAGGCCTACTCAGGATTGCAGATTAAAGTTATGCTTGATGAAGAATACAGAGGAGATAATTTATTGTAAAGGCCTACCAATGAAGTAAGTGATTTCTACTTCATTGCACCAGTCATCATAAATGTATCCATAAGCTTCTTATCTTGTTAGACATCAACCGCCATATGTATCATATAACTATTTTGCATTTCCAAAAAAGCGAATTTTAAGGAATAAATAGCGATTCTTTACCATTCCAAATTTGTTTGAGAAAATTGCTAATTGCAAATTACCCATTCATTTCCATGGGCTAGGAGGCTCATATAAATGAAGGTGCAATTTGCGATTAACAATTTGCTCATCACAAATTAGGAATTTATTCCAAAAGTGCAGGGGTGTCTCAAGAACACCCTGCTGCAACCCTGAAAAAGAAATTTGGGGGCATATGGCGAACATAAATTTTAACAACATTCCTTTACCTCAAAAACGATTTTCAAATCATAACTTCAAAACACTACACATGGGAAAATTACTTAAATTGTCCTTAAGACACATAAAAGCGTTTTTTGATTGGCTTTCCTGCATGGTAGGGTCACTTTTAACATGGCTATGTAACATAAACATTCAAAATCAAAATTTTCAATGTACAGGTGGGAGCATATTTACAAGCAATTTGCGCCACAAAGAAAGGTCTGACATTAAAATGGGAAAAATAACATCAGGGACAGTCAATTGCCTTATAAAGAACCATACACCATTATGTCCTTCTCATGAATTTAAAAACAATTCCTTTTTCCCAAAAACGATTTTCAGATCATAATTTCAAAAAACTGCACATGAGAAAATGACTTAAAATGTCATTGAAACACATGAAAGCGTTTTTTTATTGGCTTTCCTGCATGGTTGGTTCACTTTTATCATGGCTATGTAACACAAACATTGATAATTAAAATTTTCATGCACATGTAAGAGCATATTTACAAGCAATTTGCGCCACAGAGAAAGGTCTTACACTAAAATGAGAAAAATAACATCAAGGACAGTCAATTGCCTTATAAATAACCATACACCATTATATCCTTGTCATGAATTTAAAAACAATTCCTTTTCCACAAAAACGATTTTCAAATCATAATTTCTAAACACTGCACATCAGAAAATGACTTAAAATGTCATTAAAACACATGAAATCATTTTTTGATTGGCTTTCCAGCATGGTTGCGTCACTTTTAACATGGCTATATAACAAAAACATTCAAAATCTAAATTTTCCATGCACATGTGAGAGCATATTTACAAGCAATTTGCGCCACATAAATCATAATTTTCTCCTTAAAGCACACTATTCTCTATCTAAAGTAAAGAAATATTTTCTCACCTTAGCAAATACTTTGAGTTTGAAAACAGTCTCAGAAACACACCAATTTGTCTTCAGCAGAGCAAAAGGTATGCACTCCAGAGTCTGCAGCTATCAAAAGCACAGAAATGGTGTAATTCTTCACACATATTTCTCATGTCACCCAATCAAAACTCTTCCCTCACTTTTTTTCAAATGAAAACCCTTCCCCCTCTGCCCTTTCTGCCTATTTTCCATAGCAACCACCTCTTGGAGAAACTCTGGTGTTTGCAAATTCACACAACAATGTTGCAATTGAACTCTGAACTCTCAGTGCACCTGCATATCCAGTGCTTTCTTTCATTTAATGATTTTTTATTGACCACTCAAAATACATCTTTCAAAGAACACATCTCTACACCCTAACTTTCTGTTTTCATCAATCAAAATCCACCAATCACTGTTACTACTTCATGAACACAGAAACTCCACAGTTTTTTTCATTTCAAAGTCACATTTTTTCAACTGCCATTTCATTGCCACACTTCATCTGACTGCAGGAGAACCTTCTCTCACCATGTTTTCTGTCTGGATTGTTGGTCATAGTTATATTCACTGGGCTCAAAGGTACGTTGAAAGCAGGAATTTACCTAACCTCAATTTACAAGATGTGGAAATTAAGTGGTTTGGCCACAGAGGATTAAAATGTCACCAATTGATACCATTGGTGAAAACCTTTATGCATTTGCCCAAACCTGACCTGTTAATTGTGCACTGTGGAGGTAATGACTTGGGCACTTTGACTGGTGTAGGTCTGGAAATGCTTTTAAAGGACACCTTTGAGCAATTGATGGCACTTTTTCCTCAGACTGCCTTGGTATATTCAAATATATGCCAAAGACAGAAATGGAGGTGGTCAAACCAATTTTGTCCACAAATTGAGAAGTCGAGGAAGCATGTAAACAAATCTGTTTCAGCTTACATGAGAGACCATGGAATGGGCTCCCTGTACAACAATAACTTGCGTTACTACATGCAAGATATCTACAGAGGAGATGGAGTTCACTTCTCAGATGAGGGCAACAGAGTTTTCACTCTGAATTTAAAAATGTGCATTGGTACCTACTTATAAGTACCAAAATGTACCATAAACCCAAAAGCTCTTCTCAGAGCTACCCTACATCTAATCACTCACAATTATTATTTTACTCTAACTTTTTTTACAAATTTTCAACAAAGTACGCTCCCTGGGGCGCTACCCGGTACGCGTACCGGGAGCTAACCTCGCGAAATTTTAAAAAAAAATGTTTTTTTTTCGCACATATGGGCCTCCTCAGCCACCCTCACAAAACCTAGGGGGTCAAGATAAGTCTACCATGCCCCCTTCTACCTATTCTGAACATTATTTGCCCTCCATCTTGTATCATAATTCGACCGAAACACAAAATGGTGGACTCCCGGAACGCTTAAGGTTCGCGAACCGGGGCGCTCAACGGTTCGCGTACCGGGTCGCTCCCTGGGAAGCGCACCATCAAAAAAGGTGGGAAAGTAGTTCACAGAAAAGCCACTGGAGACAATTTCACCAAATATAGATTACCTCATACTACATACCAATCCCTACCATTTTCACAAATTTGATTGGAATTCCATTTAGCCATTTAGCCTATAGAACTCACTAAATACCGTGAGGTAAATTACTTCACAAAACACATCTGAAGTGTTGGAATTGACAACCAATTAAAATGTTACTTTCATTTTCTACTTTTTTTACCTGACATTTGATTGGTTATGTACCCGAATATATATAAAGGAAGAGAAGGAAACACAGCCATTTTGACTACTACTTCCTGGTGTACATTTCTATTAGAATTTTCATTAATAACTTCAACTTCTTTTTAAAGGTAAGTTGTTATTTTTAAAACTGAAGTATATTGAGCACTTTAAGTTAATATGGCAAACTTTTTCTGTTAGTTATATACTATCCCTCTGTAGTACTTATAAATTTAGATACACTTTTTTATATTCCTACTTCCACTCTGATACTATACACTGCCCAAAGATAAATTCTCTGTTAAAAACTGCCTATCTAAAATTAATCCCAACAGTGCCCTACCTCTACTAATATATATTTTTTTTATGCAAATTTCAGGAAAAATGGAAAGTGAACAAAACATTTCATTTGAAATTGTCCTTCCAGAGTCCAACACAGAAATCATTGATCCAAATGAGATTGAATTTATGGATGAATCTTGGGACCAAGAACTACTGCAATGTGTACAAGCAGTAGATAACCTCCTTGCAAATGAGGACATTTTACAACCTCAGAGACTACAATCTATATTCCATGATTATGAAATTTCTGACAATGAAATGTTAGAAAGTTTAATAAATTATGAAACACAATAAAAAAAACTTAAAAAAAAAAAATAAATAATCAACAAAACCAACAATCAATTAACATACAGCATTTGAAAAGTCTATCATTCATTTTTCATTGTGATACGCTCCCCAGAACGCTTCCCGGTTCGCGTACCGGGCGCTAACCACGAAAAAAAATAAAAAAAAAATTTTTTTTTTTGCTTAGCGGGGCCCCTTTAAAGCCTCCACATCAAACCTAGGGGGTCAGGGAGGAGCTAGTATGCCCCCTTATGGTTATTTCCCCCTTTGTTTTGGCCTCCTCTTGTCTCTCAATCCTACCGAGAGACAAGATGGCGGCCGCTCCGGACTGTTTAGAATGTTGACAGACACCGGAGAGCCAATCAGCTTAGCTACGCGAAGTTCCGGTACGCTTAAGGTCCGCGGACCGGAGCGCTGCCCAGAGCGCGCTTACAGATATATATCTTTTTTTAAACGTTAATTTCTCAAAATCCACTGGAGCACATATATTGAGACCTACAAAAGGCACATCGGGCTACCAGTCCCTAATATTTTGCCAAGTTTCGTGCAAATCCATTCAGCCGTTCGGGCTAAAAGTGAGGCTAATATATGTGCTCCAGTGGATTTTGAGAAATTAACGTTTAAAAAAAGATATATATCTGTAAGCGCGGACCAGGCAGCGCTCTGGTTCGCGGACTTTTCGCGCAACGGAGCTTTGTGAAGCGAAGCTGATTGGTTCTCCGGCGTCTGTCAACATTCCAAACAGTCCGTAGCGGCCGCCATCTTGTCTCTCGGTAGGATCGAGAGACAAGAGGAGGCGAAAGCGAAGGGGCAAATGACCATAAGGGGGAATAGTAGATCCTCGCTGACCCCCTAGGTTTGATGTGGAGGTTTTAAAAGGGCCCCGCGGGGCAAAAAAAAAAATAATAATAATAATCGAACGGCTGAATGGATTTGCACGAAACTTGGCAAAATTGTAGGGACTGGTAGCCCGATGTGCCTTTGCTAGGTCTCAATATATGTGCTCCAGTGGATTTTGAGAAATTAACGTTCAAAAAAAGATATATATCTGTAACAGCGCTCCGCTTCGCGTACTTTTCGCGTTACGGAGGTTTGCGAAGCTGATTGGTTTTTCGGCGTCTGTAAACATTCGAAACAGTCCGTAGCGGCCGCCATCTTGTCTCTCGGTAGGATCGAGAGACAAGAGGAGGCCAAAGCGAAGGGGCAAATGACCATAAGGGGGCATAGTAGATCGTCCCTGACCCCCTAGGTTTGATGTGGAGGCTTTGAAAGGTTCTCGCAGGGCAAAAAAATATATACCGTTTTTTTAGTTTTTTTGCGTGGAGTGCGCTCGGTTCGCGAACCGGGAAGCGTTCTGGGGAGCGTACTTTCTTGAAAATTAGTGAAAAAAGTTAGAGTACAATAATAATTGTGAGTGATCAGATGTAGGGTAGCTCTGAGAAGAGCTTTTGGGTTTATGGTACATTTAGGTACTTATAAGTAGGTACCAATGCACATTCTTAAATTCAGAGTGAAAACTCTGTTGCCCTCATCTGAGAAGTGAACTCCATCTCCTCTGTAGATATCTTGCATGTAGTAACGCAAGTTATTGTTGTACAGGGAGCCCATTCCATGGTCTCTCATGTAAGCTGAAACAGATTTGTTTACATGCTTCCTCGATTTCTCAATTTGTGGACAAAATTGGTTCGACCACCTCCATTTCTGTCTTTGGCATATATTTGAATATACCAAGGCAGTCTGAGGAAAAAGTGCCATCAATTGCTCAAAGGTGTCCTTTAAAAGCATTTCCAGACCTACCCCAGTCAAAGTGCCCAAATCATTACCTCCACAGTGCACAATTAACAGGTCAGGTTTTGGCAAATGCATAAAGGTTTTCACCAATGGTATCAATTGGTGACATTTTAATCCTCTGTGGCCAAACCACTTAATTTCCACATCTTGTAAATTGAGGTTAGGTAAATTCCTGTTTTCAGCGTACCTTTGAGCCCAATAGATGTAGCTATGTCCAACAATCCAGACAGAAAACATGGCGAGAGAAGGTTCTCCTGCAGTCAGATGAAGTGTGGCAATGAAATGGCAGTTGAAAAAATGAGAGTGTAAAATGAAAAAAACTGAGGAGTTTCTGTGTTAATGAAGCAGTAAGAGTGATTGGTGGATTTTGATTGCTGAAAACAGAAAGTTAGTGTGCATGGATGAGTTCGTTGAAAGATGTATTTTGAGTGGCGAAGAAAAAATCATTAAATGAAAGAATGCTTTGGATATGCAGGTGCACTGAGAGTTCAGAGTTCAATTGCAACATTGTTGTGTGAGAGGTCTTGCAAGAGGTGGTTGCTATGCAGAAAAAGCAGAGAGGGGGCAGAGGGGGGAAGGGTTTTGCTTTGAAAAAAAGTGAGGGAAGAGTTTTGATTGGGTGACATGAGAGATCTGTGTGAGGAATTACAGCATTTCTGTGCTTTTGATAGCTGCAGACTCTGGAGTGCATACCTTTTGCTCTGCTGAAGACAAATTGGTGTGTTTCTGAGACTGTTTTGAAACTCAAAGTATTTGCTAAGGTGAGAAAAAATGTCTTTAATTTAGATAGAAAATAGTGTGCTTTAAGGAGAAAATTATGAAGAAAGTTGTGTTTTTCAAATGTTGCTTTGTCTCAAGTGTTTCACAAATAGATTTTGTTTCTTTGAGAAATTGTAATTGGAGAAAATGTGAAGTATTAGTACTGACATGTGCATAGGAGCTGTGGAGTGTTTTCAAATTATGACTTGTAAATCGTTTTTGAGAAAAAGCAATGGTTTTAATATTGATGAGAAGGACATAATGGTGTCTGCTTCTTTATAAGGTAATTGAGAGTCTTTCCCATTTCAATGTAAGAAGTTTGTCTGTGGAGCAAATTGCTTGTAAATATGCTCCCACCTGTGCATGGCAAATTTAGATTTTGAATGTTTCCGTTACATAGGCATGTTAAAGGTGACTGAAACATGCTGCAAAGGCAATCAAAAAATGCTTTTATGTGTCTTAAGGACATTTTAAGTCATTTCCCCATGTGCAGTGTTTTCAAATTATGAGTTGAAAATCGTTTTTGAGGTAAAGGAATGTTTTCAAAATTTATGTGCGCCATATGACCCCAAATTTTTTTTTCAGGGGTGCAGCAGGGTGTTCTTGAGATACCCCTGCACCGTCGGAAAAATTCGTAATTTGCGATGAGGTAATTGCTAATCGCAAATTGCACCTTCATTCCTATGGGCCTCCTGCTGCATGGAAATGAATGGGTAATCTTGCTGAAATGCAAAGTCGAATCTGTATTTAAAAGGGTCTGCACCTCTGTACGGGTGTTCGCTATGTGAAGCACGAAAGTTTCACGGGCCGAACTCAAGGCCACCTCTCTCTGAGACAAAAGAGCTCTTATTCTTGCCATGCTGTTGAAATGTGCTCCCAAGGTTGGTATTTGTGGCCAGATTGAAAACTCCCTATGTTCATGTGTGGGAGGAAATAGAACATTTCTGCAGCAAATAACCCGTTCATTTACTGTTACGATAAAATGAATACTTTTAATTAACCCAGAACAATCTTCATTATTGAGCATCAAATAACTACCATTTTCCAAGAACTTGAACGTGGGGATGATAGCAGGAACTGGCGTGCTTTGCAACACGCAAGCCATATTTGGTCGGTGTTTGTTGCATGAACCGTGTAACTGTCTGTGCCTACACATTAGTGAATGATCTGGCGTCTCAGTGCATTCCTCTCCATTCAGATAAAGTTCTTGATCATCTTTGAAAATCTGTATGTGTATGGAAGCGACCAGACTTGATGAAGAAAACCACTACCTAAAGGTTAATAACGACCTATTGGTATATATTTCATACAATTTGAAAACTTATATAAAGCAAAAGGCAGCGTTATTAAACCGTGGATAAGGCACGTTGCCAAAGCAGTCAACCTTTTGGATTTATACTGGAAATGTTAAAGGAAGAATTACGGAGTAGGGCCTGTAAATCTTTAATAGACAACGAGTAAAATTACTCCAACCATCGTATTCCTCTAACTCCGGGATAGTAGGGGTGTTTAATTTTTTAGAAGTAGCCAATCCAAAGCATTTGGTCTGGGAAATTGTTTCATTCACAAACAACATATGTTTTGGGATGAGACATGCACGGTGGAAAGCCTCAGTGCCTTGTACCTGCCAGGTTCGTGAACCCCAAACTGATGTAGATCCTGGATATTTTTACTCTGTATTACGTTAGCATGGTCTCATTACTGGTTTAAACGCCATTTTTCCTTTTTTGTAACTTCTGCACACGACACTTAGTTGTTGCTTTAGCTTTCAGCCTACCTGCGTCAAGATCTATGCCTGCTTCAAGCAGGCGCAGGGTTTTGATGTAGCTTTGTCCTATCTGATTGTAAATGCGGCACACCGTGGGTGGCAGAGCAGCGGTGCACGTTAACTGGTGCATCCCTGGGGATGTGCTAGTTAATATAAATCTGCCCCTTTACATTTAATTATGTGCAGGGGACACAGAGTAGGTGAGGTTTATCCAAGGTTAAGAAGAGATGAGTCCTGTTCAGTGAAAAATTGGAGATAGGCTTCAGTATATTATATACTTAAGTAGTGTGTTAAGTTTTTGATGACTGTTATTAATTTACTGTTGGGTAATAGTGGTTAATAACATTTTTTATTATATTTTACCACAGATTCAACTGCAGATTATTTCAAGATTTTAGGATGCCTAGCAAAGAAAGAGTAAGAAAGGCTGGAAAACGTCAAAGACAGCAGGAGCATGGAATATTGCAGCAGTCCTCTAACAAAAAGATTTGTCAAGTCACCAAGAAAGCACCGGGTAAGAGTCGAAAAACAGTCATAAGAAATATGTGTAGTAAAAAAAATATTACTACAGAAAATGTTTCACTCCAGAAAAGGAGAATGAATTCAAATGGTAAGGAAAGGCCAATGAGAAATGTTACTGCTAGAGTAAGAGATAACTCTATGCATGAAAGTAGAAGGAAACAACAGTTTAGGGATATTCATAAACGAATGTTCCGCAACAGGATAATTGGGAATTTGTTAAAAAATATTAAGAAAGGTCAGCAGAAAGTGGTTTTTTATAAGAGAAAAAAAATAGTTGAGAAAGTTATTGATCAGGCATTTGAAATTAAACGTAAGTTATTTATTTTGACAATCAATAGAATTAGGAAGCTAAACAAGGTAATTTATGATTTCAAAAGAAATAGTAGATGGAAGAGAATAGTTAATCGTAGTAATTTTTGTGAAGTTTTTTCTGGAGAATGGATGCATAGTTCAAGCTCTGAGGCATTTTTTAATGAGGAGAGTTATTTCCAGGATAATGATTTGGTGCATGCAGTTGACACCAGTGGTCGAGCTTATGAAGTGAAAGATGGTTGTCCAGTTGAAAAAGAAAAACTTGTGAGAACAGAGATAGAAGAGGTGTTAGGTAATGAGGTTTTAGGGAGACGTCCTAAGGGTCCTGTGTACACCTGGAAGTGTAGTAGTATTTGCAGTGTACGACAGGATTCCATCAATTTGCTTTGTGATTTTATACGGTCATTTAGTAAGAAAAGTTTGAAGCAGAAAATGAAGTTGTTGCAAGAATTAGATCCTTGCAGAGTGAGAGAAGTGATAGGTTTGCATGGTCATTCACTGGCTTGTCTTTCCAGGAGAGTATGCCAGAGTGTTTTTCATCATTTCAGGATGCTAGCAGTGCATCATAATAAAGTGAGGAAATTAGTTAGAATGTTGTATTATGCTAAGAGTCCAGCAATTATGCTTAAACAATTATGCGCTGCTCTTTTGCATGGTTCTGAAATAGATGTGAAGAATATATGTGAAGAAATTGAGTTTTGTTACTTTGGAAGTAAAGAGGAGAATGTTGAAATTGACCAAGAAGAAGAGAGTAATGTGGAAGATAGTGTACAGGTTTCCAGTACAGATAATTTCCAGAGGGAAATTGCGACGTTTGAGGTGAAATCAAGTGAGAGGCCAAATTTCACTTGTGTGTGTTGTCGACGCACTTATTATAAGAATCAGACTAAGTTAGTGGATTTATATGGAAAAAGTGAAAGGGAAAATAATAGTGAATGGAAGGATTTTACAACATACTTGATGGTAGAAAATTGTTTTGATTTGGGATTGGATCAACGTGTGTGTACTTATTGTTGTAACAAATTAAATCAAAACCAGATGCCTGCTAGAGCAGTTCATAATAATCTGGAATTGGTTGAAATTCCTTCTGAATTGAAGGATTTAAATACTTATGAATCTATTTTGATTCAAAGTATCCATCCCTTTCAGGCTATTGTAAGAATGGAGCCAAAGACAGGGAAATTGCCTCCATCAGATTTACAGAGGGAAGAGTTGTTTATTTGCCTCTAGATTTGAAGAAAAACATTAACACAATTGGAGTAGAAAAAGTGGAAGAGGAACCTCTGGTTATCTTAGTTAATGGGGTTCCGACAAAGAATAAGAAAATATGGCAAGATTTAGTAGATGTTAGGAAAGTCAAAAGGGCAACATTGTATTTGAAAAAATATAATAAATACTATAAAAATGTATATGTTGCAGAAGAGGAAGTAAGTGAGGAAGAGGATAGCGATTTGTGTGCTGGTCAAATTGAGAAAGTAGAACCCTGTACTAGTGAAGAAATATATGAACATTATAGTGTTCATCCTTTGCATTCCAAGGAAGTCATGGGGAATGCTATTGAGTTGTTTCAAATGAAACAAGCGAAAGGGAGTCCCATTAGTGTTTGGGAGGAAAGTTTGGAAGCTCGGTGTTTCCCACAGCTTTTTCCAACAGGTCAGGGAGGAAGATATGATGAGCGACCTCATCAAATTCCTGCTTCTGAATACCGGACTTTGCGATTGTATGCAGGAGATCCTAGGTTTCGACAATGCATTCCTTATTTGTTTCATCTCCTGTTTGAAAGCGATCTGTCTGGACTGTCATATGCAGTGAACCACATCTTGAAAAGTGGTATACACATGCAAAACATCTCGGCAAGTGACTTTATGGATAAAGTCAATGTCCAAGACAGTATTTTGGATTCTCACCTGATTAATCTCATGGCGTGTCAGCGTGGTACTAATGAGTACTGGTACCGTCGTCATGGTGATTTAAAATGTATGCTGAGGAACTTAGGAACTCCCACATGGTTCCTCACTTTGAGCTGTGCTGAGTATGGCTGGGAAGACTTACTTGAATTTCTACGAGAGGCAAATGCTAACGTAGAAAACATCGAATTCAAGACACCCGGAGAACTGTGCTCTTTGGATCCAGTCAATGTATGTAGGTACTTCAATCATAGATTTGAAGGTATGATGTCTTTCATCATGAATAAGAAGAATCCACCTCTTGGAGAGGTGTTGGATTTCTTCTGGAGGAAGGAGTACCAAGCAAGAGGTGCTCCTCATATACATATGTTGCTGTGGATCAAGGATGCACCTAAATTTGGAACGGATGCAGACGACTCAGTGATGAGTTTCATAGAACAGTATTCTACGTGTGCTGTTCCAAACGCAAAGGAGAAAAAAAGCCTAAGAGAAAAAGTTCTACGTTTCCAAAGCCATCGATGTGGAAAGTACTGTCGTCGTAAATTCCGGAACAAAGACAAGTTCTACACCAAATGTCGTTTCGGCTTTCCACGATCGGTGATTTCTAAAGGAAGAGTGAACAGTTTGATGTCTTCGCTGCGACATAATGTGATGAAGAAATCACCTAAAAACACATACAATTTGAAGAGGAACGAAGAGTCTAAGTACATCAACGACTACAACCCGGTGATTTTGTCCATGTGGAATGCTAACATGGATATACAGTTTGTGGCTGATAACTGTATGGCTGTGGCTAGGTATGTGACATCTTACATCACCAAAAAAGAGAAGACAGAATTGAAGGATATGTGGGAGGACATTTCCCATGAAAAGAGCCTCAGCAAGAAGTTGTACAGTTTCAGTCTGAAGATGTTGTCGCATCGAGAAATCGGAGCTTACGAATGTTCTGACCGGTTGTCTTCAGCAAGTCTCTATGCCAAGTCCAGGAGTATCGTTTGGGCGAGTGTTGGTCTTGCTGCAACACGTAATCGAGTTCTGAAACCTGTGCGGGAAATTGAGTATTTGGCGGAAAAGGAGCCAAACAGTACCGACATTTTGAAGAGCAACATGTTGGATACATATTATCCAAATCGAAGCAGTCACCTCGAGAATGTTTGTCTGTATGAGGTTCTGCAAAATTACATATTCAAGAGGAACATCAAAGAAGATACTGAGAAAGGAGTGTATGCTGTAATAGGAAGTGAGGGATGTCTGGTCAAGCAAAGAAAATGCCACTTGATAAACCATCGAAAATTGAGTGGCGAATCTCCTGAAAAAAAGGAGTTTTTCTATTTAGCACTTTTGCAACTTTTTAAGCCTTGGCGTGCAGAAGAGGAACTGCTTGGAGATTTCCTCTGTTACGAAGACTCTTTCAATGCTGCCAAGGAGACCATAGAATGTCCTGCTTTTTCCAAATATGTAGAAATGTTGAATGTGGAAATTGAGCAGGAAGCAACGATTGCAGCCGAGATTGCCAGAGACAGTTCTCAGGACAGTCAGAGTTCTGCTTCATTGAGTCAGGATCCACTAGGAGGACCTCTTATCGAAAATGAAGCTGCCACTGCTATGAAAGAAGTGGAAAGAGCCATGGCACATGCTCAGGAGGATGCGGTTAACTTAGAAGAGTTGGAAAGACAACTCAACGTTGAGCAGAGGAAAATATATGACGAACTTACCATGCAAATTGATCATGGATTAAGTCATGACAAGAAAGAGTGCTCATGTACGTCGTTGAAGCCTGTCCGACTGTACGTGAGTGGAGAAGCGGGAACTGGAAAAAGTTTCCTTATTAAAGCAATTTCATGTTATTTGCAGGAAAGGACAGAGTCATCGCTGTCTTGTGTTGTCACCGCTCCAACTGGACTGGCAGCACATAACATTAAAGGGATTACTTTACATCGTTTACTGATGCTGCCAGTGGAGCATGACAACAAATTAGAATATCACAAGCTATCTGGAGATGCTTGTTTTGAAGTTTCAAGAGTCTTGAGGAAAATGAAACTTCTTATCATTGACGAAGTAAGCATGGTTTCCAATGTCATGCTTGCCTTTGTGCATTTGAGAATGCAAGAAGTTCTCAAAACAGAGTATGATGTGTTATTTGGTGGCAAACACATCATTGTTTTTGGAGATCTTCTGCAGCTGACACCAGTGAAAGGGCAACCTGTGTTCAAAATGCTCACGCATGAAGATACCAGGAAGTGCTTAGGGAGTATTGGCAACGTCAATATATGGTTAAACTTCAATTATGCTGAACTGCATGAAAATATGCGTCAGGCAAAGGATGAAGTTTACAAGACTATTCTACAAGATGTTAGAATTGGAAAAGTGACCGAGCATGGGAAAGAAGCTTTACATGCACGATTACTGACAAATTTATATCCAGACGAAGATGTTGTGCCTGAGAATATTTTTCAGAAAGTTACTGAGAAAAAATCTGGAATATGTTTGATGCCAACTCTTGCAGAATGTGCCAAATTCAACAACAAAATGTTGCATTTAGAAAAGCAAGAGATTGTGAAATTGGAAGCTATTGACAGAGTAGAGCATATGGGATCAACAATTATTTTGTCTGAGAATCTGAAAACAAAATTGGATTCATTAGAGAAGAGTATATCTAAAACTGTGGGTTTTGAAAAGACTCTGAATGTGTGCTTGAACTGCCGTATAATTTTAAGAAGGAATTTACATGTTGAAAGAGGTCTGGTAAATGGATCAATGGGTAATGTTGTCGATTTTGTGAAATACAGAAATAGAGATGGAATTGAATTTTTAAAAATTAAATTTGATGGCATTGAGGAAGTACAGCTAATTGCTCGTTGTTCTGCTAGATTTTTGCTTGTAAAAGACTTATATGTTCGTCGTAAGCAGTTTCCTGTTTGCTTGGCATATGCGGTGACAATCCATAAATCGCAAGGTTTAAGTGTAGACTGTGCATTGGTGAATATTGGCAGTTCTGTGTTCAAGGAGGGTATGGCATATGTGGCATTGTCACGAGTTAGGACTTTATCGGGATTGTACTTGATTGAGTGTGATGTCACAAACATTTGTGCGGATCTAGATTGTGTTAAGGAATACAATAGGTTGAGAAGAGAGTATGCGCCACATTTGCCTCAGTATCCTTTGTTTGAGAAACGTGTGGTAGGCCGGAAACGAAGAAATGTGACCAATACTGGGGAGGTTGTAGCAAAAAGACGAAAAGTTGATGAACCTGAAATTATAAGCAGAAACAAAAAGGATTCTGTTGAAGATGTTGTTGGTTTTCAATTTGAAAACAGTTCTGGTGTCAACTGCTATGCTAATGTAGTGGTTAATGTTGTCTTTTCTCTAGAAACTTTAAAAGAACAGATTGTGGTCAATTCGGATCAAAGATTTTGCAGTTTGTTAAATTCTGTGTTAGAGAAATGTAGCACTGATAGAACAAACATAGAAAGTGTGTCTGAAATTCGAAATCTGTTAGACAGATGTTCAGGCCAAACACAATTCTCTCAAAATAGTCAGCAAGATTGTCAGGAGTTTTTAATGTATATGCTTGATGTATTGCATGATGAAGGTGTAGATGTAGATCACCTGTTTGGGCTTTCTTATCAATGGCAGCATGACTGCGAGAACTGTAGGGTATCAGCTACTACTAGTGTAGACTCAGAAAGATTTATATATTTAACTTTGCCAGACAGTAAATCAGTCTCTTTTAATAAGCTAGTAAAAGCAGCTGATCACAACATGGAGTGTAGCCAATGTAAATCTGAAATGATGTCCACTTTATTTATACGAACATATGGCCAGTATGTCATTTTAATGTTTCAACGATGTAGGCCTGATGGAACAAAATTGACAACTTTAATTAAAAATTTTGTGGCTTCACAGTTGTCAATATCAGGAAGGACTTTTGTAACTGTAGCAATTATATATCATGATGGTCCTTCAATAACATCAGGACATTATACAGCTTATTTAAAGTGTAGAAATGGCTGGTCATTCTGCAATGATTCTGTTTTAATTTTAAAAAAAAAATTGCCATATGACCTTAAAAACTCTTACCTGGTGTTTTTAAAACCAAAATTTTAGGGAAAGAATCTCGGGATGTGCTCTGAGGAATTTCAAGAAGTTCTCATGGCTCCTACACTATTTGGCCTTGAGGATAAGTGTAGTACAGAGACATAACTTTTTACCATAACACTGGACGTTATTGAGAAATACGTGCACTTTGAATGAGTTCAGAAAAACTATTTCTTTTTATAAGCTAATTGAAGCAGCGAATCAAAACATGGAGTAGAGGGAATGTAAGTCTGCAATGCTGTCTACTGTTTTACATTGCTTTGTGATTAAAAGTGATGTAGAGAATTAAATAATTGTACTAGTCATAAAGGTAGTGTAAGTCTGCTTCATAGTAAGCAGTATCAGTGTGATAGGAAATGTAGAACATGATTGAGCAAGAAGGGGAAGATATTACTAGTCCAGGATTGTGTAAATGATCTTCAACATTTTAATTCTGAAAGTTGCGGAAATGCGAAAAGACGGGATTGGCTTACAAGAAATCCAAGAGTTATACATGGCTCTGACACGATTTGGCCTTGTGGAATCGTGTGGTAGAGAGCGAGAAGTCATTTATTGTATGTAACATGTTTTTGAAAACGATGGAGGTTTTCTTTCAGAAAGTGGCGGGTTGAAAGTAATAACAGCACAACAGAGTGTAAGCTGTTCATAGGACATCCTTGGCCGTCATGGAAAGTAAGTTAACTTTAAGGAGTTCTGAATTCTGATTTGTAATGTATGGGTTTTTTAAACACAATCATTTTGATTGTGTTTTTTTTTCCCCGCTGTTATATGATGAATACCTTCAAGTCACTGTTTTAGTGAAATTTGATACATTCTGAGAACAGCAAAAATAAACCATTTAACATGTATAATTAATTCTGTTCTGTTTGCATTTATGATGTACATGTAGAACTGTGTAGGAGGCATGGAGAAGGTGAGGCTTCTGTCAGTGTCAAAGTTGTTGCATACAGTGCTCATATTCTACGTAGTCTTTTATATTTCATTACTTTCACTGTTTCTGACAGATCTAAAAATTTTTTTTTTAAAAGAACAGTAAGTATAAGGGAAGGAAACAGACAGTTATGTTAAAAGAAACACAGCTATAGGGAATAAACTAGGGATACTGTTACCCGCAATCCTCTGCTGATGATGTCACTGAGCATGTCATGAATGATGTAATATGTGACATCATCAGCAGTGGATTACGGGTAATAGTATCTCTAGTTTACTCCCCTATAGCTGTCTTTCTTTTAACATAACTGTCTGTTTCCTTCCCTTATACTTACTGTTCTTTTTAAAAAAAAAATTTTTTTGGTTCGCTTCCGGTTCGCGTACCGGGGAGCGAACTGGGAAGCGAACTAAGAGAAATAGAGGTTGGCACAGTTGCAAATATTGTACCAATTTTTTTATAACGGGGAGGTAGTTCTGAAAAGAACTTTTTTTTAAATTGTTTTTGTTGTTTTATATTTTTTTTATTATTTTTCTGAACATTTTTTTACTTTTTTTGAATTTTTCTGAACAGTTTTATATTTTTTTTGTTTTTTTTTCGGAGGGGGCAACGAAAACGATTCATTGTAAAGGGCTCAACAGGAGGAAGAAAACAAAAAAAAGAATTTATTGTTTGGGGAGTTTCGGACAAACATGAGCATGATTGTTAATAGCTCTGTTGATCAGAGTGATGCTACTTTCTGCGTAGCAAATGATTCCACTGCAATGTACGCAGACTTGTTTTACTTCACGAAATCTCGTTTGTATATTTGGCACCATCTCCCTGCCCTCTGGTCCCGTTACTTCCGGTACAACAGATCTTCTGGCCATAATAGGGAGATTATCTAGGTCGTCCTGTTCCTCTTCTTCCTCTTCTTGCTGAATTATAACTTTAGCAGGTGGTCCACTCTTCCTTGGATGTGGTGGAGGTGGTGGGGAAGCACCAGCTGAAGCTAGTAAAGAAGCCATTGCTCACTGGTAACAAAGGGTCTTTCTCTCACAATGATGAAAGTCAGAGTGAGGAAAGAAGGAGGGATTTTCACCATTTGGGAAAAAAAATAGTTCTCAACCAATGAAAAGTGTTCATTTTAGATCATATGACCTAGTCTTACATCATTAGGAAACCGAAAGTGAAATGAACCAATGAAAAGTGTTATTACCAAGTCACATGACCTGCTGTGTTTACGTTACGCGCTTTGCAGGGCCTCCCGGTTTGCTTCCAGAAACCTGTGCTTTGCGACTCGGTAAGCGTACGAGTTCGCTAACGTAGCACGTCATATGACGTATCACGCGACAACGCGAAACGTCATGCGGACGGGAGGCGTCACGATGTTGTTTTCTAACGCGGCAGTTGCGGTAAAGAAACGTTTACCGGCTCGCGGTCTATTTCGCGGCATCAAGGTCAGCTAACGGGAAGCTTCCCGATTCGCGAAGCGGGAACGAAGAAAAAAAAATATTTAAAAAAAAAAATTATTCATAAACATATAAAATATATTTTTGGATTTAAAGAAGAATACATTTTACAGCTACAGATATTAGCTGTTAAAAAACCAATGAAATTCACAGAAAAAACCATAGGTTATAGACCATATATAGTTAGGAATTAGCATTTACAAAACCTTGAAAATTCACTGAAAAAACCATAGGTTATAGACCATATATAGTTAGGAATTAGCATTTAAAAAACCTTATTTTACTCACACAAAACCATTGAAATTCCATATATAGTTAGTTGCACTAACTATATATCGCGCACCCGTAATCCACTGCTGATGATGTCACATATTACATCATTCATGACATGGTCAGTGACATCACTGATGACATCACTGATGACATCTCAAATGACATCACTGATGATATCTCATTTGACATCAATGGTCACATCAATGATGATATCATTAATGTGACAATACAATGCATCTCCTCACACTTTAATATAACCTCTGTTACACCCAGTGTTAAATACAGAGTATAATTTTTGAAACCATTGACACACCAATACTAGTTACTACATACGCACTCACTGATTCCTACGTCTACACACACATTCACTCATTCACCCATACAATCATTCATACATACAATCACTCATCTTTACAACACTATCATATGCACTCATACACCTATACAGACACTCACACTCTGCCACTCATCCATGGAGTTACTCACACACCTAGTCAGTCCTGTAAAGAATCAATCACAGTTCCATTTTCTAATCTACACAGTTAAACATAGAGTACCTTACATTTTAAAACATATACTAACACATACTTACTCTCTTATAGAATCACTGATACAAGTACACATTGATCTGCACAGAGTCACACACCTCCCAGCCAGTCATACACACACTCAGTCTCCCATACAAATACTTGTGCAACCAATCAATAACCCATATAGCTACTTATATAGCTACTGATCAACACATGCAGCAGCTTGCACAACAACAGACATGCTGATGCACACTTTCAGACAGTTTAGTCACTAACCCGTGCATTTAGTAAGACGCATTTAATCACTCACTCATACAGTCAATCACGCACCTACTAAAACCTTCATTCAGACACTTATACATCCACTCATTCTTCAATATGTAAAACATATTTAAACTTTACAGAAACACATAATCACTGGATGTTGTCATCAGTGATGTCATTTGAGATGTCATCAGTGATGTCATCAGTGATGTCATTTGAGATGTCATCAGTGATGTCATCAGTGATGTCACTGACCATGTCATGAATGATGTAATATGTGACATCATCAGCAGTGGATTACGGGTGCGCGATATATAGTTAGTGCAACTAACTATATATGGAATTTCAATGGTTTTGTGTGAGTAAAATAAGGTTTTTTAAATGCTAATTCCTAACTATATATGGTCTATAACCTATGGTTTTTTCAGTGAATATATATATACATATATACATATATATATATATATATATATATATATATATATATATAAATATATATATATATATATATATATATATATATATATATATATATATATTCACTGAAAAAACCATAGGTTAGAGACCATATATAGTTAGGAATTAGCATTTAAAAAACCTTGAAAATTCACTGAAAAACCCATAGGTTATAGACCATATATAGTTAGGAATTAGCATTTAAAAAACCTTATTTTACTCACACAAAACCATTGAAATTCCATATATAGTTAGTTGCACTAACTATATATCGCGCACCCGCAATCCACTGCTGATGATGTCACATATTACATCATTCATGACATGGTCAGTGACATCACTGATGACATCACTGATGACATCTCAAATTACATCACTGATGACATCACTGATGACATCTCAAATGACATCACTGATGAAATCACTGATGACATCATCCAGTGACTGTGTGTTTCTGTAAAGTTTAAATATGTTTGATATATTGAAGAATGAGTGGATGTATAAGTGTCTGGATGCAGGATTTAGTAAGTGCGTGACTGACTGTATGAGTGAGTGAATAAATGTGTCGTACTAAATGCATGGGTTAGTGACTAAACTGTCTGAATGTGTGCATCAGTATGTCTGTTGTGATGTAAACTGCTGCATGTGTTGATCATTAGCTATACGAGAGGCTATATGTGTTATTGATTGGTTGCCCAAGTATTTGTATGGGAGATTGAGTTTGTGTGGGGGTGGCTGGGAGGTGTGTGACTCTGTGCATAGATGTGTGAGCAGTTGATTCACTAGGTGTATGAGTTCAAGAGTGCATGTGGAAAAAGCTACATGGGCGGTTGACTGTGTGCATGAGTATATTGATGAGTGAATGGATATCTCAATGCTACATGTCATAGTAAGTACATATGTAAAACACAGTACATGTGAGAGTTGGCATATATAAATAACTGTGCATGAGAGCCACTGAATGTGTGAGTGGCTGTATGGATCATTGTGAACTTGTATCAGGGATTGTATAAGAGAGTAAATATGTGTTAGTATATGTTTGAATAAGTAAGGTGTGTATAACTGTATAGTTGAGGAAATGGAGGTGAGATTGTTTCTTTGCATGACTGACTAGGTGTGTGAGTAACTCCATGGATGAGTGACAGTGTGTGAGTGTCTGTATACACTGAGTGTATCTAAGGTTATATTAGAGTCTGAAGAGGTTTATCGTATTAGCACAAGAATGATGTCAAATGAGATGTCATCAGTGATGTCATCAGTGATGTCATTTGAGATGTCATCAGTGATGTCATCAGTGATGTCACTGACCATGTCATGAATGATGTAATATGTGACATCATCAGCAGTGGATTGCGGGTGCGCGATATATAGTTAGTGCAACTAACTATATATGGAATTTCAATGGTTTTGTGTGAGTAAAATAAGGTTTTTTAAATGCTAATTCCTAACTATATATGGTCTATAACCTATGGTTTTTTCAGTGAATTTTC
This sequence comes from Lissotriton helveticus, assembly GCF_964261635.1. Lineage (NCBI taxonomy): Eukaryota > Metazoa > Chordata > Amphibia > Caudata > Salamandridae > Lissotriton > Lissotriton helveticus. The sequence continues at coordinate 35,237,112 of NC_136064.1, read as the reverse complement.
AAGGTTTTTTAAATGCTAATTCCTAACTATATATGGTCTCTAACCTATGGTTTTTTCAGTGAATTTCAATGGTTTTTTAATAGCAAATATCATAAGCTGTCGAATGTCAAGTACGTGGTAAGTAAAAACATTTTCGTGTTTATGCACACTGATCTGCTTTGAATGCTGCCCCCCCCCCACCTCATTTCTATTAGTAGTACTCTCTCTTTGCAGATAGTGAAGGGTAGTTAACGCAGGCCTTTGCCCCTGTTGTAATCCGTCGTGCCTGCTTCTCTCTCCATTTGATTGATTGTTATCCAAGCATTTACTGTTTTAGAATTGGTTCTCTTTGGTTCATTCTCTATTTACAAACAAGCACAGAGTCGCAATACTCTGTTTAGTCTTTGCAGATAGTGAAAAATTGTGTAAAAAAACAAAAGGAATCGAGCAAAATCAGTAGGCCACTAATGGGATCTCTTTTTGACCTCGCTAAAATAGAAACATTAGGAAAAACCCCTCATGAGAAATACGAAACTAGTGAGATGAACTGAGCTCCACGCCATGATGGCTGCAAGACAGCTCGGCTCCGCCATCCATCCCGCCCAAAATAACGATAAACTCTATGCAAATATTACAAATATATACAACACACCAGCAAAGTAACAGGGTAAAACGTTTTATTAAATAACTATTTACATAACTATTTTATACTTTTTGTTGCCCGATCCGGCTAGCTCAATCGATCAAGCATGAAACTCATGCACTCTGATAGTTCAAAGTTTTGAGGAGTGCTTGTTACACTGTCTGAAGGTTATTTGCACCTGCTACAGCTTCGCTATTCTCAATGTAAGTGGGGGCTGTTTGAGGACGTGACTGCATTTGAAAACAATGTGATGCGGTGCCTCCCTGAACCGCTTGACGGAGGCCCCCGAGGGACGGTGTGATGGCGCGGACTCGGAGGGGGCGCTTGGCTCCGGCCCCCTCCCCAAGTCGTGTTGCCCTGGTGTGGCCTGAGATCGCCCCCGACATAGGTGGCCGGCTCCTGGGGTTAAGCGGAACTTTTTGCCTTTTGGTGACTCTTCCATTCTTGACCTTGTCCCACAATCCGTTTGACCTGAAGACACGCTGTAGTGGGGCGCCCCTTTACCGTTTCAGTTGCCATTCCGCCCGCTTTTGCTACACTGTGCCTCTTCCGCTATTCAGCTGTTTACCTCCCGCTCTTGCGACTACAGCGTTTCGCTCACCATGTAGTTGAGTTGCTCCCGCTCTTGCGGTGCAGCGATAGGCGGCTGCCACAGGACTCTCAAAATGGCGGCCGGCTCTTCAGATTTGGGCGTGGTCCACTAAAATGGCCCTGCGACACCTTGGAACTCGGACGCTTGTCTGCTAGGGCTTGGGCTCCATTCTCGAAAGCGTCCCCTCAGCCTTGAAGATTCTACAAAAGTCTTGGGGGCCCCCGACTCCCGCAGGCTTCTGGTGGAGAGCGGCTGCCATGATTGCTCGTGGAATGGCCACGACGGAGCTACGAGATGATGGTGCTCTCATGCTGACGCCAGCTTCAGTCTGAAACATCCAGAAACACTGTAGACTACCAATTCGATCAGTTCCGGTAGCGCCCCAACGTGACCCGGTAGAGAAGAACTTGCCCTCCCCTCTTTGACTGATGGTTCTTGTTGCCTGTCCCTTCTGTTGTCATTTAACAGAACTATTTAGCCTGCTGAAAGGGGTTGTGTTCCGACCGCTGGTTGGTGGAGACATTTTGACTATATTCTGGAGCTGCGTTGTCGCGTAATGCGTCATATGATGCGCCGCGTTAGCGCATCCGGAGCGCGGCGCGCAGCGCGTAACGTAAGCATAACAGGTCATGTGACTTGTTAATAAAACTTTTCATTGGTTTTCATTTTACTTTTCTTATTCTAATGATGAAAGGCTTGGTCATATGACCTAAAAATTACGCTTTTTATTGCTTTCGAACATTATTTTTTCTTAAACATATATGTTATAATGTTCCAGGCTAACGTACTTTCCCGGAAAATTTTCAACTGTCCTGCAAGTAAAATATATTCCTTTTTCAAGAAAAAGGGCGTTTCTTCGTCCCATGACGGAGCCGTTGAGCAAAAGAGGCTCGGCCTGCTGTCTTAGTCGCCGATACGCCTGAATATCAGATTCTTATCGATCACTTTATGTTGCAGGAGTAGAAAACACAACAGCCCTTGACCATTTATCTTTACTGCGTTCCTGCGTATTATACCTTTTACCCTTCATGTAATTGGACTGCTTTATTTCACTTGCCTTTTACTGATTCGAAAACAGTGACTATTATTAAAAACTTTACCAATGTAAATACTACTACCATGTTTTCTTTTAAAAACCTTTATTGTGAAAATTTCAGTATACAAATACGGGCCTATAACCACGTGGGCCGGCCACGGAGCAAACTGTAATCGTATATGATGAGGAGACATTTACACTGTAGAGGAACGTAACGGGCGGGCCATTAGGTTGCAAGAACTAAGGTGTCTAACAGTTGCGGAATCGGTGGACGTACATTTTATAATTAAAATACGACAGGGCCAGTTACAATAAAATTATCTGGATATACATTTGCGGGCAATTACCATGGGTGACGTTAATTCGAACTTTCAATAGTACAGTAATCAATAACTCATCAGAACTTAATATCAATAGGGATGTCGAAATATTCAATCAATTCTCATCCCCGCCGGCCATGTGCTTCAAAACTGCATACGTATCTCGTGATATCAAGGTTGTGCAACCAGTACACAACAAGGAGTTACGAGTCCCATTTATTCCGGCGCCATTTTGGGCGAGGACGGGCAGGTCCAGGATATAGTCAAAATGTCTCCACCAACCATCGACTATGATGATGTTCATATGCTGTATTTATTAGAGTAACACTCATCTGTCCACATGAAATTAATTTGCCACAATCTAAACATGTCATTTTAATCTTTCCAAAGTTCTTCTGAATATTTGGGACCGTTTCCCTTGCCTCTGATGCTGTCAGTGCCACTTCTTTGGTGAATGTACTGGCAGGTCGGGGGTTGTCCTCCAAATCTCTCTTTTGTGCAGCACTATAATTAATCGGTGCCACCTCTCCATATGACGATGCATGGTATAATTACCATAACTATATATTTTTTCGGTTCCTCTGGAGAGTACATCGTGGCAGATGAGGCAGGTAACGTACCGGGCATTTACCTTTTTTGCATGTAGAGGAAAGGAAAAAAAATTCGAGCGTCCGAGTTCTAAGGTGTCCCATGGCCATTTTAGTGGACCAGGCCCAAATCCAAAGAACAGGCCGCCATTTTGAGAGTCCTGTTGCAGCCGCCTGTCGCTGTAGCAACAAGAGCGGGCGAAACTCAGCTAGACGGCGCTCCACTGCAGATGAAGTGCCTCAACCTGGAGAGGCGGGAGAGGCTCGTTTGCGCCGCCTCCCCCCCCCCTTCGGGCACCCCACGCCGACTTTCGGCGCAGCATTGTAGGATGGCCACACCAGTGCGGCAACTTGCTAGACACCACCTCGGTGCCATCCGGATCTCGGCGCCCCACTGCAGATGAAGTGCCTCCACATGGAGGGAGAGACTCGTTTGCGCCGCCTCCCCCCCGCTTCTCAGAACTCTCAACTATGACACCACCTCGGTGCCATCCGGATCTTGGCGCCTTGTGCTGGTTCCGGCCTATTCACACATCGGTCCGCTACTGACGCCACCTCACAGGCCAACGGGGCGCCCCACGCCGACTTTCGGCGCAGCATTGTAGGATGGCCACACCAGTGCGGCAACTTGCTGGACACCACCTCGGTGCCATCCGGATCTTGGCGCGTTGCGCTGCCTTTGGCCCTATTTGCACATCGGTCCGCTACTGACGCCACCTCACAGGCCAACGGGGCGCCCCATGCCGACTTTCGGCGCAGCATTGTAGGATGGCCACACCAGTGCGGCAACTTGCTAGACAGCACCTCGGTGCCATCCGGATCTCGGCGCCCCACTGCAGATGAAGTGCCTCCACATGGAGGGAGAGACTCGTTTGCGCCGCCTCCCCCCCGCTTCTCAGAACTCTCAACTATGACACCACTTTGGTGCCATCCGGATCTTGGCGCCTTGTGCTGGTTCCGGCCTATTCACACATCGGTCCGCTACTGACGCCACCTCACAGGCCAACGGGGCGCCCCACGCCGACTTTCGGCACAGCATTGTAGGATGGCCACACCAGTGCGGCAACTTGCTGGACACCACCTCGGTGCCATCCGGATCTTGGCGCGTTGCGCTGCCTTTGGCCCTATTCGCACATCGGTCCGCTACTGACGCCACCTCACAGGCCAATGGGGCGCCCCACGCCGACTTTCGGTGCAGCATTGTAGGATGGCCACACCAGTGCGGCAACTTGCTGGACACCACCTCGGTGCCATCCGGATCTTGGCGCGTTGTGCTGCCTTCGGACTATTCGCACATCGGTCCGCCACTGACGCCGCCTCAAGTGCCAACGGATTTTCTACGCTTTTTATAACCCTATGCCGCATAACAGGTCATGTGACTTGTTTATAAAACTTTTCATTGGTTCATTTTACTTTTGGTTTCCTAATGAGGAAGGCTTGATCATATGACCTAAAATAACACTTTTCATTGGATTAAAACATTTTTTTTTCCCAAACGATGAAAGCCCCACCTTGTTTCTGGATGTTTCAGACTGAAGCTGGCGTCAGCATGAAAGCACCACCATCTCGTGGCTCCGTCGTGGTCATTCCGCGAGCAATCATGGCAGCCGCTCCCCACCGGAAACGTGCAGGAGTCGGGGGCCCCCAAGACTTTTGTAGAATCTTCAAGGTTGAGGGGACGCTTTTGAGAATGGGGTCCAAGACCTAGCAGACAAGCGTCCGAGTTCCAAGGTGTCCCAGGGCCATTTCAGTGGACCAGGCCCAAAAAGGAAAGAGCCTGCCGCCATTTTGAGAGTCCTGTGGCAGCCGCCTATCGCTGCACCGCAAGAGTGGGCGCAACTCAGCTGAATGGCGGATTTTGGCACAGTGTACCAAAAGCGGGCGGAATGCCAACTGAAACGGTAAAGGGGCGCCCCACTACAGCAGACGAGCCTCCACCTGGGGAGGCCCGTTCACGCCGCCTCACCCCCCCCCCCCCTGGGGCGCCCCACGCCGTTATTCGGAGCAGCATTGTAGGATACCAAAACCAGTGCGGCAACTTACTGGACATCACCTGGGTGCCATCCACATCTCAGCGCGTTCTGCTGCCTTGGGACTATTCGCACAACAGACCGCTACTGACAATGCCTCCCCCGGGACGCCCCACGCCGTTTTTCGGAGCTGCATTGTACGATACCAAAACCAGTGCGGCAACTTACTGGACATCACCTGGGTGCCATCCACATCTCAGCGCGTTCTGCTGCCTTGGGACTATTCGCACAACAGACCGCTACTGACGAGGCCTCCCCCCGCACCCCCCGGGACGCCCCCGGCCGTTTTTCGGAGCTGCATTGTAGGATACCAAAAACCAGTGCGGCACCCAGGTAACATCACCTGGGTGCCGTCCAGAACTCAGCACGTTGTGCTGCCTTGGGACTATTCGCACAAAACACAGCTACTGACCATTGTTGCTTCTTTTTTCCATAAAATGTTTAAATGTATTTACTGTTTTTGTTGCGTTGTATATATTTATAAGTTATTAAAGTTTTATAATCCTACTACTTTGTTGGAGTGCTATATATTTTTAATGTGACACATAATTGTAAAAACTTTGATGTACAAAGAGGCATCCCTGGAATCTTCCGCTTCAGGCTGGGTCCCCTCCCCAATCACAATACAGGATGGTTTTCAGATAGTAGGAACGCGTGTGGTGTGACAGATCTCATCGGGTGGGGGCCTTGATCTACTGTAACTCCTTTGAAGAGGGGTGATTCTTTACAGCTGGAGCCATAAACTACATCTGCAGGGCTAGGTGATAGCCTGGGACCGGCCTGGACAATCGGACACATAGGAAGAGGAGTGTCAGAGGGTGCGGTAGTGAATAGGGCGAAAGGGAGGTGTCGAGCGGGCACAGGGTGTGATTCTCAGGGAAGAACAGCGCAGATGGGGGGAGGTTTATTGCCCATGCATAAGACAGAGAGCGGGGGTGACAAGTGCCTGGGGGAGATGCTTGCGAGGGTGGGGAGCCATGCTAAGGATCGACAGCGTGCAGAGAGTGGGTCTGGTCAAGGCATCTAAAATGGCTGCCGTGCACGACAAAAGTGTGGCATTTGAAAAAAGGCAAGATGGCGCAGACAATGTTTATCAACACTTCCTGATTTCCTTCGAATCGAAAGTTAACAGACGTTATCTCTACCACACTACCGGTCCCCCTGGGCTTAAACGCCGAGATGGTAGGGACTGCATCCCGTGGAGATAGGCCGAGACGTCACTCGGCAGAAAAAAAAAAAAATCAAAAAAAGTCTATAAACATACAATAAGTTAAAAGTCAATCATTCTTGTTTCCTTGTAGTACGCTCCCCAGACCGCTTACCGGTTCGCGAACCGGGCGCACCCCACGAAAAAAAACGATTTTTTTTTTTTGCCCCCGGGGCCCTTTTAAAGCCTCCACATCAAACCTAGGGGATCAGGGAGGATCTACTATGCCCCCTTATGGTCATTTGCCCCTTCGCTTTGGCCTCCTCTTGTCTCTCAATCCTACCGAGAGACAAGATGGCGGCCGCTACGGACTGTTTGGAATGTTTACAGACACCGGAGAGCCAATCAGCTTCGCTTCGCAAAGCTCCGTAACGCGAAAAGTACGCGAAACAGAGCGCTACCCGGGACGCTGTCACAGATATATATCTTTTTTGGAACGTTAATTTCTCAAAATCCACTGGAGCACATATATTGAGACCTAGCAAAGGCACATCGGGCTACCAGTCCCTACAATTTTGCCAAGTTTCGTGCAAATCCATTCAGCCGTTCGGGCTAAAAGTGAGGCCAACCGCCCTATGGAAATTAACATGGGAAAAATGCGTTTTGGGACCCCCCTTTTTTCTCGGCCCCCCCTTGACAAACCCCCCCAAATTTTCAGGGGCTGCTCAGAAACAAAATGTTCCATTTTCCTGAAAATTTCAGCCAATTCCGTCCACAAACGCCAAAGGTATTAGACATAGGATTTTTTCTCTATGGGATTTTTGAAAATTCTACCTATATATACCTACTGGCGACCGCCAGTAGGTAATATATATATATATATATATATATATATATATATATATATATATATATATATATATATATATATATATATATATATATTCACTGAAAAAAACATAGGTTTCAGGAGTTATATAGTTAGGAATTCGTTTTTAAAAAACCTTTGAAATTCACTCAAAAAACTATAAGTTTTAGTGGTGTTATAGTTAGCTGGACATTTTACTCATACAAAACCAATGAAATTGCTCCTATATAGTTAGTTGTACTAACTATATTTCGCGCACCCGCAATCCACTGCTGATGATGTCACATATTAGATCATTCATGACATGGTCAGTAAATGGTCAGTAAATGTCGGAACTGATTCAGTCTAACTTGTGATACACGGGTATTCACGTGCATAGCGCAACTATTGATGATGCGACAATTAGAAGCAAAAAGAAACATCAATTATCCCTGCCCTCTTGGCCGGGAGGCAAATATAACCGGGCCAAAGGCTGACCATTCAATTACAAGGTTAAATAGCCCTGAAGAAGTCGTGGGTCGTTCCTGCGCAATGAAATACGTTTTGGGTGGACCAAAGAAGAAAGAACATTAAATATAAAAATTACATATTATTGTTGTACATTATATTGCTCTGCGTAATTTCTAATGATATTGTATGTGTGCTCGGGCCTGTGGGAATAGTTGTGTGATACCCTTGGGTCACTTATGTTGAGGGTTGGATGACCCTTCTTTCCATGAGCACCAACAGATAGGCACACTCTACACAACTATATACCGGAATTAGTAAGCGCCACAACCACACAGGGGCAATTTCATCCGATATAGTAATCAACCATAAGGGGACTGATAGCCACAGCACCAGTCCCAGAAGGTCACAGAGCCCCGCCAGGTGGTCCCACCTGGAAGTTAAACAAGACAAACTGTACAACAGCCCTATGTAGTGTATTAAGGACGTATGTGACACGTGAAGGTCTGCAATCACAGCAGTCAAATAACATGGGTGTGGGGTGTTCCCAGCCAAAACGGGCCACGTGGCCCCATTTATCGATAAAGGGCCTAAATGGACCGGCGATACTGAGTGAGAAAGGGCACCATTAAACCAAATCTGGTGTTGCCAAGCTGTGAGTGGAACTTCAAGATCCCCATATTTCTGATAATCATGAGGAAGGGCCGTTGCAGCTTATTCATGAAACAAATCATCTGTTCCATCCACCGCCAGAAAGGTGACTCATGAATAAAACAATCTGAAGAGGTAAACTGGATTTGCTTCTACTACAAATATTAGCTCGGCACCTGCATCAGGCACTTCATATTGAGCCAAATACGTCTTGAGCGGGGCGTGTCCGTGAGGGGGAACATCAACCGCCATCACAAAAAACAAAGAACAGCAACCTAGAACGTAGCAGCGCAATAACGGGTCAAGTAGAAAGAGAAAAAAACTTTTTAAAACTTCAAGCTTGAAAGAACCTATAAAACATCATGTATAGGAGGTTACACCATCAAAGCTGTCTCCGGAAAGTGAGGGCATTTTGAACAAGCACAAGCGCTACTCAAGCATCTCGCAGATTAGAACCACACCAAACGTAGGCGGCGCCATGTTGCAGGGATTCTGCACATAAGCACAACTAAGCGCAGGAAAACATGGCCTCAGTGTATAGGGGTGTACCAACCTACCACATTAGTATCCAAAACACAAAAAACGACTAGCTATAGAGTCTCATTCATTCTCCTCCAAATATCACAAAGCTACAAATGATTAGACAACCCAGAACACAACACTCCCGACTCTCTCAGGAATCGCGGGAGCAAGATATACTCTTTTGCTCACTCACTCATACTTGTTCACAATAAAAAATTTCAAAATGTTTATTTTAACTATCATGCTTTACAATACAGTATGCAAGCGACTACCAGCAGCAAAATGAATGAACTCAGCACAGTTAGCATTGTTAAAATTCCATAGAATTCAAAGGGAGAAGTCTTTTTATAAAGATTGAGCAAAACGAAAGGCAATTAGGCCTAACCACCCTCCCCTTGACCAGAAGAAGTTTATTTTATATAAAGGAAGATCTCTGGGCTTTGACAGGAGACCCCATACCTTAAAGCCTGGATGTAAGGTTTACATCATAGGAACAGCAGAGCTCTTCTCCATGGAACGGCTTTCTCCAAGTATGCATTAAGACAAAATGCAACCCAGTAATATTAAAGAATTCTTGGTGGTAACAGTTAGTATGAGCGCTCAGCACAGTTAAGGTACAAGTAAAAATCTTGAATCAAAGTAGATGTGGTGCTCAAAGAATGAGGGGGATGGTTACCACAGCCCCAAAGATCAACCACAAGGGTACAAACTGTAAATTGTCTATCCGAGCACTCGTTCAGTATCACAAAAGTCTTTTATGGTTTTCACCAATCCATTTAATATCCAATTTCTTCAGTTGTATTCCAAATCATACATCCAAAATATGAAACGATGCAGCCAACACGTGTTTCGTCTGGTCAGTAGGACCATTGACTTCCTCAGGGCTGCAACCCAAAATATCCACAATAAGTAACATTTCCTATATACATTATTTACAATTTAGCAAAGTATATCCTACTCTCTAATAGGTTTTCTAGAGAGAGAAAGAGATACATCCACAAACCGTAAAATACTTCATAGTAATTGTAGAAAGAGAGGACATGTAAACCAAAGTCGTGCTTTCATCAATAATGTCTTGTGTTCAGACATGGAGTAAAGTTAACTTAGGCAGCTATCGTTCTAACACGATCAAAAAATCCTAACTAAGGGTTCCCGGTGATGCCACAGATGCTAGGTCCACGCCCAATGAGACTAAATATATCAATATAATAAGTCATCACTCTAACTCCACACAATAACGTGGATAGCCGTGCCCCATCTATAAAGACATCAATCCTCACGCAATACATTATCTATATCTCGAAGACCCTCACCTTCAAACGTTAGTGTCCAGCACCGTATTCCAAACTGTATGTGAATATCTATTCACGTAACATCCTGCAATTATTTCAAAGATATATATATGTCTCATATATACGTGCTATTATAGTATCACATGTCACAATATTGTATTGTATGCAAAGTTGTTTATATCTTCATTGGTCTCTGTTGGACCACATGATGTTCAAAAGTTATAGTTCTTACCTCCTAATCTTGATTTGTTATATTCTCCTCGTATTCCAATCCTATCTCTAACAGCCACATGTGTAAGTGTCTGTAAATAAAATACACCATAATAAGATCTCTCTTCTTATGTCCTCGATAACGTAAAAGTAACTCCTTTCTCCTGCTTACCGTTTGTTTTAGTTCCCTCGCGTGTCAAGTGGCGTTCTGCGCCAGCGCCATCTTGTAATGGCTTTTTATACTACGTTACAACTCACGTCCTATTTCGCTGTCCACACCTGTAGTTTCAGTAGTTACTTACTATGTTTATCTATACTGTAATAAACATAACTAGTAATACGTTCAATTTAGAATAAATCACAGCAACTAAACCGTATTAATAGTCATGTAATTCGTGAATCAACTTCGCATTCGTAATTTCAAAATCCAAGGTCTTATGTCTTCTGAATATTTAAATTCTGTATCATGGTAAGCCCCTATTGTTGGTTATGCCATATTATCATAATGTTATGTTTACATTCGATTAAGCAACCGATATTCGGCTACAACAATATGTCACAAACACGCGCCATCTTGGGTCAGGCATAGTATGTCTCCTACGATACTAATTCTCGTTATTGTCAAAATTGTCTAATGTTATACTCATAGAGAGTCTTCATAAGATAATAGTATTTCACTGGCTATTGTTCCGTTCATAGCTTCCCACAGTAACAAGGCTTCAGTACTCATTGTTCGTATGACCCGGGCATCCGCAGTACCCTCAGCTACCCATTCCACAAGCAGTTATTAAGCAAACAATTTGCACAGCGAAGAAAAAAGAATCGGAGAGGTAACACAGAGTAGCAATAGGTAAAGACTATATACAGTATATGTATAAGAGTTTTTCACAAATACTTCTCATTGGACAATATTCATCATCATATTTTCACAGCGTGAAATAAACCTTCATAAGTGATCAAATGCACATTACCTCTTAACCCGAGCTGTTATTATATTGAGACAAGATAATTAAAGTATTGCTACATCATTCTGTTGGTGACTAAAATGATTGCGGTAAGTGTATAAGTGGGGACCATGGTACTCATATGTCAGTGTTATCAAAAAATAATAACTAGTTGTTATTTCAGCCCTATCTGACATATACATATACCTACTGTCCCAAATAAAACTCAAATTCATGATTGACATTGAGCCCACATTCCACGGCTTTCAATTTAATCAGCCATAAAACTTCCCTTCTTCTCAATGTTAGAAGTCTGTTCCCCCCACGGGGATCAGGCTTAATGTGATCAATGCCATGATAGGAAAAATTGTGTTGCTCTTGATTATCATAATTCTGTACTATGTGAGATGCAATCGGATACCGTGTATCACCGTTTTTTAGGGCTCTGAAGTGCTCAGCCATTCGATCTCTCAGCCTCCTGATCGTACTCCCCACATATATCTTCCCGCACGTACAAGTAATAACATATACCACAAATGTAGTATCACAATTGATAAACATTCCAATCCTGTAATCACCTGAGTCATTATAGTTAAATTGTTGAACTTTCTTTTTAGCCCATCTGCATGAAACACATCTCCCACATTTATAAAAACCTTTAAAGCTGTTTAGCCAATCAGTTTTGTTCAATTTGTCAGGGTAGCTGGGACTTAACATATTCCTCAGAGTATTTCCCCTCTTGAAGGTCAGACTTGGTCTCTCATAGATATATGGTCTCAAGTCCTGATCCATAAAGAGAAGATGCCAGTGTTTATTAAGAATAGAGAAAAGTCTAGAGCTGCCTAGACCATAATTAGTTATTAGTCTGACCTTCAGATCTTTTGCTCCTGATTCTTTACTTTGTCTGATTAAAGTAGATTTCCTTTGGACTTTCTTTGCTCTGGATACTGCAGTCTTAATTACATCCTGTCTATATCCACGATTCAAAAATCTATCTGTCATATCTGCTAAGTTCCTGTCAAAATCAAGATCAAGAGCACAATTACGTCGAGCCCTGATCAGTTCACCATAAGGTATGGCATTCTTCTGACTGCTGGGGTGGCAACTCTCAGCATGCAGAATCGCATTACAGCTAGTTGGCTTCCTGTACATCCTACTCTTAATCTTGTCTCCTTCTATAAACAGCTCCACATCCAGAAAAGTAATACACTGACTGTCATAGACCGTTGTAAATCTAAGATTATATACATTGTCATTCAAATAATCAAAGAAACCCTTCAGTCTCTCCACTGTACCCGTCCAAATTAACAGGCAGTCGTCTATAAATAAGACTGCAGTATCCAGAGCAAAGAAAGTCAAAAGGAAATCTACTTTAATCAGACAAAGTAAAGAATCAAGAGCAAAAGATCTGAAGGTCAGACTAATAACTAATTATGGTCTAGGCAGCTCTAGACTTTTCTCTATTCTTAATAAACACTGGCATCTTCTCTTTATGGATCAGGACTTGAGACCATATATCTATGAGAGACCAAGTCTGACCTTCAAGAGGGGAAATACTCTGAGGAATATGTTAAGTCCCAGCTACCCTGACAAATTGAACAAAACTGATTGGCTAAACAGCTTTAAAGGTTTTTATAAATGTGGGAGATGTCTTTCATGCAGATGGGCTAAAAAGAAAGTTCAACAATTTAACTATAATGACTCAGGTGATTACACGATTGGAATGTTTATCAATTGTGATACTACATTTGTGGTATATGTTATTACTTGTACGTGCGGGAAGATATATGTGGGGAGTACGATCAGGAGGCTGAGAGATCGAATGGCTGAGCACTTCAGAGCCCTAAAAAACGGTGATACACGTTATCCGATTGCATCTCACATAGTACAGAATTATGATAATCAAGAGCAACACAATTTTTCCTATCATGGAATTGATCACATTAAGCCTGATCCCCGTGGGGGTAACAGACTTCTAACATTGAGAAGAAGGGAAGTTTTATGGCTGATTAAATTGAAAGCCGTGGAATGTGGGCTCAATGTCGATCATGAATTTGAGTTTTATTTGGGACAGTAGGTATATGTATATGTCAGATAGGGCTGAAATAACAACTAGTTATTATTTTTTGATAACACTGACATATGAGTACCATGGTCCCCACTTATACACTTACCGCAATCATCTTAGTCACCAACAGAATGATGTAGCAATACTTTAATTATCTTGTCTCAATATAATAACAGCTCGTGTTAAGAGATAATGTGCATTTGATCACTTATGAAGGTTTATTTCACGCTGTGAAAATATGATGATGAATATTGTCCAATGAGAAGTATTTGTGAAAAACTCTTATACATATACTGTATATAGTCTTTACCTATTGCTACTCTGTGTTACCTCTCCGATTCTTTTTTCTTCGCTGTGCAAATTGTTTGCTTAATAACTGCTTGTGGAATGGGTAGCTGAGGGTACTGCGGATGCCCGGGTCATACGAACAATGAGTACTGAAGCCTTGTTACTGTGGGAAGCTATGAACGGAACAATAGCCAGTGAAATACTATTATCTTATGAAGACTCTCTATGAGTATAACATTAGACAATTTTGACAATAACGAGAATTAGTATCGTAGGAGACATACTATGCCTGACCCAAGATGGCGCGTGTTTGTGACATATTGTTGTAGCCGAATATCGGTTGCTTAATCGAATGTATACATAACATTATGATAATATGGCATAACCAACAATAGGGGCTTACCATGATACAGAATTTAAATATTCAGAAGACATAAGACCTTGGATTTTGAAATTACGAATGCGAAGTTGATTCACGAATTACATGACTATTAATACGGTTTAGTTGCTGTGATTTATTCTAAATTGAACGTATTACTAGTTATGTTTATTACAGTATAGATAAACATAGTAAGTAACTACTGAAACTACAGGTGTGGACAGCGAAATAGGACGTGAGTTGTAACGTAGTATAAAAAGCCATTACAAGATGGCGCTGGCGCAGAACGCCACTTGACACGCGAGGGAACTAAAACAAACGGTAAGCAGGAGAAAGGAGTTACTTTTACGTTGTCGAGGACATAAGAAGAGAGATCTTATTATGGTGTATTTTATTTACAGACACGTACACGTGTGGCTGTTAGAGATAGGATTGGAATACGAGGAGAATATAACAAATCAAGATTAGGAGGTAAGAACTATAACTTTTGAACTTCATGTGGTCCAACAGAGACCAATGAAGATATAAACAACTTTGCATACAATACAATATTGTGACATGTGATACTATAATAGCACGTATATATGAGACATATATATATCTTTGAAATAATTGCAGGATGTTACGTGAATAGATATTCACATACAGTTTGGAATACGGTGCTGGACACTAACGTTTGAAGGTGAGGGTCTTCGAGATATAGATAATGTATTGCGTGAGGATTGATGTCTTTATAGATGGGGCATGGCTATCCACGTTATTGTGTGGAGTTAGAGTGATGACTTATTATATTGATATATTTAGTCTCATTGGGCGTGGACCTAGCATCTGTGGCATCACCGGGAACCCTTAGTTAGGATTTTTTGATCGTGTTAGAACGATAGCTGCCTAAGTTAACTTTACTCCATGTCTGAACACAAGACATTATTGATGAAAGCACGACTTTGGTTTACATGTCCTCTCTTTCTACACTTACTATGAAGTATTTTACGGTTTGTGGATGTATCTCTTTCTCTCTCTAGAAAACCTATTAGAGAGTAGGATATACTTTGCTAAATTGTAAATAATGTATATAGGAAATGTTACTTATTGTGGATATTTTGGGTTGCAGCCCTGAGGAAGTCAATGGTCCTACTGACCAGACGAAACACGTGTTGGCTGCATCGTTTCATATTTTGGATGTATGATTTGGAATACAACTGAAGAAATTGGATATTAAATGGATTGGTGAAAACCATAAAAGACTTTTGTGATACTGAACGAGTGCTCGGATGGACAGTTTACAGTAATATTAAAGCACGAGTCTTCAGCATTGCAGCTGTGTGTAGCATGTCATTTCTATGTGCTAGGGACTGACCAGAACAGAATAACAAGGGGCATTGTTTATGGACCTTGCACATCGTGTTCAGACTAAACTTCAGGAAAGGCAGCGAATGCAAAAAGGAGCCCGTTCTCATGTGAAAGGCACAAACAGAGTCTTGCAAAAATAAAGTCATGTAGCAATGTGCACAATAGCGGCATCATGGCAGCAAAGCTCATGATAACTTAGCAATGTCGACAATGTCCCTAAGGGCCATATAACACTAACATTATGAAACAACCAATTGCCAGAGTGATATTTTAATGAGGAGATACTGCAATGCTAACTGAACTGCAGTGATGTATTGTGGTGGTATTTTTTTATTAAAAAAATTAACAGGTGGCATATCTGCCATCTAAAATATGTACAATGGTTAGTCTAAGCACAGAGACCACCAGTGATGCCAGCTCCAGTGCCACTACAGGAGGAGAGTCATTTAGAGGGGGAGAAGTGACTGCAGGGATGGACACTGGTAAGTCACATAATTGCTTGCCTATTTGACCAAACCACTCACTAGCTAGTACCAGGGCATTGTCAACTTGTGACATGAACCCCCATAGCTTTACCAGCAGCAGCGATGGTTGATTTATTATGGCCTCTTCTATCTGCAATTCAGCAAAAAGCTCACATAATGAGCGTCGATGGCTTGAGGGAAATATGAAACAACAGAAGGTTAAAAGAAAGGAAAATGATAAATGAGTGAAAGGGTAGGTGGGTGAAATGATGTGAGGGTTGGTAAAGGGATGGATGGGAAAAGGATGATTAGAAGAAAGGGTGAATATTGAATGTATGGATAATAGATTGAAAACTTTGGTGAAAAACTGAGAATATGTAAAACTTAATCAACATCTCTATCGGTGAACTACATATTTGGATTGTTTGGATGAATAAGCAAGGCAGCTCTTCTGATGGAGAGTGGCATTTTACTCACCTACTTCACTTACTTTGTTTATGTAGGGTTATCAAAGCTTTAGTTCAAAGTGCGGGGTATTTTTTATTGTTTGTTCTACTCCCTTGACTCTGTATTTGTTAGGTCAGCAAGATGTATCTCACATATCACTTATCACCATCATCTCACCCATGGCACTTTGCCACCCATGACCATAGTGCAGTATAATTCAATTTGTGGCTGCAGTGTTGGCAGTGCAATGTGTGTCTGCTTTGGTTAGTGTGGTATTTACAAAGGTTTCATTGTATTACAAACTGAACACACAAGGGGTGTTGCTCTTCGCCCACTCAGTCTCCGCTCAGTACTTCACTCCTTTTTTTTCCCTAAGCTCTTCTGTCCCAGCCTACCAAGAAATTGAAAAATCTATTCTTGTCATGTCCCGCATTTTGAATTTATAACCATGTAATGTGAAATGATTTCAGGATGTATTTCATGGTTTCTCATAGCAGATTTATTTTACACCTTTTCAGATTTTTCTTTTTCGTTAACAAGCACAGTGACTATATCAAAACCTCTACCCTACCCGCCAAATCCCTCTATCCTACCCTGCAGTAGAGTAAGCCAAGTTTCCTTTCCTTACTTACTGCCAGAAAATTCATTTGTCTGAAATAATGGGCTCGATTTACAAAGGTAAACTGAGACAAAAGTCTAACTTTACGACTTTCTGTATTGACATAGGGCATTTTCAAGAAGTAAAGTTAGACTTTTGTCTAAGTTTAACTAAGTTTTGAATTAAGTTTAACTGAGACTAGAGTTTTGGTCTATGAGGTGGTGGGAGAAACCAGTGAGTTGGAGAAAGTGCATTATTTGATGTTAAGTTTATTAATTTGGATACTCTGTGATGAACGTGCCAAATGCAATCTATTTAGCACATTCCTTTCCCTGTAGTGCAGTTCATCATTTTCCCCAAGCAGGCAGACAAGATAATATCCCCATTTCATACCTGAGGTGTGCGACGTAGCATCTTATTTCTACGTGGAAAGAGGAATTCATTTAGAGAAGATCAGGGCCATTGGAATTAAACATAGATAACTGTCAACTACAGCTGCCCCAGCTGCAGATAGTTCAAAATAACACACACACTGGCTAGCAATGAACATGGCTCTATTTGTTTAGCCCAAAACACAAATTGCACTCCATACAGTGCTTAATGCCATACTCAATAATGAGATGTAATTTATTTTTTCACTCAAATAGGTTGTTTATAGTTCCTTAAAATGTCTTTAGAAGAAAAAGTGAATTTTATGCAAATCACGTGTAGTTAAAGCAAAATTGGCTTTTGACTCTCCTAATCATAATTGTATTAAATTTCAATGGCCCTAGGGCACCAGCAATGTACTGTGATACCCACTAATTTACAACAATTGTTTGCACATAGCATTATTTACAATTTTGTTTTGCTTTTCTCAATATAGCTACTCCTGCTGGTCTACCCATGGGAACCATCAGGCAGGAGATAGCGACACATCTGCAGTGGCAGAGGCTGAAGTATATCCAGTATGAATAGCAGTGACTGGTAGTCCTGGAACAGGAGCAGGAGGAAAAAAATGATTCCCAGCCGGACCCCAGTGCAGCTGATCCCACACAACCTTTCAGAAATACCATCGCCAGCATTATCGCCAGTTGACATTAACTGCTCCCACCCCCTCCTGCACTGACATCAGGCCATTGCTGCAGTACATCCTGCAGCGGATGGACACCATCAAAAGCTGACTCACCACAATGGAGCAGAGCCTGAACCCCCTCCAGACTGACATCCAGAATGCCCCCTTTTAGCCCTTGTTTTGGTGGGAAAGACATGTTGTGGCTGGGTGGAGATGATGGGAAGAGAGTTGGGACTTGGTTTCTTTGGAAATTTCATATTTTGGTACGTTCAGGTCTCGGGTCACTTTGTTTTGGGTGGACATGTTGTGTGGAAGGAAAGGGTGGGTTTCATTGTAAACAATAAATAAAAGGGAAACTGTATTTTATCAAACTTTATGCTGCCCTGAAGTAGTTGGTTTGCTTATATTTTGCACCGCTGCCTTCACTTTTTATGAAACATGTTTATGTGCTTGTAAAAGAGAGTGTACCACTAACCTATAGAGTTATACCTCTCTAACTAACTTGACCATTAAAGGCGATGCTGCCATGACCTATATTGTCTACAATAACGTATGTCACGAGGACTCCCACCTGAATTCCGTTTGGTACCCTTCTTGGTGTTGCTTGTTCCCTACTCCCCCGAGGATCAAATGAAACCAACAAGATAGAATATAACTTACTGTTTCCAAATGACCCCCAAGGGAAGGGGGAGTGGAAGAGAGAGAAAGAGAAGAAACAAACACCGTCAGCTGGCGTCGGGAATGCTTCTTGTGGAGGTCTCTCAAGGAACTGGGAATGCGATACGTTTCTCTACCAAAATTGTATTTATCTTGCCAAGATTGTGTTTATCCTGAAGAAACAAATAAAATTCTCATAAGATTTTTAGGGGGTACGCAATTATTATCAAATTCTAACAAACTCATAATTAACATACCATGCTAATTGACAGCAACACTTTGCACTTCTATAAATGCATTTATTTAGTGTGTTTTCTTAGTATTCCTTGATCTGACTTTTCTGTATAAAAACACATATAAAGCTTCCTCAATAATCTTGTATTTCACAATTGTCATATGCAAGATAAAGGCATGTACCTTATTTGTACCTTTCCCAGGCTCCAAAAAGGCGTTCTGAAATGAAATAAAATAAACAAAAGAAGCCACAAGAAGAGACAGCAATATGACTTGCTTGTCCTCTAAAGCATTTTAGCAAATACTAATTAGTAACATTAACTCCTGTTTGCAATGCCCTTTAAATAAACTTGAACTTCGAAGTTGTCTGATGAAACTGTTCTGAAGTTTTTTCAAACAAAATGTCACTTTTAAAAGTTAGCTTTCGTTCCAACACGTAATCTACAAAGAAATGAAGTTCTTGTAAAAACAACCAGCGTTGAAAATAAACATTAGTGGTGAAAGCACTCTAGCGAGAAAGATAACTGGTCTGAAGAAAGCTGTCTTACATTATTTATTATCACCTCGGAGTGGATTATTGTATGTCAATAGTTGTCAGACATACACATTGTTTGTTAAAATACCCCTCACACACCAAAAGGGCCCTTGGTGTCATGCTTCATCATCGGGGTCTTCCCGCCCTGCTGCGCTACGGGGCGTGCTGCGACTGGCGACTACGCTGGAGCACTAGTTATTTGAAAGTGATATGTGAGGTGTATTTGTTGTGAGTGAAAAAGGGTGAAGGGTGAATGGGAGTGTTGTTAAAAAATACCTGGCCTTATGAATTCAGATTAAAGAGTCACATCAAATTCAGTGTCACTGCTCATTGGTGTCAACATGATTGCAGTTATTGCCTCATTCACAGACATGATCTTCTTGGGCTTAGGTTGGAGTGCTGCTGTTGATTCGGTCGTGCTGGTCTCAGCTTGTTCCCTGGAGGGTGGTGCAGCAGGTACACAACACAGTGGTCTAAAAAAAGGTTTGGGGGCAACATGCCACTGATGGGAAGCTGCTTGTTTTCACGTACTAATTTCTTGGAAGCATCTTTTATTGGGGCCATCTTAAAGATTTCAGTTGGCAGTTGTACCAAGCTGCACTAGTAGAAGAGAATGGAGGACTGACATGTGACTGCACACACTTTATGTTTGGCCATACTGTGGGTGATGTCTCTTCTCCTGTGCACCTAAAAAGCAAACAAGCAAGAAAAAAACATATAGGATGGCGGTCAGAAAGCCACCCCGACCGCCATGGAAGCGGAAAACAACCACCCGCCGGCACCATGGAAATACCAGCGGCCAAATTAGGAATAAACCGCCAAAAAACTCTGACCGCGGAGGAACGGGGCCAAGAAAAACTGTCCGTAGCGGGTGGAGATGACCAAAACCCGTCCGCGCCGGTCGAATTCACGGCGGAAAAACAGCAACCAGCCGCAAGTATAGCGGAGACATCGCACAGGAAATTATGCTATCCCCGAAGGTCCCGTGATTCGTTCTACTGTTTCCGTCTGCCGCGGTCGCAAACAGTGAAGAATGGGAGAGCCGGCGGAAGAGCTGTAGTATAGCCACCACTGCAAATTCGTGGCAAATATGGCAGCCGAATGAAGAAACCCACAAGAAGGCCACAAAGTGCACACAGCAAACTATCCATACCCCGAAAAAACACAAAGCACACCCCTATAACACAACCACATGGCAAAAAGAAAAATACAAATCCATGTACAACTCACACAACACACCTGACAGCACTTCCCCATTTGGACACACCCACACAGCTGAGTATAAAACCAGTCCCTTCCCTGACCAGAATCCCTTGCAATACTCCAGAAGTGAAGGGTTATACACCACAGCAGTAAGGAGAGGCAAAGAAAACATCACCACCCACATCACACACAGTACTACCACCACTTCCACACCTGCACTACTAACCTCCTGCACATCACACACCATACACAGCACTACCCCATCCAACACTCACACCCATGTACTCACAACCACTTTGCACGCCACACATCATGGCAACACATAAAATGCCCAAATTCACAGAGAGAGAGTTGAAGGTTATGGATAGTTGGAATGGAACTAACTATGGGTGGAAAATCTGTTCCGCTCGTGGAATTTGCGGATTTTCGGCAATTTTGCGATCCGCTAATCTCGCGAAATTGCCGAAAAATCTCCAAATCCGCTCGAGGTCGGATTTCATTTAAGGCAGGTGCTCGAGTTGTAGAAAGCTAACTTTGTAACCATTTTAGAATGGCGCCAGCAAGCTGCCAGAGTTGCAACTTGCAAGTAAGCAACTCTGGCAGCTTGCCGGCGCCATTCTAAAATGGTTACAAAGTTAGCTTCAACTCGGGCAAATGCCTTAACTATGTAAGTGCTTCCTGTGGGCCAAAAATTAAACCTCAACAGGAAGCACTTACAGATATAAAGAAAGCAGGTGCCCGAGTTAAAGCTCAAATTCAGTAACGTTTTAATCAGCCCAAAACAATAGAGTGCACGGTCTAGGCTGGGCAAGTGTGCTTTAACCCCATATCTGTCATCGAAAATTAGCTGTAATACCCGAGGGAGGTCTTTGCATCCCTGAGTTTCTCGAGCGCAATCCCGTTTTGTTCCTGTGACCAGGAGGCTTCTTTCTACTCACCTGCTGCCCTGCTCGCTCTCTGACCCTTTATGCACAAGAGGCATGTTGACACTCATAGAAGCCCCGCACCACACACTAGCGGTATCAAACGTCTTCCTGCCCTTTCCCAACTGTGATGGACAGCTCACTCAAGGGACCTCGGCGCCTTTTGGTGAGGTGGCAAAGTTACAGGCACACATGGTCAGTGGAGACAAATCTTCTGGCCCTTTACGCAGCTACAGTGTAGGAAAAGTACTTTACATTTTCCCAACGAGGTAGCACTTACTGGATTAGCCAGTAGAAAGTACTCCAGTTATGTAGATGGAAATCGCAAAAAAATCCGCAAGTTCGCAGGGAAAATCCACGAATTTGCGGACTTTTTTGCTATTTTGCGCGAATTTGCAGACGCAGATCTGCAAAATTCGCCCATACTTAAATGGAACCACAATTGTTTGGTAGCCTGGTCCAACAGACACCATTAGCCACAAGAGAACAAATGTGGGCAAGGATAGTTGAGAAGGTCAATGCAGTAGGGACCACTCCGCGATCAAAAAAGGAAATCATGAAGCAGTGGCATGACTTGAAGAGGGTTGTCAAAGAGAGGCGGAGTAAGAACCGTGAGCTGTCTGACAGGAGTGGCGGTGGCCCTCCATTCCACCAAAACCTTTCACCCCATGGGAGGAGAAGATGCTTGCCATACTGCATCTAGAGAGTCTCACTGGAGTAGCCAGGGAAGTGGAGGCTGGTATGTACACAAAATGACTACCACCACACTGCTATGTACTGTCTTGCACAACTACAAAGCTACACCACATAGGACAAATCCCATTCATCTGCACCACACACTCCCAAAAACAAGTCTCATAGATCTAACATTCACTCACTCCCATTCACCCCAAACGTAGCTAGAAACATTACCATGGGGGCCTATGTACAGGCAGCCAGCTCTACAACTCCCACCAGGCCCCCTTGTCCCACAGCATCAGCAAGATGGAGCCCAAACCCCACCCTGAAACATGTGTCAGCCATTACATCACCCTCATCAAACTCACAGGTAGGTAGCCATCTTCACTGGTAGGGCTCTTTGGGGGTAGGAGGCCTGCACTACTTCTCCTACCATGCACCCTTGTCCCACAGCCTAGCAAGATGGAGCCCTAACTCCACCCCACCCAGCAGCATGTATCAGCCATTACATCACCCTCATCAAACTTACAGGTAGGTTGCCATCTTCCCTAGGAGGGCTGTTTGGGGGTGGGAGGCCTCCACTACTACTCCCACCATACCCCTTGTCCCACACCTGAGCAGGATGGAGCACTCCCCCACCCAGACACAGTTGGAAGCCATTGCAGTACCCCAAACAAACTTACAGGTAGGCATCCATCTTCCCATGGAGGTGGTTTTTGGGGGTGGGAGGCCTGTACCACTACTCCAACCATGCCCCCTGTCCCACTCCTGAGCAGGATGGAGCAGTCCCCCACCCAGAACTAGCTGGAAGCCATTGCAGTATAACAAACACACTTGCAGGTAGGTAGCCATCTTGCCATTGAGGGCTGTTTGGGGGTGGGAGGCCTGCACCACTACTCCTACCATGCATCCTTGTCCTACAGCCCAACAAGATGGAGCCCTCTCCCCACCCCACCCAGAAGCATGTGTCAGACATTACATCACCCTCATCAAACTTACAGGTAGATAGCTATTTTCCCTGGGAGGGACATTTGGGGTTGGGAAGCATGCACCAATACTCCCACCAGGCCCTGGTCCCACACCAGAGCAGGATGGAGCACTCCCTCACCCAGAAGCAGTTGGAAGCCATTGCAGTACACCAAACAAACTTACAGGTAGGTAGCCATCTTGCCATGGGGGCTGTTTGGCGGTGGAAGCCCTGTACTACTACTCCCACCATACACCCTTGTCCCACTGCCCAGCAAGATAGAGCCATCACCCCACCCCACCCAGAAGCGTGGGTCAGCCATTACATCACCCTCATCAAACTTTCAGGTATGTAGCCATCTTCCCTGGGAGGGCTGTTTGGGGTGGGAGGCCTGTCCCACCACTCCCGCCATGCCCCATGTCCCACACCTGAGCAGGATGGAGCACTCCCCCACCCAGAAGCAGTTGAAAGCCATGGAAGTACACCAAATAAACTTACAGGTGGGTAGCCATCTTGCCATGGAGGGCTGTTTGGGGGTGGGAGGCCTGTACCACTACTCTCACCATGCCCCCTGTCCCCAGTACAGCTAGATGGAGTTCTCTTAACCACCCAGATGCATGTGGCATGTAATGGACACTACAAACAAACTAACAGGTAGGTAGGCGTATTATTCTGTCTTGTGCCACAACTGAGCAGGATGTAAGCCTCCACCATGCACACACATATGTGTCACATAACAAAGCCAAATGTGAAAACCTAACAGGTAGGTAGCCAGTACGTGCACCTAGCCATTCGTCATATAAAATGATGCCATATGACAACACCAGCCCTCTCATTGCACAAATATGCACACCAATCCTATGGCCATGCATAGTGTGCACACAGCGGAGCAAAGGAAACTATCACAGCAACGAAAGTGTGACACACCAATGCACATGCAGTAGAAAGTATGTGCACAAACAAGCACCACACCGATTGACATGTACTGTGCCATGGGGCCAGAGCAACAAGGACCATTTGAAAAATAAGAAAGCATGGTTGTTGGTACATATCCAGATATGCACATGACAAGACATAGGTATGCAGGAGATGACAATGGCCAGATGTGACGTCTACCAGGTCAGACAAATCAACAGAGTCCTCACTGAAATAATATGTTGCACTAGTACCCAAATGTCAACATGTCCCTGTGATGACAAATTATGCACGTAGTGCATGGTAAGTATTGACAACTCACACCAGTGACAAGTAATGCATGTACCACAGCATCATGTCAGGAGGCACAGTAGTGCGCATACAAAACATTTTGATTACAAGTCAACTGTGTAGTGTACATACAGTAAATGACACACAGCTAACACAAAGATTTCGGTGTGCACTACAATGACCATATTCCATCTGACCCACAGGTGACCAAGAACTGACTGCAGAGAACAACATCATCAGCCTGCAGAGCCATTCTCCTCCCGGAACATCAACTCTCGGATGCTGCCTCCCAGGATTCTTTGGACGAGGAGCCCGAAGCCGGCCCATCTGGTGTTCCAGGGCCCAACAGGTGCCAGGACCCCATCGTGTGCCCACCACATCTGCTGCTACAACAATCTCCATGCAGTCCCCTGCTGTTACGGCTAGTGCGTCCTTCACCACCACCACCACTACCAGAGCTGCCTGCAACACTCTCCCTGTCCCACAGGATGACCATCCCACCCCACCGGATTGGTGTCACTACAACGCATGCTTTTACCACGCATGCCTTTACAACGCAGTTTTTACCACGCAGTCCATTACAACGCATAATGCTTTTAGGCGCTGGTAGTGAATTATTTAATTTACTATTCCAACTCCAGTCCCCGTGGATAGCAGGGAAGGTGTTGGATAGTATATTAAATACATTCCCTATCCTAGAGCGCCCCCCAGCGCATTGCGTTGTAATGGTTTGCGTGGTAAAAGTTGCGATGTAATGGTAGTGCGTTGTAAAAAATTCGTTGTAACCGTGCTACACCCACCCCACCGACTGAGGAAGGCAGAGAGAGGATGTGGATGCGGACAGTGGAGAGGTAACATGTCCGTGGCAGCAGGGCAGGTGGGAGGGGCAGGGTCACCCACAGAAGAACCAAGCCTGGGATTGAATCCCTGGAGCACATACACAGAGTCTTTGGGGCATATGAACGGGCCCAGGGACGAACGGGCTGGTAGGAACAAGATTCCCCTGAGCTGTCCTGCTGATGAGGTCCATGGACACCCGCATGGGACAAATCGTGGACCTCTTGGACCAGCTAGTGGCTGTACTGGGGGACAGGCCTGCACCCCAAACAACACCTCCACCTCCCACTGGTGGTCCGCAGGATGACAGTTCACCATCCTCCGGTGCGGCCACAGAGAGGGGTGAGTCCTCCCACCCCACTAGCCCCCCAGCATTGGCCCCACCTGCCAAGCGATGAAGGTGCCGTCCGAAGAAAATGGAGCCGTCCGAAGAAAACCCTGGCAGTATCTGTTGGCAAAGCACCTGCCAAACGCCAGTCACGGAGCCAGCCATAATGGCAACCCTCTTCCCCACTGCATTGACTTTTTGGACTGTCCTTCCCCACACTTCCTTTTGAATGTCATCTGTCTGTTGTACTGGGTCACCACATCTATTTGGTAACTACTTGATTATCTCATGCACCTTAACTGTCAACTCACTGCTGCACTAATCCCCTCACTGTAAATGTTCACCTCCCCTCACATGTCACCATTGCAAATAAACAACTCCTTCTATACATGTTGTAGTACCTGATCCGTCTTTATTCCAGGATGTACAGTCTTCACCATGATTACAATGTACCAGGAGTCTGGAGTGTATGTAGGCAAGGAGAGATTGAAGGCACCAAGAAAAACACAACAGAGTAACATTCAGTAGTCTGTGTCTGGCATCACAGACATCACACAACACTTCACAACAAGAGAATCCCTCAGGCGCACATCACAATGGGCAACAAGTGCCAACATACACATCCTGTAGATGTTCTTAAATGAACTGTCCCAGAAACATTGTCAGCCAAAACTGAGTCTACAACCAGCTGCTGTCACAAATCTCACCTACACCTTCACAACAACAGCAACATCATCAGACAATGGGTACGTTGTACATTGTCACCCACCTTCAACTAAAGTAGCGGGTGTTGAGCTGTTGACGCAGGTCAACACCTTCCTCCTATCCACTGTCCTCATCACTGGACATGGGTTGGTTTGCAGGTTGGGGCCTTGGCTGCTCATCATCATCCAGGATCAGGAGAATCTCCTTACGAATGACTAGATTGTGGAGAATGCAGCATTCAACTACAATCTGACACACCTTCCTGGGCGAGTACATCTCTGCACTACCGGTCTTGTCCAGACAGCAGAAACGTGACTTCAGCAGACCAAAAGTATGCTCCACCACACGACGTGTCCTCCCATGGGCATCATTGTAGCGGACGTCAGCTGGTGTCCTTGGATTCCACAGTGCGCTCAGCAACCAAGGGCAGTTGGGATATGCAGAGTCACCTAGGTGTGACAAACACAAATAAACATTGCAATGTCGCTGAGGCAGAGGAGAGCAGGTCACACACACAGCACGCCATATGACTAGGCATACTCACCCACAATCCATGCACGCTCGGGAAGCAGATTAGCCATCAGCTGAGGTACACTGCTGTTACGCAGGATGTATAGGTCATGGGGTGAGCCTGGGAATTTGGCACATGTGTGCGATCATCATATCTGCCTGGCACAGCACTTGCACATTTATGGAGTGATAATGTTTACGATTCCTGTAGATACCAACATGGGTGCAATTAATGGCACCAACAACATTGGGGATGTGTCCAAGGGGATAGAAATCTCCCTCTACAACTGCCAAGTCAGGCCCCCTGGGGAAATGGATATATCTGTCCTTGTAGATCATCAGAGTGGACAGAACATCACGCAGCACCAAGCTGGACATAGGTTGTGACATCCCACCTGCACTGGACACTGTGAGCTGCAATAATCCAGTGGCAAAAAAATGTAGGGCCGCCATCACCTCATATGTCAGGGTAAAAGCTGTTGGATATGTTCTGCGAGGCGGCAGGTGGGGCTCCAACATCTCAGAAAGGATTTGTAGGGTGTCTCTATCCAGACAGCATTTCCGGATGGTCGCCTCATCCTCCATATCTGCTAGCACTGTCAAGTGACAAAGCAGATTTGCTCTTCTCCTAGTTGAGATGAAAGTGGACACATGTCTATGCAAGACATCATGAGATGGGCACAACATCTTGCGCTCTGGATGACACAACGCCAGCAATGACTGTCATCAAACTTGAGTCACAGTCCAGCTTACATGCAGGGACGCATTCATACACTAATCGCACACTTGTCAACTTACACACAGCAATTATCTCAAACACACCTCGGTCAATGTCAATGCACATAGGGAGATTGCCACATTTACCATGGGCACGCCTGGGAGCATAGCATCCAGCATATGTGTAACAAAGCAACCTCACCGATGTAGACCTAGCTGCTGTACCTGACACACATCAACAACCCAATGACCACAGTCTGAGATTAAATGATGAGTTATCGCATGATTACACATAAGAAGACGTGCAATACCCAACTACATTCATTTAGACAAACAGTGCTGTCATTGTGACTGCACCTCAACACATTGACATGTGTACACATTGTAGGGTCTGTGTACAGGCCAATCAATATCACAAGTGACATGTGAGGGAGTACCTGCCAATCTAAAAAATCACAAACACAAACATTGCATGTGTAGTCACCAGTGGAGTAAATGGAACATTGCCATTGTGTGCACAATGATGTACCATTAACCATGTGGCCACTGTGCACTGTTGGTATTTGCCAGATGCCCATTGACACAGCACGATGTGGTCAATGGTGTTGTAATAGTAATCAGCCAACACAATCCTGCACACCCATGTCACTCTATGGCACCTAAATCGCTATAGCTACCACCTGGCCCCAGCGGTGTGTCACCAACAATCCCCATTACACAAGTGCAGAAGTGATAGCCATAGAGACATGCCCAAATGGTGATTGGCATGCTCCACCACCCAAATCGCAGTAGCTACCGCCTGGCACCAGTGGTGTGTCTCCACCAATCCCCAAGGCATCATCCCCTTCGGTATCACTTTGTTCGCTCTAAGTTGGCAGGGTATGTCCAGACGTGGGTCTCTTGCTCACTTTGCCACTGGATTCAAGATACCCTGGCTGATGAGGGTTAGGAACCCGAAACCGGTCTCAGGATGCCTATTTCCGGTCCAGGGAAGACATGGCTTGGCAGATCGGGCTGGACTGATCCAATGAGGCACAGGGTCAGAATGATTTGCATATGGCCATGTCTGAACTGGGGTGGTGGAGTGAACTAAAGAATGATGATTGATTAAACCCAGATCAGTTGACTGGGGGTGAGTGTTTGATTTGCTCAAACGCTCTTTCCATCATCCCCTTTGGTATTGCTCATGTGAATGTATGGCACCCAAATCGTGGTAGCTACCGCCTGACCCAATCTCCAAGACACAAGTGCGGCAATGATACATATCTATGTATTGGCAAATGGCGATTAGCATGCTCCGCCACCCAAATCGGAGTGCCTCATCACGGTAGCTACCGCCTTGCCCCAGCGGTGTGTCTCCACCAATCCCCAAGACACAAGTGCGGTAGTGATACATATCTATGTATTGGCAAATGGCGGCTGGCATGCTCCACCACACAAATCGCGGTGCCAAATGTGAATGTATGACACCCAAATCGCGGTAGCTACCACCTGGCCCCAGCGGTGTGTCACCGCCATGGAGCATGCCCTTACAGCCAATGGGAACCTTAACCGCGGTAGCATGATGCAATTTTTAAAATCGCGGTAGACGTGCACTATCACCGTGAAGCCGATCATTGGATGCAATTGAAAGATGCACACCTGTCCCCTGCGGTGTGTCACTGCCATGGAGAATGCCCTTATAGCCATTGGGAAGCTTAATCGAGGTAGCTCCGCCACCGCGGACCCAGTCATTGGATGCATTTAAAAAAGGCAGACCTGGAACACCAATTGCTGCTGCTTGGCACCTTTGAAACGAGCGCAGGGGGCTATATATGTGTGGGAGGGAGCCTCACATTCCCACTACTCACAGAGCCTACTGCCAGAGACCCCTCGCCTGCTGCTGCCTCCAGGGGCTGCTGGCAGAGACCACTCATCTGCTGCTGCCTCCAGGGACAGATGCCTGAAACCCCTCACCAACCACTTCCGCCGCTGCTGCCTCATGTCCACAGTGATGGCAAGGACTGAGAAGATCTTTGCCAGTCCCTTTACGAGCGAGGAGCTGGAGGTCCTGGTGGACGAGGTGCTCACACAGTATCCAAGGCTATATGGTGGTCCAAATGTCCTACTAACTCTTCAACAGGGGAGGAGTGAAGGGGGGCACATATGTAGTTGGACTGATGCAGGTGGTGCCTGAGAGTGTGGGGTTGTGTTATTCACTGCCTAACATGCTGACTGCAGAGGGAAGACAGGTTTCCCTGCCTGCACATGTATTTTTTAGTGACCTGTGTTGTGTTGTCAGCCATACAGTGATGCAGTGAGGTGTTCATGCAGGAGTCAGGACCGTGATTGCTTGGCTGAATGGCTGTGTGTACCCCTGTTGTCCACCTCAGTGTGAGCCCAGCTGGCCTGCACAGTCCCCGGCCAAAAAGACAAGGACACATCAATTCACTTACAGAGTATTACATCTGTCTTTTCTAATCATACTCCAGCTATGAGCCATCTCAGCCCAGTATATTGGACACAACCAGTCCTCACACCTGCATGCATTTACAGCAGCCTTTCCCAGGCAGATGAACCGTGTGAGATGTATTCTTGTCTCTGTTAGACATATCTGTGGGTTTGGGATGAGTTTGTATCATGCTACTGTACTGCGAGATGTAGGTACATGACACTGTGTCACTGATCATTTCCCCCTCTTCTCTCCCATGCCTGCAGCTCAAGGTACACCAGCGTAAGGCTGTGTGAAGGGCATTGCAGCCAAGGTCTGGGCTTTGAGTGTCTCAAACTGAAGGAGCACCCACTGCCACAAGTGGTGGGACGACATCAGCTGGCTGTCAAAGAACGTGGCGGAGATGACCTTGGGGCTGCTTCCTTGCACTGGGCGGTTGGCACAGCACAGAATGACAGCACTCATGGGCTGCATCTTGACCGTGACACAGCCTGAGCTGTATGCACGTTTGAATGATCATCAGCAGCAAGCCTGGGGTGAGTATACTGGGAAGGGTGACTTTGGCTGGGAGTGGCTGCATGTGTACAGAACCTGTGCCAGCGCTGGCCTATGTGATGTTGGTGGTGTGATGCAAAGGCTTGTAAGTGGCTGCTGGGCTGGGTGCAGGTGTTATGCATTTGCCGAACCTGTACTTACTAATGTAATTTGAGTACTGCGCATTCCCATTCCATTCTGAGTGGTGGTCTTCAGGTATCGTCTGCATTGGGGTAGTCTGGGGAATCCGATGGGAGGGAACGGCAGTGTGCTCAATCTGAGTGTGGCCTTCATAAATGCGTAGATTGCCTGGACTCAGATTTGGGGGGGGGGGCTTAGACATCTGACACCAATGTGCACCAGGCGTTGGGCCCCAAAGTACAACATGTTGGGTGGCATGGGCTCATGGCCATTGTGGCATGTCATGTTGTAGTCTGGGTCTGGGTTGTCCACTCCTGTTCCATCCAGAGCTGTCAATGGCAACACATAGTGTGCCCCCATCATGGCCCTAGGTGTTCTTAGATTTATTTGTGTGTCTGGTTGAACAGACCCACCAGCAGGGTGTAGTGCTGTTGGTCACCACATGGCTCACTTATGCCTGAAGTTCCAGTTTCCCAGCACTGTTTGAGTCAATATAGTGAGTTAGCACAATGTGAATTTTGTTGTAAATAATTTTGTCCACCCTAAGCGTGGAAGGGTATACTCAGATGTGAGTCCCTTGCTCATTGCACCATCAGGATTCAAGCAAGCCGGGCCGAAGACGGCTGAAATGCCAGAAACCGGTCCCCGGTAGCTTGATTCCTTCCCAGTGTAAGAATTGGCTGTTGTAGTCTGGTCTGCCCTGTTCCCATGATGCACTGGGCCAGGGACAGACTAATTTGCATACAGCCAGGTTCTGAAACTGGGATGGTGCAATGAGCTAAAAAACGGTGTTGGATCTAGCCCTGATCTCTTGACTGGGTGAGAGTATTCTGTTTAATTCAGAGACTCTGTCCATCACCACCCCTTGTTGTAAATATTTTTGTCCACCCTAAGCGTGGAAGGGTATACTCAGATGTGAGTCCCTTGCTCATTGCACCATCAGGATTCAAGCAAGCCGGGCCGAAGACGGCTGAAATGCCAGAAACCGGTCCCCGGTAGCTTTATTCCTTCCCAGTGTAAGAATTGGCTTTTGTAGTCTGGTCTGCCCTGTTCCCATGATGCACTGGGCCAGGGACAGACTAATTTGCATACAGCCAGGTTCTGAAACTGGGATGGTGCAATGAGCTAAAAAACGGTGTTGGATCTAGCCCTGATCTCTTGACTGGGTGAGAGTATTATGCTTAATTCAGAGACTCTGTCCATCACCACCCCTTGTTGTAAATAATTTTGTCCACCCTAAGCGTGGAAGGGTATACTCAGATGTGAGTCCCTTGCTCATTGCACCATCAGGATTCAAGCAAGCCGGGCCGAAGACGGCTGAAATGCCAGAAACCGGTCCCCGGTAGCTTGATTCCTTCCCAGTGTAAGAATTGGCTTTTGTGGTCTGGTCTGCCCTGTTCCCATGATGCACTGGGCCAGGGACAGACTAATTTGCATACAGCCAGGTTCTGAAACTGGGATGGTGCAATGAGCTAAAAAACGGTGTTGGATCTAGCCCTGATCTCTTGACTGGGTGAGAGTATTCTGCTTAATTCAGAGACTCTGTCCATCACCACCCCTTGTTGTAAATAATTTTGTCCACCCTAAGCGTAGAAGGGTATACTCAGATGTGAGTCCCTTGCTCATTGCACCATCAGGATTCAAGCAAGCCGGGCCGAAGACGGCTGAAATGCCAGAAACCGGTCCCCGGTAGCTTGATTCCTTCCCAGTGTAAGAATTGGCTTTTGTAGTCTGGTCTGCCCTGTTCCCATGATGCACTGGGCCAGGGACAGACTAATTTGCATACAGCCAGGTTCTGAAACTGGGATGGTGCAATGAGCTAAAAAACGGTGTTGGATCTAGCCCTGATCTCTTGACTGGGTGAGAGTATTCTGCTTAATTCAGAGACTCTGTCCATCACCACCCCTTGTTGTAAATAATTTTGTCCACCCTAAGCGTGGAAGGGTATACTCAGATGTGAGTCCCTTGCTCATTGCACCATCAGGATTCAAGCAAGCCGGGCCGAAGACGGCTGAAATGCCAGAAACCGGTCCCCGGTAGCTTGATTCCTTCCCAGTGTTAGAATTGGCTTTTGTAGTCTGGTCTGCCCTGTTCCCATGATGCACTGGGCCAGGGACAGACTAATTTGCATACAGCCAGGTTCTGAAACTGGGATGGTGCAATGAGCTAAAAAACGGTGTTGGATCTAGCCCTGATCTCTTGACTGGGTGAGAGTATTCTGCTTAATTCAGAGACTCTGTCCATCACCACCCCTTGTTGTAAATATTTTTGTCCACCCTAAGCGTGGAAGGGTATACTCAGATGTGAGTCCCTTGCTCATTGCACCATCAGGATTCAAGCAAGCCGGGCCGAAGACGGCTGAAATGCCAGAAACCGGTCCCCGGTAGCTTTATTCCTTCCCAGTGTAAGAATTGGCTTTTGTAGTCTGGTCTGCCCTGTTCCCATGATGCACTGGGCCAGGGACAGACTAATTTGCATACAGCCAGGTTCTGAAACTGGGATGGTGCAATGAGCTAAAAAACGGTGTTGGATCTAGCCCTGATCTCTTGACTGGGTGAGAGTATTATGCTTAATTCAGAGACTCTGTCCATCACCACCCCTTGTTGTAAATAATTTTGTCCACCCTAAGCGTGGAAGGGTATACTCAGATGTGAGTCCCTTGCTCATTGCACCATCAGGATTCAAGCAAGCCGGGCCGAAGACGGCTGAAATGCCAGAAACCGGTCCCCGGTAGCTTGATTCCTTCCCAGTGTAAGAATTGGCTTTTGTAGTCTGGTCTGCCCTGTTCCCATGATGCACTGGGCCAGGGACAGACTAATTTGCATACAGCCAGGTTCTGAAACTGGGATGGTGCAATGAGCTAAAAAACGGTGTTGGATCTAGCCCTGATCTCTTGACTGGGTGAGAGTATTCTGCTTAATTCAGAGACTCTGTCCATCACCACCCCTTGTTGTAAATAATTTTGTCCACCCTAAGCGTGGAAGGGTATACTCAGATGTGAGTCCCTTGCTCATTGCACCATCAGGATTCAAGCAAGCCGGGCCGAAGACGGCTGAAATGCCAGAAACCGGTCCCCGGTAGCTTGATTCCTTCCCAGTGTAAGAATTGGCTTTTGTAGTCTGGTCTGCCCTGTTCCCATGATGCACTGGGCCAGGGACAGACTAATTTGCATACAGCCAGGTTCTGAAACTGGGATGGTGCAATGAGCTAAAAAACGGTGTTGGATCTAGCCCTGATCTCTTGACTGGGTGAGAGTATTCTGCTTAATTCAGAGACTCTGTCCATCACCACCCCTTGTTGTAAATAATTTTGTCCACCCTAAGCGTGGAAGGGTATACTCAGATGTGAGTCCCTTGCTCATTGCACCATCAGGATTCAAGCAAGCCGGGCCGAAGACGGCTGAAATGCCAGAAACCGGTCCCCGGTAGCTTGATTCCTTCCCAGTGTAAGAATTGGCTTTTGTAGTCTGGTCTGCCCTGTTCCCATGATGCACTGGGCCAGGGACAGACTAATTTGCATACAGCCAGGTTCTGAAACTGGGATGGTGCAATGAGCTAAAAAACGGTGTTGGATCTAGCCCTGATCTCTTGACTGGGTGACAGTATTCTGCTTAATTTAGAGACTCTGTCCATCACCACCCCTTGTTGTAAATAATTTTGTCCACCCTAAGCGTGGAAGGGTATACTCAGATGTGAGTCCCTTGCTCATTGCACCATCAGGATTCAAGCAAGCCGGGCCGAAGACGGCTGAAATGCCAGAAACCGGTCCCCGGTAGCTTGATTTCTTCCCAGTGTAAGAATTGGCTTTTTTAGTCTGGTCTGCCCTGTTCCCATGATGCACTGGGCCAGGGACAGACTAATTTGCATACAGCCAGGTTCTGAAACTGGGATGGTGCAATGAGCTAAAAAACGGTGTTGGATCTAGCCCTGATCTCTTGACTGGGTGAGTGTATTCTGCTTAATTCAGAGACTCTGTCCATCACCACCCCTTGTTGTAAATAATTTTGTCCACCCTAAGCGTGGAAGGGTATACTCAGATGTGAGTCCCTTGCTCATTGCACCATCAGGATTCAAGCAAGCCGGGCCGAAGACGGCTGAAATGCCAGAAACCGGTCCCCGGTAGCTTGATTCCTTCCCAGTGTAAGAATTGGCTTTTGTAGTCTGGTCTGCCCTGTTCCCATGATGCACTGGGCCAGGGACAGACTAATTTGCATACAGCCAGGTTCTGAAACTGGGATGGTGCAATGAGCTAAAAAACGGTGTTGGATCTAGCCCTGATCTCTTGACTGGGTGAGAGTATTCTGCTTAATTCAGAGACTCTGTCCATCACCACCCCTTGTTGTAAATAATTTTGTCCACCCTAAGCGTGGAAGGGTATACTCAGATGTGAGTCCCTTGCTCATTGCACCATCAGGATTCAAGCAAGCCGGGCCGAAGACGGCTGAAATGCCAGAAACAGGTCCCCGGTAGCTTGATTCCTTCCCAGTGTAAGAATTGGCTTTTGTAGTCTGGTCTGCCCTGTTCCCATGATGCACTGGGCCAGGGACAGACTAATTTGCATACAGCCAGGTTCTGAAACTGGGATGGTGCAATGAGCTAAAAAACGGTGTTGGATCTAGCCCTGATCTCTTGACTGGGTGAGAGTATTCTGCTTAATTCAGAGACTCTGTCCATCACCACCCCTTGTTGTAAATAATTTTGTCCACCCTAAGCGTGGAAGGGTATACTCAGATGCGAGTCCCTTGCTCATTGCACCATCAGGATTCAAGCAAGCCGGGCCGAAGACGGCTGAAATGCCAGAAACCGGTCCCCGGTAGCTTGATTCCTTCCCAGTGTAAGAATTGGCTTTTGTAGTCTGGTCTGCCCTGTTCCCATGAGGCACTGGGCCAGGGACAGACTAATTTGCATACAGCCAGGTTCTGAAACTGGGATGGTGCAATGAGCTAAAAAACGGTGTTGGATCTAGCCCTGATCTCTTGACGGGGTGACAGTATTCTGCTTAATTCAGAGACTCTGTCCATCACCACCCCTTGTTGTAAATAATTTTTTCCACCCTAAGCGTGGAAGGGTATACTCAGATGTGAGTCCCTTGCTCATTGCACCATCAGGATTCAAGCAAGCCGGGCCGAAGACGGCTGAAATGCCAGAAACCGGTCCCCGGTAGCTTGATTCCTTCCCAGTGTAAGAATTGGCTTTTGTAGTCTGGTCTGCCCTGTTCCCATGATGCACTGGGCCAGGGACAGACTAATTTGCATACAGCCAGATTCTGAAACTGGGGTGGTGCAATGAGCTAAAAAACGGTGTTGGATCTAGCCCTGATCTCTTGACTGGGTGAGAGTATTCTGCTTAATTCAGAGACTCTGTCCATCACCACCCCTTGTTGTAAATAATTTTGTCCACCCTAAGCGTGGAAGGGTATACTCAGATGTGAGTCCCTTGCTCATTGCACCATCAGGATTCAAGCAAGCCGGGCGGAAGACGGCTGAAATGCCAGAAACCGGTCCCCGGTAGCTTGATTCCTTCCCAGTGTAAGAATTGGCTTTTGTAGTCTGGTCTGCCCTGTTCCGATGATGCACTGGGCCAGGGACAGACTAATTTGCATACAGCCAGGTTCTGAAACTGGGATGGTGCAATGAGCTAAAAAACGGTGTTGGATCTAGCCCTGATCTCTTGACTGGGTGAGAGTATTCTGCTTAATTCAGAGACTCTGTCCATCACCACCCCTTGTTGTAAATAATTTTGTCCACCCTAAGCGTGGAAGGGTATACTCAGATGTGAGTCCCTTGCTCATTGCACCATCAGGATTCAAGCAAGCCGGGCCGAAGACGGCTGAAATGCCAGAAACCGGTCCCCGGTAGCTTGATTCCTTCCCAGTGTAAGAATTGGCTTTTGTAGTCTGGTCTGCCCTGTTCCCATGATGCACTGGGCCAGGGACAGACTAATTTGCATACAGCCAGGTTCTGAAACTGGGATGGTGCAATGAGCTAAAAAACGGTGTTGGATCTAGCCCTGATCTCTTGACTGGGTGAGAGTATTCTGCTTAATTCAGAGACTCTGTCCATCACCACCCCTTGTTGTAAATAATTTTGTCCACCCTAAGCGTGGAAGGGTATACTCAGATGTGAGTCCCTTGCTCATTGCACCATCAGGATTCAAGCAAGCCGGGCCAAAGACGGCTGAAATGCCAGAAACAGGTCCCCGGTAGCTTGATTCCTTCCCAGTGTAAGAATTGGCTTTTGTAGTCTGGTCTGCCCTGTTCCCATGATGCACTGGGCCAGGGACAGACTAATTTGCATACAGCCAGGTTCTGAAACTGGGATGGTGCAATGAGCTAAAAAACGGTGTTGGATCTAGCCCTGATCTCTTAACTGGGTGAGAGTATTCTGCTTAATTCAGAGACTCTGTCCATCACCACCCCTTGTTGTAAATAATTTTGTCCACCCTAAGCGTGGAAGGGTATACTCAGATGCGAGTCCCTTGCTCATTGCACCATCAGGATTCAAGCAAGCCGGGCCGAAGACGGCTGAAATGCCAGAAACCGGTCCCCGGTAGCTTGATTCCTTCCCAGTGTAAGAATTGGCTTTTGTAGTCTGGTCTGCCCTGTTCCCATGAGGCACTGGGCCAGGGACAGACTAATTTGCATACAGCCAGGTTCTGAAACTGGGATGGTGCAATGAGCTAAAAAACGGTGTTGGATCTAGCCCTGATCTCTTGACGGGGTGACAGTATTCTGCTTAATTCAGAGACTCTGTCCATCACCACCCCTTGTTGTAAATAATTTTTTCCACCCTAAGCGTGGAAGGGTATACTCAGATGTGAGTCCCTTGCTCATTGCACCATCAGGATTCAAGCAAGCCGGGCCGAAGACGGCTGAAATGCCAGAAACCGGTCCCCGGTAGCTTGATTCCTTCCCAGTGTAAGAATTGGCTTTTGTAGTCTGGTCTGCCCTGTTCCCATGATGCACTGGGCCAGGGACAGACTAATTTGCATACAGCCAGATTCTGAAACTGGGGTGGTGCAATGAGCTAAAAAACGGTGTTGGATCTAGCCCTGATCTCTTGACTGGGTGAGAGTATTCTGCTTAATTCAGAGACTCTGTCCATCACCACCCCTTGTTGTAAATAATTATGTCCACCCTAAGCGTGGAAGGGTATACTCAGATGTGAGTCCCTTGCTCATTGCACCATCAGGATTCAAGCAAGCCGGGCGGAAGACGGCTGAAATGCCAGAAACCGGTCCCCGGTAGCTTGATTCCTTCCCAGTGTAAGAATTGGCTTTTGTAGTCTGGTCTGCCCTGTTCCGATGATGCACTGGGCCAGGGACAGACTAATTTGCATACAGCCAGGTTCTGAAACTGGGATGGTGCAATGAGCTAAAAAACGGTGTTGGATCTAGCCCTGATCTCTTGACTGGGTGAGAGTATTCTGCTTAATTCAGAGACTCTGTCCATCACCACCCCTTGTTGTAAATAATTTTGTCCACCCTAAGCGTGGAAGGGTATACTCAGATGTGAGTCCCTTGCTCATTGCACCATCAGGATTCAAGCAAGCCGGGCCGAAGACGGCTGAAATGCCAGAAACCGGTCCCCGGTAGCTTGATTCCTTCTCAGTGTAAGAATTGGCTTTTGTAGTCTGGTCTGCCCTGTTCCCATGATGCACTGGGCCAGGGACAGACTAATTTGCATACAGCCAGGTTCTGAAACTGGGATGGTGCAATGAGCTAAAAAACGGTGTTGGATCTAGCCCTGATCTCTTGACTGGGTGAGAGTATTCTGCTTAATTCAGAGACTCTGTCCATCACCACCCCTTGTTGTAAATAATTTTGTCCACCCTAAGCGTGGAAGGGTATACTCAGATGTGAGTCCCTTGCTCATTGCACCATCAGGATTTAAGCAAGCCGGGCCGAAGACGGCTGAAATGCCAGAAACCGGTCCCCGGTAGCTTGATTCCTTCCCAGTGTAAGAATTGGCTTTTGTAGTCTGGTCTGCCCTGTTCCCATGATGCACTGGGTCAGGGACAGACTAATTTGCATACAGCCAGGTTCTGAAACTGGGATGGTGCAATGAGCTAAAAAACGGTGTTGGATCTAGCCCTGATCTCTTGACTGGGTGAGAGTATTCTGCTTAATTCAGAGACTCTGTCCATCACCACCCCTTGTTGTAAATAATTTTGTCCACCCTAAGCGTGGAAGGGTATACTCAGATGTGAGTCCCTTGCTCATTGCACCATCAGGATTCAAGCAAGCCGGGCCGAAGACGGCTGAAATGCCAGAAACAGGTCCCCGGTAGCTTGATTCCTTCCCAGTGTAAGAATTGGCTTTTGTAGTCTGGTCTGCCCTGTTCCCATGATGCACTGGGCCAGGGACAGACTAATTTGCATACAGCCAGGTTCTGAAACTGGGATGGTGCAATGAGCTAAAAAACGGTGTTGGATCTAGCCCTGATCTCTTGACTGGGTGAGAGTATTCTGCTTAATTCAGAGACTCTGTCCATCACCACCCCTTGTTGTAAATAATTTTGTCCACCCTAAGCGTGGAAGGGTATACTCAGATGCGAGTCCCTTGCTCATTGCACCATCAGGATTCAAGCAAGCCGGGCCGAAGACGGCTGAAATGCCAGAAACCGGTCCCCGGTAGCTTGATTCCTTCCCAGTGTAAGAATTGGCTTTTGTAGTCTGGTCTGCCCTGTTCCCATGAGGCACTGGGCCAGGGACAGACTAATTTGCATACAGCCAGGTTCTGAAACTGGGATGGTGCAATGAGCTAAAAAACGGTGTTGGATCTAGCCCTGATCTCTTGACGGGGTGACAGTATTCTGCTTAATTCAGAGACTCTGTCCATCACCACCCCTTGTTGTAAATAATTTTGTCCACCCTAAGCGTGGAAGGGTATACTCAGATGTGAGTCCCTTGCTCCTTGCACCATCAGGATTCAAGCAAGCCGGGCCGAAGACCGCTGAAATGCCAGAAACCGGTCCCCGGTAGCTTGATTCCTTCCCAGTGTAAGAATTGGCTTTTGTAGTCTGGTCTGCCCTGTTCCCATGATGCACTGGGCCAGGGCAGACTAATTTGCATACAGCCAGATTCTGAAACTGGGGTGGTGCAATGAGCTAAAAAACGGTGTTGGATCTAGCCCTGATCTCTTGACTGGGTGAGAGTATTCTGCTTAATTCAGAGACTCTGTCCATCACCACCCCTTGTTGTAAACAATTTTGTCCACCCTAAGCGTGGAAGGGTATACTCAGATGTGAGTCCCTTGCTCATTGCACCATCAGGATTCAAGCAAGCCGGGCCGAAGACGGCTGAAATGCCAGAAACCGGTCCCCGGTAGCTTGATTCCTTCCCAGTGTAAGAATTGGCTTTTGTAGTCTGGTCTGCCCTGTTCCCATGATGCACTGGGTCAGGGACAGACTAATTTGCATACAGCCAGGTTCTGAAACTGGGATGGTGCAATGAGCTAAAAAACGGTGTTGGATCTAGCCCTGATCTCTTGACTGGGTGAGAGTATTCTGCTTAATTCAGAGACTCTGTCCATCACCACCCCTTGTTGTAAATTAGCACAATGTGATTGCACAGGGTGGTGTGCAACATGTAGATTTAGTCATTTTTTGTGATTACTAGCTTGCATATGTTGGTTATGTTGCTGCCACTGAACCGACCCTACATCTCCCTCTCACGCAGCATTTCCTGCTCTTCACAGAGGGACAGGAGACGGGCACCAGTGGAGGTGAAACAAGCACAACAGCTGCACAGGAGCCCGGTAACACAGATGTCACCAGCGCCTCGGAGGGGGACAGGAATTAGCTGGAGGAATCCCAGCCTGAGAAGCACAGTTCCACGTCTTCTGATGCCAGCGGTGATGTATCCACGTTGGCGGGCACAGGGAACGGGGACTCTGCATTCATCTTCCACCACTCAACGGCCAGTGCCCACCCTCCCAGCCACTTCCTCTGCTGCTGTTCGTGTTTGCCCCAGTAAGAGGGGAAGAGTGTCATTCACCCCGGGCACCACTGCCCCTACCCCCTGTGCTGCCATCATTGCTGAGTCTGTGGACCTTTTGCGCCAGCTGTGTGTAGGCCAGACCCCCTTTTGTACCGCTTTGGCCGCCATAACTGTGGCAGGGTATGCTCAGACGTGAGTCCCTTGCTCACTTTGCCCCTGGATTCAAGCAAGCCGGGCTGAAGACGGCTGTAATGCCAGAAACTGGTCCTCGGAAGCTTGTTTCCGGTCCAAGGAAGGCATTGCTTGGCAGTTCAGGCTGGACTGTTTCCATGAGGCACAGGGTCACCCTGATTTGCATATAGCCATGTCTGAACTGGGGTGGCAGAGTGGGCTAAAGAACCGTGATAAATGAAACCCATGTCTTTTGACTGGGTGTGAGTGTTTGATTGGTTCAGATGCTCCGTCCATCACCACCCCCTTTTGTACTGCTTTGGCCGCCATTAGGGTGGCAGGGTATGCTCAGACGTGAGTCCCTTGCTCACTTTGCCACTGGATTCAAGCAAGCCGGGCTGAAGACGGCTGTAATGCCAGAAACCGGTCCTGGGAAGCTTGTTTCCGGTCCAGGGAAGGCATGGCTTGGCAGTTCGGGCTGGACTGTTCCCGTGAGGCACACGGTCAGACTGATTTTCATATAGCCATGTCTGAACTGGGGTGGCAGAGTGGGCTAAAGAACGGTTATGGATCAAACCCAGATCTTTTGACTGGGTGTGAGTGTTTGATTGGTTCAGATGCTCTGTCCATCAATACCCCCTTTTGTACCGCTTTGGCCGCCATAAGTGTGGCAGGGTATGCTCAGACGTGAGTCCCTTGCTCACTTTGCCACTGGATTCAAGCAAGCCGGGCTGAAGACGGCTGTAATGCCAGAAACCGGTCCTCGGAAGCTTGTTTCCGGTCCAGGAGAGGCATGGCTTGGCAGTTCGGGCTGGACTGTTCCCATGAGGCACAGGGCCAGACTGATTTGCATATCGCCATGTCTGAACTGGGGTGGCAGAGTGGGCTAAAGAACAGTGATGGATCAAACCCATATCTTTTGACTGGGTGTGAATGTTTCATTGGTTCAGATGCTCCGTCCATCACCACCCCCTTTTGTACCGCTTTGGCCGCCATAAGGGCGGCAGGGTATGCTCAGACGTGAGTCCCTTGCTCACTTTGCCACTGGATTCAAGCAAGCCGGGCTGAAGACGGCTGTAATGCCAGAAACTGGTCCTGGGAAGCTTGTTTCCGGTCCAGGGAAGGTATGGCTTGGCAGTTCGGGCTGGACTGTTCCCATGAGGCACAGGGTCAGACTGATTTGCATATAGCCATGTCTGAACTGGGGTGGCAGAGATGGCTAAAGAACGGTTATGGATCAAACCCAGATCTTTTGACTGGGTGTGAGTTTTTGATTGGTTCAGATGCTTCGTCCATCACCACCCCCTTTTGTACCACTTTGGCCGCCATTAGTGTGGCAGGGTATGCTCAGACGTGAGTCCCTTGCTCACTTTGCCACTGGATTCAAGCAAGCCGGGCTGAAGCCGGCTGTAATGCCAGAAACCGGTCCTCGGAAGCTTGTTTCCGTTCCAGGGAAGGCATGGCTTGGCAGTTCGGGCTGGACTGTTCCCATGAGGCACAGGGTCAGACTGATTTGCATATAGCCCTGTCTGAACTGGGGTGGCAGAGTGGGCTAAATAACAGTGATGGATCAAACCCAGATCTTTTGTCTGGGTGTGAGTGTTTGATTGGTTCAGATGCTCTGTCCATCACCACCCCCTTTTGTACCGCTTCGGCTGCCATAAGTGTGGCAGGGTATGCTCAGACGTGA
Organism: Lissotriton helveticus; assembly: GCF_964261635.1. NCBI lineage: Eukaryota > Metazoa > Chordata > Amphibia > Caudata > Salamandridae > Lissotriton > Lissotriton helveticus. Next base: position 35,194,792 of record NC_136064.1, on the reverse strand, counting down.
GTCCCTTGCTCACTTTGCCACTGGATTCAAGCAAGCCGGGCTGAAGACGGCTGTAATGCCAGAAACCGGTCCTCGGAAGTTGTTTCCGGTCCAGGGAAGGCATGGCTTGGCAGTGTGGTAAATAAATAAATAATACCCTATTTTTGACTAGGCATATATCATAACAGATAGCTCAATAAATAAGAGTCAAGATTCGAGGTAGTAGGAGTTTGCAGGTTTAATACAGCATAAGGACAGGAACAGGACAACCTGCATAGACAGGGGCCCGGCAGCTGCCGGGGCTAGATCTGGGATGAGCGCGCTAACTTTTAATAACAATACACAGGCATATATACATAGCGCGAACACATAGCATTACATTGCAGTAGGCGTAGCAGTGGGTGGAGCAGAAGGTGTGACGCGTAGCAGTTGCGAAAGATAACAGTAAAAGTAGGTGTAACTGGGCGTATACATAGACATGTGGTGCAGACGTAACAGAATATGTCATGAATGGGGCGGAAACATTGGAGGGGGCTACCTAAGGAGCCGGGACCTCTAACCTGGTGGTGCGCGTAAACTGGCAATGACGTATCACTAGGAGAAGCTGGGGGCTATGAACTCTGTGCTAGGAGCAGAGACTAAAGTCTGGAGGGTCGGAGCGACATGTACCTAAACCCTATCTAGTATCTGATGTTTAGGGAACATGTTGATATAAACTAGAAGTCATGAGGGGAAAAGCTAACTTGACTTTAAGACTGGACCATGCATTATTCTACATGTAGTGCGTGATGAAGAATATTAAATGACCAGTAAATACAGTATTTCTCTAACATGGAGACGTGAAGGCTAGACAATGACGGAAACTATTGATGCAGTTCAGTAGCTTAGGAATGCAGAGAAGGAGGACTAAACTGATAGCTGGAATCATAACATACTCTTGGCAGACTCAGAGGCAGAGCCAGGCTGCACCGGGCACTGTGAGGCAGGAAGCAAGTGAAAGGTCGAGGATACAGGTGGGGGCTGTATCGCTCCTTAGCGAGGCTTCAGGAGACAGGAGCTGAATCTAGTGTCCGGGCCCTGTTGAGGCCTGGAAACGGGGACTTTATAATGGAATAACGTGTACACTGGGGAACGTGGCAACGTAGCTTTACATAGGCCTGATATCCGTAGTATTCACGAGGACTGGAAACTGGCATACTAGAGGTGGACATAACTATAATTGCGTCATTAATCGGACATGGGGAATAACATATGCATATTGGTCATGCACACATAACATATGATGGATGAGGCGTAGGGACACAGAACATGGCAAAATTTACTTTTCCACATTCCCTCCTTGTCACTACGTTTCATCAGGAAACATCAATATTCATGATACCATCTATCATTTCATACAGTACCATTTGCTCGTCTCGAATTGTCTTGGAACGGGATTTAGAACGGGGCTTGGGACTAGGAATACAAGAGGTAGCACAAATGCCGCAAATCGCAGGGCCACATTGTATACAGAGGCAGCAGCTGAATATGATCGCTACTGCAATACTTAGAAAGGACAGGACTTTCCATCCCCAGGCGGAAATTATATTCCAGAACCAACCGGACCATGTCCAGGTCCCTGGGTCTTGGTGTAACAGATGGGCAATTTTATGAAGTCTGGTTATAGCTGAATAAACAGACGGCGCGTTATTAGGAATGAAAATGCAGCAACTAGATCCGAGGACTTTACAGGCCCCGCCCCTATCGGCCAGTATGACGTCAAGGACGAGACGATTCTGTAAAACGACAATTCTCATAAAGGATGGCTCTTCGGTTAAGTTACCTAGAGCGGAGGCAGTCTCATCTACTACTGCTTCAAGGGTTCTTGTTAACCTACGGATTAGCTTACTGTTTACAACTGTACCTAAATAAGGGAACACACCTTTATCTATATCAATGAATTGCTCTGCGGTAGTTTCAGTATAATCGACAATCGGGAGGTTTCTCTTGTGTCTAGTATGTACTAGATGTGTGTTTCTATGATAGTCAGGTGGGGCTAGAAAAACTGGTGGCAGTAGGAAGGCAATGTAACAGGTTCCTTCCCAATCGAGGGGCAGACGAACATATGCGGTCTGACCACAAACAAAATAAGAATGACGTGAAGCTTTAAAAATAGATTTCCCACTGTCACTATACTTGACAATAGTAGTACAATCACTATGTCCTACGTGTACAGAACCATGACTACGGACACATAATTCGCCTTTGACTGGTAGTACTGAAATAGCAGGTGAGTCTGGAGTAGTATCAGACTGGACATTCAGGACCATAAAATTCGACGAATAATTACCTAAATTATACACTTCATTTTCTAGATCTAAACCTGTTCTGTGGGGGAAACCTTGCTTGTCTGGGAAACATGTACTGTTAAGAAAAGACATATCTGTTGAGGATGACGTTAACGTGGACCATGCTCCACACGAACCATTATGTGAGAATGGATAAGGAAAAAGTGGCAGAACTCCCTTCGGTGTCTGGAAAGGGGGGAGTCGACCACACACCCAACAATTAGTGGCATTGCTGGTCTGGTGTGAGTAATGTAACATACGGATAAATGAATTGTTACGCATAGCGAGGCGGTAAGCATATTCGTGAGGAGGCAGATCACTAAACGTGTGCTCTCCTGTAACATTAGCAGACTTATTTACATGAGAAACTGAAAAATACAGGAAAAATGCATAGCTGATGCAAGAAATCATAATGCTGATGAATAATATGAAGCTTAGAAAAATGATACATTGAATTGAACTTTGACTGACTCTCTCACTATGGGGGTCTATTTTATACATGTCAGAAACAGTCTAACCGTTTCACCTAGGGGAGGACTTATACAATCAAACTGACTGACTTACTAGACCGTAGCTTTTGCTTATACTCCTGCTGCGGAGTTTTCTCTAACAGGGAAGGGGTTGTGTCAATGTCTTTTGCGGGACAGTCCTTAGGAACAATATTTCGGCAGTCTTTAAAATCCTGGGAATCCTTGGAAATGTTTTTAGAAACGGGTTTCAATCCATTGAAAAGTTTTACATGAGAAAGATGTATCCATCCTTTTCGGCCTTCCAACTTCACGGCTGTACGGGTGGTGAGGAGGACCTGACGGGGCTCCTTCCAACGAGGTTCCAGCGGACTTGATCTGTCAAAGTTTCGGATCATCACCAGCGAACCTGGAACGATTTCATGCGGTGCCACCTCGGTATTGTCTGGAAATGCGGCGGCAACCTGTGAACGACATGAGTTGAGGGCAGACATCAAGGAAGCTAGGTAATCTGTCAGCATATTACATGAAACATCGGTAATACTTCGGGGTCTAGGAGTACCCCACATGTTAGGGGGGCGGCCGAAAACGACCTCATACGGGGACAGACCTGATCTGGAATGTGCGACCATGCGCATATAAAATAAAGCGACTGGCAGAGCTACTAGCCAGTCCACACCCTTTTCTTTACAAACTTTGGCGATACGGATTTTCAGAGTTTGATTATGTCTCTCGACTAGACCGGCTGCTTCAGGGTGGCGTACACAATGGAACTTCCACTGGTACCCTAACAAAAGGGAAACGTGCTTCATGAGTTCAGATGAGAATGGCTGACCGTTATCAGAATATACGACTCTAGGGAGTCCATATCTAGGGAAGAATTCACGAACCAACTGCTTGGCAGTGGTCGCGGCTGTGTAATCTGGGACTGGGTATGCTTCTGTCCACCTGGACAAAGCGCATACAACTACAAGGACATACTTGAAACCTCGACATCGCTCCATCTGAATATAATCCATCTGGAGGACTTCAAAAGGGTGGTCAGGAGGCTGGAAACCACCTTGTTCCACCGGGACACTTTTACCTGGATTAAACTGACAACATATCATACAGGTACGGACTTTCTGCTTAGCTGCAGCTCGTAAATGCTTGTTGAACCAAATGTTCTGGATACTGTCTAACATAGCTTTTTCTCCTAAATGTGCTGGACTATGTGCGGTATTAATGATGACTTGAACCATAGAGTCGGGGAGAAACCATGTGGCTCTACCCTTCGTTAACCATCCTTGATCTGTCTGGACCCCTCCTTGTTCGGACCATTTCTTGATTTCATCAGAAGTAGCATGTAACTGGATATCTATGACCTCTTGAGTAGGGTCCTTAATTGTCATACATGTAGTCGGATCTGGAGTGTGTGTCAGGTTAACTGGAATGTCTGGAGTCTGTGCTGTAAGCTTGGCTGTGCGATCTGCTAGATCGTTACCTTGGGAAATAATGTCAGTAACTTTCGTATGTGCTTTGCATTTCATGATAGCAATGGATGTTGGTAAATGTATGGCATCTAACAGAGCTTGAATAAGGAAACCATGCTGAATCCTGGTTCCATGAGAAGTCATGAAACCTCTCTCCTGCCAGAGCACTCCGAAGTCGTGTACAACTCCAAATGCGTAACGTGAATCTGTGTAAACATTAACTTTCAGGTTCTTGGCGTGTATACAGGCTTGTGTCAGAGCAACTAGCTCTGCTGCTTGAGCGGACAGGGTATCAATACGGTGTGTTTCAATAACTTCAGTGTCAGTAGTCACTGCATATGCGGCGACTAGTTCTCCTGTACTAGTTCTCATACATGAACCATCCACATAAAGTGTCAGGTCAGGATCTAGTAACGGAATATCTGTCAGGTCTTGTCTTGGCTTTGTCGTAATGTTAACTACTTCCACGCAGTCATGTGTGTCAGGATTTGAATTAACTGATGGTAACAGTGTAGCAGGATTCAGGATATTGCAGCGTCTAATTTCTATGTGTGGCTGAAATAGTGTCAATTCATAACCTGTTAAACGTGCAATTGTCAAGTGCTGAGTTTGTGTTCGGTTTAAAAGAACTTCTACGGAGTGTGGAACTTGTACTGTCAGGGAGTGTCCTAAAACTATGGAATCACTTTGTCTGATAGCTAGTGCTGTGGCTGCAACTGACTTGAGGCACGCAGGCAACGCCTGGGCGACTGGATCTAATGTGCTCGAAAAATAAGCACAGGGCTTGTATTGACCTGCTTGATCTTGTGTAAGAACAGATAATGCTGTACCTTCACGTTCTGTGACGAAAAGTGTAAAAGGCTTACTGTAGTTCGGTGTAGCTAGAACTGGAGCTTGGCATAAAGCTGTCTTTAACTCATTGAAACTAAGTGTATGTTCAGATGTCCAAGGGAGGACAGTCGATACGGCTGCCTCCTGTGTCGTTAACTGTATCAGTGGCTTGGCTAGAAATGCATACTGGGGAATCCATTGTCTGCAATAAGAAGTAAGGCCGATAAAGGCACGCACCTCCTTCTGGGTTCTGGGCTGGGGAAGACTCGCTATTAACTGGATACGGTAGGGTGTCAACTGCCTACCCCTCTTGGACAGCAAGTGTCCTAAGTAGACCACTTGCTGGACACAGAATTGAAGCTTCGAAGGGGACACCTTGTGCCCCATCTCGGCTAGGAAATACAGAACCGTCAGTGACGCACGCTCGCAATCACGTTCAGAACGGGCTGTGATCAGTAGATCATCGACATACTGGAGCAGGGCAGTGTCAGTTGGCATGTGAATATTGTCTAGTTGTCTCTTGAGTGCTTGACTGTAAATACTAGGGCTTTCTGTGAAACCTTGAGGAGCGCGTGTGAACATATAGCTCCTTCCATTTAAACAAAATCCGAAAAGAAACTGGCTGTCTGGATGAATGGGAACACTAAAAAATGCATTCTTGAGGTCTATGACAGTGAAGAACATGGCTTCGGGATCAATAGCAGTTAACAGGGAGGAAATATCTGGGACAACTGGGTACTGAGGAATAATACATTTGTTAAGTTCTCGTAAGTCAATCACTAATCGATATACTGGGGGTGCATTTGGATCAGTGCGTTTCATGACTGGAATGATCGGAGAATTACATACATTGGAGTCAGTTTCTACAACTACTCCTTGAGCGATGAGCTCGTCTATAATTTTGGATAAGGCTGCTACAGCCTCGGGTGGCAATCTATACTGCCTGATTCGTGGTAACACTACACCTGGTTTGAGAGTCACACGATGGGGTGTGATTTGCATGTAACCTACATCAGTTGGACCTTGCGCCCATAAATGCTGCGGAACATTAGACAGTCTTGAATCAAAATCTCGTAATACATAGTGACCCTTAAAGTCACGTAGGAACAGTCGTATTCCCTCTGGGGAACAGCATATGACTGCACCCAACTCTTTCAGTGTCTTAATGCCTAATAGATTTTCTGGACATGACTTAGTAAGTAACAGATCAGTAGTGCGGGACAATGGACCTACTTCTAGAGTGACTGGCTTAGATATCTCGTTAACGATAGGTTTTCCTGAAAATCCAAGGGAAACATTTCTTGAGCCTGAGAGCGGAGCCCCTGGAACTTCGGCATGACTAATTGTGGTCCTACTTGCCCCTGTATCAATCAGAAACTTTCTGTCTTTCCCTAATACTTGACTGTGAACATAGGGACCTTATTGATCTACAGGTATCTCGATGAGAGGCAAGCCTACCTCCCTCTCTAGGCTGTTTCATGAATATGGCTGGTACTCTGGATACTCAGACTGTGCATACTGGTACATCTGCGATGTGACATGCTGTGTTGCAGCAATAGGCTGCGGTACTGTAACTGTCTGTTGTGCATTCTGTGGCTGAGGAATCTGTGAAACTTGTTCTTGTCTAGGCGGACGTGGTCTTTCTTTAGTCTTACCAGTAGCTATGTTGTGTTTCAGAACTGCACACTCATTTATAAAATGACCTGGCTGTTTACAATAATTGCAGTTCCCTTTAACGGGAGCTGCAGGATGACTGGCTTGATTCGGACCCCTCTTCTGACTGTCTTGAGGAACAGATTGTGCAACTAGCACTTTCATTTTCGTATCTTTCATACGTTTTCTCTCGTGTTCTTGCTCTTCCCTGATTCTATTCTGGTGATACTGAAGCATCTGGAGCATCTGGGACGGAGTATTTGCTTGCCAGGTGCTTTCGACTTTCAAAACTCGATTTTTAATTTGTGGACTTGAATTCTCGACTAATTTAGTAACGAAAAGGTGAGGGTATGACTCACTACTTGTCTTGAGACCACTGTTGATACTGAAACATTTTTCAAATCTAGAATAAAAATCACTAATATCTTCATCTTGCTTCTGTTTACAGGCTGAGATTGCATCCCAGTCTTCTTTTCTCGTTGTTAATAATCTGGGTAAAACTTGAATTAATAATTCTGGTAATTCTTTACATTTATCTCCAAGACCGGTACCTGGTACTCGTGCCTTGTCTTCAGCTTCTAGAGCTGTCCAATCGATCTTTTTCTCTCCCACCTCCCATTCTTTTTCCTTTAGCTTTTCATACACCCCTGCGGGTAGCAGAACTTTTAACATTTTAATGATATCTGGGTATGTGTATTCTCCCATACGGAGCATGTCTTTTAATTCTCGATGGAACCCTGCTGGATCTTTGTCATGACAGGGAATTAATTTCTTCATTTCAAGGAGTTCCATCTTTGTGATTGGAGTGTATACAAACACTCGCTGCATTTCGCCACCCGTTCCTCTAACTGGGTGGACTTCTCGTAACGGATTCTGTCTGTCTATGTAGAATGGTTTACTTTCTGGGGGTGAGACATGAACAAAATGCGGGTTCAAGAACGTTCTATATTTGTGACGCTGTTCTAGAATGACACTAATTAAATCGGTACCTAGACCTCTCCATTTATACTGGAGTAACTCGTTCAGGATATCATGTAACGGACCTGGATCAGAATGCTGACCCTCATACAGAGTAATGAGGTGCTGGATCATATACATACCCACCAGTCGCTGCTCGGCTGGGGGCAGTTTCAGAAACATTTGTGCCACTATTTCGTCTGGAAAAGTGGTAGAATCAGTAATCCATCGGACTGCTGATCGAACTAGTTCTTGTTCATGCATAGTACTTAACTCACTGTAACCGATTCGTGATCTCAGAATATGATCGGTAGCTTGAAATACTTGTTCTAGGGAACCTTGTTCTGGTACTGAATGATGGAAAATAGACTTGGGTTCTAGACGTAAATGGCGATCTGGAAATCTAGATTTTCCTACATACGCTATTCTAGCAGAATTCTCGTCGTCTTCCTCTTCAGGATCAGAGGTACTTTCTTTCTCGCTTACTTGTGCTGCTTTACGCTGTTCGTGTATCTTTATTATTTCTTTACGGATTTTCTTGTACATACTTTCCATGGCACCGACGGTCTTGTGCTTACCCTCGGCTATATTATCACTCCACCTTGTCAGGATTCTCATTTCGGCAGAATCTTTAGACGGGTAATCTTGTTCTCTTATTAGACAGTTAATCAGAAACTTTAATATCATGAGCTGGATCTCGGCTTTCCTTTGAGACATGGCTTCGTGAATACTTTCTGGATCATCCCCTGTACGGATGAAACGATATATTCTGTCTAGATCTTCTTTCATATTCGGTAAGGTGACTAGATACTCGGCCACCTTTCTTACGCGGAACGAATATAAAACCATATTATCCTCGCCTGGGACTGGATCATAGACACATTCGGCAAGGGATTTTCTTATTTCTGCTACCGTCTGATGTCTAGGCGTACGCTGTGACGCTTGTGCATGTAATTCGGCTAACGTTAAACGCTTGTGTGGCGGCGGGGTTTGAGGAGGACCTCCTCCTGCGGCCCCTAAACTAGAATCATCGACGGACATTCTTCGTGGCGGAGCGGGAAGTTGAAATGCTGGCTGGACCGGGGGTACCGTAGCAGGTACTCCGGTGTCTGGAAGAGCGGGAAGTGCCTGATTTACAGGGACTGGCGGAGCGCGAACAGGATTTGCATATTCTGGGACTGTGTCGTCCAAATAGGACGAAATAAAAATATCAGCTGCGGTCTGTTTGTGACGTAGCTTGGTCGGAACTAATGGTGGCGGGAAATTACTGGATGCCTCTGGGGTCGCTTTTGGCGAGCCCTCGGCAAGAAGAGGATACATACCCTTAATAAGGGCATGCCTCTGTCTGTCTGACTGTTCGGCTTTGACTTGTTCACCTATCTCGATTAATTCTCTTTCTTGGGCTCGTTCTTGGGATTCTCTACTTAACTCTGACTTTCTGACTTCCTTTTCGGTTCTTCTATGCGCTTCTTTACGCCATAACTCGATGGCATCTTTCTGTGACTGTCTGGCTTTCTTTTTCCATAATGCTCCTTCTACTCGCATGATACATTCGGCATCCCATGTGCCCGATACAGGCCATCTATACTTTTCTTCTAACTGTTTGGTATACTCTACCCATAAATCTAGATACAATATGGCACTTATGCCATGTTTCTGATACATAAAATGACCTGGACTGTCCCTCGGCGGAACAGGAACTGCTTCTTCTAATAAACCCTTTCTAGTTTTTAACTGACGTAACTTGGAAAAGAGCGGCATTGTAAACTTGAATCGGAACACAATACAATACACAGAGAACAATAACAATTGGGAAAACAATTCAGGCATACCACGACATTGAAAATACATTAAACAATATCATAACATAACAGTTCGAACAGAATATTACCTGGAATACTGAGAACAGAAATACAAGAATTTTCTCGAGAACGGAACAGACTAGAGTTACTGGATGCACTGCTGTAACAGTACGGAACATACCGGTCCCATAAAGGGACGCATCAAGACCCGTATCCACCTAGGTGAACACTTCGTTTGTGAGTCTGGGTACCACCAACCCACGGACCAGGAGTCAATTTAGATTGGTCCTGTCTAGATACTACCCCAGCAATGGTACTCACCGGGCAGCACGGAACGGAAAGCCTCGGACTGGACTGGACTGATGGCGACGAACTTCGGACTTCGGACTTCAGTTACGGGTGGGCCTCCGGATACCTCGGACCTTGGACTCTCGGCTTGGGCTCTGGTCGGGACTCGCCGCGTTCCTCCACCGTCTCGTTTGGATGCTGGACCGCCTCCTCCGTCTCCTCCGTGGGCCTGAGGGATACTTGAAGCAGAAATATCTGCACTTGGCCAGTATGGTTCCGTCACGACTGCAGAGGGTCAGGGGGTCGGCGTGGCTTCACCGACGCGTGGGGAAAGGGCAAGTCCCTATTCGGGCGCCATTATGTGGTAAATAAATAAATAATACCCTATTTTTGACTAGGCATATATCATAACAGATAGCTCAATAAATAAGAGTCAAGATTCGAGGTAGTAGGAGTTTGCAGGTTTAATACAGCATAAGGACAGGAACAGGACAACCTGCATAGACAGGGGCCCGGCAGCTGCCGGGGCTAGATCTGGGATGAGCGCGCTAACTTTTAATAACAATACACAGGCATATATACATAGCGCGAACACATAGCATTACATTGCAGTAGGCGTAGCAGTGGGTGGAGCAGAAGGTGTGACGCGTAGCAGTCGCGAAAGATAACAGTAAAAGTAGGTGTAACTGGGCGTATACATAGACATGTGGTGCAGACGTAACAGAATATGTCATGAATGGGGCGGAAACATTGGAGGGGGCTACCTAAGGAGCCGGGACCTCTAACCTGGTGGTGCGCGTAAACTGGCAATGACGTATCACTAGGAGAAGCTGGGGGCTATGAACTCTGTGCTAGGAGCAGAGACTAAAGTCTGGAGGGTCGGAGCGACATGTACCTAAACCCTATCTAGTATCTGATGTTTAGGGAACATGTTGATATAAACTAGAAGTCATGAGGGGAAAAGCTAACTTGACTTTAAGACTGGACCATGCATTATTCTACATGTAGTGCGTGATGAAGAATATTAAATGACCAGTAAATACAGTATTTCTCTAACATGGAGACGTGAAGGCTAGACAATGACGGAAACTATTGATGCAGTTCAGTAGCTTAGGAATGCAGAGAAGGAGGACTAAACTGATAGCTGGAATCATAACATACTCTTGGCAGACTCAGAGGCAGAGCCAGGCTGCACCGGGCACTGTGAGGCAGGAAGCAAGTGAAAGGTCGAGGATACAGGTGGGGGCTGTATCGCTCCTTAGCGAGGCTTCAGGAGACAGGAGCTGAATCTAGTGTCCGGGCCCTGTTGAGGCCTGGAAACGGGGACTTTATAATGGAATAACGTGTACACTGGGGAACGTGGCAACGTAGCTTTACATAGGCCTGATATCCGTAGTATTCACGAGGACTGGAAACTGGCATACTAGAGGTGGACACAACTATAATTGCGTCATTAATCGGACATGGGGAATAACATATGCATATTGGTCATGCACACATAACATATGATGGATGAGGCGTAGGGACACAGAACATGGCAAAATTTACTTTTCCACAGCAGTTCGGGCTGGACTGTTCCAATGAGGCACTGGGTCAGACTGATTTGCATATAGCCATGTCTGAACTGGGGTGGCAGAGTGGGCTAAAGAACGGTGATGGATCAAACCCAAATCTTTTTACTGGGTGTGAGTGTTTGATTGGTTCAGATGCTCCATCCATCACCACCCCCTTTTGTACCGTGTGTAGGCCAGACAGCACTACTCAATTTATAACAGGGTGGTAGAATGGACCGAAGATACAGGCCTGTTGGACCCGTGCCAGATGGAATTCATAAGCAGGGTGGGGACCATCGAGCAATGTTTGAATCTGAAATTGATCATTGATAAATATAATATTGCCCGATCGTCCCCTATCTACCTTATATTTATGGATCTCTCATCCGCTTTTGACCTAGTGAACAGATCTAAACTATGGGCAATTCTTTTGAATTACGGACTGGATGAGGCCCTTGTTAATTTCCTGGCATACCTCCACACCGACCTCAAAGCGCAAGTTAGGATTGGGGCGGGTGGAGAAGTATCGGGACCCATTAAAATAGGCAGAGGGGTAAGACAGGGGTGCGTTTTAGCACCCCTGCTGTTTATCATTTACATCAACGGCCTGGCCAAAGCCTTAAAACAAGTGACTAGTGACGTACCAACTATCCAGGGGCTCCCATTGCCAGTTTTATTATACGCTGATGAAGCGGTCTTGATGGGACGAACACCCAATGCCCTTCGTTTACTTTTTAAAGGCTTTGTTGAATACACGGAGGGCTTAGACCTGCGCGTCAATTTTAAAAAATCTTTTATTATGCCATGTGGCCCCGGGAAACGCAAACTCAACACTATACATATAGGGACAGACAAATTAGAATCTGTAACTTCATTCCCGTATCTTGGTTTGGTTTTCGCTGCAAACGGCTCATGGAGTGGGCATAAGGCCCACGCCATGAGCAAGTTCTCGAAAGCCAACAATTCTATTTATTTGTCATGAGGAACTTAACCTCCCCTACTTATGTGACTTTATTAGATCTAGACCAGTTCTCTTCTGGTTAAGGATCTGGAGAAACGACTCAGCAACCCTAACTCAAAATATAATAAAAGACTGTCTTAAATGTGATCATGGCATGTCAATCCCCTGGCTCGCGGATGTTTTAAAAACACTGGGCGATGTGAACAGGGAAGATCTTTTCTCCGATCCCTGTAAGATTGAACCTAAAGATAAAATCGAGGTCAGACAAGCACTGTATTCACTTTATAGTTCAGATCGGATGGAAAGAGAAGCACTCAAATCCACTGTTGTGATTTATCAGAAAAATTATTTAAGCAGGAGTAATCTTGCACAATACCTCACCTTACCCATGACGAACTGGAAGAGATCACTGCTGTTCCGGCTAGGGGCAGGTTCTATAAAAGTCTTGCTAGGATTTCCCCTGGGCTATCAGCATACAAAAGATTACAAGCCATGCCCATGTGATGGTATTAGTAAACAGAATGATTTGCACTTTCTATTCTTCTGTAAATTTTATCTAAAATATATCAATTGGTTTTTAACTCCGTATTTTAGGCGACACAGACCCCTTTCGTTAGGGGAATCTTATGCAATGTTATTGTCCCTGGATACAGATGAATTAATTTTACGCACTAGCACTTTTTTGAGAATTATAACATGTGCATGCAAAACGATGGAAAGCCCTTGAAAATTGTCTTATGAGAAATGCTTCAGTTTTTTAACAATTTATGAATTTTTATACTTGTTTTTGTTGTGTAAATGCATGTTTTATTGTGGTACTTTTATGAATTTTATGAAATTTGAATAAAGGTCTTTTGAACTTGACAGCACTACTCAATGCCTTCATTGACCCCAACAAAAAATTGGCACAGTTGGTTGCTTGCATGAGTGCATACATTCAGATGTGGATGGGCTGCACAGGACTGTCCAGTCTTTGTCCCCCCGCAGTGACGGCAGCCCTTCAACAGGCACATACTCACAGTCCAGCTCTGGTCCCTTTGTCCACCCCCCTGGCAGTGGCCACGTTTGCTGATAGTGACCACGCTCCACAGACATTAAAGTCTTGATACAGCACACAAATCACACAGCATCAACAACCTAAGAGGTCTCGGCCACAGACACCATCCCCACAGAAGACCAAAGCCATCCCAGAGAGCAAAGACAAATGCCTGTCAGGTGACTCCAAGGGTCAAAAAGCAAATAAGCAGACCTCAGGCTCATATGCCTCAGAGGCATCCCCAGCCAAGGACTCTCCTGTCCGTAAAGCATCTTGCAAAGAGAAGCATACAGTTTTGGTGCCCACGAAGAAGGTGGTGCGTGCTAATGGTACACCTAAGAAGAGCTCTAAGGCAGATTCACCCACCACATCTACTCCCATTCCAAGCCCAGTGAAGGAAGGGAAGGAGGGCACTGTAGGGGTAACACCTAGTAAACAGAGGATGGAGGGGCAAAGGCGAAGCCAGGCAAAGTGTTCCGCTGGATCCAGCAAGTCCCCAGAGAGAGTGCCAGCGTCTGCACCTGATGCAGCTTTGGTGGTGAGTGTGACTGTTGTGTCCGCCCCACGTCCCATTCCTACCAAGACAGTAAAGCATTTAGACTCCCCAAGAAGTGGAAAGGCACCCCTCTACAATCTCCGAGCCACACTGTGTCTCACGTCAGCATGACTCCGCCTCCACGTGCCACTACACCACCTGGTCCAAGCAGCCCTCAGGCTTGCCATGCCATTGATAGCTTTACCTCAGCTGGGCCGCTCTCTCCTCGGTCAAGTGCTCTGACTGTCCCAAACACACAGCCAGCTCCCAGTCTGCCTGACAGCCAAGTCTGAGTGGTAGTCACCTTCACACACCTGTCTCTCACACAGGTGGGCCTTTACTACACATTGTTACCCCCTGACTGTGTTGCTGACCATGGAAATGTACAGTCACACACATTCCCTGTGCAGCTTCACATGTACTCACTCTGCACTTTGTCCTGCCAACTGGCCTTGTCATTCACTGCTGTTTTGCCCTTGCCTGTGCAGCTTCTCATGGACATACTATGCACTTTACCCTGCCCACTGGCCTTGTGATTTACTGCTGTTTTGCCCTTTCCTGTGCAGCTTCTCATGGACATTCTCTGCACTTTGCCCTGCCCACTGGCCTTGTCATTCACTGCTGTTTTGCCCTTCCCTGTGCAGCTTCTCAAGGACATACTCTGCACCCTGGACAGGCCACTGGCCTTGCTGGTTTGCCCTTGCCTCTGCAGCTTCTCAGGGACATACTCTGCACACTGGCCTGGCCACTGGCCTTGCTGGTTTGCCCGTACCTGTGCAGCTTCTCATGAACATACTCTGCACTTCGCCCTGGCCACTGGCCTTGTCATTCACTGCTGTTTTGCCCTTGCCTGAGCAGCTTCTCATGTGCATACTCTGCACCCTGGACTGGACACTGGCCTTGCTGTTTTGCCCTTACAAGTGCATCTTCTCATGGACATACTCTGCATTTTGTGCGTTGCTCTTCTCTACTCGTGGTGCCTATCTTTGCAATATGTGAATAAAGACAGTTGCTCCTGTTGTCTGTTTTGTTAGTGTCCTTACTGAATAAAGTTCTTCTGTTGTGTGTATATGGTTTACTGTGCCACATGCTCTGTGTGCCACTTCAACATGGTCAATGTAGTGGCTCACTTATTCTATTTGTTACAGGGGTGACGGGGACTTCAGTTCTTTCTGAACCTGATTCTTATGGGGGCAATGATGTAAATTTTAAATGGTATGCAGTTTTCATTTTCTTAGTTTGTTCATGTAGGCTATATTTTACACATGTCAGGTTGGGGGGCACTGCCAGCACAGAGTGGGATTCTGTCCACAGGATTGCAGGCAGGCTGGCCAGGGTCATCATGTAAGTATATTCTTCCATCATGTGTGCACAGTAGTGTATGTGTGTGGTCATCTTGTGATGGCCAGTCATCCTAGTCACATGGCTTACTTTCAATGTGTGCTCTTCGGTGGTCAAGAAGTGTGCAGTGTGAAGGGGGTGACTTTGTCGGGAGTGTTGATGTGTGTGTGCCCCTACATTGGCAACTACACATATGTGTCACCCAGGAGTTGAGTGCCTGTTGTTTGGATTGTTCAGCCCTGTGGATATGATTATGTGATTCGTATGTTGCGCACTGAGCAGTGTGTTGGTGTGTCCTTGTAGTTCTGGCTGACTCCTACTTGTTGTTTATGTCACTTGTGAGTATGCAGAGTGTGTGACTGGCAAGTCAATGTTGTGTTCTTCATTTAAACAGAATAACAAGGGGCATTGTTTATGGACCTTGCACATCGTGTTCAGACTAAACTTCAGGAAAGGCAGCGAATGCAAAAAGGAGCCCGTTCTCATGTGAAAGGCACAAACAGAGTCTTGCAAAAACAAAGTCATGTAGCAATGTGCACAATAGCGGCATCATGGCAGCAAAGCTCATGCTAACTTAGCAATGTCGACAATGTCCCTAAGGGCCATATAACACTAACATTATGAAACAACCAATTGCCCAGAGTGATATTTTAATGAGGAGATACTGCAATGCTAACTGAACTGTAGTGATGTATTGTGGTGGTATTTTTTTATAAAAAAAATTAACAGGTGGCATATCTGCCATCTAAAATATTTACAATGGTTAGTTTAAGCACAGAGACCACCAGTGATGCCAGCTCCAGTGCCACTACAGGAGGAGAGTCAGTTAGAGGGGGAGAAGTGACTGCAGGGATGGACACTGGTAAGTCACATAATTGCTTGCTTATTTGACCAAACCACTCACTAGCTAGTACCAGGGCATTGTCAACTTGTGACGTGAACCCCCATAGCTTTACCAGCAGCAGCGATGGTTGAGTTATTATGGCCTCTTCTATCTGCAATTCAGCAAAAAGCTCACATAATGAGGGTCGATGGCTTGAGGGAAATAGGAAACAACAGAAGGTTAAAAGAAAGGAAAATGATAAATGAGTGAAAGGGTAGGTGGATGAAATGATATGAGGGTGGATAAAGGGATGGATGGGAAAAGGATGATTAGAAGAAATGGTGGATATTGAATGTATGGATAATGGATTGAAAACTTTGGTGAAAAACTGAGAGAATGTAAAACTTAATCAACATCTCTATCGGTGAACTACATATTTGGATTGTTTGGATGAATAAGCAAAGCAGCTCTTCTGATGGAGAGTGGCATTTTACTCACCTACTTTACTTACTTTGTTTATGTAGGGTCATCAAAGCTTTAGTTCAAAGTGCGGGGTATTTTTTTAGTGTTTGTTCTACTCCCTTGACTCTGTATTTGTTAGTTCAGCAAGATGTATCCCACCTATCACTTATCACCATCATCTCACCCATGGCATTTTGCCACCCATGACCATAGTGGAGTATAATTCAATTTGTGGCTGCAGTGTTGGCAGTGCAATGTGTGTCTGCTTTGGTTAGTGTGGTATTTACAAAGGTTTCATTGTATTACAAACTGAGCACACAAGGGGTGTTGCTCTTCGCCCACTCAGTCTCCGCTCAGTACTTCACTCCTTTTTTTTCCCTAAGCTCTTCTGTCCCAGCCTACCAAGAAATTGAAACATCTATTCTTGTCATGTCCCGCATTTTGAATTTATAACCATGTAATGTGAAATGATTCCAGGATGTATTTCATGGTTTCTCATAGCAGATTTATTTTACACCTTTTCAGATTTTTATTTTTCGAATTTCGTTAACAAGCACAGTGTCTATATCAAAACATCTACCCTACCCGCCAAATCCCTCTATCCTACCCTGCAGTAGAGTAAGCCAAGTTTCCCTTCCTTACTTACTGCCAGAAAATTAATTTGTCTGAAATAATGGGCTCGACTTACAAAGGTAAACTGAGACAAAAGTGTAACTTTACGACTTTCAGTATTGACACAGGGCATTTTCAAGAAGTAAAGTTAGACTTTTGTCTAAGTTTAACTAAGTTTTGAATTAAGTTTAACTGAGACTAGAGTTTTGGTCTATGAGGTGGTGGGAGAAACCAGTGAGTTGGAGAAAGTGCATTATTTGATGTCAAGTTTATTAATTTGGATACTCTGTGATGAACGTGCCAAATGCAATCTATATAGCACATTCCTTTCCCTGTAGTGCAGTTCATCATTTTCCCCAATGTCTACTTATGGCAGACAAGATAATATCCCCATTTCATACCTGAGGTGTGTGACGTAGCATCTTATTTCTTATTCATCTGCCTCTTTGGAATCAGGGTGGAAAGAGGAATTCATTTGGAGAAGATCAGGGCCATTGGAATTAAACATAGATAACTGTCAACTACAGCTGCCCCAGCTGCAGATAGTTCAAAATAACACACACACTGGCTAGCAATGAACATGGCTCTATTTGTTTAGCCCAAAACACAAATTGTACTCCATACAGTGCTTAATGCCATACTCATTAATGAGATGTAATTTATTTTTTCACTCAAATAGGTTGTTTATAGTTCCTTAAAATGTCTTTAGAAGAAAAAGTGAATTTTATGCAAATCATGTGTAGTTAAAGCAAAATTGGCTTTTGACTTTCCTAATCATAATTGTATTAAATTTCAATGGCCCAAGGGCACCAGCAACATACTGTGATACCCACTAATTTACAACAATTGTTTGCACATAGCATTATTTACAATTTCGTTTTGCTTTTCTCAATATAGCTACTCCTGCTGGTCTACCCATGGGAACCATCAGGCAGGAGATAGCGACACATCTGCAGTGGCAGAGGCTGAAGTATATCCAGTATGAATAGCAGTGACTGGTAGTCCTGAAACAGGAGCAGGAGGGGAAAAATGATTCTCAGCTGGACCCCAGTGCAGCTGATCCCACACAACCTTTCAGAAATACCATCGCCAGCATTATCGCCAGTTGACATTAACTGCTAACACCCCCTCCTGCACTGACATCAGGCCATTGCTGCAGTACATCCTGCAGCGGATGGACACCATCAAAAGCTGACTCACCACAATGGAGCAGAGCCTGAACCACCTCCAGACTGACATCCAGAATGCTCCCTTTTAGCCCTTGTTTTGGTGGGAAAGACATGTTGTGGCTGGGTGGAGATGATGGGAAGAGAGTTGGGACTTGGTTTCTTTGGACATTTTATATTTTGGTACGTTCAGGTCTCGGGTCACTTTGTTTTGGGTGGACATGTTGGGCCCGATTCACAGAATGAATTTAAGACTCAATCCTAAACTTACTACTATTTTGGTATTCACAGAATGCACTTACTACTTTTGGCATTCACAGAATTAACTTACTACTTTTGGTATTCACAGAAGTTAGGATTTTGTCTTAAGTTTGTCTTAAGACAGACTTAAGACAGACTTAAGACAGAATCCTAACTTCTGTGAATACCAAAAGTAGTAAGTGCATTCTGTGAATGCCAAAAGTAGTAAGTGCATTCTGTGAATACCAAAATAGTAGTAAGTTTAGGATTGAGTCTTAAGTTAATTCTGTGAATCGGGCCCGGTGTGTGGAAGGACAGGGTGGGTTTCATTGTAAACAATAAATAAAAGGGAAACTATGTATTTTATCAAACTTTATGCTGCCCTGAAGTAGTTGGTTTGCTTATATTTTGCACTGCTGCCTTCACTTTTCATGAAACATGTTTATGTGCTTGTAATAGAGAGTGTACCACTAACTTATAGAGTTATACCTCTCTAACTAACTTGACCATTAAAGGCGATGCTGCCATGACCTATATTGTCTACAATAACGTATGTCCCGAGGACTCTCACCTGAATTCCGTTTGGTTCCCTTCTTGGTTTTGCTTGTTCCCTACTCCCCCGAGGATCTAATGAAACCAACAAGATAGACCCCCAAGGGAAGGGGAAGTGGAAGAGAGAGAAAGATAAGAAACAAACACCGTCAGCTGGCGTCAGGAATGCTTCTTGTGGAGGTCTCTCAAGGAACTGGGAATGCGATACGTGTCTCTACCAAAATTGTGTTTATCTTGCCAAGATTGTGTTTACCCTGAAGAAACAAATAAAATTCTCATAAGATTTTTAGGGGGTACACAATTATTGTCAAATTCTAACATACTCATAATTAACATACCATACTAATTGACAGCAACACTTTGCACTTCTTTAAATGCATTCATTTAGTGTGTTTTCTTAGTATTCCTTGATCTGACTTTTCTGTATAAAAACACATATAAAGCTTACTTAATACACTTCCTCAATAATCTTGTATTTCACAATTGTCATATTCAAGATAAAGGCATGTACCTTATTTGTACCTTTCCCAGGCTCCAAAAAGGCGTTCTGAAATGAAATAAAATAAACGAAAGAAGCCACAAGAAGAGACAGCAATATGACTTGCTTGTTCTCTAAAGCATTTTAGCAAATACTAATTAGTAACATTACATCCTGTTTGCAATGCCCTTTAAATAAACTTGAACTTCGAAGTTGTCTGATGAAACTGTTCTGAAGTTATTTCAAACAAAATGTCACTTTTAAAAGTTAGCTTTTGTTCCAACACGTAATCTACAAAGAAATGAAGTTCTTGTAAAAACAACCAGCGTTGAAAATAAACATTAGTGGTGAAAGCACTCTAGCGAGAGAGATAACTGTTCTGAAGAAAGCTGTCTTACATTATTTAATATCACCTCGGAGTGGATTATTGTATGTCAATAGTTGTCAGACATACACATTGTTTGTTAAAATACCCCTCACACATCAAAAGGGTCCTTGGTGTCATGCTTCATCATCGGGGTCTTCCCGCCCCGCTGCGCTACGGGGCGTGCTGCGACTGGCGACTACGCTGGAGCACTAGTTATTTGAAAGTGCTATGTGAGGTGTATTTGTTGTGAGTGAAAAAGGGTCAAGGGTGAATGGGAGTGTTGTTAAAAAATACCTGGCCTTATGAATTCAGATTACAGAGTCACATCAAATTCAGTGTCACTGCTCATTGGTGTCAACATGATTGCAGTGATTGCCTCATTCACAGACATGATCTTCTTGGGCTTAGGTTGGAGTGCTGCTGTTGATTCGGTCGTGCTGGTCTCAGCTTGTTCCCTGGAGGGTGGTGCAGCAGGCACACAACACAGTGGTCTAAAAAAAGGTTTGGGGGCAACATGCCACTGATGGGAAGCTGCTTTTTTCACTGACTAATTTCTTGGAAGCATCTTTTATTAGGGCCATTTTAAAGATTTCAGTTGGCAGTTGTACCAAGCTGCACTAGTGGAAGAGAATGGAGGATTGACTTGTGACTGCACACACTTTATGTTTGGCCATACTGTGGGTGATGTCTCAACTCCTGTGCACCTAAAAAGCAAACAAGCAAGAAAAAAACATATAGGATGGCGGTCAGAAAGCCACCCCGACCGCCATGGAAGCGGAAAACAACCACCCGCCGGCACCGTGGAAAAACCAGCGGCCAAATTAGGAATAACCGCCAAAAAACTAAACCGCCCAAAAACTCTGACCGCGGTGGAACGGGGCCAAGAAAAACTGTCCGTAGCGGATGGAGATGACCAAAACCGTCCGCGCCGGTCGAATTCACGGTGGAAAAACAGCAACCAGCCGCAAGTATAGCGGAGACATCGCACGGGAAATTATGCTATCCCCGAAGGTCCCGTGATACGTTCTGCTGTTTCCGTCTGCCGCGGTCGCAAACAGTGAAGAATGGGAGAGCCGGCGGAAGAGCTGTAGTATAGCCACCACTGCGGATTCGTGGCAAATATGGCAGCCGAATGAAGAAAACCACAAGAAGGCCACAAAGTGCACACAGCAAACTATCCATACCCCCCCAAAAAAAAACACACCCCTATAAAACAACCACATGGCAAAAAGAAAAAGAAAATCCATGGACAACTCACACAACACACCTGACAGCACTTCCCCATTTGGACACACCCACACAGCTGAGTATAAAACCAGTCCCTTCCCTGACCAGAATCCCTTGCAATACTCCAGAAGTGAAGGGTTATACACCATAGCAGTAAGGAGAGGCAAAGAAAACATCACCACCCACATCACACACAGTACTACCACCACTTCCACACCTGCACTACTAACCTCCTGCACATCACACACCATACACATCACTACCCCATCACCACTCACACCCATGTACTCACAACCACTTTGCACACCACACATCATGGCAACACATAAAATGCCCAAATTCACAGAGAGAGAGTTGAAGGTTATGGATAGTTGGAATGGAACTAACTATGGGTGGAAAATCTGTTCCGCTCGCGGAATTTGCAGGTTTTCGGCAATTTCGCGATCCGCTAATCTCACGAAATTGCCGAAAAATCCCCAAATCCGCTCGCGGGTGGATTTCAGTTAAGGCAGGTGCTCGAGTTGTAGAAAGCTAACTTTGCAACCATTTTAGAATGGCGCCGGCAAGCTGCCAGAGTTGCAACTTGCAAGTAAGCAACTCTGGCAGCTTGCCGGCACCATTCTAAAATGGTTACAAAGTTAGCTTCAACTCGGGCAAATGCCTTAACTCTGTAAGTGCTTCCTGTAGGCCAAAAATTAAACCTCAACAGGAAGCACTTACAGATATAAAGAAAGCAGGTGCCCGAGTTAAAGCTCAAATTCAGTAACGTTTCAATCAGCCCACAACATTCGTGTGCACGGTCGATGCTGGGCAAGTGTGCTTTAACCCCATATCTGTCGTCGAAAATTAGCTGTAATACCCGAGGGAGGTCTTTGCATCCCTGAGTTCTCGAGCGCAATCCCCGTGTAGTTCCTGTGACCAGGAGGCTTCTTTCTACTCACCTGCTGCCCTGCTCGCTCTCTGACCCTTTATACACAAGAGGCATGTTGACACTCATAGAAGCCCCGCACCACACACTAGCGGTATCAAACGTCTTCCTGCCTTTTCCCAACTGTGATGGACAGCTCACTCAAGGGACCTCGGCGCCTTTTGGTGCGGTGGCAAAGTTACAGGCACACATGGTCAGTGGAGACAAATCTTCTGGCCCTTTACGCAGCTGCAGTGTAGGAAAAGTACTTTACATTTACCCAACGAGGAAGCACTTACTGGATTAGCCAGTAGAAAGTACTCCAGTTGAGTAGATGGAAATCGCAAAAAAATCTGCACATTCGCAGGGAAAATCCACAAATTTGCAGACTTTTTTGCTATTTTGCGCGAATTTGCAGACGCAGATCTGCAAAATTCGCCCATACTTAAATGGAACCACAATTGTTTGGTAGCCTGGTCCAACAGACACCATTAGCCACAAGAGCACAAATGTGGGCAAAGATAGTTGAGAAGGTCAATGTAGTAGGGACCACCCCGCGATCAAAAAAGGAAATCATGAAGCAGTGGCATGACTTGAAGAGGGTTGTCAAAGAGAGGCGGAGTAAGAACCGTGAGCTGTCTGACAGGACTGGCGGTGGCCCTCCATTCCACCAAAACCTTTCACCCCATGGGAGGAGAAGATGCTTGCCATACTGCATCTAGAGAGTCTCACTGGAGTAGCCAGGGAAGTGGAGGCTGGTATGTACAAACAAATGACTACCACCACACTGCTATGTACTGTCTTGCACAACTACAAAGCTACAACACATAGGACAAATCCCATTCATCTGCACCACACACTCCCAAAAACAAGTCTCATAGATCCAACATTCACTCACTCCCATTCACCCCAAACGTAGCTAGCAACATTACCATGGGGGCCTATGTACAGGCAGCCAGCTCTACAACTCCCACCAGGCCCCCTTGTCCGACAGCATCAGCAAGATGGAGCCCAAACCCCACCCTGTAGCATGTCAGCCATTACATCACCCTCATCAAACTCACAGGTAGGTTGCCATCTTCCCTAGGAGGGCTGTTTTGGGGATGGGAGGCCTCCACTACTACTCCCACCATGCCCCTTGTCCCACACCTGAGCAGGATGAAGCACTCCCCCACCCAGACGCAGTTGGAAGCCATTGCAGTACCCCAAATAAAACTTACAGGTAGGCATTCATCTTCCCATGGAGGGTTGTTTGGGGGTGGGAGGCCTGTACCACTACTCCAACCATGCCCCCTGTCCCACTCCTGAGCAGGATGGAGCAGTCCCCCACCCAGAAATAGCTGGAAGACATTGCAGTATAACAAACACACTTGCAGGTAGGTAGCCATCTTGCCATTGAGGGCTGTTTAGGGGTGGGAGGCCTGCACCACTACTCCTACCATGCATCCTTGTCCTACAGCCCAACAAGATGGAGCCCTCTCCCCACCCCACCCAGAAGCATGTGTCAGCCATTACATCACCCTCATCAAACTTACAGGTAGGTAGCCATTTTCCCTGGGAGGGACATTTGGGGTTGGGAAGCATGCACCAATACTCCCACCAGGCCCTGGTCCCACACCAGAGCAGGATGGAGCACTCCCTCACACAGAAGCAGTTGGAAGCCATTGCAGTACACCAAACAAACTTACAGGTAGGTAGCCATCTTGCCATGGGGGCTGTTTGGCGGTGGAAGCCCTGTACTACTACTCCCACCATACACCCTTGTCCCACTGACCAGCAAGATAGAGCCATCACCCCACCCCACCCCAACCAGAAGCATGGGTCAGCCATTACATCACCCTCATCAAACTTTCAGGTATGTAGCCATCTTCCCTGGGAGGGCTGTTTGGGGTGGGAGGCCTGTCCCACCACTCCCGCCATGCCCCATGTCCCACACCTGAGCAGGATGGAGAACACCCCCACCCAGAAGCAGTTGAAAGCCATGGGAGTACACCAAATCAACTTACAGGTGGGTAGCAATCTTCCCATGGAGGGCTGTTTGGGGGTGGGAGGCCTGAACCATTACTCCCACCATGCCCCCTGTCCCCAGTACAGCAAGATGGAGTTCTCTTTACCACCCAGATGCATGTGGCATCTAATGGACACTACAAACAAACTAACAGGTAGGTGGACATATTATTCTGTCTTGTGCCACAACTGAGCAGGATGTAAGCCTCCACCATGCACACACAGATGTGTCATATAACAAAGCCAAATGTGAAAACCTAACAGGTAAGTAGCCAGTACCTGCACCTAGCCATTCGTCATAAAAAACTGATGCCATATGACAACACCAGCCCTCTCATTGCACAAATATGCACACCAATCCTATTGCCATGCATAGTGTGCACACAGCGAAGCAAAGGAAACTATCACAGCAACCAAAGTGTGACACACGGTATACACCTGTTACAACGCATTTTTTACTCCGCACTACCATTACAACGCGACCATTACTCCGCATACCATTACAACGCATTGCGCTGGGGGGCGCTCTAGGATAGGTAATAAGTATAATTTACTATCCAACACCTTCCCTAGGGTCCACGGGGACTGGAGTTAGAATAGTAAATTATACTTACCACTATCCAGCGCCCCAAGGCGCTATGCGTTGTAACGGTATGCGGAGTAAAAGTCGCGTTGTAATGGTCTGCGGAGTAAAAGTATGCGTTGTAACGTCATACATCCGTGACACACCAATGCACATGCAGTAGAAAGTCTGTGCACAAACATGCACCACACCGATTAACATGTACAGTGCCATGGGGCCAGAGCAACAAGGACCATTTGAAAAATAAGAAAGCATGGCTGTTGGTACATATCCAGATATGCACATGACAAGACAAAGGTATGCAGGAGATGACAATGGGCAGATGTGACGTCTACCCTGTCAGACAAATCAACAGAGTCCTCACTGAAATATTATGTTGCACTAGTACCCAGATGTCAACATGTCCCTGAAATCACAAATTATGCACGTAGTGCATGGTAAGTATTGACAACTCACACCAGGGACAAGTAATGCATGTACCACAGCATCATGTCAGGAGGCACAGTAGTGCACATACAAAACATTTTGATTAAAAGTCAACGGTGTAGTGTACAAACAGTAAATGACACACAGCTAACACAAAGATTTTGGTGTGCACTACAATGACCATATTCCATCTGACCCACAGGTGACCAAGAACTGACTGCAGAGAACACCACCATCAGCCTGCAGAGCCATTCTCCCCCCGGAACATCAACTCTCGGATGCTGCCTCCCAGGATTCTTTGGACGAGGAGCCCAAAGCCGGCCCATCTGGTGTTCCAGGGCCTAACAGGTCCCAGGACCTCATCGTCTGCCCACCACATCTGCTGCTACAACAATCTCCATGCAGTCCCCTGCTGTTACGGCTGGTGCGTCCTTCACCACCACCACCACTACCAGAGCTGCCTGCAACACTCTCCCTGTCCCACAGGATGACCATCCCACCCCACCGACTGAGGAAGGCAGAGAGAGGATGTGGATGCGGACAGTGGAGAGGCAACATGTCCGTGCCACCAGGGCAGGTGGGAGGGGCAGGGTCACCCACAGAAGAACCAAGCCTGGGATTGAATCCCTGGAGCACATACACAGAGTCCTTGGGGCATATGAACGGGCCCAGGGACGAACGGGCCGGTAGGAACAAGATTCCCCATGAGCTCCTCCTGCTGATGAGGTCCATGGACACCCCCATGGGACAAATCGTGGACCTCTTGGACCAGCTAGTGGCCGTACTGAGGGACAGGCCTGCACCCCAACCAACACCTCCACCTCCCACTGGTGGTCCGCAGGATGACAGTTCACCATCCTCCGGTGCGGCCACAGAGAGGGGTGAGTCCTCCCACCCCACTAGCCCCCCATCATTGGCCCCACCTGCCAAGCGATGAAGGGGCCGTCCGAAGAAAATGGGGCCGTCCATAGAAAACCCTGGCAGAATCTGTTGGCAAAGCACCTGCCAAACGCCAGTCACGGAGCCAGCCATAATGGCAACCCTCTTCCCCACTGCATTGACTTTTTGGACTGTCCTTCCCCACACTTCCTTTTGAATGTCATCTGTCTGTTGTACTGGGTCACCACATCTATGTGGTAACTACTCGATTATCTCATGTACCTTAACTGTCAACTCACTGCTGCACTAATCCCCTCACCGTAAATGTTCACCTCCCCTCACATGTCACCATTGCAAATAAACAACTCCTTCTATACATGTTGTAGTACCTGATCCGTCTTTATTCCAGGATGTACAGTCTTCACCATGATTACAATGTACCAGGAGTCTGGAGTGTATGTAGGCAAGGAGAGATTGAAGGCACCAAGAAAAACACAATAGAGTAACATTCAGTAGTCTGGGTCTGGCATCACAGACATCACACTACACTTCACAACAAGAGAATCCCTCATGCGCACATCACAATGGGCAACAAGTGCCAACATACACATCCTGTAGATGTTCCTAAATGAACTGTCCCAGAAACATTGTCAGCCAACACTGAGTCTACAACCAGCTGCTGTCACAAATCTCACCTACACCGTCACAACAACAGCAACATCATCAGACAATGGGTATGTTGTACATTGTCACCCACCTTCAACTAAAGTAGCGGGTGTTGAGCTGTTGACGCAGGTCAACACCTTCCTCCTCTCCACTGTCCTCATCACTGGACATGGGTTGGTTTGCAGGTTGGGGCCTTGGCTGCTCATCATCATCCAGGATCAGGAGAATCTCCTTACGAATGACTAGGTTGTGGAGAATGCAGCATTCAACTACAATCTGACACACCTTCCTGGGCGAGTACATCACTGCACTTCCGGTTTTGTCCAGACAGCGGAAACGTGACTTCAGCAGACCAAAAGTATGCTCCACAACACGACGTGTCCTCCCATGGGCAACATTGT
Source organism: Lissotriton helveticus (assembly GCF_964261635.1). Taxonomy (NCBI): domain Eukaryota; kingdom Metazoa; phylum Chordata; class Amphibia; order Caudata; family Salamandridae; genus Lissotriton; species Lissotriton helveticus. The sequence goes on along the minus strand of NC_136064.1, from coordinate 35,167,794 downwards.
AGCGGCCGTCAGCTGGTGTCCTTGGATTCCACAGAGGCGCTCAGCAACCAAGGGCAGTTGGGATATGCAGAGTCACCTAGGTGTGTCAAAAACAAATAAACATTGCAATGTCGCTGAGGCAGAGGAGAGCAGGTCACACACACACAGCACGCCATATGACTAGGCATACTTACCCACAATCCATGCACCTTCGGGAAGAAGATTAGCCATCAGCTGGGGTACACTGCTGTTCCGCAGGATGTATAGGTCATGGGGTGAGCCTGGGAATTTGGCACATGTGTGAGATTATCATATCTGCCTGGCACAGCACTTGCACATTTATGGAGTGATAATGTTTACGATTCCTGTAGATGTGCTAATGTGCCTGTGGTGGCACAATACCAACATGGGTGCAATTAATGGCACCAACAACATGGGGGTTGTGTCCAAGGGGATAGAAATCTCCCTCTACAACTGCCAAGTCAGGCCCCCTGGGGAAATGGATATATCTGTCCTAGTAGATCATAAGAGTGGACAGAACATCATGCAGCACCAAGCTGGACATAGGTTGTGACATCCCACCTGCACTGGACACTGTGAGCTGCAATAATCCAGTGGAGTTGGATATGTTCTGCGAGGCGGCAGGTGGGGCTCCAACATCTCAGAAAGGATTTGTAGGGTGTCTCTATCCAGACGGCATTTCCGGATGATCGCCTCATCCTCCATATCTGCTAGCACTGTCAAGTGACAAAGCAGATTTGCTCTCCTCCTAGTTGAGATGAAAGTGGACACATGTCAATGCAAGACATCATGAGATGGGCACAACATCTTGCGCTCTGGATGACACAACGCCAGCAATGACTGTCATCAAACTTGAGTCACAGTCCAGCTTACATGCAGGGACACATTCAGCTACACTAATCGCACACTTGTCAACTTACACACAGCAATTACCTCAAACACACCTCGGTCAATGTCAATGCACATAGGAAGATTGCCACATTTACCATGGGCATGCCTGGGAGCATAGCATTCAGCATATGTGTAACAAAGCAACCTCACCGTTGTAGACCTAGCTGCTGTATCTGACACACATCAACAACCCAATGACCACAGTCTGAGTATAAATGATGAGTGTGCGCATGATTACACATAAGAGGACGTGCAATACCCAACTACATTCATTTAGACAAACAGTGCTGTCATTGTGACTGCACCTCAACACATTGACAAGTGTACACATTGTAGGGTCTGTGTACAGGCCAATCAATATCGCAAGTGACATGTGAGGGAGTACCTGCCAATCTAAAAAATCACAAACACAAACATTGCATGTGTAGTCACCAGTGGAGTAAATGGAACATTGTCATTGTGTGCACAATGATGTACCATTAACCATGTGGCCACTGTGCACTGTTGCTATTTGCCAGATGCCCATTGACACAGCACGATGTGGTCATTGGTGTTGTAATAGTAATCAGCCAACACAATCCTGCACACCCATGTCACTCTATGGCACCCAAATCGCTATAGCTACCGCCTGGCCCCAGCGGTGTGTCACCAACAATCCCCATTACACAAGTGTGGTAGTGATAGCCATAGAGACATACCCAAATGGCGTTTGGCATGCTCCGCCACCCAAATCGCGGTAGCTACCACCTGGCCCCAGCGGTATGTCACCAACAATCCCCATTACACAAGTGCGGAAGTGATAGCCATAGAGACATGCCCAAATGGTGATTGGCATGTTCCACCACCCAAATCGCAGTAGCTACCGCCTGGCACCAGTGGTGTGTCTCCACCAATCCCCAAGGCATCATCCCCTTCGGTATCACTTTGTTCGCTCTAAGTTGGCAGGGTATGTCCAGACGTGGGTCTCTTGCTCACTTTGCCACTGGATTCAAGATACCCTGGCTGATGAGGGTTAGGAACCCGAAACCGGTCTCAGGATGCTTATTTCCGGTCCAGGGAAGACATGGCTTGGCAGATCGGGCTGGACTGATCCAATGAGGCACAGGGTCAGAATGATTTGCATTTGGCCATGTCTGAACTAGGGTGGTGGAGTGAGCTAAAGAATGGTGATGGATTAAAACCAGATCAGTTGACTGGGGGTGAGTGTTTGATTTGCTCAAACGCTATTTCCATCATCCCCTTTGTTATTGCTCATGTGAATGTATGGCACCCAAATCGTGGTAGATACCGCCTGACCCAATCTCCAAGACACAAGTGCGGTAGTGGTACATATCTATGTATTGGCAAATGGCGGTTGGCATGCTCCGCCACCCAAATCGGAGTGCCTCATGTGAATGTATGGCAACCAAATCACGGTAGCTACCGCCTTGCCCCAGCGGTGTGTCTCCACCAATCCCCAAGACACAAGTGCGGTAGTGATACATATCTATGTATTGGCAAATGGCGGCTGGCATGCTCCACCACAAAAATTGCGGTGCCAAATGTGAATGTATGACACCCAAATCGCGGTAGCTACCACCTGGCCCCAGCGGTGTGTCACCACCATGGAGCATGCCCTTACAGCCAATGGGAACCTTAACCGCGGTAGCATGATGCAATTTTAAAAATCGCGGTAGACGTGCACTATCACCGTGAAGCCGATCATTGGATGCAATTGAAAGATGCACCACCACAGTAGTGCACACCTGTCCCCTGCGGTGTGTCACTGCCATGGAGAATGCCCATACAGCCATTGGGAAGCTTAATCGAGGTAGCATGATGCAATTTTGAAAATCACGGTAGGCGTGCTCCGACACCGCGGACCCAGTCATTGGATGCATTTCAAAGATGCAGACCTGGAACACCAATTGCTGCTGCTTGGCACCTTTGAAATGAGCGCAGGGGGCTATATATGTGTGGGAGGGAGCCTCACATTCCCACTGCTCACACAGCCTGCTGCCAGAGACGCCTCGCCTGCTGCTGCCTCCAGGGACTGCTGGCAGAGACCACTCATCTGCTGCTGCCTCCAGGGACAGATGCCTGAGACCCCTCACCAACCACATGTCCACAGTGATGGCTAGGACTGACAAGATCTGTACCAGTCCCTTCACAAGCGATGAGCTGGACGTCCTGGTGGACGAAGTGCTCACACAGTATCCAAGGCTAAGTGGTGCCCCAAATTTCCTACTAAGTCTTCAACAGGGGAGGAGTGAAAGGGGGCACATATGTAGTTGGACTGATGCAGGTGGTGCCTGAGAGTGTAGGGTTGTGTTATTCACTGCCTAACATGCTGACTGCAGGGGGAAGACAGGTTTCCCTGCCTGCACATGTATTTTTTAGTCACCTGTGTTGTGTTGTCAGCCATACACTGATGCAGTGAGGTGTTCATGCAGGAGTCAGGACCGTGATTGCTTGGCTGAATGGCTGTGTGTACCCCTGTTGTCCACCTCAGTGTGAGCCCAGCTGGCCTGCAGAGTCCCCGGCCAAAAAGAAAAGGACACATCACTTCACTTACAGAGTATTAAATCTGTCTTTTCTAATCGTACTCCAGCTATGAGCCATCTCAGCCCTGTATATTGGACACAACCAGTCCTCACACCTGCATGCATTTACAGCAGCCTTAAACAGGCAGATGAACCATGTGAGATGTATTCTTGTCTCTGTTAGACATATCTGTGGGTTTGGGATGAGTTTGTGTCATGCTACTGTACTGCGAGATGTAGGTACATGACACTGTGTCACTGATCATTTCCCCCTCTTCTCTCCCATGCCTGCAGCTCAAGGTACACCAGCGTAAGGCTGTGTGGAGGGCATTGCGGCCAAGGTCTGGGCTTTGAGTGTCTCAAACTGAAGGCGCACGCACTGCCACAAAAGGTGAGACGACATCAGCTGGCTGTCAAAGAACGTGGCGGAGATGACCGTGGGGCTGCTTCCTTGTACTGGGCGGTTGGCATAGCACAGAATGACAGCACTCATGGGCTGCATCTTGACCGTGACACAGCCTGAGCTGTATGCACGTTTGAAGGATCATCAGCAGCAAACCAGGGGTGAGTATAATGGGAAGGGTGACTTTGGCTGGGAGTGGCTGCATGTGTACAGAACCTGTGCCAGTGCTGGCCTATGTGATGTTGGTGGTGTGATGCAGTTGCTTGTAAGTGGCTGCTGGACTGGGTGCAGGTGTTATGCATTTGCCGAACCTGTACTTACTAAGGTAATTTGAGTACTGTTCATTCCCATTCCATTCTGAGTGGTGGTCTTCAGGTATCGTCTGCATTGTGGTAGTCTGGGGAATCCCATGGGAGGGAACGGCAGTGTGCTCAATCTGAGTGTGGCCTTCATAAATGCGTAGATTGCCTGGACTCAGATTTGGGAGGGGGGCTTAGACATCTGACACCAATGTGCACCAGGCGTTGGGCCCCAAAGTACAACATGTTGGGTGGCATGGGCTCATCGCCATTGTGGCATGTCATGTTGTAGTCTGGGTCTGGGTTGTCCACTCCTGTTCCATCCAGAGCGGTCAATGGCAACACGTAGTCTGCCAATAAAAGAAAGGCAAGGGAGGTCTCCTTTGGAATTTTAAATTCGGGACAAGGAGAATACGGGTAAAGAACTGAAAAAGTCCCAAAACACTCAACTGTTAAGAAGCCCTTTAGTGTATTTCCCTCATAACCCGCAATGCCAACATGATCCGAAGACATGTGATAAACAAATCAAGAATCCATAAAAAACGTGTGGGTTGTGGTTAAAAATACTGTTTATTACAAATCAAATAAAGTCAATGTTATAACATTGATTTTATTTGATTTGTAATAAACTGTATTTTTAACCACAACACACACGTTTTTTATGGATTCTTGATTTGTTTATCACATGTCTTTAATTGCATAACATTGCATATCTTCGGATCATGTTGGCATTGCGGGTTATGAGGGAAATACACTAAAGGGCTTCTTAACAGTTGAGTGTTTTGGGACTTTTTCAGTTCTTAACACGTAGTGTGCCCCCATCATGGCCCTAGGTGTTCTTAGATTTATTTGTGTGTCTGGTTGAACAGACCCACCAGCAGAGTGTAGTGCTGTTGGTCACCACATGGCTCACATATGCCTGAAGTTCCAGTTTCCCCGCACTGTTTGAGTCAATATAGTGAGTTAGCACAATGTGATTGCACAGGGTGGTGTGCAACATGTAGATTTAGTCATTTTTTGTTTCTGGTCCAGGGAAGGCATGGCTTGGCAGTTCGGGCTGGACTGTTCCCATGAGGCACAGGGTCAGACTGATTTGCATATCGCCATGTCTGAACTGGGGTGGCAGAGTAGGCTAAAGAACAGTGATGGATCAAACCCAGATCTTTTGACTGGGTTTGAGTGTTTGATTGGTTCAGATGCTCCGTCCATCACCACCCCCTTTTGTACCGCTTCGGCCGCCATAAGTGTGGCAGGGTATGCTCAGACGTGAGTCCCTTGCTCACTTTGCCACTGGATTCAAGCAAGCCGGGCTGAAGACGGCTGTAATACCAGAAACCGGTCCCCGGAAGCTTGTTTCCGGTCCAGGGAAGGCATGGCTTGGCAGTTCGGGCTGGACTGTTCCCATGAGGCACAGGGTCAGACTGATTTGCATATAGCCCTGTCTGAACTGGGGTGGCAGAGTGGGCTAAAGAACGGTGATGGATCAAACCCAGATCTTTTGACTGGGTGTGAGTGTTTGATTGGTTCAGATGCTCCGTCCATCACCACCCCCTTTTGTACCGCTTTGGCCGCCATAATTGTGGCAGGGTATGCTCAGACGTGAGTCCCTTGCTCACTTTGCCACTGGATTCAAGCAAGCCGGGCTGAAGACGGCTGTAATGCCAGAAACCGGTCCTAGGAAGCTTGTTTCCGGTCCAGGGAAGGCATGGCTTGGCAGTTCGGGCTGGACTGTTCCAATGAGGCACAGGGTCAGACTGATTTGCATATAGCCATGTCTGAACTGGGGTGGCAGAGTGGGCTAAAGAACGGTGATGGATCAAACCCAAATCTTATGACTGGGTGTGAGTGTTTGATTGGTTCAGATGCGCCGTCCATCACCACCCCCTTTTGTACCGTGTGTAGGCCAGACAGCACTACTCAATGCCTTCATTGACCCCAACAAAAAATCGGCACAGTTGGTTGCTTGCATGAGTGCATACATTCAGATGTGGATGGGCTGCACAGGACTGTCCACTCTTTGTCCCACGTAGTGACGGCAGCCCTTCAACAGGCACATACTCACAATCCAGCTCTGGTCCCTTTGTCCACCCCCCTGGCAGTGGCCACGTTTGCTGATAGTGACCACGCTCCACAGACATTAAAGTCTTGATACAGCACACAAAGCACACAGCATCAACAACATAAGAGGTCTCGGCCACAGACACCATCCCCACAGAAGACCAAAGCCATCCCAGAGAGCAAAGACAAATGACTGTCAGGTGACACCAAGGGTCAAAAAGCAAATAAGCAGACCTCAGGCTCATATGCCTCAGAGGCATCCCCAGCCAAGGACTCTCCTGTCCCTAAAGCATCTTGCAAAGAGAAGCATACAGTTTTGGTGCCCACGAAGAAGGTGGTGCGTGCCAATGGTACACCTAAGAAGAGCTCTAAGGCAGATTCACCCACCACCTCTACTCCCATTCCAAGCCGAGTGAAGCAAGGGAAGGAGGGCACTGTAGGGGTAACACCTAGTAAACAGAGGATGGAGGGGCAAAGGAAAAGCCAGGCAAAGTGTTCCGCTGGATCCAGCACGTCCCCAGAGAAAGTGCCAGCGTCTGCACCTGATGCAGCTTTGGTGGTGAGTGTGACTGTTGTGTCCGCCCCATGTCCCATTCCTACCAAGACAGTAACGCCATTTAGACTCCCCAAGAAGTGGAAAGGCACCCCTCTACTATCTCCCAGCCACACTGTGTCTCACGTCAGCATGACTCCGCCTCCACATCCCACTACACCATCTGGTCCAAGCAGCCCTCTGGCTTGCCATGCCATTGATAGCTCTACCTCAGCTGGGCCGCTCTCTCCTCGGTCAAGTGCTCTGACTGTCCCCAACACACAGCCAGCTCCCAGTCTGCCTGACAGCCAAGTCTGAGTGGTAGTCACCTTCACACACCTGTCTCTCACACAGGTGGGCCTTTAATGCACATTGTTACCCCTGACTGTGTTGCTGACCATGGAAATGTACAGTCACACAAATTCCCTGTGCAGCTTCACATGTACTCACTCTGCACTTTGTCCTGCCCACTGGCCTTGTCATTCACTGCTGTTTTGCCCTTGCCTGTGCAGCTTCTCATGGACATACTCTGCACTTTACCCTGCCCACTGGCCTTGTGATTTACTGCTGTTTTGCCCTTTCCTGTGCAGCTTCTCATGGACATTCGCTGCACTTTGCCCTGCCCACTGGCCTTGTCATTCACTGCTGTTTTGCCCTTCCCTGTGCAGCTTCTCAAGGGCATACTCTGCACCGTGGACAGGCCACTGGCCTTGCTGTTTTGCCCTTGCCTCTGCAGCTTCTCAGGGACATACTCTGCACCCTGGCCTGGCCACTGGCCTTGCTGGTTTGCCCGTACCTGTGCAGCTTCTCATGAACATACTCTGCACTTCGCCCTGGCATCTGGCCTTGTCATTCACTGCTGTTTTGCCCTTGCCTGAGCAGCTTCTCATGTGCATACTCTGCACCCTGGACTGGACACTGGCCTTGCTGTTTTGCCCTTACATGTGCAGCTTCTCATGGACATACTATGCATTTTGTGCGTTGCTCTTCTCTACTCTTGGTGCCTATCTTTGCAATATGTGAATAAAGACAGTTGCTCCTGTTGTCTGTTTTGTTTGTGTCCTTACTGAATAAAGTTCTTCTGTTGTGTGTATATGGTTTACTGTGCCACATGCTCTGTGTGCCACTTCAACATGGTCAATGTAGTGGCTCACTTATTCTATTTGTTACAGGGGTGAAGGGGACTTCAGTTCTTCCTGAACCTGATTCTTATGGGGGCAATGATGTCAATTTTAAATGGTATACAGTTTTCATTTTCTTAGTTTGTTCATGTAGGCTATATTTTACACATGTCAGGTTGGGGGGCACTGCCAGCACAGAGTGGGATTCTGTCCACAGGATTGCAGGCAGGCTGGCCAGGGTCATCATGTATGTATATTCTTCCTTCATGTGTGCACAGTAGTGTATGTGTGTGGTCATCTTGTGATGGCCAGTCATCCTAGTCACATGGCTTACTTTCAATGTGTGCTCTTGGGTGGTCAAGAAGTGTGCAGTGTGAAGGGGTGACTTTGTCGGGAGTGTTGATGTGTGTGTGCCCCTTCATTGGCAACTACACATATGTGTCACCCAGGAGTAGAGTGCCTGTTGTTTGGATTGTTCAGCCCTGTGGATATGATTTTGTGATTCGTATGTTGCGCACTGTGCAGTGTGTTGGTGTGTCCTTGTAGTTCTGGCTGACTCCTACTTGTTGTTTATGTCACTTGTGAGTATGCAGAGTGTGTGACTGGCAAGTCAGTGTTGTGTTCTTCATTTAAACAGAACAACAAGGGGCATTGTTTATGGACCTTGCACATCGTGTTCAGACTAAACCTCAGGAAAGGCAGCGAATGCAAAAAGGAGCCCGTTCTCATGTGAAAGTCACAAACAAAGTCTTGCAAAAACAAAGTCATGTAGCAACGTGCACAATAGCGGCATCATGGTAGCAAAGCTCATGCTAACTTAGCAAGGTCGACAATGTCCCTAAGGGCCATATAACACTAACATTATGAAACAACCAATTGCCCAGAGTGATATTTTAATGAGGAGATACTGCAATGCTAACTGAACTGTAGTGATGTATTGTGGTGGTATTTTTTTATTAAAAAAATTAACAGGTGGCATAACTGCCATCTAAAATATGTACAATGGTTAGTCTAAGCACAGAGACCACCAGTGATGCCAGCTCCAGTGACACTACAGTAGGAGAGTCAGTTAGAGGGGGAGAAGTGACTGCAGGGATGGACACTGGTAAGTCACATAATTGCTTGCTTATTTGACCAAACCACTCACTAGCTAGTACCAGGGCATTGTCAACTTGTGACGTGAACCCCCATAGCTTTACCAGCAGCAGCGATGGTTGAGTTATTATGGCCTCTTCTATCTGCAATTCAGCAAAAAGCTCACATAATGAGCGTCGATGGCTTGAGGGAAATATGAAACAACAGAAGGTTAAAAGAAAGGAAAATGATAAATGAGTGAAAGGGTAGGTGGGTGAAATGTTCTGAGGGGAACACTCACCGGAGCTGGGGGACGAGGGGAGTCCTCTTCTGTTGCCGCCACCGCCAGGAGTCACTACATTGCAGGCATTGCGCCGCCGCCCCGGGACTGCAATTCCCGGCTGCCTCAGCGGCGGCGCAGCTTCCACACGCACTGCAAGCGCCAGGAGGCGCCCATATACAGCGCTCTGATCAGCTTCGCGGGACGCGAACGGGACGCCAGGCGAAGCCCGGGCAAAGGGCGGGCCCTCTGTGACCCTCAGAGGCCCGAGAAGGACGGGACGGGCCACCCCCCTTGGCTCCTACTGAACAAGGTATAGTGAGACTCTGACCCGTATCTCTGTATACACTGCAGAGACACCAGGACTTCCATTGACTTTTTGCGGGACTCTGTTTGCTGCACCGTCGCCATGTCTCTTAAGGGGGCTCCCAAACCCAGTACTCTCCCAAGTGATTCTAGTAGGGGGAGGTTAGACTGCTATGTAAACAGGGTAGACAGGGTATTATCACCCGTTATCCATGACTTGGAAGATTTAGAAACTCGTCTGCCCTCACATAGCGTAGCCTGCAAACATCCCGAGGCGCAGCTAGTCGACATAGCATCAAGTTTGTCCTGGTTGGAGGATTTGATGTCACATTCGATATGCACCAGTTGAAACCAGAGCAGACCCACCCCAAGTCCTATCCAGCCCAATACTTCCCGTACATTTGCTGTCTAACTCTTTATTGAACGCAAATGATAACACTCTGGTTGCCCCACTCTTATCCACCGTTAGATTAAAGTAAATACTAAACAACTAGGGAACCCTAAAACTCCTATGGTCACAAGAAAGCGCCCCGTGGATAACAGCATGGGGAGGGAAGCTAAACTGCTTAAGCCTTGCACAAGTTCCTTACCGTCTGTCAGCACCCCTCCTACAGCTTCCCAGGTCCGCGACACCATTGAATCCTTTGCACCCACCTACCAGGCAGCTCTTCTGGACCTCATTGAACGCCTGGTCACCTCTCTTATATCCCCTTTGACTGCAAGAATCAACTCCCTAGGGGATAGGTTAAGGGATATAGAGACCTCATTTAGGGCACCGACTCAACCTAACAAGAACCAGTCAGGACTGAGCCAACCACAGCCCTTTCCCGCTACCGTGGTTTCTAAGTTAGCTCCTCAAAAAAGTAGCATCCCTCTTAACAGACCCACGGTCCCACAGAACCGCCCATGTATCTCCTCGTCATCCGTCACCGAGCCCATTACCACCAAGAGCATCTTCGCTGATGTAGGGGTGCCAAATGTTCCTCCACCTTATGAGGAGAAAACTACTAACCTAGATTATACTAAACATGTACATCTGCCCCCAATGGCCGCCCCCTTTGTCTGTGTTCTCACTGGTGTCTTATCAATTACTAAGGGAAAAACCGAGAGATCAGAGGATCTAAAACACAAGGTCATCTATTGGCCGTCTAGGAACCGACCCTTGCCAGCGAACATTGATGGTGCCATTCGAAGTGTTAGAAGGGTGGGATGGCTCGGCCCCCTTCCAAAAGATCTCCCAGGCGACCTGGTGTTAGTTAGATTCTGGAGCGATCGGGTGGTGCCTTATTTACAAACTTGTTTTTCACAATTAGGGGATGGCCCGATCTCTGTCTGGGGACTCCATGATTTTTACACTAGGTCCCGCTACCCTCGGCCCTTAAAGACAAGACTTGAGAGAAAACACCATTTTCCGGAAAGATCTAACATAGAGATTAATTATCGGCCGGATGGGAGTGTGTATGTACAGAATGGCTTTAACAACACCATCCCAAATTATTTTTCATGAAGTGTTTTTCAGTAGTGGTATCCAGTGATTAGCAATTCGTTTGAATTGATTTAATAATGTCTTAACTTATCATCAATTATTGCAATGAAATGGTTCTTAATGATGTGTATATAATGAATGTTGCTTTTATGATTTTTGTGTATATTACTGAATAGCCAGCGATGTATCGTGTATTATGTAATTCATGTATTATGTTGGTTTTAATGTTATATTGTGTTTTATTCTGTGTGGTCTTTTATGGTATATTTTACCGAAATAAAGACTTATGAAACTGAACTGAAATGATGTGAGGGTAGATAAAGGGATGGATGGGAAAAGGATGATTTGAAGAAAGGGTGGATATTGAATGTATGGATAATGGATTGAAAACTTTGGTGAAAAATTGAGAGAATGTAAAACTTAATCAACATCTCTATCGGTGAACTACATATTTGGATTGTTTCAATGAATAAGCAAGGCAGCTCTTCTGATGGAGAGTGGCATTTTACTCACCTACTTCACTTACTTTGTTTATGTAGGGTTATCAAAGCTTTAGTTCAAAGTGCGGGGTATTTTTTATTGTTTGTTCTACTCCCTTGACTCTGTATTTGTTAGGTCAGCAAGATGTATCCCACCTATCACTTATCACCATCATCTCACCCATGGCATTTTGCCACCCATGACCATAGTGCAGTATAATTCAATTTGTGGCTGCAGTGTTGGCAGTGCAATGTGTGTCTGCTTTGGTTAGTGTGGTATTTACAAAGGTTTCATTGTATTACAAACTGAACACACACGGGGTGTTGCTCTTCGCCCACTCAGTCTCCGCTCAGTACTTCACTCCTTTTGTTTCCTTAAGCTCTTCTGTCCCAGCCTACCAAGAAATTGAAAAATCTATTCTTGTCATGTCCCGCATTTTGAATTTATAACCATGTAATGTGAAATGATTCCAGGATGTATTTCATGGTTTCTCATAGCAGATTTATTTTACACCTTTGCAGATTTTTCTTTTTCGAATTTCGTTAACAAGCACAGTGACTATATCAAAACCTCTACCCTACCCGCCAAATCCCTCTATCCTACCCTGCAGTAGAGTAAGCCAAGTTTCCTTTCCTTACTTACTGCCAGAAAATTAATTTGTCTGAAATAATGGGCTCGATTTACAAAGGTAAACTGAGACACAAGTCTAACTTTACGACTTTCAGTATTGACGTAGGGCATTTTCAAGAAGTAAAGTTAGACTTTTGTCTAAGTTTAACTAAGTTTTGAATTAAGTTTAACTGAGACTAGAGTTTTGGTCTATGAGGTGGTGGGAGAAACCAGTGAGTTGAAGAAAGTGCATTATTTGATGTCAAGTTTATTAATTTGGATACTCTGTGATGAACGTGCCAAATGCAATCTATATAGCACATTCCTTTCCCTGTAGTGCAGTTCATCATTTTCCCCAATGTCTACTTATGGCAGACAAGATAATATCCCCATTTCATACCTGAGGTGTGCGACGTAGCATCTTATTTCTTATTCATCTGCCTCTTTGGAATCAGGGTGGAAAGAGGAATTCATTTAGAGAAGATCAGGGCCATTGGAATTAAACATAGATAACTGTCAACTACAGCTGCCCCAGCTGCAGATAGTTCAAAATAACACACAAACTGGCTAGCAATGAACATGGCTCTATTTGTTTAGCCCAAAACACAAATTGTACTCCATACAGTGCTTAATGCCATACTCATTAATGAGATGTAATTTATTTTTTCACTCAAATAGGTTGTTTATAGTTCCTTAAAATGTCTTTAGAAGAAAAAGTGCATTTCAATGGCCCTTGGGCACCAGCAACGTACTGTGATACCCACTAATTTACAACAATTGTTTGCACATAGCATTATTTACAATTTCGTTTTGCTTTTCTCAATATAGCTACTCCTGCTGGTCTACCCATGGGAACCAACAGGCAGGAGATAGCGACACATCTGCAGTGGCAGAGGCTGAAGTATATCCAGTATGAATAGCAGTGACTGGTAGTCCTGGAACAGGATCAGGAGGAAAAAACATGATTCTCATCTGGACCCCAGTGCAGCTGATCCCACACAACCTTTCAGAAATACCATCGCCAGCATTATCCCCAGTTGACATTAACCGCTACCACCCCCTCCTGCACTGACATCAGGCCATTGCTGCAGTACATCCTGCAGCGGATGGACACCATCAAAAGCTGACTCACCACAATGGAGCAGAGCCTGAACCACCTCCAGACTGACATCCAGAATGCCCCCTTTTAGCCCTTGTTTTGGTGTGAAAGACATGTTGTGGCTGGGTGGAGATGATGGTAGGAGAGTTGGGACTTGTTTTCTTTGGACATTTCATATTTTGGAACGTTCAGGTCTCGGGTCACTTTGTTTTGGGTGGACATGTTGGCTGGAAGGAAAGGGTGGGTTTCATTGTAAACAATAAATAAAAGGGAAACTATGTATTTTATCAAACTTTATGCTGCCCTGAAGTAGTTGGTTTGCTTATATTTTGCACTGCTGCCTACACTTTTTATGAAACATGTTTATGTGCTTGTAAAAGAGAGTGTACCACTAACCTATAGAGTTATACCTCTCTAACTAACTTGACCATTAAAGGCGATGCTGCCATGACCTATATTGTCTACAATAACGTATGTCACGAGGACTCTCACATGAATTCCGTTTGGTTCCCTTCTTGGTGTTGCTTGTTCCCTACTCCCCCGAGGATCAAATGAAACCAACAAGATAGAATATAACTTACTGTTTCCAAATGACCCCCAAGGGAAGGGGGGGTGGAAGAGAGAGAAAGAGAAGAAACAAACACCGTCAGCTGGCGTCGGGAATGCTTCTTGTGGAGGTCTCTCAAGGACCTGGGAATTCGATACGTGTCTCTACCAAAATTGTGTTTATCTTGCCAAGATTGTGTTTATCCTGAAGAAACAAATAAAATTCTCATGAGATTTTTAGGGGGTACGCAATTATTGTCAAATTCTAACTTGCTCATAATTAACATACCATGCTAATTGACAGCAACACTTTGCACTTCTTTAAATGCATTCATTTAGTGTGTTTTCTTAGTATTCCTTGATCTGACTTTTCTGTATAAAAACACATATAAAGCTTACTTAATACACTTCCTCAATAATCTTGTATTTCACAATTGTCATATGCAAGATAAAGGCATGTACCTTATTTGTACCTTTCCCAGGCTCCAAAAAGGCGTTCTGAAATGAAATAAAATAAACATAAGAAGCCACAAGAAGAGACAGCAATATGACTTGCTTGTTCTCTAAAGCATTTTAGCAAATACTAATTAGTAACATTAACTCCTGTTTGCAATGCCCTTTAAATAAACTTGAACTTCGAAGTTGTCTGATGAATCTGTTCTGAAGTTATTTCAAAACAAAATGTCACTTTTAAAAGTTAGCTTTCGTTCCAAATACGTAATCTACAAAGAAATGAAGTTCTTGTAAAAACAACCAGCGTTGAAAATAAACATTAGTGGTAAAAGCACTCTAGCGAGAGAGATAACTGTTCTGAAGAAAGCTGTCTTACATTATTTATTATCACCTCGGAGTGGATTATTGTATGTCAATAGTTGTCAGACATACACATTGTTTGTTAAAATACCCCTCACACACCAAAAGGCCCCTTGGTGTCATGCTTCATCATCGGGGTCTTTCCGCCCGCTGCGCTACGGGGCGTGCTGCGACTGGCGACTACGCTGGAGCACTAGTTATTTGAAAGTGCTATGTGAGGTGTATTTGTTTTGAGTGAAAAGGGGTCAAGGGTGAATGGGAGTGTTCTTAAAAATACCTGGCCTTATGAATTCAGATTAAAGAGTCACATCAAATTCAGTGTCACTGCTAATTGGTGTCAACATGATTGCAGTGATTGCCTCATTCACAGACATGATCTTCTTGGCTTAGGTTGGAGTGTTGCTGTTGATTCGGTCGTGCTGATCTCAGCTTGTTCCCTGGAGGGTGGTGCAGCAGGCACACAACACAGTGGTCTAAAAAAAGGTTTGAGGGCAACATGCCACTGATGGGAAGCTGCTTTTTTTCACTGACTAATTTCTTGGAAGCATCTTTTATTGGGGCCATCTTAAAGATTTCAGTTGGCAGTTGTACCAAGCTGCACTAGTGGAAGAGAATGGAGGACTGACATGTGACTGCACACACTTTATGTTTGGCCAAACTGTGGGTGATGTCTCTTCTCCTGTGCACCTATAAGCAAACAAGCAAGAAAAAAACATATAGGATGGCGGTCAGAAAGCCACCCCGACCGCGATGGAAGCAGAAAACAACCACTCGCCGGCACCGTGGAAAAACCAGCGGCCAAATTAGGAATAACCGCCAAATAACTAAACCGCCAAAAAACTCCGACCGCGGAGGAACAGGGCCAAGAAAAACTGTCCGTAGCGGGACCAAAACCCGTCCGCGCCAGTCGAATTCACGGCGGAAAAACAGAAACCAGCCGCAAGTATAGCGGAGACATCGCACAGGAAATTATGCTATCCCCGAAGGTCCCGTGATTCGTTCTACTGTTTCCGTCTGCCGCGGTCGCAAACAGTGAAGAATGGGAGAGCCGGCGGAAGAGCTGTAGTATAGCCACCACTGCGAATTCGTGGCAAATATGGCAGCCGAATGAAAAAACCCACAAGAAGGCCACAGCTGAGTATAAAACCAGTCCCTTCCCTGACCAGAAACCCTTGCAATACTCCAGAAGTGAAGGGTTATACACCACAGCAGTAAGGAGAGGCAAAGAAAACATCACCACCCACATCACACACAGTACTACCACCACTTCCACACCTGCACTACTAACCTCCTGCACATCACACACCATACACATCACTACCCCATCCAACACTCACACCCATGTACTCACAACCACTTTGCTTACCACACATCATGACAACACATAAAATGCCCAAATTCACAGAGAGAGAGTTGAAGGTTATGGATAGTTGGAATGGAACTAACTATGGGTGGACAATCTGTTCCGCTCGCGGAATTTGTGGATTTTCGGCAATTTCGCAATCCGCTAATCTCGCGAAATTGCCGAAAAATCCCCAAATCCGCTAGCGGACGGATTTCAGTTAAGGCAGGTGCTCGAGTTGTAGAAAGCTAACTTTGTAACCATTTTAGAATGGCGCCGGCAAGCTGCCAGAGTTGCAACTTGCAAGTAAGCAACTCTGGCAGCTTGCCGGCGCCATTCTAAAATGGTTACAAAGTTAGCTTCAACTCGGGCAAATGCCTTAACTCTGTAAGTGCTTCCTGTGGGCCAAAAATTAAACCTCAACAGGAAGCACTTACAGATATAAAGAAAGCAGGTGCCCGAGTTAAAGCTCAAATTCAGTAACGTTTTAATCAGCCCAAAACATTCGTGTGCACGGTCGAGGCTGGGCAAGTGTGCTTTAACCCCATATCTGTCGTCGAAAATTAGCTGTAATACCCGAGTCTTTGCATCCCTGAGTTTCTCAAGTGCAATCCCCGTGTAGTTCCTGTGACCAGGAGGCTTCTTTCTACTCACCTTCTGCCCTGCTCGCTCTCTGACCCTTTATACACAAGAGGCATGTTGACACTCATAGAAGCCCCGCACCACACACTAGCGGTATCAAACGTCTTCCTGCCCTTTCCCAACTGTGATGGACAGCTCACTCAAGGGACCTCGGCGCCGTTTGGTGCGGTGGCAAAGTTACAGGCACACATGGTCAGTGGAGACAAATCTTCAGGCCATTTACGCAGCTGCAGTGTAGGAAAAGTACTTTACATTTACCCAACGAGGTAGCACTTACTGGATTAGCCAGTAGAAAGTACACCAGTTGAGTAGATGGAAATCACAAAAAATTCCGCAAGTTCGCAGGGAAAATCCAGGAATTTGCGGACTTTTTTGCTATTTTGCGCGAATTTGCAGACGCAGATCTGCAAAATTCGCCCATACTTAAATGGAACCACAATTGTTTGGTAGCCTGGTCCAACAGACACCCTTAGCCACAAGAGCACAAATGTGGGCAAGGATAGTTGAGAAGGTCAATGTAGTACGGACCACCACGCGATCAAAAAAGGAAATCATGAAGCAGTGGCATGACTTGAAGAGGGTTGTCAAAGAGAGGCGGAGTAAGAACCGTGAGCTGTCTGACAGGACTGGCGGTGGCCCTCCATTCCACCAAAACCTTTCACCCCATGGGAGGAGAAGATGCTTGCCATACTGCATCTAGAGAGTCTCACTGGAGTAGCCAGGGAAGTGGAGGCTGGTATGTACAAACAAATGACTACCCCAAACGTAGCAGCAACATTACCATGGGGGCCTATGTACAGGCAGCCAGCTCTACAACTCCCACCAGGCCCCCTTGTCCCACAGCATCAGCAAGACGGAGCCCAAACCCCACCCTGAAGCATGTGTCAGCCATTACATCACCCTCATCAAACTCACAGGTAGGTAGCCATCTTCACTGGTAGGGCTCTTTGGGGGTAGGAGGCCTGCAATACTCCTCCTACCATGCTCCCTTGTCCCACAGCCTAGCAAGATGGAGCCCTCACCCCACCCCACCCCACCCCACCCAGCAGCATGTATCAGCCATTACATCACCCTCATCAAACTTACAGGTAGGTTGCCATCTTCCCTAGGAGGGCTGTTTGGGGGTGGGAGGCCTCCACTACTACTCCCACCATTCCCCTTGTCCCACACCTGAGCAGGATACAGCACTCCCACACCCAGACGCAGTTTGAAGCCATTGCAGTACCCCAAACAAACTTACAGGTAGGCATCCATCTTCCCATGGAGGGTTGTTTGGGGTGGGAGGCCTGTACCACTACTCCAACCATGCCCCCTGTCCCACTCCTGAGCAGGATGGAGCAGTCCCCCACCCAGAACTAGCTGGAAGCCATTGCAGTATAACAAACACACGTGCAGGTAGGTAGCCATCTTGCCATTGAGGGCTGTTTGGGGGTGGGAGGCCTGCACCACTACTCCTACCATGCATCCTTGTCCTACAGCCCTACAAGATGGAGCCCTCTCCCCACCCCACCCAGAAGCACGTGTCAGCCATTACATCACCCTCATCAAACTTACAGGTAGGTAGCAATTTTCTCTGCGAGGGACATTTGGGGTTGGGAAGCATGCACCAATACTCCCACCAGGCCCTGCTCCCACACCAGAGCAGGATGGAGTACTCCCTCACCCAGAAGCAGTTGGAAGCCATTGCAGTACACCAAACAAACTTACAGGTAGGTAGCCATCTTGCCATAGGGGCTGTTTGGCGGTGGAAGCCCTGTACTACTACTCCCACCATACACCCTTGTCCCACTGCCCAGCAAGATAGAGCCATCACCCCACCCCACCCAGAAGCATGGGTCAGCCATTACATCAGCCTCATCAAACTTTCAGGTATGTAGCCATCTTCCCTGGGAGAGCTGTTTGGGGTGGGAGGCCTGTCCCACCACTCCCACCATGCCCCATGTCCCACACCTGAGCAGGATGGAGCACTCCCCCAACCAGAAGCAGTTGAAAGCCATGAAAGTACACCAAATAAACTTACAGGTGGGTAGCCATCTTGCCATGGAGGGCTGTTTGGGGGTGGGAGGCCTGCACCACTACTCTCACCATGCCCCCTGTCCCCAGTACAGCAAGATGAAGTTCTCTTTACCACCCAGATGCATGTGGCATCTAATGGACACTACAAACAAACTAACAGGCAGGTAGACATATTATTCTGTATTGTGCCACAACTGAGCATGATGTAAGCCTCCACCATGCACACACAGATGTGTCACATAACAAAGCCAAATGTGAAAACCTAACAGGTAAGTAGCCAGTACGTGCACCTAGCCATTCGTCATAAAAAATGATGCCATATGACAACACCAGCCCTCTCATTGCACAAATATGCACACCAATCCTATGGCCATGCATAGTGTGCACACAGCGGAGCAAAGGAAACTATCACAGCAACCAAAGTGTGACACACCAATGCACATGCAGTAGAAAGTCTGTGCACAAACATGCACCACACCGATTGACATGTACAGTGCCATGGGGCCAGAGCAACAAGGACCATTTGAAAAATAAGAAAGCATGGCTGTTGGTACATATCCAGAAATGCACATGACAAGACAAAGGTATGCAGGAGATGACAATGGCCAGATGTGACATCTACCAGGTCAGAGAAATCAACAGAGTCCTCACTGAAATAATATGTTGCACTAGTACCCAGATGTCAACATGTCCCTGTAATCACAAATTATGCACGTAGTGCATGGTAAGTATTGACAACTCACACCAGGGACAAGTAATGCATGTACCACTGCATCATGTCAGGAGGCACAGTAGTGCACATACAAAACATTTTGTTTAAAAGTCAACTATGTAGTGTACAAACAGTAAATGACACACAGCTAACCAAAGATTTTGGTGTGCACTACAATGACCATATTCCATCTGACCAACAGGTGACCAAGAACTGACTGCAGAGAACAACACCATCAGCCTGCAGAGCCATTCTCCCCCCGGAACATCAACTCTCGGATGCTGCCTCCCAGGATTCTTTGGACGAGGATCCCGAAGCTGGCCCATCTGGTGTTCCAGGGCCCAACAGGTCCCAGGACCCCATCGTCTGCCCACCACATCTGCTGCTACAACAATCTCCATGCAGTCCCCTGCTGTTACGGCTGGTGCGTCCTTCACCACCACCACCACTATCAGAGCTGCCTGCAACACTCTCCCTGTCCCACAGGATGACCATCCCACCCCACCGACTGAGGAAGGCAGAGAGAGGATGTGGATGCGGACAGTGGAGAGGCAACATGTCCCTGACAGCAGGGCAGGTGGGAGGGGCCGGGTCACCCACAGAAGAACCAAGCCTGGGATTGAATCCCTGGAGCACATACACAGAGTCCTTGGGGCATATGAACGGGCCCAGGGACGAACGGGCCGGTAGGAACAAGATTCCCCTGAGCTCCTCTTGCTGATGAGGTCCATGGACACCCGCATGGGACAAATCGTGGACCTCTTGGACCAGCTAGTGGCCGTACTGAGGGACAGGCCTGCACCCCAACCAACACCTCCACCTCCCACTGGTGGTCCGCAGGATGACAGGTCACCATCCTCCGGTGCGGCCACAGAGAGGGGTGAGTCCTCCCACTCCACTAGCCCCCCATCATTGGCCCCACCTGCCAAGCAATGAAGGGGCCGTCCGAAGAAAATGGGGCCGTCCGTAGAAAACCCTGGCAGAATCTGTTGGCAAAGCACCTGCCAAACGCCAATCACGGAGCCAGCCATAATGGCAACCCTCTTCCCCACTGCATTGACTTTTTGGACTGTCCTTCCCCACACTTCCTTTTGAATGTCATCTGTCTGTTGTACTGGGTCACCACATCTATGTGGTAACTACTCGATTATCTCATGTACCTTAACTGTCAACTCACTGCTGCACTAATCCCCTCACTGTAAATGTTCACCTCCCCTCACATGTCACCATTGCAAATAAACAACTCCTTCTATACATGTTGTAGTACCTGATCCGTCTTTATTCCAGGATGTACAGTCTTCACCATGATTACAATGTACCAGGAGTCTGGAGTGTATGTAGGCAAGGAGAGATTGAAGGCACCAAGAAAAACACAATAGAGTAACATTCAGTAGTCTGGGTCTGGCATCACAGACATCACACAACACTTCACAACAAGAGAATCCCTCATGCGCACATCACAATGAGCAACAAGTGCCAACATACACATCCTGTAGATGTTCCTAAATGAACTGTCCCAGAAACATTGTCAGCCAACACTGAGTCTACAACCAGCTGCTGTCACAAATCTCACCTACACCTTCACAACAACAGCAACATCATCAGACAATGGGTACGTTGTACATTGTCACCCACCTTCAACTAAAGTAGCGGGTGTTGAGCTGTTGACGCAGGTCAACACCTTCCTCCTCTCGACTGTCCTCATCACTGGACATGGGTTGGTTTGCAGGTTGGGGCCTTGGCTGCTCATCATCATCCAGGATCAGGAGAATCTCCTTACGAATGACTAGGTTGTGGAGAATGCAGCATTCAACTACAATCTGACACACCTTCCTGGGCGAGTACATCACTGCACTTCCGGTTTTGTCCAGACAGCGGAAACGTGACTTCAGCAGACCAAAAGTATGCTCCACCACACGACGTGTCCTCCCATGGGCATCATTGTAGCGGACGTCAGCTGGTGTCCTTGGATTCCACAGTGCGCTCAGCAACCAAGGGCAGTTGGGATATGCAGAGTCACCTAGGTGTGTCAAACACAAATAAACATTGCAATGTCGCTGAGGCAGAGGAGAGCAGGTCACACACACACAGCACGTCATATGACTAGGCATACTCACCCACAATCCATGCACCTTCGGGAAGCAGATTAGCCATCAGCTGGGGTACACTGCTGTTCCGCAGGATGTATAGGTCATGGGGTGAGCCTGGGAATTTGGCACATGTGTGAGATTATCATATCTGCCTGGCACAGCACTTGCACATTTATGGAGTGATAATGTTTACGATTCCTGGAGATGTGCTAATGTGCCTGTGGTGGCACAATACCAACATGGGTGCAATTAATGGCACCAACAACATGGGGGATGTGTCCAAGGGGATAGAAATCTCCCTCTACAACTGCCAAGTCAGGCCCCCTGGGGAAATGAATATATCTGTCCTAGTAGATCATAAGAGTGGACAGAACATCACGCAGCACCAAGCTGGACATAGGTTGTGACATCCCACCTGCACTGGACACTGTGAGCTGCAATAATCCAGTGGAGTTGGATATGTTCTGCGAGGCGGCAGGTGGGGCTCCAACATCTCAGAAAGGATTTGTAGGGTGTCTCTATCCAGACGGCATTTCCGGATGATCGCCTCATCCTCCATATCTGCTAGCACTGTCAAGTGACAAAGCAGATTTGCTCTCCTCCTAGTTGAGATGAAAGTGGACACATGTCAATGCAAGACATCATGAGATGGGCACAACATCTTGCGCTCTGGATGACACAACGCCAGCAATGACTGTCATCAAACTTGAGTCACAGTCCAGCTTACATGCAGGGACACATTCAGCTACACTAATCGCACACTTGTCAACTTACACACAGCAATTACCTCAAACACACCTCGGTCAATGTCAATGCACATAGGGAGATTGCCACATTTACCATGGGCATGCCTGGGAGCATAGCATCCAGCATATGTGTAACAAAGCAACCTCACCGTTGTAGACCTAGCTGCTGTACCTGACACACATCAACAACCCAATGACCACAGTCTGAGTATAAATGATGAGTGTGCGCATGATTACACATAAGAGGATGTGCAATACCCAACTACATTCATTTAGACAAACAGTGCTGTCATTGTGACTGCACCTCAACACATTGACAAGTGTACACATTGTAGGGTCTGTGTACAGGCCAATCAATATCACAAGTGACATGTGAGGAAGTACCTGCCAATCTAAAAAATCACAAACACAAACATTGCATGTGTAGTCACCAGTGGAGTAAATGGAACATTGTCATTGTGTGCACAATGATGTACCATTAACCATGTGGCCACTGTGCACTGTTGCTATTTGCCAGATGCCCATTGACACAGCACGATGTCGTCATTGGTGTTGTAATAGTAATCAGCCAACACAATCCTGCACACCCATGTCACTCTATGGCACCCAAATCGCTATAGCTACCGCCTGGCCCCAGCGGTGTGTCACCAACAATCCCCATTACACAAGTGTGGTAGTGATAGCCATAGAGACATACCCAAATGGCGTTTGGCATGCTCCGCCACCCAAATCGCGGTAGCTACCACCTGGCCCCAGCGGTATGTCACCAACAATCCCCATTACACAAGTGCGGAAGTGATAGCCATAGAGACATGCCCAAATGGTGATTGGCATGTTCCACCACCCAAATCGCAGTAGCTATCGCCTGGCACCAGTGGTGTGTCTCCACCAATCCCCAAGGCATCATCCCCTTCGGTATCACTTTGTTCGCTCTAAGTTGGCAGGGTATGTCCAGACGTGGGTCTCTTGCTCACTTTGCCACTGGATTCAAGATACCCTGGCTGATGAGGGTTAGGAACCCGAAACCGGTCTCAGGATGCTTATTTCCGGTCCAGGGAAGACATGGCTTGGCAGATCGGGCTGGACTGATCCAATGAGGCACAGGGTCAGAATGATTTGCATATGGCCATGTCTGAACTAGGGTGGTGGAGTGAGCTAAAGAATGGTGATGGATTGAACCCAGATCAGTTGACTGGGGGTGAGTGTTTGATTTGCTCAAACGCTCTTTCCATCATCCCCTTTGTTATTGCTCATGTGAATGTATGGCACCCAAATCGTGGTAGATACCGCCTGACCCAATCTCCAAGACACAAGTGCGGTAGTGATACATATCTATGTATTGGCAAATGGCGGTTGGCATGCTCCGCCACCCAAATCGGAGTGCCTCATGTGAATGTATGGCAACCAAATCACGGTAGCTACCGCCTTGCCCCAGCGGTGTGTCTTCACCAATCCCCAAGACACAAGTGCGGTAGTGATACATATCTATGTATTGGCAAATGGCGGCTGGCATGCTCCACCACAAAAATCGTGGTGCCAAATGTGAATGTATGACACCCAAATCGCGGTAGCTACCACCTGGCCCCAGCAGTGTGTCACCGCCATGGAGCATGCCCTTACAGCCAATGGGAACCTTAACCGCGGTAGCATGATGCAATTTTAAAAATCGCGGTAGACGTGCACTATCACCGTGAAGCCGATCATTGGATGCAATTGAAAGATGCACCACCACAGTAGTGCACACCTGTCCCCTTCAGTGTGTCACTGCCATGGAGAATGCCCATACAGCCATTGGGAAGCTTAATCGAGGTAGCATGATGCAATTTTGAAAATCACGGTCGGCGTGCTCCGCCACCGCGGACCCAGTCATTGGATGCATTTAAAAAATGCAGACCTGGAACACCAATTGCTGCTGCTTGGCACCTTTGAAACGAGCGCAGGGGGCTATATATGTGTGGCAGGGAGCCTCACATTCCCACTGCTCACAGAGCCTGCTGCCAGAGACCCCTCGCCTGCTGCTGCCTCCAGGGACTGCTGGCAGAAACCACTCATCTGCTGCTGCCTCCAGGGACAGATGCCTGAGACCCCTCACCAACCACATGTCCACAGTGATGGCAAGGACTGAAAAGATCTGTGCCAGTCCCTTCACAAGCGATGAGCTGGAGGTCCTGGTGGACGAGGTGCTCACACAGTATCCAAGGCTAAATGGTGCCCCAAATGTCCTACTAACTCTTCAACAGGGGAGGAGTGAAAGGGGGCACATATGTAGTTGGACTGATGCAGGTGGTGCCTGAGAGTGTGGGGTTGTGTTATTCACTGCCTAACATGCTGACTGCAGGGGGAAGACAGGTTTCCCTGCCTGCACATATATTTTTTAGTGACCTGTGTTGTGTTGTCAGCCATACACTGATGCAGTGAGGTGTTCATGCAGGAGTCAGGACCGTGATTGCTTGGCTGAATGGCTGTGTGTACCCCTGTTGTCCACCTCAGTGTGAGACCAGCTGGCCTGCAGAGTCCCCGGCCAAAAAGAAAAGGACACATCAATTCACTTACAGAGTATTACATCTGTCTTTTCTAATCGTACTCCAGCTATGAGCCATCTCAGCCCTGTATATTGGACGCAACCAGTCCTCACACCTGCATGCATTTACAGCAGCCTTTCCCAGGCAGATGAACCATGTGAGATGTATTCTTGTCTCTGTTAGACATATCTGTGGGTTTGGGATGAGTTTGTATCATGCTACTGTACTGCGAGATGTAGGTACATGACACTGTGTCAATGATCATTTCCCCATCTTCTCTCCCATGCCTGCAGCTCAAGGTACACCAGCGTAAGGCTGTGTGGAGGGCATTGCGGCCAAGGTCTGGGCTTTGAGTGTCTCAAACTGAAGGCGCACGCACTGCTACAAGTGGTGGGACGACATCAGCTGGCTGTCAAAGAACGTCGCGGAGATGACCTTGGGGCTGCTTCCTTGCACTGGGCGGTTGGCACAGCACAGAATGACAGCACTCATGGGCTGCATCTTGACCGTGACACAGCCTGAGCTGTATGCACGTTACCAGGGGTGAGTATACTGGGAAGGGTGACTTTGGCTGGGAGTGGCTGCATGTGTACAGAACCTGTGCCAGTGCTGGCCTATGTGATGTTGGTGGTGTGATGCAGTTGCTTGTAAGTGGCTGCTGGACTGGGTGCAGGTGTTATGCATTTGCCGAACCTGTACTTACTAAGGTAATTTGAGTACTGTTCATTCCCATTCCATTCTGAGTGGTGGTCTTCAGGTATCGTCTGCATTGTGGTAGTCTGGGGAATCCCATGGGAGGGAACGGCAGTGTGCTCAATCTGAGTGTGGCCTTCATAAATGCGTAGATTGCCTGGACTCAGATTTGGGGGGGGGCTTAGACATCTGACACCAATGTGCACCAGGCATTGGGCCCCAAAGTACAACATGTTGGGTGGCATGGGCTCATCGCCATTGTGGCATGTCATGTTGTAGTCTGGGTCTGGGTTGTCCACTCCTGTTCCATCCAGAGCGGTCAATGGCAACACGTAGTCTGCCAATAAAAGAAAGGCAAGGGAGGTCTCCTTTGGAATTTTTAATTCGGGACAAGGAGAATACGGGTAAAGAACTAATAAAGTCCCAAAACACTCAACTGTTAAGAAGCCCTTTAGTGTATTTCCCTCATAACCCGCAATGCCAACATGATCCGAAGATATGCAATTAAAGACATGTGATAAACAAATCAAGAATCCATAAAAAACGTGTGTGTTGTGCTTAAAAATACCGTTCATTACAAATCAAATAAAGTCAATGTTATAACATTGATTTTATTTGATTTGTAATAAACTGTATTTTTAACAACAACACACACGTTTTTTATGGATTCTTGATTTGTTTATCATATGTATTTAATTGCATAACATTGCATATCTTCGGATCATGTTGGCATTGCGGGTTATGAGGGAAATACACCAAAGGGCTTCTTAACAGTTGAGTGTTTTGGGACTTTTTCAGTTCTTAACACGTAGTGTGCCCCCATCATGGCCCTAGGTGTTCTTAGATTTATTTGTGTGTCTGGTTGAACAGACCCACCAGCAGAGTGTAGTGCTGTTGGTCACCACATGGCTCACTTATGCCTGAAGTTCCAGTTTCCCCGCACTGTTTGAGTCAATATAGTGAGTTAGCACAATGTGATTGCACAGGGTGGTGTGCAACATGTAGATTTAGTCATTTTTTGTTTCTGGTCCAGGGAAGGCATGGCTTGGCAGTTCGGGCTGGACTGTTCCCATGAGGCACAGGGTCAGACTGATTTGCATATCGCCATGTCTGAACTGGGGTGGCAGAGTAGGCTAAAGAACAGTGATGGATCAAACCCAGATCTTTTGACTGGGTTTGAGTGTTTGATTGGTTCAGATGCTCCGTCCATCACCACCCCCTTTTGTACCGCTTCGGCCGCCATAAGTGTGGCAGGGTATGCTCAGAGGTGAGTCCCTTGCTCACTTTGCCACTGGATTCAAGCAAGCCGGGCTGAAGACGGCTGTAATACCAGAAACCGGTCCTCGGAAGCTTGTTTCCGGTCCAGGGAAGGCATGGCTTGGCAGTTCGGGCTGGACTGTTCCCATGAGGCACAGGGTCAGACTGATTTGCATATAGCCCTGTCTGAACTGGGGTGGCAGAGTGGGCTAAAGAACGGTGATGGATCAAACCCAGATCTTTTGACTGGGTGTGAGTGTTTGATTGGTTCAGATGCTCCGTCCATCACCACCCCCTTTTGTACCGCTTTGGCCGCCATAAGTGTGGCAGGGTATGCTCAGACGTGAGTCCCTTGCTCACTTTGCCACTGGATTCAAGCAAGCCGGGCTGAAGACGGCTGTAATGCCAGAAACCGGTCCTGGGAAGCTTGTTTCCGGTCCAGGGAAGGCATGGCTTGGCAGTTCGGGCTGGACTGTTCCAATGAGGCACAGGGTCAGACTGATTTGCATATAGCCATGTCTGAACTGGGGTGGCAGAGTGGGCTTAAGAACGGTGATGGATCAAACCCAAATCTTATGACTGGGTGTGAGTGTTTGATTGGTTCAGATGCTCCGTCCATCACCACCCCCTTTTGTACCGTGTGTAGGCCAGACAGCACTACTCAATGCCTTCATTGACCCCAACAAAAAATTGGCACAGTTGGTTGCTTGCATGAGTGCATACATTCAGATGTGGATGGGCTGCACAGGACTGTCCACTCTTTGTCCCACGCAGTGACGGCAGCCCTTCAACAGGCACATACTCACAATCCAGCTCTGGTCCCTTTGTCCACCCCCCTGGCAGTGGCCACGTTTGCTGATAGTGACCACGCTCCACAGACATTAAAGTCTTGATACAGCACACAAAGCACACAGCATCAACAACATAATAGGTCTCGGCCACAGACACCATCCCCACAGAAGACCAAAGCCATCCCAGAGAGCAAAGACAAATGCCTGTCAGGTGACACCAAGGGTCAAAAAGCAAATAAGCAGACCTCAGGCTCATATGCCTCAGAGGCATCCCCAGCCAAGGACTCTCCTGTCCCTAAAGCATCTTGCAAAGAGAAGCATACAGTTTTGGTGCCCACGAAGAAGGTGGTGCGTGCCAATGGTACACCTAAGAAGAGCTCTAAGGCAGATTCACCCACCACCTCCACTCCCATTCCAAGCCCAGTGAAGCAAGGGAAGGAGGGCACTGTAGGGGTAACACCTAGTAAACAGAGGATGGAGGGGCAAAGGCAAAGCCAGGCAAAGTGTTCCGCTGGATCCAGCACGTCCCCAGAGAAAGTGCCAGCGTCTGCACCTGATGCAGCTTTGGTGGTGAGTGTGACTGTTGTGTCCGCCCCACGTCCCATTCCTACCAAGACAGTAACGCCATTTATACTCCCCAAGAAGTGGAAAGGCACCCCTCTACTATCTCCCAGCCACACTGTGTCTCACGTCAGCATGACTCCGCCTCCACATGCCACTACACCATCTGGTCCAAGCAGCCCTCTGGCTTGCCATGCCATTGATAGCTCTACCTCAGCTGGGCCGCTCTCTCCTCGGTCAAGTGCTCTGACTGTCCCCAACACACAGCCAGCTCCCAGTCTGCCTGACAGCCAAGTATGAGTGGTAGTCACCTTCACACACCAGTCTCTCACACAGGTGGGCCTTTACTGCACATTGTTACCCCCTGACTGTGTTGCTGACCATGGAAATGTACAGTCACACACATTCCCTGTGCAGCTTCACATGTACTCACTCTGCACTTTGTCCTGACAACTGGCCTTGTCATTCACTGCTGTTTTGCCCTTGCCTGTGCAGCTTCTCATGGACATACTCTGCACTTTACCCTGCCGACTGGCCTTGTGATTTACTGCTGTTTTGCCCTTTCCTGTCTAGCTTCTCATGGACATTCTCTGCACTTTGCCCTGCCCACTGGCCTTGTCATTCACTGCTGTTTTGCCCTTCCCTGTGCAGCTTCTCAAGGGCATACTCTGCACCGTGGACAGGCCACTGGCCTTGCTGTTTTGCCCTTGCCTCTGCAGCTTCTCAGGGACATACTCTGCACCCTGGCCTGGCCACTGGCCTTGCTGGTTTGCCCGTACCTGTGCAGCTTCTCATGAACATACTCTGCACTTCGCCCTGGCCCCTGGCCTTGTCATTCACTGCTGTTTTGCCCTTGCCTGAGCAGCTTCTCATGTGCATACTCTGCACCCTGGACTGGACACTGGCCTTGCTGTTTTGCCCTTACATGTGCAGCTTCTCATGGACATACTATGCATTTTGTGCGTTGCTCTTCTCTACTCTTGGTGCCTATCTTTGCAATATGTGAATAAAGACAGTTGCTCCTGTTGTCTGTTTTGTTTGTGTCCTTACTGAATAAAGTTCTTCTGTTGTGTGTATATGGTTTACTGTGCCACATGCTCTTTGTGCCACTTCAACATGGTCAATGTAGTGGCTCACTTATTCTATTTGTTACAGGGGTGACGGGGACTTCAGTTCTTCCTGAACCTGATTCTTATGGGGGCAATGATGTCAATTTTAAATGGTATGCAGTTTTCATTTTCTTAGTTTGTTCATGTAGGCTATATTTTACACATGTCAGGTTGGGGGGCACTGCCAGCACAGAGTGGGATTCTGTCCACAGGATTGCAGGCAGGCTGGCCAGGGACATCATGTATGTATATTCTTCCTTCATGTGTGCACAGTAGTGTATGTGTGTGGTCATCTTGTGATGGCCAGTCATCCTAGTCACATGGCTTACTTTCAATGTGTGCTCTTGGGTGGTCAAGAAGTGTGCAGTGTGAAGGGTTGACTTTGTCGGGAGTGTTGATGTGTGTGTGCCCCTACATTGGCAACTACACATATGTGTCACCCAGTAGTTGAGTGCCTGTTGTTTGGATTGTTCAGCCCTGTGGATATGATTATGTGATTCGTATGTTGCGCACTGTGCAGTGTGTTGGTGTGTCCTTGTAGTTCTGGCTGACTCCTACTTGTTGTTTATGTCACTTGTGAGTATGCAGAGTGTGTGACTGGCAAGTCAGTGTTGTGTTCTTCATTTAAACAGAATAACAAGGGGCATTGTTTATGGACCTTGCACATCGTGTTCAGACGAATCTTCAGGAAAGGCAGCGAATGAAAAAAGGAGCCCGTTCTCATGTGAAAGGCACAAACAGAGTCTTGCAAAAACAAAGTCATGTAGCAACGTGCACAATAGCGGCATCATGGTAGCAAAGCTCATGCTAACTTAGCAATGTCGACAATGTCCCTAAGGGCCATATAACACTAACATTATGAAACAACCAATTGCCCAGAGTGATATTTTAATGAGGAGATACTGCAATGCTAACTGAACTGTAGTGATGTATTGTGGTGGTATTTTTTATTAAAAAAATTAACAGGTGGCATAACTGCCATCTAAAATATGTACAATGGTTAGTCTAAGCACAGAGACCACCAGTGATGCCAGCTCCAGTGCCACTACAGGAGGAGAGTCAGTTAGAGGGGTAGAAGTGACTGCAGGGATGGACACTGGTAAGTCACATAATTGCTTGCTTATTTGACCAAACCACTCACTAGCTAGTACCAGGGCATTGTCAACTTGTGACGTGAACCCCCATAGCTTTACCACCAGCAGCGATGGTTGAGTTATTATGGCCTCTTCTATCTGCAATTCAGCAAAAAGCTCACATAATGAGCGTCGATGGCTTGAGGGAAATATGAAACAACAGAAGGTTAAAAGAAAGGAAAATGATAAATGAGTGAAAGGGTAGGTGGGTGAAATGTTCTGAGGGGAACACTCACCGGAGCTGGGGGACGAGAGGAGTCCTCTTCTGTTGCCGCCACCGCCAGGAGTCACTACATTGCAGGCATTGCGCCGCCGCCCCGGGACTACAATTCCCGGCTGCCTCAGCGGTGGCGCAGCTTCCACATTCACTGCAAGCACAAGGAGGCGCCCATATACAGCGCTCTGCTCGGCGGAGCAGGTGGGGAACACTCACCGGAGCTGGGGGACGAGGGGAGTCCTCTTCTGTTGCCGCCACCGCCGGGAGTCACTACATTGCAGGCATTGCGCCGCCGCCCCGGGACTGCAATTCCCGGCTGCCTGAGCGGCGGCGCAGCTTCCACACGCACGGCAAGCGCCAGCAGGTGCCCATATACAGCGCTCTGATCAGCTTCGCGGGACGCGAACGGGACGCCAGGCGAAGCCCGGGCAAAGGGCGGGCCCTCTGTGGCCCTCAGAGGCCCGAGAAGGACGGGACAGGCCACCCCCCTTGGCTCCTACTGAACAAGGTATAGTGAGACTCTGACCCGTATCTCTGTATACACTGCAGAGACACCAGGACTTCCATTGACTTTTTGCGGGACTCTGTTTGCTGCACCGTCGCCATGTCTCTTAAGGGGGCTCCCAAACCCAGTACTCTCCCAAGTGATTCTAGTAGGGGGAGGATAGACTGCTATGTAAACAGGGTAGACAGGGTATTATCACCCGTTATCCATGACTTGGAAGATTTACAAACTCGTCTGCCATCACATAGCGTAGTCTGCAAACATCCAGAGGCGCAGCTAGTCAACATAGCATCAAGTTTGTCCTGGTTGGAGGATTTGATGTCACATTCGATATGCACCAGTTGAAACCAGAGCAGACCCACCCCAAGTCCTATCCAGCCCAATACTTCCCGTACATTTGCTGTCTAACTCTTTATTTAACGCAAATGATAACACTCTGGTTGCCCCACTCTTATCCCCGTTAGTAAAAGTAAATACTAAACAACTAGGGAACCCTAAAACTCCTATGGTCACAAGAAAGCGCCCCGTGGATAACAGCATGGGGAGGGAAGCTAAACTGCTTAAGCCTTGCACAAGTTCCTTACCGTCTGTCAGCACCCCTCCTACAGCTTCCCAGGTCTGCGACAGCATTGAATCCTTTGCACCCACCTACCAGGCAGCTCTTCTGGACCTCATTGAACGCCTGGTCACCTCTCTTATATCCCCTTTGACTGCAAGAATCAACTCCCTAGGGGATAGGTTAAGGGATATAGAGACCTCATTTAGGGCACCGACTCAACCTAACAAGAACCAGGCAGGACTGAGCCAACCACAGCCCTTTCCCGCTACCGTGGTTTCTAAGTTAGCTCCTCAAAAAAGTAGCATCCCTCTTAACAGACCCACGGTCCCACAGAACCGCCCATGTATCTCCTCGTCATCCGTCACCGAGCCCATTACCACCAAGAGCATCTTCGCTGATGTAGGGGTGCCAAATGTTCCTCCACCTTATGAGGAGAAAACTACTAACCTAGATTATACTAAACATGTACATCTGCCCCCAATGGCCGCCCCCTTTGTCTGTGTTCTCACTGGTGTCTTACCAATTACAAAGGGAAAAACCGAGAGATCAGAGGATCTAAAACACAAGGTCATCTATTGGCCGTCTAGGAACCGACCCTTGCCAGCGAACATTGATGGTGCCATTCGAAGTGTTAGAAGGTTGGGATGGCTCAGCCCCCTTCCAAAAGATCTCCCAGGCGACCTAGTGTTAGTTAGATTCTGGAGCGATCGGGTGGTGCCTTATTTACAAACTTGTTTTTCACAATTAGGGGATGGCCCGATCTCTGTCTGGGGACTCCATGATTTTTACCCTAGGTCCCGCTACCCTCGGCCCTTAAAGACAAGACTTGAGAGAAAACACCATTTTCCGGAAAGATCTAACATAGAGATTAATTATCGGCCGGATCGGAGTGTGTATGTACAGAATGGCTTTAACAACACCATCCCAAATTATTTTTCATGAAGTGTTTTTCAGTAGTGGTATCCAGTGATTAGCAATTCGTTTGAATTGATTTAATAATGTCTTAACTTATCATCAATTATTGCAATGAAATGGTTCTTAATGATGTGTATATAATGAATGTTGCTTTTATGATTTTTGTGTATATTACTGAATAGCCAGCGATGTATCGTGTATTATGTAATTCATGTATTATGTTGGTTTTAATGTTATATTGTGTTTTATTCTGTGTGGTCTTTTATGGTATATTTTACCGAAATAAAGACTTATGAAACTGAACTGAAATGATGTGAGGGTAGATAAAGGGATGGATGGGAAAAGGATGATTAGAGGAAAGGGTGGATATTGAATGTATGGATAATGGATTGAAAACTTTTGTGAAAAAGTGAGAGAATGTAAAACTTAATCAACATCTCTATCGGTGAACTACATATTTGGATTGTTTCAATGAATAAGCAAGGCAGCACTTCTGATGGAGAGTGGCATTTTACTCACCTACTTCACTTACTTTGTTTATGTAGGGTTATCAAAGCTTTAGTTCAAAGTGCGGGGTATTTTTTATTGTTTGTTCTACTCCCTTGACTCTGTATTTGTTAGGTCAGCAAGATGTATCCCACCTATCACTTATCACCATCATCTCACCCATGGCATTTTGCCACCCATGACCATAGTGCAGTATAATTCAATTTGTGGCTGCAGTGTTGGCAGTGCAATGTGTGTCTGCTTTGGTTAGTGTGGTATTTACAAAGGTTTCATTGTATTACAAACTGAACACACAAGGGGTGTTGCTCTTCGCCCACTCAGTCTCCGCTCAGTAATTCACTCCTTTTTTTTCCTTAAGCTCTTCTGTCCCAGCCTACCAAGAAATTGAAAAATCTATTCTTGTCATGTCCCGCATTTTGAATTTATAACCATGCAATGTGAAATGATTCCAGGATGTATTTCATGGTTTCTCATAGCAGATTTATTTTACACCTTTGAAGATTTTTCTTTTTCGAATTTCGTTAACAAGCACAGTGACTATATCAAAACCTCTACCCTACCCACCAAATCCCTCTATCCTACCCTGCAGTAGAGAGAGCCAAGTTTCCTTTCCTTACTTACTGCCAGAAAATTCATTTGTCTGAAATAATAGGCTCGATTTACAAAGGTAAACTGAGACAAAAGTCTAACTTTACGACTTTCAGTATTGACGTAGGGCATTTTCAAGAAGTAAAGTTAGACTTTTGTCTAAGTTTAACTAAGTTTTGAATTAAGTTTAACTGAGACTAGAGTTTTGGTCTATGAGGTGGTGGGAGAAACCAGTGAGTTGAAGAAAGTGCATTATTTGATGTCAAGTTTATTAATTTGGATACTCTGTGATGAACGTGCCAAATGCAATCTATATAGCACATTCCTTTCCCTGTAGTGCAGTTCATCATTTTCCCCAATGTCTACTTATGGCAGACAAGATAATATCCCCATTTCATACCTGAGGTGTGCGACGTAGCATCTTATTTCTTATTCATCTGCCTCTTTGGAATCAGGGTGGAAAGAGGAATTCATTTAGAGAAGATCAGGGCCATTGGAATTAAACATAGATAACTGTCAACTACAGCTGCCCCAGCTGCAGATAGTTCAAAATAACACACACACTGGCTAGCAATGAACATGGCTCTATTTGTTTAGCCCAAAACACAAATTGTACTCCATACAGTGCTTAATGCCATACTCATTAATGAGATGTAATTTATTTTTTCACTAAAATAGGTTGTTTATAGTTCCTTAAAATGTCTTTAGAAGAAAAAGTGCATTTCAATGGCCCTAGGGCACCAGCAACGTACTGTGATACCCACTAATTTACAACAATTGTTTGCACATAGCATTATTTACAATTTCGTTTTGCTTTTCTCAATATAGCTACTCCTGCTGGTCTGCCCATGGGAACCATCAGGCA
This sequence comes from Lissotriton helveticus, assembly GCF_964261635.1. NCBI lineage: Eukaryota > Metazoa > Chordata > Amphibia > Caudata > Salamandridae > Lissotriton > Lissotriton helveticus. Next base: position 35,133,505 of record NC_136064.1, on the reverse strand, counting down.
GGAGATAGCGACACATCTGCAGTGGCAGAGGCTGAAGTATATCCAGTATGAATAGCAGTGACTGGTAGTCCTGGAACAGGAGCAGGAGGAAAAAACATGATTCTCAGCTGGACCGCAGTGCAGCTGATCCCACACAACCTTTCAGAAATACCATCGCCAGCATTATCCCCAGTTGACATTAACTGCTACCACCCCCTCCTGCACTGACATCAGGCCATTGCTGCAGTACATCCTGCAGCGGATGGACACCATCAAAAGCTGACACACCACAATGGAGCAGAGCCTGAACCACCTCCAGACTGACATCCAGAATGCCCCCTTTTAGCCCTTGTTTTGGTGGGAAAGACATGTTGTGGCTGGGTGGAGATGATGGGAAGAGAGTTGGGACTTGGTTTCTTTGGACATTTCATATTTTGGAACGTTCAGGTCTCGGGTCACTTTGTTTTGGGTGGACATGTTGGCTGGAAGGAAAGGGTGGGTTTCATTGTAAACAATAAATAAAAGGGAAACTATTTATTTTATCAAACGTTATGCTGCCCTGAAGTAGTTGTTTTGCTTATATTTTGCACTGCTGCCTTCACTTTTTATGAAACATGTTTATGTGCTGGTAAAAGAGAGTGTACCACTAACCTATAGAGTTATACCTCTCTAACTAACTTGACCATTAAAGGCGATGCTGCCATGACCTATATTGTCTACAATAACGTATGTCACGAGGACTCTCACCTGAATTCCGTTTGGTTCCCTTCTTGGTGTTGCTTGTTCCCTACTCCCCCGAGGATCATATGAAACCAACAAGATAGAATATAACTTACTGTTTCCAAATGACCCCCAAGGGAAGGGGGAGTGGAAGAGAGAGAAAGAGAAGAAACAAACACCGTCAGCTGGCGTCGGGAATGCTTCTTGTGGAGGTCTCTCAAGGACCTGGGAATTCGATACGTGTCTCTACCAAAATTGTGTTTATCTTGCCAAGATTGTGTTTATCCTGAAGAAACAAATAAAATTCTCATAAGATTTTTAGGGGGTACGCAATTATTGTCAAATTCTAACTTGCTCATAATTAACATACCATGCTAATTGACAGCAACACTTTGCACTTCTTTAAATGCATTCATTTAGTGTGTTTTCTTAGTATTCCTTGATCTGACTTTTCTGTATAAAAACACATATAAAGCTTCCCTACACTTCCTCAATAATCTTGTATTTCACAATTGTCATATGCAAGATAAAGGCATGTACCTTATTTGTACCTTTCCCAGGCTCCAAAAAGGCGTTCTGAAATGAAATAAAATAAACAAAAGAAGCCACAAGAAGAGACAGCAATGTGACTTGCTTGTTCTCTAAAGCATTTTAGCAAATACTAATTAGTAACATTAACTCCTGTTTGCAATGCCCTTTAAATAAACTTGAACTTCGAAGTTGTCTGATGAATCTGTTCTGAAGTTATTTCAAACAAAATGTCACTTTTAAAAGTTAGCTTTCGTTCCAACACGTAATCTACAAAGAAATGAAGTTCTTGTAAAAACAACCAGCGTTGAAAATAAACATTAGTGGTAAAAGCACTCTAGCGAGAGAGATAACTGTTCTGAGGAAAGCTGTCTTACATTATTTATTATCACCTCGGAGTGGATTATTGTATGTCAATAGTTGTCAGACATACACATTGTTTGTTAAAATACCCCTCACACACCAAAAAGGCCCCTTGGTGTCATGCTTCATCATCGGGGTCTTTCCGCCCCGCTGCGCTACGGGGCGTGCTGCGACTGGCGACTACGCTGGAGCAATAGTTATTTGAAAGTGCTATGTGAGGTGTATTTGTTTTGAGTGAAAAAGGGTCAAGGGTGAATGGGAGTGTTCTTAAAAATACCTGGCCTTATGAATTCAGATTAAAGAGTCACATCAAATTCAGTGTCACTGCTAATTGGTGTCAACATGATATCAGTGATTGCCTCATTCACAGACATGATCTTCTTGGGCTTAGGTTGGAGTGCTGCTGTTGATTCGGTCGTGCTGGTCTCAGCTTGTTCCCTGGAGGGTGGTGCAGCAGGCACACAACACAGTGGTCTAAAAAAAGGTTTGGGGGCAACATGCCACTGATGGGAAGCTGCTTTTTTTCACTGACTAATTTCTTGGAAGCATCTTTTATTGGGGCCATCTTAAAGATTTCAGTTGGCAGTTGTACCAAGCTGCACTAGTGGAAGAGAATGGAGGACTGACATGTGACTGCACACACTTTATGTTTGGCCAAACTGTGGGTGATGTCTCTTCTCCTGTGCACCTATAAGCAAACAAGCAAGAAAAAAACATATAGGAAAGCCACCCGACCGCGATGGAAGCAGAAAACAACCACTCGCCGGCACCGTGGAAAAACCAGCGGCCAAATTAGGAATAACCGCCAAAAAACTAAACCGCTAAAAAACTCCGACCGCGGAGGAACAGGGCCAAGAAAAACTGTCCGTAGCGGGACCAAAACCAGTCCGCGCCAGTCGAATTCACGGCGGAAAAACAGAAACCAGCCGCAAGTATAGCGGAGACATCGCACAGGAAATTATGCTATCCCCGAAGGTCCCGTGATTCGTTCTACTGTTTCCGTCTGCCGCGGTCGCAAACAGTGAAGAATGGGAGAGCCGGCGGAAGAGCTGTAGTATAGCCACCACTACGAATTCGTGGCAAATATGGCAGCCGAATGAAGAAACCCACAAGAAGGCCACAAAGTGCACACAGCAAACTATCCATACCCCGAAAAAACACAAAGCACACCCCTATAACACAACCACATGGCAAAAAGAAAAATACAAATCCATGGACAACTCACACAACACACCTGACAGCACTTCCCCATTTGGACACACCCACACAGCTGAGTATAAAACCAGTCCCTTCCCTGACCAGAATCCCTTGCAATACTCCAGAAGTGAAGGGTTATACACCACAGCAGTAAGGAGAGGCAAAGAAAACATCACCACCCACATCACACACAGTACTACCACCACTTCCACACCTGCACTACTAACCTCCTGCACATCACACACCATACACATCACTACCCCATCCAACACTCACACCCATGTACTCACAACCACTTTGCACACCACACATCATGACAACAAATAAAATGCCCAAATTCACAGAGAGAGAGAGTTGAAGGTTATGGATAGTTGGAATGGAACTAACTATGGGTGGAAAATCTGTTCCGCTCGCGGAATTTGTGGATTTTCGGCAATTTCGCGATCCGCTAATCTCGCGAAATTGCCGAAAAATCCCCAAATCCGCTAGCAGACGGATTTCAGTTAAGGCAGGTGCTTGAGTTGTAGAAAGCTAACTTTGTAACCATTTTAGAATGGCGCCGGCAAGCTGCCAGAGTTGCAACTTGCAAGTAAGCAACTCTGGCAGCTTGCCTGCGCCATTCTAAAATGGTTACAAAGTTAGCTTCAACTCGGGCAAATGCCTTAACTCTGTAAGTGCTTCCTGTGGGCCAAAAATTAAACCTCAACAGGAAGCACTTACAGATATAAAGAAAGCAGGTGCCCAAGTTAAAGCTCATATTCAGTAACGTTTTAATCAGCCCAAAACATTCGTGTGCACGGTCGAGGCTGGGCAAGTGTGCTTTAACCCCATATCTGTCGTCGAAAATTAGCTGTAATACCCGAGGGAGGTCTTTGCATCCCTGAGTTTCTCGAGCGCAATCCCCGTGTAGTTCCTGTGACCAGGAGGCTTCTTTCTACTCACCTTCTGCCCTGCTCGCTCTCTGACCCTTTATACACAAGAGGCATGTTGACACTCATAGAAGCCCCGCACCACACACTAGCGGTATCAAACGTCTTCCTGCCCTTTCCCAACTGTGATGGACAGCTCACTCAAGGGACCTCGGCGCCGTTTGGTGCGGTGGCAAAGTTACAGGCACACATGGTCAGTGGAGACAAATCTTCTGGCCATTTACGCAGCTGCAGTGTAGGACAAGTACTTTACATTTACCCAACGAGATAGCACTTACTGGATTAGCCGGTAGAAAGTACTCCAGTTGAGTAGATGGAAATCGCAAAATATTCCGCAAGTTCGCAGGGAAAATCCACAAATTTGCGGACTTTTTTGCTATTTTGCGCGAATTTGCAGACGCAGATCTGCAAAATTCGCCCATACTTAAATGGAACCACAATTGTTTGGTAGCCTGGTCCAACAGACACCATTAGCCACAAGAGCACAAATGTGGGCAAGGATAGTTGAGAAGGTCAATGTAGTACGGACCACCACGCGATCAAAAAAGGAAATCATGAAGCAGTGGCATGACTTGAAGAGGGTTGTCAAAGAGATGCGGAGTAAGAACCATGAGCTGTCTGACAGGACTGGAGGTGGCCCTCCATTCCACCAAAACCTTTCACCCCATGGGAGGAGAAGATGCTTGCCATACTGCATCTAGAGAGTCTCACTGGAGTAGCCAGGGAAGTGGAGGCTGGTATGTACAAACAAATGACTACCCCAAACGTAGCTAGCAACATTACCATGGGGGCCTATGTACAGGCAGCCAGCTCTACAACTCCCACCAGGCCCCCTTGTCCCACAGCATCAGCAAGATGGAGCCCAAACCCCACCCTGAAGCATGTGTCAGCCATTACATCACCCTCATCAAACTCACAGGTAGGTAGCCATCTTCACTGGTAGGGCTCTTTGGGGGTAGGAGGCCTGCACTACTCCTCCTACCATGCTCCCTTGTCCCACAGCCTAGCAAGATGGAGCCCTCACCCCACCCCACCCCACCCCACCCCACCCAGCAGCATGTATCAGCCATTACATCACCCTCATCAAACTTACAGGTAGGTTGCCATCTTCCCTAGGAGGGCTGTTTGGGGGTGGGAGGCCTCCACTACTACTCCCACCATTCCCCTTGTCCCACACCTGAGCAGGATACAGCACTCCCACACCCAGACGCAGTTTGAAGCCATTGCAGTACCCCAAACAAACTTACAGGTAGGCATCCATCTTCCCATGGAGGGTTGTTTGAGGTGGGAGGCCTGTACCACTACTCCAACCATGCCCCCTGTCCCACTCCTGAGCAGGATGGAGCAGTCCCCCACCCAGAACTAGCTGGAAGCCATTGCAGTATAACAAACGCACTTGCAGGTAGGTAGCCATCTTGCCATTGAGGGCTGTTTGGGGGTGGGAGGCCTGCACCACTACTCCTACCATGCATCCTTGTCCTACAGCCCAACAAGATGGAGCCCTCTCCCCACCCCACCCAGAAGCACGTGTCAGCCATTACATCACCCTCATCAAACTTACAGGTAGGTATCCATTTTCCCTGCGAGGGACATTTGGGGTTGGGAAGCATGCACCAATACTCCCACCAGGCCCTGCTCCCACACCAGAGCAGGATGGAGTACTCCCTCACCCAGAAGCAGTTGGAAGCCATTGCAGTACACCAAACAAACTTACAGGTAGGTAGCCATCTTGCCATAGGGGCTGTTTGGCGGTGGAAGCCCTGTACTACTACTCCCACCATACACCCTTGTCCCACTGCCCAGCAAGATAGAGCCATCACCCCACCCCACCCAGAAGCATGGGTCAGCCATTACATCAGCCTCATCAAACTTTCAGGTATGTAGCCATCTTCCCTGGGAGAGCTGTTTGGGGTGGGAGGCCTGTCCCACCACTCCCACCATGCCCCATGTCCCACACCTGAGCAGGATGGAGCACTCCCCCAACCAGAAGCAGTTGAAAGCCATGAAAGTACACCAAATAAACTTACAGGTGGGTAGCCATCTTGCCATGGAGGGCTGTTTGGGGGTGGGAGGCCTGCGCCACTACTCTCACCATGCCCCCTGTCCCCAGTACAGCAAGATGGAGTTCTCTTTACCACCCAGATGCATGTGGCATCTAATGGACACTACAAACAAACTAACAGGTAGGTAGACATATTATTCTGTATTGTGCCACAACTGAGCATGATGTAAGCCTCCACCATGCACACACAGATGTGTCACATAACAAAGCCAAATGTGAAAACCTAACAGGTAAGTAGCCAGTACGTGCACCTAGCCATTCGTCATAAAAAATGATGCCATATGACAACACCAGCCCTCTCATTGCACAAATATGCACACCAATCCTATGGCCATGCATAGTGTGCACACAGCGGAGCAAAGGAAACTATCACAGCAACCAAAGTGTGACACACCAATGCACATGCAGTAGAAAGTCTGTGCACAAACATGCACCACACTGATTGACATGTACAGTGCCATGGGGCCAGAGCAACAAGGACCATTTGAAAAATAAGAAAGCATGGCTGTTGGTACATATCCAGATATGCACATGACAAGACAAAGGTATGCAGGAGATGACAATGGCCAGATGTGACATCTACCAGGTCAGACAAATCAACAGAGTCCTCACTGAAATAATATGTTGCACTAGTACCCAGATGTCAACATGTCCCTGTAATCAGAAATTATGCACGTAGTGCATGGTAAGTATTGACAACTCACACCAGGGACAAGTAATGCATGTACCACAGCATCATGTCAGGAGGCACAGTAGTGCACATACAAAACATTTTGTTTAAAAGTCAACTGTGTAGTGTACAAACAGTAAATGACACACAGCTAACCAAAGATTGTGGTGTGCACTACAATGACCATATTCCATCTGACCCACAGGTGACCAAGAGCTGACTGCAGAGAACAACACCATCAGCCTGCAGAGCCATTCTCCCCCCGGAACATCAACTCTCGGATGCTGCCTCCCAGGATTCTTTGGACGAGGAGCCCGAAGCTGGCCCATCTGGTGTTCCAGGGCCCAACAGGTCCCAGGACCCCATCGTCTGCCCACCACATCTGCTGCTACAACAATCTCCATGCAGTCCCCTGCTGTTACGGCTGGTGCGTCCTTCACCACCACCATCACTATCAGAGCTGCCTGCAACACTCTCCCTGTCCCACAGGATGACCATCCCACCCCACCGACTGAGGAAGGCAGAGAGAGGATGTGGATGCGGACAGTGGAGAGGCAACATGTCCCTGACAGCAGGGCAGGTGGGAGGGGCCGGGTCACCCACAGAAGAACCAAGCCTGGGATTGAATCCCTGGAGCCCATACACAGAGTCCTTGGGGCATATGAACAGGCCCAGGGACGAACGGGCCGGTAGGAACAAGATTCCCCTGAGCTCCTCTTGCTGATGAGGTCCATGGACACCCGCATGGGACAAATCATGGACCTCTTGGACCAGCTAGTGGCCGTACTGAGGGACAGGCCTGCACCCCAACCAACACCTCCACCTCCCACTGGTGGTCCGCAGGATGACAGTTCACCATCCTCCGGTGCGGCCACAGAGAGGGGTGAGTCCTCCCACCCCACTAGCCCCCCCATCATTGGCCCCACCTGCCAAGCGATGAAGGGGCCGTCCGAAGAAAATGGGGCCGTCCGTAGAAAACCCTGGCAGAATCTGTTGGCAAAGCACCTGCCAAACGCCAGACACGGAGCCAGCCATAATGGCAACCCTCTTCCCCACTGCATTGACTTTTTGGACTGTCCTTCCCCACACTTCCTTTTGAATGTCATCTGTCTGTTGTACTGGGTCACCACATCTATGTGGTAACTACTCGATTATCTCATGTACCTTAACTGTCAATTCACTGCTGCACTAATCCCCTCACTGTAAATGTTCACCTCCCCTCACATGTCACCATTGCAAATAAACAACTTCTTCTATGCATGTTGTAGTACCTGATCCGTCTTTATTCCAGGATGTACAGTCTTCACCATGATTACAATGTACCAGGAGTCTGGAGTGTATGTAGGCAAGGAGAGATTGAAGGCGCATTCAGTAGTCTGGGTCTGGCATCACAGACATCACACAACACTTCACAACAAGAGAATCCCTCATGCGCACATCACAATGGGCAACAAGTGCCAACATACACATCCTGTAGATGTTCCTAAATGAACTGTCCCAGAAACATTGTCAGCCGACACTGAGTCTACAACCAGCTGCTGTCACAAATCTCACTTACACGAAGAAGAAAACTTTTATTGTTTCAGTTAGTTAAAACCACAACAATACATTTAAAAAGAGTCGACTAATGTGTTTAACATTTCTTAATATATAAGTGCGATCTCTGTTGGTATGTTCTAGAGCATTCCAGTCTAATACCAAATTTGTTATTTAAATAGAATAAAACGTAATTAAAATACAATCTGTCTGATTTAGTGCAGAAGGTCTTGGTTTTTATCACTTTTAATGTTCCAGAGAGCTCTCTCCCCGAGCTACCACAGTTATGTTATCCTTTTATTGACTGGGTGCCAGGGAGTACTTTAGCGCTTGGGTGTGGGCTGCAAGGAACTTTAGTAGTAGGCAGTTCAATCGCGTGTCTACTGGGTTCAAAGTTGCCATAATTGCAGATCTGCACGTTCTTATGCCCCGCTCGTTCATAGACTTTTTTAAAAGAGATATTCGAGCTTGAGCAAGATTCGGGCAGATACAGACAAGATGGATGAAGTCCTCATTACTCCTCCCACATAATCTACAGATTTTGGGTCCGTCGTGCACCCAGATTGGTTGGTCCATAGTCGATGGAAATTTCCCCAAGCGGAGTTCCATCAATTTCTGTTTTCTGTGAGCTGGGAATGTGATTGTTAGATATGGGGCTGCCACGAGTGTTTTGTAGTTTGATATGACCATCCATGCGTGTTTCCTGGTGCTAAACGTGGCTTTATCGAGTAAGAGGGAGTGAAATTTTGTCGACTTGTTTATAGCTTGTTTGAACGCCGGGTAGGGCAGGTTGAGTTCCCAAAGTTTTCTTGTTCCGGTCTCAGTTATAGCCTTTTCGAGATACTGATTGTATGGGGAGTTAACATCAGATCTTATTTCTTCCCATAATGCTTGGTGCAATTCCGAGGCTGACGTGTTGTGTTTCAGTGTATACCAGTACTTAATGCTTGCGTACTTTCTTCCCAGTGTCTCGTTTATTATTCCGAATTCTAACCTCGTCTGAGCTGGTGAGGCTCCCTGATGTATGTGGAAGGTGGATTTGAAGATGGCTGTCTGCATTTTGTTGAGCAGATCTGCGTCTTTCCCATGCAATCCTACACTGCCATATGACAGGGTTGGAAGGACTTTTGCTTTTATTGTTGCCAGTAAAGGTTTATATGATGGCCCCGAGAGCTTTTTAGCCAAAGATCTAAAAGCAAATGAGAGTGAGTTTGATCTCTGAGAGATGTAGGACATTTGCTGCTGGTGGCTTTGTCGGTTATCAAAGTGGAAGCCCAAGTACTTGAAGTTGGACACGGCCTCTAGCTTTGTCCCATCCAGGTAGATGTATGCGCTGGCTGTCCGCCGCCTGGTGATCAGCATTGTTTTTGTTTTTGTTGTGTTTATCTCCAGGTTGTTGTTTTTTATGAATTCTGCCAGCCCTGCTAATAACCTTTGAATGCCAATCTTTGTTAGATTCAACAGTACCACATCGTCCGCATAAGATAGATGAGTTAGCGGAAAGGAGCCAAGTTTAGGTGGATGGGATGGGATCTTATTCAGACTTGATGTTAGGTCTGCTTACACCTTCACAACAACAGCAACATCATCAGACAATGGGTACGTTGTACATTGTCACCCACCTTCAACTAAAGTAGCGGGTGTTGAGCTGTTGACGCAGGTCAACACCTTCCTCCCCTCCTCTCCACTGTCCTCATCACTGGACATGGGTTGGTTTGCAGGTTGGGGCCTTGGCTGCTCATCATCATCCAGGATCAGGAGAATCTCCTTACGAATGACTAGGTTGTGGAGAATGCAGCATTCAACTAAAATCTGACACACCTTCCTGGGCGAGTACATCACTGCACTTCCGGTTTTGTCCAGACAGCGGAAACGTGACTTCAGCAGACCAAAAGTATGCTCCACCACACGACGTGTCCTCCCATGGGCATCATTGTAGCAGACGTCAGCTGGTGTCCTTACACAGTGTGCTCAGCAACCAAGGGCAGTTGGGATATGCAGAGTCACCTAGGTGTGTCAAACACAAATAAACATTGCAATGTCGCTGAGGCAGAGGAGAGCAGGTCACACACACACAGCACGCCATATGACTAGGCATACTCACCCACAATCCATGCATCTTCGGGAAGCAGATTAGCCATCAGCTGGGGTACACTGCTGTTCCGCAGGATGTATAGGTCATGGCGTGAGCCTGGGAATTTGGCACATGTGTGAGATTAGCATATCTGCCTGGCACAGCACTTGCACATTTATGGAGTGATAATGTTTACGATTCCTGTAGATGTGCTAATGTGCCTGTGGTGGCACAATACCAACATGGGTGCAATTAATGGCACCAACAACATGGGGGATGTGTCCAAGGGGATAGAAATCTCCCTCTACAACTGCCAAGTCAGGCCCCCTGGGGAAATGGATATATCTGTCCTAGTAGATCATAAAAGTGGACAGAACATCACGCAGCACCAAGCTGGACATAGGTTGTGACATCCCACCTGCACTGGACACTGTGAGCTGCAATAATCCAGTGGAGTTGGATATGTTCTGCGAGGCGGCAGGTGGGGCTCCAACATCTCAGAAAGGATTTGTAGGGTGTCTCTATCCAGACGGCATTTCCGGATGATCGCCTCATCCTCCATATCTACTAGCACTGTCAAGTGACAAAGCAGAGTTGCTCTCCTCCTAGTTGAGATGAAAGTGGACACATGTCAATGCAAGACATCATGAGATGGGCACAACATCTTGCGCTCTGGATGACACAACGCCAGCAATGACTGTCATCAAACTTGAGTCACAGTCCAGCTTACATGCAGGGACACATTCAGCTACACTAATCGCACACTTGTCAACTTACACACAGCAATTACCTCAAACACACCTCGGTCAATGTCAATGCACATAGGGAGATTGCCACATTTACCATGGGCATGCCTGGGAGCATAGCATCCAGCATATGTGTAACAAAGCAACCTCACCGTTGTAGACCTAGCTGCTGTACCTGACACACATCAACAACCCAATGACTACAGTCTGAGTATAAATGATGAGTGTGCGCATGATTACACATAAGAGGACGTGCAATACCCAACTACATTAATTTAGACAAACAGTGCTGTCATTGTGACTGCACCTCAACACATTGACAAGTGTACACATTGTAGGGTCTGTGTACAGGCCAATCAATATCACAAGTGACATGTGAGGGAGTACCTGCCAATCTAAAAAATCACAAACACAAACATTGCATGTGTAGTCACCAGTGGAGTAAATGGAACATTGTCATTGTGTGCACAATTTATTTATTTATTTAGGAATTTTATAAAGCGCTAGTTACGCTCACCGGCGTGTCACTGCGCTGAATTGCTTAAAGGTGAAGGACAGTGAGGGAAGTGGAACTAGGGCAATGCTAGGCGAAACAGGTGGGTTTTGAGGGCTCTGCGGAACTTAGACTCGGAGGGTTCGAGACGTAGTTCAGTCGGCAATGAGTTCCAATTCTTGGCTGCAAGAAAACGGAACGATCTTCCACCCATACGGGCTCTACGGATTTTGGGAACCGTGACCAGGCCAGTGTCGGAGGATCTAAGCGTTCGCTCTGGTCTGTAGGGGGTAATAAGACCGTTCAAAGGGATGGGTGCCCTGCCTCCTAAGATCCGATGGCACACACAGAGGGCTTTATATTTGATCCTTTGACAGACTGGTAGCCAATGGAGAGATTTTAAGGCTGCTTTGGACGAGGTGCGTCTCGGGAGCCTTAGCACCAGCCTGGCCGCTGCATTCTGCAGCACCTGGAGACGATTGATGTTGCTGACCGTACTACCCAGGTACAGCAGATTTGCATAATCTAGTCTCGAGGTTACCACGGCATGTACGAGGGTCTGTCTGTCTCCAACAGGGAGCATATCAAGGACCCTGCATAGGGTTTTGAGTACTCCAAAACACATACCCACAACCCGGTTGATCTGTGGCGTGAATGATAGCTCAGAATCAAATAAAACCCCTAAATTTTTGGCCTGTTGTGCTGGCCTAGGTGTAGGGCCCAAGCAATTTGGCCACCATGCTGAGGACCACAGAGACGGGCCGCTCCCCACCATGAGCACCTCAGTCTTGGAGCCGTTCAACTTCAGGCAGTTGTTAGACATCCAGGAGGCTAGCTCCTGCATGCAGGCACTGAAGTTGGCGGCTGCGGTGTCGGGCGCCCATGATAGGGAGATAGCCAGCTGCGTATCGTCAGCATAGGATACGAGTTGGATATTGTATTTCTCTACAATCGTGGCTACAGGAGATGCATACAGGTTAAACAAGGTGGGGCTAAGAGCAGAGCCCTGAGGAACTCCTTGATCGAGATGGAATCGTTTGGAGTAGCATTCACCTTGTCTAACCTGGAAGCCTCTTTCCATCATAAAAGATTGTAGCCATCTAAGTGCCTTCCCTTTGATTCCTCCCTTGTTGAGACACTGTAGCAAGATGGAATGTGCTACAGTGTCAAAGGCGGCACTGAGGTCAAGCAAGATGAGTGCCATAGTTTGACCCTCGTCAACTCCTTTGTCTGACAGTCTCGGTGGCCTTAAGCAGGGCAGACTCCGTGGAGTGGCGAGGACGGAATCCGAACTGCGTAGGGTGGAGAAGATTGGATTCATCCACAAAGGTCATAATTTGAGAGTTGACCACCTTTTCTGCCACCTTGGCCATATAGGGAAGAAGGGATATGGGTCTCAGGTTGTCCAGCCTGTCCCAGCTAAGGTTGGTTTTTTTTTGGAGCGGTAATACTATTGCTTGCTTCCATTTTTTTGGTACAGTGCAAGTTTTGAACGAGATGTCAAGAACATCTCTAATAAAAGGTTCTAGAGTTTCGATGCTTTGGCCGAGAAGTTTCGGTGATGCTGGGTCATAAGGGGACCCGGATTTAATCGAGCGACAAATCCGCTGCAGCTCATTAGATGAGGGGATCACAAAATCGCACAGACTGTCTGTGCCTGCATCAGAATTGGGAGATTCCCTAAACTCAGTTGCCTTGCCCTTACCCCCTGCAAAACCAGAATAGATATTAGCCACTTTGTCGGAGAAGTAGGTAGCAATACGGTTGCAAGATTCAACTGAGCTTAATGAAGGATCAACAGAGGCGGTGTACATGGAAATTTACTTGTAGATTTTAAATAGCTCCTTGGTGGAATTTTGGGCTTCTCCAATCCTATCTGAAAAGTGCTTAGTTTTGGCGCGTCTAATGAGAGTGTGATATTCCCTGCTTCTGGTTTTGTATTTCAATTTGGCTTGCTCTAGATAGGCAACCCTCCATTGACGTTCTAATTTCTTACATTCCGCTTTAACTGAGCTGAGTTGTTCATTAAACCAATGGGCCGATTTGTGCAATCTACTATGGGGTGACTTATGACAGAGTGGAGCGGTGTCATTCAAGGCCATAGTTATACGCTCATCCAGTCTATCTGATGCAGTATCCGCATCTTCCCCCCCTGGTCTGCCACCTATCGTAAGGGCCGAAAATGTGGTCCATTTCCGACTAAGATATTTAGTGCTTTGGGGTTTCGGTATATTGGCAGCAGGGATAGATAATGTGAATGGAACAACAACATGGTCGGACCAGACCACAGGGATAGGAGAATGTATAATTACACCATCCCAGTTGGCAAATATTGGATCCAATAAGTGGCCTTTTGAGTGAGTGGGGGCTTTGGATTCAGTGGATAGTTGGAGGGAAGAAAGCTGCTGATAGAAATCGGTGACTGCTTTATCAGCTGGATTATCTAGGTTTATATTGAGATCGCCTAGGAGCAGGAATGTATCTCTGCGTAAGGCAGTTTCTGTGATACCATCAATGAGGTGAGTGGTGAACTGGGTCGAGGGACCCGGGGGACGGTAGATTAGTAAGCCCTTCACCGTATTCCCCTTGTTGATTTTAATAGTGAAGGCTCCTATCTCGCCTTCAGCTATGGGGAAGGGATCTAGTTGGCATGTCAGTGGTTGTTTAAAAATGACAGCTATCCCTCCTCCCCTTCCTTCAGTCCTATCCATATGAGCGATGCTATATTCAGTGGGGAGAGAGGCAACTATATCAGGGCCAGAGTTGGAATCCAACCAGGTTTCTGTAAGAAACAATAAGTCGAGCTTCATTTCTAATAGTAGATCATGAATATCCAAACAGTGCTTCCTCATGGATCTGGTGTTAAGTAGCTCACATAGGAGACTAGTATGCCGTTCGCTGGGCGGGGGTGTAGTCTGCCACATATAATGGCAGACTTTGCAGCTAATCGTTTCCTCTACATTGAGACTGTGAAAACAGCCTTGAGCCAGACCGGGGCGTATATCTCGTAATTGCTGAGATGTCCAGCATATTCTAGTTGTAATTTGACCAGGGGGACTGGCCCCTGTCCCCGGCCGTGCGCGGACGGGCGCAGACGGGCTTGCCTTTGGCGCGCCTTTAGCGCGCCGCTGGCGCGCCCGCTGAGCCCGCCCGCTGCGCCCGCCCGCTGCGCGGACGGGAGGGTGTCATCTTTTTATACAGTGTGAGGCGGGTGGGAAGCGTCCAACGACTGGACCGCAGCCCTCCTCCTTCCCCCAATATGGCGACCCTCGAAGCCTGCCGGCGTCAACCTCAACCACGGCTGCACCGGTCTAGAATGAAGACAAGGGGCCTCGGAGCAACGTAAATCTTGCCCCGTGGGGACAGAGATGCAGAGGTAAAAATGCGCAATTAAAATATTTTACATGGTTAAAATATTTACTGCCTTTAAAAATTATTCACTCCACAAATATTCGTCAATAACTGCCCGTGAGCAAAGGGAGAGTAAAGAGAACCCCCGGCTTTCCGCCTCAGGGGTGAAAATGAGCAATTCTGTACAATGATGTACCATTAACCATGTGGCCACTGTGCACTGTTGCTATTTGCCAGATGCCCATTGACACAGCACGATGTGGTCATTGGTGTTGTAATAGTAATCAGCCAACACAATCCTGCACACCCATGTCACTCTATGGCACCCAAATCGCTATAGCTACCGCCTGGCCCCAGCGGTGTGTCACCAACAATCCCCATTACACAAGTGTGGTAGTGATAGCCATAGAGACATACCCAAATGGCGTTTGGCATGCTCGCCACCCAAATCACGGTAGCTACCACCTGGCCCCAGCGGTATGTCACCAACAATCCCCATTAAACAAGTGCGGAAGTGATAGCCATAGAGACATGCCCAAATGGTGATTGGCATGTTCCACCACCCAAATCGCAGTAGCTACCGCCTGGCACCAGTGGTGTGTCTCCACCAATCCCCAAGGCATCATCCCCTTCGGTATCACTTTGTTCGCTCTAAGTTGGCAGGGTATGTCCAGACGTGGGTCTCTTGCTCACTTTGCCACTGGATTCAAGATACCCTGGCTGATGAGGGTTAGGAACCCGAAACCGGTCTCAGGATGCTTATTTCCGGTCCAGGGAAGACATGGCTTGGCAGATCGGGCTGGACTGATCCAATGAGGCACAGGGTCAGAATGATTTACATATGGCCATGTCTGAACTAGGGTGGTGGAGTGAGCTAAAGAATGGTGATGGATTAAACCCAGATCAGTTGACTGGGGGTGAGTGTTTGATTTGCTCAAACGCTCTTTCCATCATCCCCTTTGTTATTGCTCATGTGAATGTATGGCACCCAAATCGTGGTAGATACCGCCTGACCCAATCTCCAAGACACAAGTGCGGTAGTGATACATATCTATGTATTGGCAAATGGCGGTTGGCATGCTCCGCCACCCAAATTGGAGTGCCTCATGTGAATGTATGGCAACCAAATCACGGTAGCTACCGCCTTGCCCCAGCGGTGTGTCTCCACCAATCCCCAAGACACAAGTGCGGTAGTGATACATATCTATGTATTGGCAAATGGCGGCTGGCATGCTCCACCACAAAAATCGCGGTGCCAAATGTGAATGTATGACACCCAAATCGCGGTAGCTACCACCTGGCCCTAGCGGTGTGTCACCGCCATGGAGCATGCCCTTACAGCCAATGGGAACCTTAACCACGGTAGCATGATGCAATTTTAAAAATCGCGGTAGACGTGCACTATCACCGTGAAGCCGATCATTGGATGCAATTGAAAGATGCACCACCACAGTAGTGCACACCTGTCCCCTGCGGTGTGTCACTGCCATGGAGAATACCCATACAGCCATTGGGAAGCTTAATCGAGGTAGCATGATGCAATTTTGAAAATCACGGTCGGCGTGCTCCGCCACCGCGGACCCAGTCATTGGATGCATTTAAAAAATGCAGACCTGGAACACCAATTGCTGCTGCTTGGCACCTTTGAAACGAGCGCAGGGGGCTATATATGTGTGGGAGGGAGCCTCACATTCCCACTGCTCACAGAGCCTGCTGCCAGAGACCCCTCGCCTGCTGCTGCCTCCAGGGACTGCTGGCAGAGACCACTCATCTGCTGCTGCCTCCAGGGACAGATGCCTGAGACCCCTCACCAACCACATGTCCACAGTGATGGCAAGGACTGAGAAGATCTGTGCCAGTCCCTTCACAAGCGATGAGCTGGAGGTCCTGGTGGACGAGGTGCTCACACAGTATCCAAGGCTAAATGGTGCCCCAAATGTCCTACTAAGTCTTCAACAGGGGAGGAGTGAAAGGGGGCACATATGTAGTTGGACTGATGCAGGTGGTGCCTGAGAGTGTGGGGTTGTGTTATTCACTGCCTAACATGCTGACTGCAGGAGGAAGACAGGTTTCCCTGCCTGCACATGTATTTTTTAGGGACCTGTGTTGTGTTGTCAGCCATACACTGATGCAGTGAGGTGTTCATGCAGGAGTCAGGACCGTGATTGCTTGGCTGAATGGCTGTGTGTACCCCTGTTGTCCACCTCAGTGTGAGCCCAGATGGCCTGCAGAGTCCCCGGCCAAAAAGAAAAGGACACATCAATTCACTTACAGAGTATTACATCTGTCTTTTCTAATCGTTCTCCAGCTATGAGCCATCTCAGCCCTGTATATTGGACGCAACCAGTCATCACACCTGCATGCATTTACAGCAGCCTTTCCCAGGCAGATGAACCATGTGAGATGTATTCTTGTCTCTGTTAGACATATCTGTGGGTTTGGGATGAGTTTGTATCATGCTACTGTACTGCGAGATCTGGTACATGACACTGTGTCACTGATCATTTCCCCCTCTTCTCTCCCATGCCTGCAGCTCAAGGTACACCAGCGTAAGGCTGTGTGGAGGGCATTGCGGCCAAGGTCTGGGCTTTGAGTGTCTCAAACTGAAGGCACACGCACTGCTACAAGTGGTGGGACGACATCAGCTGGCTGTCAAAGAACGTGGCGGAGATGACCTTGGGGCTGCTTCCTTGCACTGGGCGGTTGGCACAGCACAGAATGACAGCACTCATGGGCTGCATCTTGACCTTGACACAGCCTGAGCTGTATGCACGTTTGAAGGATCATCAGCAGCAAACCAGGGGTGAGTATACTGGGAAGGGTGACTTTGGCTGGGAGTGGCTGCATGTGTACAGAACCTGTGCCAGTGCTGGCCTATGTGATGTTGGTGGTGTGATGCAGTTGCTTGTAAGTGGCTGCTGGACTGTGTGCAGGTGTTATGCATTTGCCGAACCTGTACTTACTAAGGTAATTTGAGTACTGTTCATTCCCATTCCATTCTGAGTGGTGGTCTTCAGGTATCGTCTGCATTGTGGTAGTCTGGGGAACCCCATGGGAGAGAACGGCAGTGTGCTCAATCTGAGTGTGGCCTTCATAAATGCGTAGATTGCCTGGACTCAGATTTGGGGGGGGGGCTTAGACATCTGACACCAATGTGCACCAGGCGTTGGGCCCCAAAGTACAACATGTTGGGTGGCATGGGCTCATCGCCATTGTGGCATGTCATGTTGTAGTCTGGGTCTGGGTTGTCCACTCCTGTTCCATCCAGAGCGGTCAATGGCAACACGTAGTCTGCCAATAAAAGAAAGGCAAGGGAGGTCTCCTTTGGAATTTTAAATTCGGGACAAGGAGAATACGGGTAAAGAACTGAAAAAGTCCCAAAACACTCAACTGTTAAGAAGCCCTTTAGTGTATTTCCCCCATAACCCGCAATGCCAACATGATCCGAAGATATGCAATGTTATGCAATTAAAGACATGTGATAAACAAATCAAGAATCCATAAAAAACGTGTGTGTTGTGGTTAAAAATACCGTTTATTACAAATCAAATAAAGTCAATGTTATAACATTGATTTTATTTGATTTGTAATAAACTGTATTTTTAACCACAACACGCGTTTTTATGGATTCTTGATTTGTTTATCATATGTTTTTAAT
Source organism: Lissotriton helveticus (assembly GCF_964261635.1). NCBI lineage: Eukaryota > Metazoa > Chordata > Amphibia > Caudata > Salamandridae > Lissotriton > Lissotriton helveticus. The sequence continues at coordinate 35,115,199 of NC_136064.1, read as the reverse complement.
TGCATAACATTGCATATCTTCGGATCATGTTGGCATTGCGGGTTATGAGGGAAATTCACTAAAGGGCTTCTTAACAGTTGAGTGTTTTGGGACTTTTTCAGTTCTTAACACGTAGTGTGCCCCCATCATGGCCCTAGGTGTTCTTAGATTTATTTGTGTGTCTGGTTGAACAGACCCACCAGCAGAGTGTAGTGCTGTTGGTCACCACATGGCTCACTTATGCCTGAAGTTCCAGTTTCCCCGCACTGTTTGAGTCAATATAGTGAGTTAGCACAATGTGATTGCACAGGGTGGTGTGCAACATGTAGATTTAGTCATTTTTTGTTTCTGGTCCAGGGAAGGCATGGCTTGGCAGTTCTGGCTGGACTGTTCCCATGAGGCACAGGGTCAGACTGATTTGCATATCGCCATGTCTGAACTGGGGTGGCAGAGTAGGCTAAAGAACAGTGATGGATCAAACCCAGATCTTTTGACTGGGTTTGAGTGTTTGATTGGTTCAGATGCTCCGTCCATCACCACCCCCTTTTGTACCGCTTCGGCCGCCATAAGTGTGGCAGGGTATGCTCAGACGTAAGTCCATTGCTCACTTTGCCACTGGATTCAAGCAAGCCGGGCTGAAGACGGCTGTAATACCAGAAACCGGTCCTCGGAAGCTTGTTTCCGGTCCAGGGAAGGCATGGCTTGGCAGTTCGGGCTGGACTGTTCCCATGAGGCACAGGGTCAGACTGATTTGCATATAGCCCTGTCTGAACTGGGGTGGCAGAGTGGGCTAAAGAACGGTGATGGATCAAACCCAGATCTTTTGACTGGGTGTGAGTGTTTGATTGGTTCAGATGCTCCGTCCATCACCACCCCCTTTTGTACCGCTTTGGCCGCCATAAGTGTGGCAGGGTATGCTCAGACGTGAGTCCCTTGCTCACTTTGCCACTGGATTCAAGCAAGCCGGGCTGAAGACGGCTGTAATGCCAGAAACCGGTCCTGGGAAGCTTGTTTCCGGTCCAGGGAAGGCATGGCTTGGCAGTTCGGGCTGGACTGTTCCAATGAGGCACAGGGTCAGACTGATTTGCATATAGCCATGTCTGAACTGGGGTGGCAGAGTGGGCTAAAGAACGGCGATGGATCAAACCCAAATATTATGACTGGGTGTGAGTGTTTGATTGGTTCAGATGCTCCGTCCATCACCACCCCCTTTTGTACCGTGTGTAGGCCAGACAGCACTACTCAATGCCTTCATTGACCGCAACAAAAAATTGGCACAGTTGGTTGCTTGCATGAGTGCATACATTCAGATGTGGATGGGCTGCACAGGACTGTCCACTCTTTGTCCCACGCAGTGACGGCAGCCCTTCAACAGGCACATACTCACAATCCAGCTCTGGTCCCTTTGTCCACCCCCCTGGCAGTGGCCACGTTTGCTGATAGTGACCACGCTCCACAGACATTAAAGTCTTGATACAGCACACAAAGCACACAGCATCAACAACATAAGAGGTCTCGGCCACAGACACCATCCCCACAGAAGACCAAAGCCATCCCAGAGAGTAAAGACAAATGCCTGTCAGGTGACACCAAGGGTCAAAAAGAAAATAAGCAGACCTCAGGCTCATATGCCTCAGAGGCATCCCAAGCCAAGGACTCTCCTGTCCCTAAAGCATCTTGCAAAGAGAAGCATACAGTTTTGGTGCCCACGAAGAAGGTGGTGCGTGCCAATGGTACACCTAAGAAGAGCTCTAAGGCAGATTCACCTACCACCTCTACTCCCATTCCAAGCCCAGTGAAGCAAGGGAAGGAGGGCACTGTAGGGGTAACACCTAGTAAACAGAGGATGGAGGGGCAAAGGCAAAGCCAGGCAAAGTGTTCCGCTGGATCCAGCACGTCCCCCGAGAAAGTGCCAGCGTCTGCACCTGATGCAGCTTTGGTGGTGAGTGTGACTGTTGTGTCCGCCCCACGTCCCATTCCTACCAAGACAGTAACACCATTTAGACTCCCCAAGAAGTGGAAAGGCACCCCTCTACTATCTCCCAGCCACACTGTGTCTCACGTCAGCATGACTCCGCCTCCACATGCCACTACACCATCTGGTCCAAGCAGCCCTCTGGCTTGCCATGCCATTGATAGCTCTACCTCAGCTGGGCCGCTCTCTCCTCGGTCAAGTGCTCTGACTGTCCCCAACACACAGCCAGCTCCCAGTCTGCCTGACAGCCAAGTCTGAGTGGTAGTCACCTTCACACACCTGTCTCTCACACAGGTGGGCCTTTACTGCACATTGTTACCCCCTGACTGTGTTGCTGACCATGGAAATGTACAGTCACACACATTCCCTGTGCAGCTTCACATGTACTCACTCTGCACTTTGTCCTGCCCACTGGCCTTGTCATTCACTGCTGTTTTGCCCTTGCCTGTGCAGCTTCTCATTGACATACTCTGCACTTTACCCTGCCCACTGGCCTTGTGATTTACTGCTGTTTTGCCCTTTCCTGTGCAGCTTCTCATGGACATTCTCTGCACTTTGCCCTGCCCACTGGCCTTGTGATTCACTGCTGTTTTGCCCTTCCCTGTGCAGCTTCTCAAGGGCATACTCTGCACCGTGGACAGGCCACTGGCCTTGCTGTTTTGCCCTTGCCTCTGCAGCTTCTCAGGGACATACTCTGCACCCTGCCTGGCCACTGGCCTTGCTGGTTTGCCCGTACCTGTGTAGCTTCTCATGAACATACTCTGCACTTCGCCCTGGCCACTGGCCTTGTCATTCACTGCTGTTTTGCCCTTGCCTGAGCAGCTTCTCGTGTGCATACTCTGCACCCTGGACTGGACACTGGCCTTGCTGTTTTGCCCTTACATGTGCAGCTTCTCATGGACATACTATGCATTTTGTGCGTTGCTCTTCTCTACTCTTGGTGCCTATCTTTGTAATATGTGAATAAAGACAGTTGCTCCTGTTGTCTGTTTTGTTTGTGTCCTTACTGAATAAAGTTCTTCTGTTGTGTGTATATGGTTTACTGTGCCACATGCTCTGTGTGCCACTTCAACATGGTCAATGTAGTGGCTCACTTATTCTATTTGTTACAGGGGTGAAGGGGACTTCACTTCTTCCTGAACCTGATTCTTATGGGGGCAATGATGTCAATTTTAAATGGTATGCAGTTTTCATTTTCTTAGTTTGTTCATGTAGGCTATATTTTACACATGTCAGGTTGGGGGGCACTGCCAGCACAGAGTGGGATTCTGTCCACAGGATTGCAGGCAGGCTGGCCAGGGTCATCATGTATGTATATTCTTCCTTCATGTGTGCACAGTAGTGTATGTGTGTGGTCATCTTGTGATGGCCAGTCATCCTAGTCACATGGCTTACTTTCAATGTGTGCTCTTGGGTGGTCAAGAAGTGTGCAGTGTGAAGGGGTGACTTTGTCGGGAGTGTTGATGTGTGTGTGCCCCTACATTGGCAACTACACATATGTGTCACCCAGGAGTAGAGTGCCTGTTGTTTGGATTGTTCAGCCCTGTGGATATGATTTTGTGATTCGTATGTTGCGCACTGTGCAGTGTGTTGGTGTGTCCTTGTAGTTCTGGCTGACTCCTACTTGTTGTTTATGTCACTTGTGAGTATGCAGAGTGTGTGACTGGCAAGTCAGTGTTGTGTTCTTCATTTAAACAGAATAACAAGGGGCATTGTTTATGGACCTTGCACATCGTGTTCAGACTAAACCTCAGGAAAGGCAGCGAATGCAAAAAGGAGCCCGTTCTCATGTGAAAGGCACAAACAGAGTCTTGCAAAAACAAAGTCATGTAGCAACGTGCACAATAGCGGCATCATGGTAGCAAAGCTCATGCTAACTTAGCAATGTCGACAATGTCCCTAAGGGCCATATAACACTAACATTATGAAACAACCAAATGCCCAGAGTGATATTTTAATGAGGAGATACTGCAATGCTAACTGAACTGTAGTGATGTATTGTGGTGGTATTTTTTTATTAAAAAAATTAACAGGTGGCATAACTGCCATCTACAATATGTACAATGGTTAGTCTAAGCACAGAGACCACCAGTGATGCCAGCTCCAGTGCCACTACAGGAGGAGAGTCAGTTAGAGGGGGAGAAGTGACTGCAGGGATGGACACTGGTAAGTCACATAATTGCTTGCTTATTTGACCAAACCACTCACTAGCTAGTACCAGGGCATTGTCAACTTGTGACGTGAACCCCCATAGCTTTACCAGCAGCAGCGATGGTTGAGTTATTATGGCCTCTTCTATCTGCAATTCAGCAAAAAGCTCACATAATGAGCGTCGATGGCTTGAGGGAAATATGAAACAACAGAAGGTTAAAAGAAAGGAAAATGATAAATGAGTGAAAGGGTAGGTGGGTGAAATGTTCTGAGGGGAACACTCACCGGAGCTGGGGGACGAGAGGAGTCCTCTTCTGTTGCCGCCACCGCCAGGAGTCACTACATTGCAGGCATTGCGCCGCCGCCCCGGGACTACAATTCCCGGCTGCCTCAGCGGCGGCGCAGCTTCCACATTCACTGCAAGCGCCAGGAGGCGCCCATATACAGCGCTCTGCTCGGCGGAGCAGGTGGGGAACACTCACCGGAGCTGGGGGACGAGGGGAGTCCTCTTCTGTTGCCGCCACCGCCAGGAGTCACTAAATTGCAGGCATTGCGCCGCCGCCCCGGGACTGCATTTCCCGGCTGCCTGAGCGGCGGCGCAGCTTCCACACGCACTGCAAGCGCCAGGAGGTGCCCATATACAGCGCTCTGATCAGCTTCGCGGGACGCGAACGGGATGCCAGGCAAAGCCCGGGCAAAGGGCGGGCCCTCTGTGGCCCTCAGAGGCCCGAGAAGGACGGGACGGGCCACCCCCCTTGGCTCCTACTGAACAAGGTATAGTGAGACTTTGACCCGTATCTCTGTATACACTGCAGAGACACCAGGACTTCCATTGACTTTTTGCGGGACTCTGTTTGCTGCACCGTCGCCATGTCTCTTAAGGGGGCTCCCAAACCCAGTACTCTCCCAAGTGATTCTAGTAGGGGGAGGTTAGACTGCTATGTAAACAGGGTAGACAGGGTATTATCACCCGTTATCCATGACTTGGAAGATTTAGAAACTTGTCTGCCCTCACATAGCGTAGCCTGCAAACATCCCGAGGCGCAGCTAGTCGAGATAGCATCAAGTTTGTCCTGGTTGGAGGATTTGATGTCACATTCGATATGCACCAGTTGAAACCAGTGCAGACCCACCCCAAGTCCTATCCAGCCCAATACTTCCCGTACATTTGCTGTCTAACTCTTTATTGAACGCAAATGATAACACTCTGGTTGCCCCACTCTTATCCCCGTTAGTAAAAGTAAATACTAAACAACTAGGGTACCCTAAAACTCCTATGGTCACAAGAAAGCGCTCCGTGGATAACAGCATGGGGAGGGAAGCTAAACTGCTTAAGCCTTGCACAAGTTCCTTACCGTCTGTCAGCACCCCTCCTACAGCTTCCCAGGTCCGCGACAACATTGAATCCTTTGCACCCACCTACCAGGCAGCTCTTCTGGACCTCATTGAATGCCTGGTCACCTCTCTTATATCCCCTTTGACTGCAAGAATCAACTCCCTAGGGGATAGGTTAAGGGATATAGAGACCTCATTTAGGGCACCGACTCAACCTAACAAGAACCAGGCAGGACTGAGCCAACCACAGCCCTTTCCCGCTACCGTGGTTTCTAAGTTAGCTCCTCAAAAAAGTAGCATCCCTCTTAACAGACCCACGGTCCCACAGAACCGCCCATGTATCTCCTCGTCATCCGTCACCGAGCCCATTACCACCAAGAGCATCTTCGCTGATGTAGGGGTGCCAAATGTTCCTCGACCTTAGGAGGAGAAAACTACTAACCTAGATTATACTAAACATATACATCTGCCCCCAATGGCCGCCCCCTTTGTCTGTGTTCTCACTGGTGTCTTACCAATTACAAAGGGAAAAACCGAGAGATCAGAGGATCTAAAACACAAGGTCATCTATTGGCCGTCTAGGAACCGACCCTTGCCAGCGAACATTGATGGTGCCATTCGAAGTGTTAGAAGGTTGGGATGGCTCGGCCCCCTTCCAAAAGATCTCCCAGGCGACCTAGTGTTAGTTAGATTCTGGAGCGATCGGGTGGTGCCTTATTTACAAACTTGTTTTTCACAATTAGGGGATGGCCCGATCTCTGTCTGGGGACTCCATGATTTTTACCCTAGGTCCCGCTACCCTCGGCCCTTAAAGACAAGACTTGAGAGAAAACACCATTTTCCGGAAAGATCTAACATAGAGATTAATTATCGGCCGGATCGGAGTGTGTATGTACAGAATGGCTTTAACAACACCATCCCAAATTATTTTTCATGAAGTGTTTTTCAGTAGTGGTATCCAGTGATTAGCAATTCGTTTGAATTGATTTAATAATGTCTTAACTTATCATCAATTATTGCAATGAAATGGTTCTTAATGATGTGTATATAATGAATGTTGCTTTTATGATTTTAGTGTATATTACTGAATAGCCAGCGATGTATCGTGTATTATGTAATTCATGTATTATGTTGGTTTTAATGTTATATTGTGTTTTATTCTGTGTGGTCTTTTATGGTATATTTTACCGAAATAAAGACTTATGAAACTGAACTGAAATGATGTGAGGGTAGATAAAGGGATGGATGGGAAAAGGATGATTAGAGGAAAGGGTGGATATTGAATGTATGGATAATGGATTGAAAACTTTGGTGAAAAAGTGAGAGAATGTAAAACTTAATCAACATCTCTATCGGTGAACTACATATTTGGATTGTTTCAATGAATAAGCAAGGCAGCACTTCTGATGGAGAGTGGCATTTTACTCACCTACTTCACTTACTTTGTTTATGTAGGGTTATCAAAGCTTTAGTTCAAAGTGCGGGGTATTTTTTATTGTTTGTTCTACTCCCTTGACTCTGTATTTGTTAGGTCAGCAAGATGTATCCCACCTATCACTTATCACCATCATCTCACCCATGGCATTTTGCCACCCATGACCATAGTGCAGTCTAATTCAATTTGTGGCTGCAGTGTTGGCAGTGCAATGTGTGTCTGCTTTGGTTAGTGTGGTATTTACAAAGGTTTCATTGTATTACAAACTGAACACACAAGGGGTGTTGCTCTTCGCCCACTCAGTCTCCGCTCAGTACTTCACTCCTTTTTTTTCCTTAAGCTCTTCTGTCCCAGCCTACCAAGAAATTGAAAAATCTATTCTTGTCATGTCCCGCATTTTGAATTTATAACCATGTAATGTGAAATGATTCCAGGATGTATTTCATGGTTTCTCATAGCAGATTTATTTTACACCTTTGCAGATTTTTCTTTTTTGAATTTCGTTAACAAGCACAGTGACTATATCAAAACCTCTACCCTACCCGCCAAATCCCTCTATCCTACCCTGCAGTAGAGTGAGCCAAGTTTCCTTTCCTTACTTACTGCCAGAAAATTAATTTGTCTGAAATAATGGGCTCGATTTACAAAGGTAAACTGATACAAAAGTCTAACTTTACGACTTTCAGAATTGACGTAGGGCATTTTCAAGAAGTAAAGTTAGACTTTTGTCTAAGTTTAACTAAGTTTCGAATTAAGTTTAACTGAGACTAGAGTTTTGGTCTATGAGGTGGTGGGAGAAACCAGTGAGTTGAAGAAAGTGCATTATTTGATGTCAAGTTTATTAATTTGGATACTCTGTGATGAACGTGCCAAATGTAATCTATATAGCACATTCCTTTCCCTGTAGTGCAGTTCATCATTTTCCCCAATGTCTACTTATGGCAGACAAGATAATATCCCCATTTCATACCTGAGGTGTGCGACGTAGCATCTTATTTCTTATTCATCTGCCTCTTTGGAATCAGGGTGGAAAGAGGAATTCATTTAGAGAAGATCAGGGCCATTGGAATTAAACATAGATAACTGTCAACTACCCCCAGCTGCAGATAGTTCAAAATAACACACACACTGGCTAGCAATGAACATGGCTCTATTTGTTTAGCCCAAAACACAAATTGTACTCCATACAGTGCTTAATGCCATACTCATTAATGAGATGTAATTTATTTTTTCACTCAAATAGGTTGTTTATAGTTCCTTAAAATGTCTTTAGAAGAAAAAGTGCATTTCAATGGCCCTAGGGCACCAGCAACGTACTGTGATACCCACTAATTTACAACAATTGTTTGCACATAGCATTATTTACAATTTCGTTTTGCTTTTCTCAATATAGCTACTCCTGCTGGTCTACCCATGGGAACCATCAGGCAGGAGATAGCGACACATCTGCAGTGGCAGAGGCTGAAGTATATCCAGTATGAATAGCAGTGACTGGTAGTCCTGGAACAGGAGCAGGAGGAAAAAACATGATTCTCAGCTGGACCCCAGTGCAGCTGATCCCACACAACCTTTCAGAAATACCATCGCCAGCATTATCCCCAGTTGACATTAACTGCTACCACCCCCTCCTGCACTGACATCAGGCCATTGCTGCAGTACATCCTGCAGCGGATGGACACCATCAAAAGCTGACTCACCACAATGGAGCAGAGCCTGAACCACCTCCAGACTGACATCCAGAATGCTCCCTTTTAGCCCTTGTTTTGGTGGGAAAGACATGTTGTGGCTGAGTGGAGATGATGGGAAGAGAGTTGGGACTTGGTTTCTTTGGACATTTCATATTTTGGAACGTTCAGGTCTCGGGTCACTTTGTTTTGGGTGGACATGTTGGCTGGAAGGAAAGGGTGGGTTTCATTGTAAACAATAAATAAAAGGGAAACTATGTATTTTATCAAACTTTATGCTGCCCTGAAGTAGTTGGTTTGCTTATATTTTGCACTGCTGCCTTCACTTTTTATGAAACATGTTTATGTGCTTGTAAAAGAGAGTGTACCACTAACCTATAGAGTTATACCTCTCTAACTAACTTGACCATTAAAGGCGATGCTGCCATGACCTATATTGTCTACAATAACGTATGTCACGAGGACTCTCACCTGAATTCCGTTTGGTTCCCTTCTTGGTGTTGCTTGTTCCCTACTCCCCCGAGGATCAAATGAAACCAACAAGATAGAATATAACTTACTGTTTCCAAATGACCCCCAAGGGAAGGGGGAGTGGAAGAGAGAGAAAGAGAAGAAACAAACACCGTCAGCTGGCGTCGGGAATGCTTCTTGTGGAGGTCTCTCAAGGACCTGGGAATTCGATACGTGTCTCTACCAAAATTTTGTTTATCTTGCCAAGATTGTGTTTATCCTGAAGAAACAAATAAAATTCTCATAAGATTTTTAGGGGGTACGCAATTATTGTCAAATTCTAACTTGCTCATAATTAACATACCATGCTAATTGACAGCAACACTTTGCACTTCTTTAAATGCATTCATTTAGTGTGTTTTCTTAGTATTCCTTGATCTGACTTTTCTGTATAAAAACACATATAAAGCTTACTTAATACACTTCCTCAATAATCTTGTATTTCACAATTGTCATATGCAAGATAAAGGCATGTACCTTATTTGTACCTTTCCCAGGCTCCAAAAAGGCGTTCTGAAATGAAATAAAATAAACATAAGAAGCCACAAGAAGAGACAGCAATATGACTTGCTTGTTCTCTAAAGCATTTTAGCAAATACTAATTAGTAACATTAACTCCTGTTTGCAATGCCCTTTAAATAAACTTGAACTTCGAAGTTGTCTGATGAATCTGTTCTGAAGTTATTTCAAACAAAATGTCACTTTTAAAAGTTAGCTTTCGTTCCAACACGTAATCTACAAAGAAATGAAGTTCTTGTAAAAACAACCAGCGTTGAAAATAAACATTAGTGGTAAAAGCACTCTAGCGAGAGAGATAACTGTTCTGAAGAAAGCTGTCTTACATTATTTATTATCACCTCGGAGTGGATTATTGTATGTCAATAGTTGTCAGACATACACATTGTTTGTTAAAATATCCCTCACACACCAAAAGGCCCCTTGGTGTCATGCTTCATCATCGGGGTCTTTCCGCCCCGCTGCGCTACGGGGCGTGCTGCGACTGGCGACTAACCTGGAGCACTAGTTATTTGAAAGTGCTATGTGAGGTGTATTTGTTTTGAGTGAAAAAGGGTCAAGGGTGAATGGGAGTGTTCTTAAAAATACCTGGCCTTATGAATTCAGATTAAAGAGTCACATCAAATTCAGTGTCACTGCTAATTGGTGTCAACATGATTGCAGTGATTGCCTCATTCACAGACATGATCTTCTTGGGCTTAGGTTGGAGTGCTGCTGTTGATTCGGTTGTGCTGGTCTCAGCTTGTTCCCTGGAGGGTGGTGCAGCAGGCACACAACACAGTGGTCTAAAAAAAGGTTTGGGGGCAACATGCCACTGATGGGAAGCTGCTTTTTTTCACGGACTAATTTCTTGGAAGCATCTTTTATTGGGGCCATCTTAAAGATTTCAGTTGGCAGTTGTACCAAGCTGCACTAGTGGACGAGAATGGAGGACTGACATGTGACTGCACACACTTTATGTTTGGCCAAATTGCGGGTGATGTCTCTTCTCCTGTGCACCTATAAGCAAACAAGCAAGAAAAAAACATATAGGATGGCGGTCAGAAAGCCACCCCGACTGCGATGGAAGCAGAAAACAACCACTCGCCGGCACCATGGAAAAACCAGCGGCCAAATTAGGAATAACCGCCAAAAAACTAAACCGCCAAAAAACTCCGACCGCGGAGGAACAGGGCCAAGAAAAACTGTCCGTAGCGGGACCAAAACCCGTCCGCGCCAGTCGAATTCACGGCGGAAAAACAGAAACCAGCCGCAAGTATAGCGGAGACATCGCACAGGAAATTATGCTATCCCCGAAGGTCCTGTGATTCGTTCTACTGTTTCGGTCTGCCGCGGTCGCAAACAGTGAAGAATTGGAGAGCCGGCGGAAGAGATGTAGTATAGCCACCACTGCGAATTCGTGGCAAATATGGCAGCCGAATGAAGAAACCCACAAGAAGGCCACAAAGTGCACACAGCAAACTATCCATACCCCGAAAAAACACAAAGCACACCCCTATAACACAACCACATGGCAAAAAGAAAAATACAAATCCATGGACAACTCACACAACACACCTGACAGCACTTCCCCATTTGGACACACCCACACAGCTGAGTATAAAACCAGTCCCTTCCCTGACCAGAATCCCTTGCAATACTCCAGAAGTGAAGGGTTATAACCCACAGCAGTAAGGAGAGGCAAAGAAAACATCACCACACACAGTACTACCACCACTTCCACACCTGCACTACTAACCTCCTGCACATCACACACCATACACATCACTACCCCATCCAACACTCACACCCATGTACTCACAACCACTTTGCACACCACACATCATGACAACACATAAAATGCCCAAATTCACAGAGAGAGAGTTGAAGGTTATGGATAGTTGGAATGGAACTAACTATGGGTGGAAAATCTGTTCCGCTCGCGGAATTTGTGGATTTTCGGCAATTTCGCGATCCGCTAATCTCGCGAAATTGCCGAAAAATCCCCAAATCCGCTAGCGGACGGATTTCAGTTAAGGCAGGTGCTCGAGTTGTAGAAAGCTAACTTTGTAACCATTTTAGAATGGCGCCGGCAAGCTGCCAGAGTTGCAACTTGCAAGTAAGCATCTCTGGCAGCTTGCCGGCGCCATTCTAAAATGGTTACAAAGTTAGCTTCAACTCGGGCAAATGCCTTAACTCTGTAAGTGCTTCCTGTGGGCCAAAAATTAAACCTCAACAGGAAGCACTTACAGATATAAAGAAAGCAGGTGCCCGAGTTAAAGCTCAAATTCAGTAACGTTTTAATCAGCCAAAAACATTCGTGTGCACGGTCGAGGCTGGGCAAGTGTGCTTTAACCCCATATCTGTCGTCGAAAATTAGCTGTAATACCCGAGGGAGGTCTTTGCATCCCTGAGTTTCTCGAGCGCAATCCCCGTGTAGTTCCTGTGACCAGGAGGCTTCTTTCTACTCACCTTCTGCCCTGCTCGCTCTCTGACCCTTTATACACAAGAGGCATGTTGACACTCATAGAAGCCCCGCACCACACACTAGCGGTATCAAACGTCTTCCTGCCCTTTCCCAACTGTGATGGACAGCTCACTCAAGGGACCTCTGCGCCGTTTGGTGCGGTGGCAAAGTTACAGGCACTCATGGTCAGTGGAGACAAATCTTCTGGCCATTTACGCAGCTGCAGTGTAGGAAAAGTACTTTACATTTACCCAACGAGGTAGCACTTACTGGATTAGCCAGTAGAAAGTACTCCAGTTGAGTAGATGGAAATCGCAAAAAATTCCGCAAGTTCGCAGGGAAAATCCACGAATTTGCGGACTTTTTTGCTATTTTGCGCGAATTTGCAGACGCAGATCTGCAAAATTCGCCCATACTTAAATGGAACCACAATTGTTTGGTAGCCTGGTCCAACAGACACCATTAGCCACAAGAGCACAAATGTGGGCAAGGATAGTTGAGAAGGTCAAATAGTACGGACCACCACGCGATCAAAAAAGGAAATCATGAAGCAGTGGCATGACTTGAAGAGGGTTGTCAAAGAGAGGCGGAGTAAGAACCGTGAGCTGTCTGACAGGACTGGCGGTGGCCCTCCATTCCACCAAAACCTTTCACCCCATGGGAGGAGAAGATGCTTGCCATACTGCATCTAGAGAGTCTCACTGGAGTAGCCAGGGAAGTGGAGGCTGGTATGTACAAACAAATGACTACCCCAAACGTAGCTAGCAACATTGCCATGGGGGCCTATGTACAGGCAGCCAGCTCTACAACTCCCACCAGGCCCCCTTGTCCCACAGCATCAGCAAGATGGAGCCCAAACCCCACCCTGAAGCATGTGTCAGCCATTATATCACCCTCATCAAACTCACATGTAGGTAGCCATCTTCACTGGTAGGGCTCTTTGGGGGTAGGAGGCCTGCACTACTCCTCCTACCATGCTCCCTTGTCCCACAGCCTAGCAAGATGGAGCCCTCACCCCACCCCACCCCACCCAGCAGCAGGTATCAGCCATTACATCACCCTCATCAAACTTACAGGTAGGTTGCCATCTTCCCTAGGAGGGCTGTTTGGGGGTGGGAGGCCTCCACTACTACTCCCACCATTCCCCTTGTCCCACACCTCAGCAGGATACAGCACTCCCACACCCAGACGCAGTTTGAAGCCATTGCAGTACCCCAAACAAACTTACAGGTAGGCATCCATCTTCCCATGGAGGGTTGTTTGGGGTGGGAGGCCTGTACCACTACTCCAACCATGCCCCCTGTCCCACTCCTGAGCAGGATGGAGCAGTCCCCCACCCAGAACTAGCTGGAAGCCATTGCAGTATAACAAACACACTTGCAGGTAGGTAGCCATCTTGCCATTGAGGGCTGTTTGGGGGTGGGAGGCCTGCACCACTACTCCTACCATGCATCCTTGTCCTACAGCCCAATAAGATGGAGTCCTCTCCCCACCCCACCCAGAAGCACGTGTCAGCCATTACATCACCCTCATCAAACTTACAGGTAGGTAGCCATTTTCCCTGCGAGGGACATTTGGGGTTGGGAAGCATGCACCAATACTCCCACCAGGAACTGCTCCCACACCAGAGCAGGATGGAGCACTCCCTCACCCAGAAGCAGTTGTAAGCCATTGCAGTACACCAAACAAACTTACAGGTAGGTAGCCATCTTGCCATAGGGGCTGTTTGGCGGTGGAAGCCCTGTACTACTACTCCCACCATACACCCTTGTCCCACTGCCCAGCAAGATAGAGCCATCACCCCACCCCACCCAGAAGCATGGGTCAGCCATTACATCAGCCTCATCAAACTTTCAGGTATGTAGCCATCTTCCCTGGGAGAGCTGTTTAGGGTGGGGGGCCTGTCCCACCACTCCCACCATGCCCCATGTTCCACACCTGAGCAGCATGGAGCACTCCCCCAACCAGAAGCAGTTGAAAGCCATGAAAGTACACCAAATAAACTTACAGGTGGGTAGCCATCTTGCCATGGAGGGCTGTTTGGGGGTGGGAGGCCTGCACCACTACTCTCACCATGCCCCCTGTCCCCAGTACAGCAAGATGGAGTCCTCTTTACCACCCAGATGCATGTGGCATCTAATGGACACTACAAACAAACTAACAGGTAGGTAGACATATTATTCTGTATTGTGCCACAACTGAGCATGATGTAAGCCTCCACCATGCACACACAGATGTGTCACATAACAAAGCCAAATGTGAAAACCTAACAGGTAAGTAGCCAGTACGTGCACCTAGCCATTCGTCATAAAAAATTATGCCATATGACAACACCAGCCCTCTCATTGCACAAATATGCACACCAATCCTATGGCCATGCATAGTGTGCACACAGCGGAGCAAAGGAAACTATCACAGCAACCAAAGTGTGACACACCAATGCACATGCAGTAGAAATTCTGTGCACAAACATGCACCACACCGATTGACATGTACAGTGCCATGGGGCCAGAGCAACAAGGACCATTTGAAAAATAAGAAAGCATGGCTGTTGGTACATATCCAGATATGCACATGACAAGACAAAGGTATGCAGGAGATGACAATGGCCAGATGTGACATCTACCAGGTCAGACAAATCAACAGAGTCCTCACTGAAATAATATGTTGCACTAGTACCCAGATGTCAACATGTCCCTGTAATCACAAATTATGCACGTAGTGCATGGTAAGTATTGACAACTCACACCAGGGACAAGTAATGCATGTACCACAGCATCATGTCAGGAGGCACAGTAGTGCACATACAAAACATTTTGTTTAAAAGTCAACTGTGTAGTGTACAAACAGTAAATGACACACAGCTAACCAAAGATTTTGGTGTGCACTACAATGACCATATTCCATCTGACCCACAGGTGACCAAGAACTGACTGCAGAGAACAACACCATCAGCCTGCAGAGCCATTCTCCCCCCGGAACATCAACTCTCGGATGCTGCCTCCCAGGATTCTTCGGACGAGGAGCCCGAAGCTGGCCCATCTGGTGTTCCAGGGCCCAACAGGTCCCAGGTTCCCCATCGTCTGCCCACCACATCTGCTGCTACAACAATCTCCATGCAGTCCCCTGCTGTTACGGCTGGTGCGTCCTTCACCACCACCACCACTATCAGAGCTGCCTGCAACACTCTCCCTGTCCCACAGGATGACCATCCCACCCCACCGACTGAGGAAGGCAGAGAGAGGATGTGGATGCGGACAGTGGAGAGGCAACATGTCCTTGACAGCAGGGCAGGTGGGAGGGGCAGGGTCACCCACAGAAGAACCAAGCCTGGGATTGAATCCCTGGAGCACATACACAGAGTCCTTGGGGCATATGAACGGGCCCAGGGACGAACGGGCCGGTAGGAACAAGATTCCCCTGAGCTCCTCTTGCTGATGAGGTCCATGGACACCCGCATGGGACAAATCGTGGACCTCTTGGACCAGCTAGTGGCCGTACTGAGGGACAGGCCTGCACCCCAACCAACACCTCCACCTCCCACTGGTGGTCCGCAGGATGACAGTTCACCATCCTCCCGTGCGGCCACAGAGAGGGGTGAGTCCTCCCACCCCACTAGCGCCCCAGCATTGGCCCCACCTGCCAAGCGATGAAGGGGCCGTCCGAAGAAAACCCTGGCAGTATCTGTTGGCAAAGCACCTGCCAAACGCCAGTCACGGAGCCAGCCATAATGGCAACCCTCTTCCCCACTGCATTGACTTTTTGGACTGTCCTTCCCCACACTTCCTTTTGAATGTCATCTGTCTGTTGTACTGGGTCACCACATCTATGTGGTAACTACTCGATTATCTCATGTACCTTAACTGTCAACTCACTGCTGCACTAATCCCCTCACTGTAAATGTTCACCTCCCCTCACATGTCACCATTGCAAATAAACAACTCCTTCTATACATGTTGTAGTACCTGCTCCGTCTTTATTCTAGGATGTACAGTCTTCACCATGCTTACAATGTACCAGGAGTCTGGAGTGTATGTAGGCAAGGAGAGATTGAAGGCACCAAGAAAAACACAATAGAGTAACATTCAGTAGTCTGGGTCTGGCATCACAGACATCACACAACACTTCACAACAGGAGAATCCCTCAGACGCACATCACAATGGGCAACAAGTGCCAACATACACATCCTGTAGATGCTCCTAAATGAACTGTCCCAGAAACATTGTCAGCCAACACTGAGTCTACAACCAGCTGCTGTCACAAATCTCACCTACACCTTCACAACAACAGCAACATCATCAGACAAGGGGTACGTTGTACATTGACACCCACCTTCAACTAAAGTAGCGGGTGTTGAGCTGTTGACGCAGGTCAACACCTTCCTCCTCTCCACTGTCCTCATCACTGGATATGGGTTGGTTTGCAGGTTGGGGCCTTTGCTGCTCATCATCATCCAGGATCAGGAGAATCTCCTTACGAATTACTAGGTTGTGGAGAATGCAGCATTCAACTACAATCTGACACACCTTCCTGGGCGAGTACATCACTGCACTTCCGGTCTTGTCCAGACAGCGGAAACGTGACTTCAGCGGACCAAAAGTATGCTCCACCACACGACGTGTCCTCCCATGGGCATCATTGTAGCGGACGTCAGCTGGTGTCCTTGGATTCCACAGTGCGCTCAACAACCAAGGGCAGTTGGGATATGCAGAGTCACCTAGGTGTGACAAACACAAATAAACATTGCAATGTCGCTGAGGCAGAGGAGAGCAGGTCACACACACACAGCACGCCATATGACTAGGCATACTCACCCACAATTCATGCACGCTCGGGAAGCAGATTAGCCATCAGCTGGGGTACACTGCTGTCACGCAGGATGTATAGGTCATGGGGTGAGCCTGGGAATTTGGCACATGTGTAAGATTATCATATCTGCCTGGCACAGCACTTGCACATTTATGGAGTGATAATGTTTACGATTCCTGTAGATGTGCTAATGTGCCTGTGGTGGCACAATACCAACATGGGTGCAATTAATGGCACCAACAACATGGGGGATGTGTCCAAGGGGATAGAAATCTCCCTCTACAACTGCCAAGTCAGGCCCCCTGGGGAAATGGATATATCTGTCCTTGTAGATCATCAGAGTAGACAGAACATCACGCAGCACCAAGCTGGACATAGGTTGTGACATCCCACCTGCACTGGACACTGTGAGCTGCAATAATCCAGTGGCAAAAAAATGTAGGGCCGCCATCACCTCATATGTCAGGGTAAAAGCTGTTGGATATGTTCTGCGAGGCGGCAGGTGGGGCTCCAACGTCTCAGAAAGGATTTGTAGGGTGTCTCTATCCAGACGGCATTTCCGGATGATCGCCTCATCCTCCATATCGGCTAGCACTGTCAAGTGACAAAGCAGATTTGCCCTCCTCCTAGTTGAGATGAAAGTGGACACATGTCAATGCAAGACATCATGAGATGGGCACAACATCTTGCGCTCTGGATGACACAACGCCAGCAATGACTGTCATCAAACTTGAGTCACAGTCCAGCTTACATGCAGGGACACATTCAGCTACACTAATCGCACACTTGTCAACTTACACACAGCAAGTACCTCAAACACACCTCGGTCAATGTCAATGCACATAGGGAGATGGTCACATTTACCATGGGCACGCCTGGGAGCATATGTGTAACAAAGTAACCTCACCGTTGCAGACCTAGCTGCTGTACCTGACACACCGTCATGTGTCATCTGAACCTGGCACACATCAACAACCCAATGACCACAGTCTGAGTATAAATGATGAGTGTGTGCATGATTAAGCATAAGAGGACGTGCAAGACCCAACTACATTCATTTAGACGAACAGTGCTGTCATTGTCATTGCACCTCAACACATTGACATGTGTACAAATTGTAGAGTCTGTGTACAGGCCATTCAATATCACAAGTGACATGTGAGGGAGTACATGCCAATCTTTAAAATCACATACACAAACATTGCATGTGTAGTCACCATTGGAGTAAATGGAACATTGGCATTGTGTGCACAATGATGTACCATTAACCATGTAGCCACTGTGCACTGTTGCTGTTTGCTAGATGCCCATTGACACAGCATGATGTGGTCATTGGTGTTGTAATAGTAATCAGCCAACACAATCCTGCACACCCATGTCACTCGATGGCAACCAAATCGCTGTAGCTATCGCCTGGTAGTGATAGCCATAGAGACATGCCCAAATGGCGGTTGGCATGCTCCGCCACCCAAATCGCGGTAGCTACCGCCTGGCCCCAGCGGTATGTCAACAACAATCCCCATTACACAACTGAGGAAGTGATAGCCATAGAGACATGCCCAAATGATGATTGGCATGCTCCACCACCCAAATCGCAGTAGCTACCGCCTGGCTCCAGTGGTGTGTCTCCACCAATCCCCAAGACATCATCCCCTTTGGTATCGCTTTGTTTGCTCTAAGTTGGCAGGGTATGTCCAGACGTGGGTCCCTTGCTCACTTTGCCACTGGATTCAAGATACCCTGGCCGATTAGGGTTAGGAACCCGAAACCGGTCCCAGGATGCTTATTTCCGGTCCAGGGAAGACTTGGCTTGGCATTTCTGGCTGGACTGATCCAATGAGGCACAGGGTTAGAATGATTTGCATATGGCCATGTCTGAACTGGGATTGTGGAGTGAGCTAAAGAATGGTAATGGATTAAACCCAGATCAGTTGACTGAGGGTGAGTGTTTGATTTGCTCAAACGCTCTTTCCATCATCCCCTTTGGTATCGCTCATGTGAATGTATGGCACACAAATCGTGGTAGCTACTGCCTGACCCAATCTCCAAGACACAAGTGCGGTAGTAATACATATCTATGTATTGGCAAATGGCGGTTGGCATGCTCCGCCACCCAAATCGGAGTGCCTCATGTAAACGTATGGCAACCAAATCACGGTAGCTACCGCCTGGCCCCAGCGGTGTGTCTCCACCAATCCCCAAGACAGAAGTGTGGTTGTGAAAGCCATAGAGACATGCCCAAATGGCGGTTGGCATGCTCCGCCACCCAAATCGCGGTGCCTCATGTGAATCTATGGCACCCAAAGCGCTGTAGCTACCACGTTGCCCCAGCGGTGTGTTTCCAATAATCCCCAAGACACAAGTGCGGTAGTGATACATATCTATGTATTGGCAAATGGCGGTTGACATGCTCCGCCACACAAATCGCAGTGCCTCATGTGAATGTATGGCGCCCAAATCGCGGTAGCTACCACCTGGCCCCAGCGGTGTGTCACTGCCATGGAGCATGCCCTTACAGCCAATGGAAATCTTAACCGCGGTAGCATGATGCAATTTTAAAAATCACGGTAGGCGCGCTCTACCACCGTGAAGCCGGTCATTGGATGCAATTGAAAAATGCACCACTACAGTAGCGCACGCCTGTCCCCTGCGGTATGTCACCTCCATGGAGAATGCCCATACAGCCAATGGGAAGCTTAATCAAGGTAGCATGATGCAATTTTGAAAATCACGGTAGGCGTGCTCCGCCACTGCAGACCTGGTCATTGGATGCATTTGAATAAGGCAGACCTGGAACACCAATCGCTGCTGCTTGTCACCTTTGAAACGAGCGCAGGGGGATATATATGTGTGGGAGGGAGCCTCACATTCCCACTGCTCCCAGAGCCTGCTGCCAGACACCCCTCACCTGCTGCTGCCTCCAAGGACTGCTGCCAGAGACCCCTTATCTGCTGCTGCCCCCAGGAACTGGTGCCAGAGACCCCTCACCTGCATCTGCCTCCAGGGACTGCCGCCTGAGACCCCTCACCTGCTGCTGCCTCCAGGGACAGCTGCCTGAGACCCCTCACCAACCACTTCCGCCGCTGCTGCCTCATGTCCACAGTGATGGCAAGGACTGAGAAGATCTGTGCCAGTCCCTTCACAAGCGAGGAGCTGGAGGTCATGGTGGACGAGGTGCTCACACAGTATCCAAGGCTTTATGGTGCCCCAAATGTCGTGCTAAGTCTTCAACTTGGGAGGAGTGCAGGGGGGGCACACATGTAGTTTGACTGATGCAGTATGTGCCTGAGTGTGGGGTTGTGTTATTCACTGCCTAACATGCTGACTGCAGGGGGAAGACAGGTTTCCCTGCCTGTACATGTATTTTTGAGTGACCTGTGTTGTGTTGTCAGCCATACAGTGATGCGGCGAGTTGTTCACGCAGGAGTCAGGACAGTGATTGCTTGGCTGAATGGCTGTGTGTGCCCCTGTTGTCCATCTCAGGGTGAGCCCAGCTGGCCTGCACAGTCCCCGGCCAAAAAGACAAGGACACATCAATTCACTTACAGAGTATTACATCTGTCTTTTCTCATTGTACTCCAGCTATGAGCCATCTCAGCCCTGTATATTGCACACAACCAGTTCTCACACCTGCATGCATTTACAGCAGCCTTTTCCAGGCATATGTACTGTGTGAGATGTATTCTTGTCTCTGTTAGACATATCTGTGGCTTTGGGATGAGTTTGTATCATGCTACTGTACTGCGATATGTAGGTACATAACACTGTGTCACTGATCATTTCCCCCTCTTCTCTCCCGTACCTGCAGGTCAAGGTACACCAGCGTAAGGCTGTGTGGACGGCCATTGTGGCCAAGGTCTGGGCTTTGAGTGTCTCAAACTGATGGTGCACCCACTGCCACAAGAGGTGGGACAACATCAGCTGGCTGTTAAAGAACGTGGCGGAGATGACTTAGGGGCTGCTTCCTTGCACTGGGCGGTTGGCACAGCACAGAATGACAGCACTCATGGGCCACATCTTGACCGTGACACAGCCTGAGCTGGATGCACATTTGAAGGATCATCAGCAGCAAGCCAGGGGTGAGTATACTGGGAAGGGTGACTTTGGCTGGGAGTGGCTGCATGTGTACAGAGCCTGTGCCAGCGCTGGCCTATGTGATGTTCCTGGTGTGATGCAGTGGCTTGTAAGTGGCTGCTGGGCTGGGTGCAGGTGTTATGCATTTTCCCTACCTGTACTTACTAAGGTAATTTGAGAACTGTGCATTCCCATTCCATTCTGAGTGGTTGTCTTCAGGTATCGTCTGCATTGGGGTACTCTGGGGAATCCCATGGGAGGGAACGGCAGTGTGCTCAATCTGAGTGTGGCCTTCATCAATGCGTAGATTGCCTGGACTCTGATTTGGGGGGGGGGGCTTAGACATCTGACACCAATGTGCACCAGGCGTTGGGCCCCAAAGTACAACATGGTAGGTGGAATGGGCTCATGGCCATTGTGGCATGTTA
Source organism: Lissotriton helveticus (assembly GCF_964261635.1). Lineage (NCBI taxonomy): Eukaryota > Metazoa > Chordata > Amphibia > Caudata > Salamandridae > Lissotriton > Lissotriton helveticus. The sequence continues at coordinate 35,093,855 of NC_136064.1, read as the reverse complement.
TGCTGTAGTCTGGGTCTGGGTTGTCCACTCCTGCTCCATCCAGAGCAGTCAATGGCAACAAGTAGTGTGTCCCAATCATGGCCCTGGGTGTGCTCAGATTTATTTGTGTGTCTGGTTGAACAGACCCACCAGCAGGGTGTAGTGCTGTTGGTCACCACATGGCTCACTTATGCCTGAAGTTACAGTTTCCACGCACTGTTTGAGTCGATATAGTGAGTTAGCACAATGTGATTGCACAGGGGGTGTGCAACATGTAGATTTTGTCATTTATTGTGATTACTTGCTTGCATATGTTGGTTAAGTTGCTGCCACTGAACTGACCCTACATCTCTCTCTCATGCAGCATTTTGTGCTCTTCACAGAGGGACAGGAGACGGACACCAGTGGGGGTGAAACAAGCATAACAGCTGCACAGGAGCCCGGTAACACAGATGTCGCCAGCGCCTTGGAGGGAGACAGGAGTCTGCTGGAGGAATCCCAGCCTGAGAAGCAAAGTTCCATGTCATCTGATGCCAGCGGTGATGCATCCATGTTGGCGGGCACAGGGAACGGGGACTCTGCGTCATCTTCCACCACTCAACGGCCAGTGCCCACCCTCCCAGCCACTTCCTCTGCTGCTGTCCGTGTTTGCCCCAGTAAGAGGGGAAGAGTGTCATTCAACCCGGGCACGACTGCCCCTGCCCCCTGTGCTTCCATCAGTGCTGAGTCTGTGGACCTTTTGCGCCAGCTGTGTGTAGGCCAGACAGCACTCCTCAATGCCTTCATTGACCACAACAAAAATTGGCACAGTTGGTTGCTTGCGTGGAGTGAATACATTCAGATGTGGATGGGCTGCACCGGACTGTCCAGTCTTTGTCCCCCTCAGTGACGGCAGCCTTTCAACAGGCACATACTCACAGTCCAGCTCCGGTCCCTTTTTCCACCCCTCCCTGGCAGTGGCCACGTTTGCTGATAGTGACCACGCTCCAAATTCATCAACGTCTTGATACAGCACACAGAGCGCACAGCAGCAACAACCTAAGAGGTCTCGGCCGCAGACACCATCCCCACAGAAGACCAAAGCCATCCCAGAGAGCAAAGACAAAAGCCTGTCAGGAGACACCAAGGGTCAAAAAGCAAATAAGCAGACCTCAGGATCACATGCCTCAGAGGCATCCCCAGCCAAGGACTCTCCTGTCCCTAAAGCATCTTGCAAAGAGAAGCATACAGTTTTGGTGCCCACCAAGAAGGTGGTGCATGCCAAGGGTACACAAGAAGAGCTCTAAGGCAGATTCACCCACCACCTCTACTCCCATTCCAAGTCCAGTGAAGCAAGGGAAGGAGGGCACTATAGGGGTAACACCTAGTAAACAGAGGATGGAGGGGCAAAGGCGAAGCCAGGCAAAGCGTTCCGCTGGATCCAGCTCGTCCCCAGAGAGAGTGCCAGCGTCTGCACCTGATGCAGCTTTGGTGGAGAGTGTGACTGTTGTGTCCGCCCCACGTCCCATTCCTACCAAGACAGTAAAGCCATTTATACTCCCCAAGAAGTGGAAAGGCACCCCTCTACAATCTCCCAGCCACACTGTGTCTCACGTCAGCATGACTCTGCCTCCACGTGCCACTACACCACCTGATCCAAGCAGCCCTTTGGCTTGCCATGCCATTGATAGATCTACCTCAGCTGGGCCGCTCTCTCCCCGGTCAAGTGCTCTGACTGTCCCCACACACAGCCAGCTCCCAGTCGGCCTGACAGCCAAGTCTGAGTGGTAGTCACCCTCACACACCTGTCTCTCACACAGGTGGGCCTTTACTGCACATTGTTACCCCCTCACTGTGTTGCTGACCATGGGAATGTACAGTCACACACATTCCCTGTGCAGCTCCACATGTACTCACTCTGCACTATGTCCTGCCCACTGGCCTTGTCATTCACTGCTATTTTGTCCTTGCCTTTTCAGCTTCTCATGGACATACTCTTCACTTTGCCCTGCCCACTGGCCTTGTGATTTACTGCTGTTTTGCTGTTGCCTGTGCAGCTTCTCATGGACATTCTCTGCACTTTGCCCTGCCCACTGGCTTTGTCATTCACTACTGTTTTGCCCTTGCCTGTGCAGCTTCTCATGTGCATACTCTGCACCCTGGACTGGACACTGGCCTTGCTGTTTTGCCCTTATCTGTGCAGCTTCTCATGGACATACTCTGCATTTTGTGCGTTGCTCTTCTCTACTCTTGGTGCCTATCTTTGCAATATGTGAATAAAGACAGTTGCTCCTGTTGTCTGTTTTGTCAGTGTTCTTACTGAATAAAGTTCTTCTGTTGTGTTTATATGGTTTACTGTGCCACATGCTCTGTGTGCAACTTCAACATGGCCAATGTAGTGGCTCACTTATTCTATTTGTTACAGGGGTGACGGGGACTTCAGTTCTTCCTGAACCTGATTCGTGTGGGGGCAATGATGTCAATTTTAAATGGTATGCAGTTTTCATTTTCTTAGTTTGTTCATGTTGGCTAAATTTTACACAAGTCAGGTTGGGGGCACTGCCAGCATAGAATGGGATTCTGTCCACAGGATTACAGGCAGGCTGGCCAGGGTCATCGTGTATGTGTATTCTTCCTTCATGTGTGCACAGTAGTGTATGTGTGTGGTTATCTTGTGATGGCCAGTCATCCTAGTCACATGGCTTACTTTCAATGTGTGCTCTTGGGTGGTCAAGAAGTGTGCAGTGTGAAGGGGGTGACTTTGTCGGGAGTGTTGATATGTGTGTGCCCCTACATTGTCAACTACACATATGTGTCACCCAGGAGTTGAGTGCCTGTTGTTTGGATTCTTCAGCCCTGTGGATATGATTGTGTGAGTTGTATGTTGCGCACTGTGCAGTGTGTTGGTGTGTCCTTGTAGTTCTGGCTGACTCCTACTTGTTGTTTATGTCACTTGTGAGTATGCAGAATGTGTGACTGGCAAGTCAGTGTTGTGTTTAGTTGATTATCCATGAGTCTTGATACTGTTTGTGGAGACTGTGCAGACCTCCTGATCCACACTGCCATTGTGGCTGTTTTTTCTCATTGCTTGCTGTCACATGGGACCGTTGCCTGTGCAGCTTCTCATGGATATTCTCTGCACTTTGCCCTGCCCACTGGCTTTGTCATTCACTACTGTTTTGCCCTTGCCTGTGCAGCTTCTCATGTGCATACTCTGCACCCTGGACTGGACACTGGCCTTGCTGTTTTGCCCTTATCTGTGCAGCTTCTCATGGACATACTCTGCATTTTGTGCATTGCTCTTCTCTACTCTTGGTGCCTATCTTTGCAATATGTGATTAAAGACAGTTGCTCCTGTTGTCTGTTTTGTCAGTGTTCTTACTGAATAAAGTTCTTCTGTTGTGTTTATATGGTTTACTGTGCCACATGCTCTGTGTGCAACTTCAACATGGCCAATGTAGTGGCTCCCTTATTCTATTTGTTACAGGGGTGACGGGGACTTCAGTTCTTCCTGAACCTGATTCTTGTGGGGGCAATGATGTCAATTTTAAATGGTATGCAGTTTTCATTTCCTTAGTTTGTTCATGTTGGCTAAATTTTACACATGTCAGGTTGGGGGCACTGCCAGCATAGAGTGGGATTCTGTCCACAGGATTACAGGCAGGCTGGCCAGGGTTATGTTATGTTATGTTATATGTTGTTTTATATAGCACGCGGCTACTCGAAAAGAGTGTCCCGGCGCTTTTATTGAGAACCTGTAGCAATGAACACAACACAGTAATAAAAACAGAACAGGAAAAAAAACTCAGGGTAGATCGCCTAAAGGGCAAAAAGCCAGGTTTTAAGGCCCTTCCTAAAGGTAAGCAGATTAGAGGCCCCACGAAGCACCAAGGGCAAAGTGTTCCACAGCTGTGGTGCCAGCAGGCTAAAGGAACGGCCTCCAATGCGACCCTTTTTTACCCGCGGAACCACCGCAAGAAGCAGAGATTCAGATCTTAAAGATCGGGCCGGACGATAAAAGGTAAGTCTCCTTTGGAGATATTTTGCTCCCACAGCGTGGAGAGCCTTGTAGGCCAAGGTCAAGGCCTTAAAAGCTATCCGCTTCCAGATAGGCAGCCAATGGAGCGACTGCAAAAGGCCAGCAGCAGTGGCTCGCCTATTTAGGCCATAAATAGCCCTCGCGGCCGAGTTCTGAACAACTTGCATCCGCTGCAGTAGATAATCCGGCAGGCCCAAATAGAGGGCGTTGGAATAATCCAATCTTGAGCCAATCATGGCCTGCACTGTCACCTTCCTGTGCTCCTCCGAAAGTGGAGTCAAGCTAGCCGGGCTGAAGAGAGGTGTTACCTCGAAACCGGTCCGGTCCTCGGATGCTTGATTCCGGTCTGGGAAAGATATGGCTGTTGTAGTTCGGACTGGACTGTTCCCATGGGGCAACAGGGTCAGAGCTGATTTGCATAAAGCCATTATCTGACCCAGGGTGGTGTGGAGTGCAAAAAAACGATGGATTTGGGCCCAGACCTTTTGACTGGGGGAGTGTGTGACATTGATCCACATTCAGTCCATCACTTGTTGTTTTTTGCAATTGCCGCCCTAAGTGCGCTGGGGATGCCCAGACGTGGGTCCCAGGCACTCCACACCACTTGGAGTCAAGCTAGCCGGGCTGAAGAGAGGTGTTACCTCGAAACCGGTCCGGTCCTCGGATGCTTGATTCCGGTCTGGGAAAGATATGGCTGTTGTAGTTCGGACTGGACTGTTCCCATGGGGCAACAGGGTCAGAGCTGATTTGCATAAAGCCATTATCTGACCCAGGGTGGTGTGGAGTGCAAAAAAAACGATGGATTTGGGCCCAGATCTTTTGACTGGGGGAGTGTGTGACATTGATCCACATTCAGTCCATCACTTGTTGTTTTTTGCAATTGCCGCCCTAAGTGCGCTGGGGATGCCCAGACGTGGGTCCCAGGCACTCCACACCACTTGGAGTCAAGCTAGCCGGGCTGAAGAGAGGTGTTACCTCGAAACCGGTCCGGTCCTCGGATGCTTGATTCCGGTCTGGGAAAGATATGGCTGTTGTAGTTCGGACTGGACTGTTCCCATGGGGCAACAGGGTCAGAGCTGATTTGCATAAAGCCATTATCTGACCCAGGGTGGTGTGGAGTGCAAAAAAACGATGGATTTGGGCCCAGATCTTTTGACTGGGGGAGTGTGTGACATTGATCCACATTCAGTCCATCACTTGTTGTTTTTTGCAACCTCCGAAAGTAGAGGCAGAAACTTCCGGAGCATCTTGAGGAGGCCAAAGCAAGTTCCCGTTAAGCCAAGGATCTGAGATCTTAACGTCAGGCCCTTATACATCTTGACCCCCAAGTTCTTAGCCAACTGGGACGCACAGGTCAGGGGGAACATGTTAACAGGCCACCATGCCTGCCAATCCGGCTCCGATGGACAACCGAAGAAGAGTACCTCAGATTTATCTGAGTTGCACTTGAGGCTGTTCAGCTGGAACCATTTAAAAACAGCCTCAAGGCACTCCCGGATACTCTCTCCATCAAAATCCCCTCCCTTCTTAGACGAAAAGAGGAGCTGAGTGTCATCGGCATAGGATACGATCTGGGCCCCAAAGGACTCCGCCAATGCCGTCAAAGGGGTCATAAAGATGTTAAAAAGAGTGGGGCTCAACACAGAGCCCTGCGGAACCCCGACTCCCAGAGGCGGCATCGCGGCCGAGCTAAATGAGGCCCAGACCATTTGTCGGCGGCCAGCCAAAAAAGATCTAAACCAGCTGAGCACCGTCCCCCCCAGACCGATCTCATGGAGTTTGGCGAGAAGACCCTCATGGGGGACGGTGTCAAAGGCCGCCGACAGGTCCAACATGACAAGTATGGCTTTGCCCCCCGAATCGAGTACCTCTTTTACGGCTTCAAACACCTCCAAGAGCGCCGTCTCGGTGCTCAAGTTGGGGCGGAAGCCAGATTGAGTAGCGTGCAGTAAATTATGGGATTCCAAAAAATTAGAAAGCACCATATGCACATGCTTCTCCAGGATCTTCGTAAACGCGGGGAGGAGGGAGATAGGCCTGTAGTTGGCCAGGACTTCTGGATCAAGACCAGGCTTCTTAAGCAACGGAATAACAATTGCCTGCTTCCAGGTCTGCGGGACCACTCCTTGGCTCAAAGAGAGGTTCAAGAGTGGGTTCACAAGCGGATTTATAACTTCCGCCATTTTTGCCAGGAATTTGGCCGGGCAAGGGTCAAGAGGTGACCCAGATTTAAGATTGGCGATAAGTGCCAATGAAGCGGGGACTGAGATAGATGGAAACACAGCCATAACTGGGCCCAAAGGGGCCGGTGGGGCTGATCCGTCTTCAGGATTAGCTGAAGCTACAGTCACCAATGGCGGAAAGGATTCTTGGATTTTGCCCCCAGAATGGAATGTTGTGTGTGGTGTCATTCCATCCCCTATCTGTGCTTCAGATGCCTACTCATTGTGAGTCTGCACTCCCTCTATTTGTGTATGGTACACACCTGCCATATCCCCTACCGACATGCAGACCACTTTACTTTGATGTCAGCAGCCCCCTTGGTTTACATGTGTGTGTGCCTCCCAATTACCTAATTTGTGAGATTGTGCTTTGTGTTGCAGTTCTTTGACCAGGAACAATGTGTAACTCAGGACATTTCGCCGTTAGGTTATAAGTGATGTTCTTGTGCTGTTTGGCAGTAATGGTGCTCTTATGCACTTCCACTGTGTGTGCTGCCCAGTCCTCTGGTCAAGTTGTTTCCAGACATGTGCATCTGTGGGTGTTGTGTTGGGTGTATGTGTGTTTGCTTTAGTACTGCTTCACTTCCGGAGTTTGATGTTGTCTTTCTGCTGTGCTGATTAGTGTTGTGTGAGCTTATGTTATGTCACTCATATCTGCGTGGGGCAGGTATGATTGGTGTGCACACAATGCTTGTTGTGCATGCAGTGCTGTGAGTGTATGTTGCCTTGTCATTGTCTGGTGTGCATCCGCTGATGTCCTGCTGTGTTTGCTATGTGATTGTTTTGACAGTGCATATGTTGTTTGTTTGATGTGGTTGTGTCTTTCTGTGATGGTGCACTTCTCGTCTGTGTTGTGGTATGTTGTCTGTGCATTGTTCCTGACTGATGGGGTTGTGCACTCCTGTTGTTGTGTGTGCTCCCTTAGCCTTTCCACAGTTTAGCTGCACAGGGCATGTCTGTTCTTGTTGTGGTTCTGTGTGTGTTTCTGTTGGGTTATGTGTGTGTCTGTTGTTTTTGTGTCAACATTTGTTCTGGCATTCCTGCGTGTGTGTGATGTTTGTGGCTACCCCCGGGGTGTGTGGTTGTTTGTCTGTGTATTGACTGAAAAATATTGCCACCCTCCAGTGTGTTTGACACTGGTGTTGTGTCCTGCTGGTGTGAGGGGGTATGTGTGTAGATTCCTACTAGTGTGTCAATGGGCCCTGTGTGTTGTGCTGGTGGAGTACTCCTGTGAAGTAGTTGTATACATATGTGTGGCTCTTCACAGTTTGACTTCAGGGCCTTACTTTCATGATTGTGCATATACATGGGTTGCCTTGATGTCTCCCTGGGTTGTTACACTGAGCTGTCTGTGGTTTGATTTGTGGTTTGATTTCACTCACTGTAGCAGCCATGTGTGCTTTGTTGGGGTTAGGCTGTTGTCATGTGTTTCTTGTCTTCCATGTGATGTACACATGCTTGGTGGTTGTCTCCACGGCCTTCCATTTGGGTGTACCTCACTTTGGCTTACCTGTTTGTTGTGCTCCATTGCTCGTGGCAAGTGGTCTGTGTATGTGTGTCAGTGTGGGGTATGTCTGTGTGACTTGGCAGGCTGTGGTTATTTTAGTGCTTGTACTCATTTTTTGCCATGAGTGTGGTGTTTTTGTGGTATGTGTGTTGCCCTTTACCTGTGCTTCTGTGCTGTGTGTCCCTCTGCTGCCACTCCTGTTGTGGCTGTCTCCCTTGTTGTTTGGTGCAGGGTGTGGATTGACCTGGCTTGTTGTTGTACAAGGGGCTGAACAGGAGGGGCACATGTCATGTCCCTTCAGGGGTGGCTAGTGTGTGGAGGTGTGGCCCTGTGGTCTTTGTGCCCTGCCCATGCCTTTGGCTGGCACTGCCTTCTGCATTGTGCGTATGTGTTCCCTTGTCTTGACCACTGCGGTGATGTGACCGGGACATTGCTGCATGATTGTGGAAATGTGTGTCCTGGATGCATAGGGGTGACTTTATGGCAGGTGGGTCATGTGTGGGTACACTTGTGGATGTGTTCCTGTCCCCTCCAAGGTGACTAATGTGGATTTGGACCCTGTATCAGCCCATGAGTTGTGTGTTGTGGTTGTGTTATTGCGTACCTGCTGCAGCGTCCGCGGCGGTCCATGAGTTGCTGGTGATGTATCAGGTACAGCATCGGAAAAACGTGTAGGGCTGGGTCCATTGCGGTCGTGTCTGGGTGGTGTGGACTGGGACTCCGGTTTTGCTCTTGCCTGTCGATCTTCCGCCGTCTCTGATTGGACGGTTCCTCCGCTGCGGTGCAACTAGTTGTTTGAGGCATCCTAATTTGTGGAGCGAGGCGGACGTCATTCCGCACGGCGGTGAGTGTCCATTGGCTCACACCGCCGCGGGCGCACTTTAATTGCAGTTCGCGTCGCACCGTGGCGGACGGGAAATGGGCTATGTTTGGCAATACTGATATGGAGGACGTGATGTCCGCTGCTCGCAGGCAGTAAAATGCATTTTTACGCACTGCCTGTGCCGCTGTGGTGCCACTGCCTGCCATCCTAATAGACCCCATAGTGTGATACGTGACATTGTTTGCTAGTTTTGATTAGTGCAGACAAAGGCAATATTAGTGTGGTTATTTTGTTAACTGAGGTAACCACTTTAAAGTCAATCCACACCACCATACCATAATTCCCCATCAGAATAACACACAATATAAAGAATAATAGAGCTCTTTCCTATATGTCCAAATATTCCTAAGGAGAAGCCTGTGGCACTCAGGGAACTAAATAGGTAAATGGAATAGTGATCTTTTATAAAATGTAGGCTGGTCTGCGCCTATGGCAGGCAATGTGGTCCAGGCAAGAATGGAGTAATTATCATCAAACGAATGACGCTAATATGGATGAATGGGTGGTGGATTGACCAAGGCAAAATGAAAAAAATTAAAATTGGAGGAAAAACATTATTAAAAACATTTTGAAGAAAATGAAAATAAAAATTAAGAAAATTTAAAAAACAATACATTAAAAAAATATATTACATCATTAAAATGCATTTTTTTAAATAAAAGATACTATCCTAAAGCATATTATTAAACTGATATCTCATTCATCCCTGCAAGCCTAGGGCAATAGCACCTGACAGGACGCACCAAATAGCTGCCTACCAGTGCCACATGGTCAACAACAACACCGATCAAGAAGGCTTGGGGAACAAAAAAGACATGCAGGGCTGGGGCAAAAGCACACTAGCAGGCTACACAAAATGGCCACCAGCCACATGGTCACAACAACAAGCAAAAGGCATGGCCACACCTAGAAGACATGCAGGCCTAGGGCAAGTGTACACTGGCTGCATCAACAATATGGCGTCCAGCCACATGGTCAAAACAACAAGCAGGATGCATGAGGAACATATAAAGAACACATGCAGGCATAGGAAAAATAACACTGGCTGGCTACACAAAATGGCCACGAGCCACATGGTCACAATAACAACAACAACCACCAAGCAGGCATGGCCACAACAAAGAACACATGCCAGCTTATGGCAAAAGAACACTGGCTGCCTACACAAAATGGCCCCCAGCCACATGTTTAGACAACAACAAACAGAAGGCATGGAAAACAAAGAACACATACAGGTCTATGGACACAGACTTTACAAAAATTGGCCCCTGGCAACATGGCATGGAAAACAAAGACAAATGGTGGCCTATGGCAAATGAACTCACACACTGACCAGACAAAGCAGGCAAGGTGGTAACATACAGAAAAAAGTATGAATTCAGCAAAGCCAAAAGCGAAAATTAACTGGGCTAAAACATTTTGCAATATACATCCTCCAAAGGCATCAAATAAAATTGCCCCACCTATTCACTCTTTGCAGAACTAAACAAGAACTTCCCCCAAACACATTTTGTAATTTGATCCAACGCCATCCATGGCCTAAATGATGTTTCAATTCAACAGACATCACAGAAACAGTTATTTCATGCGCCCATGACTAGTACTGGGCCTACTGGATGTAAGGCCCATTGGCAGACTGTGCCACATAGTGAATTAAATGAAAATTGCAAATATATAAAAAAAATCATGGATAACGTGTTAAACTGTGCAACATATTTCCTTTACGAAATAAGAAAAATTACAAGCACAAAAATAAATAGGGCTCTACTGAGCCTGCAGGCCACCTTTCAAAATAAATTTAAAAAATTGCTTTAAAGTACAAGGAAATCCTGGTGCATACCCCCAATCAAACAAACAACACCCTTATACGCCAGCTTTTGAACTTGTGAAATCTCAGAATACTTAAATCCAATGGTATGTATTCAGCAGACGAGGAGAGTGATCCTTCCAGCTCCAAATTCAAATGAAAAGTGACTAGAGGATGGGCAGGAGCCTGCTGGGCAGGAATAGAAGGTTGGAGTCTATGGGGCCCCTAGGTTCCTGTTGTTAAAAAAATAAACTTCTTGAGCAAAAAACCAACTCCATCGGCCCATTGGAGAAGAAAATCCACACAAAAGCCTCTCTGCTCCTTCTCAAGCACAAAAGTTTGCAAAGTCAAGTCAAGTCAAGTCAGAATTTATATAGCGCACTACATACCCATAGGGTCTCAAGGCGCTTGGGGAAGGGGGGGGGGGAGGTTTACTTATCGAATATCCAGGTTTCAAGTTGTTTTCTGAAGGCTAGGTGGTTTTGAGTAAGGCGGAGGTGGATGGGAAGGGAATTCCAGGTTTTGGCCGCTAAGTAGGAGAAGGATCTTCCTCCCATGGTGGTTTTGTGGATGCGCGGAACAGCGGCGAGGGCTTGGTTGGACGAACGCAGCTGGCGGGTCGGGGTGTAAAAGGAAAGGCGCGTGTTGAGACAATCAGGTCCAAGATTGTATAGGGCTTTGTGTGCGTGGGTGAGGAGACGGAACGTTATTCTCTTGTTGACGGGGAGCCAGTGAAGGTCTTTCAGGTGAACGGAAATGTGGTCTGTGCGGGGGATGTCTAGTATGAGTCTGGCTGAAGCATTTTGGATGCGTTGGAGTTTTTTCTGCAGTTTTGCGGTGAAACCGGCGTAAAGGGTGTTTCCGTAGTCCAGACGGCTTGTGACCAGTGCGTGGGTGACCGTTTTTCTTGTTTCGGTGGGGATCCAGCGAAATGTTTTTTTGAGCATGCGTAGGATGTTGAAGCATGAAGATGAGACGGCGTTGACTTGCCTGGTCATTGAGAGTGAGGAGTTCAGGATGATGCCCAGGTTCCGTGCGTGGTCCGTCGGTATGGGGGCTTTTCCTAGGGCCGTTGGCCACCAAGAGTCGTCCCAGGCGGAAGGGGATGAACCTAAGATGAGGAATTCCGTTTTGTCCGAGTTCAGTTTCAGACGGCTGTGCTTCATCCATTCGGCTACTTCTTTCATCCCTTCATGTAGGTTGTTTTTGGCGGTGGTTGGGTCTTTGGTGAGTGAGAGGATCAGCTGCGTGTCATCAGCGTAGGAGATGATGTTGAGGTTGTGTTGACGTGCGATGGTTGCGAGGGGGCTCATGTAGACGTTGAAAAGGGTGGGGCTGAGTGATGATCCTTGCAGGACGCCGCAGATGACTTCGGTGGCCTCTGACTTAAAAGGGGGGAGGCGGACTCTCTGAGTTCTTCCAGCGAGGAACAAAATGATCCAGTCCAATGCTTTTCCTTGAATTCCGATGTTTCTGATGCGTTGTATCAGGGTGCTATGGCAGACTGTGTTGAAGGCTGCGGAGAGGTCAAGGAGGATGAGGGCGACTGTGTCTCCGTTGTCCAGTGGTGTTGGAATGTCGTCTGTTGCTGCGATGAGGGCGGTCTCGGTGCTGTGTTTGGCTCGGAAGCCAGACTTGATGGAGTCGAGTGATTTGTTGGTTTTGAGGAAGGCGGCAAGCTGATTGTTGATGGCTTTCTCAATGAATTTGGCAGGGAATGGGAGGAGCGAGATGGGGCGGTAGTTCTTGAGTTCGGTGGGGTCGGCTGTGGGTTTCTTCAGAAGGGCGCTGAGTTCGGCGTGTTTCCAGCTTTCTGGGAATGTGGCGGAGTTAAGGGAGCAGTTGATGACATCTCGGAGATGGGGTGCGATAATGGAGTCTGCTTTGTTGAAGATGTGATGGGGGCATGGGTCTGTAGGGGATCCTGAGTGGATGGAGTTCATCAGGCGAATTGTGTCTTCTGTGGTGATTGGGTTCCAGTCGAAAAGGTTATTCGGAGGAGGTACAGGTTCGGAGGTGATTGGGGTGAACTGGTTTACGGGTTGGTTGTCAAAGCTGTTATGAATGTCGGCGATTTTGTCATGGAAGAATGAGGCGAGGGAGTCGCAGAGGACTTGAGAGGGGGTGATGTCGTTAGAGCTGGCGGTGGGGTTGGTGAATTCTTTGATGATGTTGAAAAGTTCCTTGCTGTTGTGGGCGTTATTGTCTAGTCGGTCTTTGAGTGCTGATTTCTTGGCTGTCCGGATTAGTTGGTGGTGTTTGCGGGTGGCGTTTTTGAAGGTGGCTTGGGTGATAGTGTTTGGGTCTGTTTTCCAAGTTTTCTCAAGGGAACGACAGAGCTCCTTGGATTTCTTAAGGTCATCGTTGAACCAGGGGGCGTTCTTGCTTCCTTGCTTGATTTGATGTTTTTTTAAGGGTGCTAGTTTGTCGGCGGTTTGGGTTAACCATTGTGTGAGGTTGATGGCGGCTTGGTTAGGGTTAGTTGAATAGGCAGGGGGTTTTTGAAGAAGCGATGTTGAGATCTGGTCGATGGTGATTTTGTTCCAATTTCTTCGCAGAGTTGGTTGAGGGTGGTTGTGGATCGAGGTCTTATTGTAAATAAAGTGGATGCAACTGTGGTCCGTCCAGTGGAGGGGTGTGGTGTGAGTGAAGGAGATATGCTTGCTGGAAGTGAAGATAGGGTCGAGTGTGTATCCAGCATAGTGTGTTTGGGTGTTAACAAGTTGTTTGAGTCCGAGATTGGCGAGTTTGTCCAGAAGGGTGGTAGTGTTACTGTCGTTGCTCTTTTCCAGATGGAAATTGAGGTCTCCCAGTAAAATGTATTCTTCTGAGGGGAGGGCATGTGGGGTGATGAAATCAGTGATGTCTTCGCTGAATTTTGTTCGGGGTCCTGGTGGCCTGTAGAGGAGGGTGCCTCTGAGTGTGGTCGTGGGGTCGGTGTGGATCTGGAAGTGAAGGTGTTCGGCGATAGCGAGATTGTCTTCTGAGCTGGTTGAGACGCGGATGGTGTTCTTGTGGACGATGGCGATGCCTCCTCCTGTTTGAATGGTGCGGTCCTTACGGATGATCTTGTAGCCGTCCGGGATGGCTATGGTGACGTCTGTAGCTGGCATTCATCCAGGTTTCTGTTAGGAAGGCGATGTCCGGAGAAATGGTGTCGAGTAGATTCCAAAGGTCGATGGCATGTTTGTGAACCGAGCGGGTGTTGAGAAGGATGCATTTAAGGTGGTTGGTGTTGGATCTCTGTTTGGTGTTTGTTGGTTTGGTGTGGGTCTTGATGCAGGTGAATTTGCAGGAGTGGCAGCTGAAGGGTCCATGGGTGTGTCCTGGTGCTGCTTGGGCGCAGTTAGGGAGTTGGCCGGGGTTAATTGATAAGAGGGTGGAGGCGGCGTATGTAATGCGAGTGGGATGGGTGAAGCGGGGACCAGGGGGTCTGGTGCTGGGCGCGGTCCCGGCGCGGACGGGCGTAGACGGGCGTAGACGGGCTTACCTTTGGCGCACCTTCGGCGCGGCCGCTGCGCGTGGACGCTGCGCGAAAATGCATCGGTCATATGCGGATAGTGGAGGGGGAGGGGCGAGGGAGGGTCAGCTGGGAGGCGGGTGTGAGGTGAAGGGGAGGGTCTGCAGGGCAAAACAACAACAAAATGGCCGTAGCAGTCCCAGGAACGAGACTGCAGAGAGGCTGGGCAACAATCAAGCAGCTTCTGCAACTAAAATGTAAAGCGCTGCAAATCTCCAAGTTACAGTTCTGACAAGCGCTTCAAATAGTAATTAAAATCACACCCTTATGTCTACGAGTAACATGGCGAGCGCAGCTGATATTAATAAATATGCTAATTGGCAGGGCTAGTCGCACAATAGCACGAACGTGCACGGCAGGCAACAAGGCACTACTTATCAAATGAGCAGTCTAGCGATGTCAGGAGTCTGTCAGGGAGCCAACCGATGCCAGGATCAGAGCAGGGAGCCTGGGGAGTGACCGCTGCTGAGAGCGTCAGGACGGTCACTACATTGGCACTGTCGCAGCTGGAAGCCGTGCAAAAGAGTAAAACCTTGCTAGCTGGCTAGTAGCCCGAAATTATCATTGCACTCACTCGCTGCAAAACAAATATTGAGCGCACAAACATAAAAAAATTGCACTCTGCGCACAGTGAGCTGGAATTCAGGACCTCTGCAATCCACTGTAGAGTGCCCAAATTCTGCAAATCCGCGAGCAGAGCGTAGTTTACCATTTGGGCCTATTGAGTAGGAGACTTGGCCAATGAGTTATCATGTCATGTGTCACAGACACAGTCTTGGGCTCCCAGTCATTAGGAGTAATGGTGGCCTCTCAGGGCTCCCAAGGTTCGTCATTGCACCAGGTGGCACTGGTTGGCTCGGGGGAGGGGGGCAGGGGTCTTTCCAGACCACACTACTGGGATGTTTTCATCAGTTGCATCTCTTTTATGTCAATTAGCAGGCTTAGCAGCTGGAACTCAAGGAGGTCATGCCCTTACTTCTCCCTGGGCCCCTTTACCCACATTTCTGTCTGCCATCACTGATTTGCAGTAGCAGGTTCAGTCCACTGTGAAGACACAAGAAGGGTTAAGGTCAAACAATGCTACACAGAGCATGGGCTTGGGGGCACATTGGTAGGCAAGGACACAAGGGACTGAGGGTTCAGCCAAGAATTCTGGCTCTGTTTAAAAAGTGTTGGGTGGGCAAGACACATTGCTCTCCCGGCCAGGGAAGTTAGCATCACATGTCCCAATGGAAGTGAAGGAAATAATAAGTAATGGTGACTTTGTTGACATTTTATCACTGATTAGACCTAAGAGACACTTGGCAAAGGAAAAAGAGTGGAAGGGTGGGTCATCAAAGGACAAGAAGGCTAAGGTCGAGTAATCCATCACTACTTTGTGTTGTGGTTTTAATGTTTTTATGACTGTAATGCTGGAAAGGAAACATGAAGTAGATTCGCCGATTATATTTTATGCCAATGCACATCACATGTATGGTGGAACGGTTTGGTTGGAGTATGATGGGGATTACAGATGGGCGAAGGTAGAGGACCTTGAGACTGGATGAGAGTAAACGGAGGTTAATGTATGGCTGAAAACAGTAAACAGCAAAACTTCACTCAAACTGGCCTTTCGTACACAATGGGGTACAGGTAACAAAAAAGGGTCCTAATCAGCATTTAGTATCAAGTTGTGCACTTTGCCTGTGGGATCTTGTAAATTTGAACTTAAAAATGACGTAAAAAATTCTAGGGAGAAAGGAAAGGACTCTAAGTCATCTTACCAAACTGGTTTCTATTGATGAACTACTCCCTTGGCTTAATTTGTACCCTAACAGTAAGGCGGTTCAGTTATTATATCAGGGTTTCACTACTGGGTTTCGCATTCCGGCTCATGATGTTTTACCTTTTCTTCATTGCAAAAACCTATTGACGGTGCATGCACACCTTTGGGTGGTAGCCCTGAATTTGGCTGAAGAGAGCTTGTTAGGCAGGATTACAAGTCCTTTCCCTGCACCCCTGTCTTCTGACCACTGGGTGCGGTCCAAAAGAAAGATCCCAGTCATTTCCGCCTGATCCATAATCTCTCAGTGCCCAAGGGCTTGTCTGTCAATGATGTGAGCAACCCTGCATTGTGTTCAGTGACATATTCATTGTTTGACATCGCACTGACTAATATGTGAAATCTGGATCCCAGAGCATATTTGTCAAACATGGACATTGAGTCAGCTTTTTTGCTCGGTTTTCAGAATGGTGGTCAACCGTTCTATGGCAGATGTAAGCCAATAGGCTGTGCAGTCTCTATTTTTAGTAGTTAAGCTCATTGTTGCAATGGATGTTTACATAAGATACTCATTACGTGGACATCATCCATTACCTTGACAAATTTCTTTCATGGGTCAACCTGCTTTGAGGGCCTGTAGTTGGGCTCTGAGGGAATTGATTTTTTGTTTAGAGATTTGGGGTCCTTTTTGCACTTGACAAGATAGTTGGCTCATACCAGTATGTCTTTCTTGGGAACTGAGATTGACACTGTTGTGGGACTGCAGTATTTCTCATGACAAGGTGGGGGCCTTTCCCCTGAGAGCCCCGAGAGACCCATGCAAAGAAAAAGGGCTCTGAAGGGATTTCAGTGTATTGGAACCGCAGCAGCAGCCGAGGGCCCCAAAACATAGACCTCAAAGCGAGTTGTAGAGTGGGAATCAAGACAAATACGGGGAGAGCGATGTACTGGGAGGAGCGGCAAGATGGCGAACAAGAGATTGCAGAAACGAAACTGAAACCGCTGCACGGAAAACAGAGGCTCAATGGCAAGCGAGTGAGCCTGCACCAGCACCAGTACTGATAAGCCGCTCCAGTAAGTCAAGACAGCAGTCAGGCTAAGTCTTGAAAGCAAAGATGGTGTTACCCCACTGATACAGAGGAGCGGCTGGGAAGGTCACGACAACAGCGACGCAATAGACACAACGGCAAACCCAACTCCGTCTGGTAAATCCCAATGTGATACTGACCGAGGGATCTGGAGCCGGAGACAGAATGGGGGAACACGAAGAGAACGCACTGGGGGGACAGCGCTCCGCCAAAAAGGACAAAAAGGAGAATGAGAAAGCGAAACCACCACAGCCCAAGATGGTGCTCATTTCAGACACCTACAAGTGGGTGGAGAAAGCAAAATAGCAGCATCACACACAACGGCGACACTCTCCTGTAACAGCCTGTACCCCCTGCGCCTGCACCTCTGAGCAGCAAGATGTATGACACACGGATGGCAACACTTGCCGAACAAAGTGGCGCCAGTCTCACTCAAAACACTAAACCACACAGACTTAGAGTCCAACATAAGGGGATTTGAAGGAGTGGTGACGGAGGCAGCAATAGACAAGAACACCCTCACAGGCAGCTGGGAGGAAAAGTGACACTGAAACCGCCTTAGACACAGGACAGCCTAAGGGGTGCCACAGTGAAGTGAAGTGTAGAAGACGACATAATAAAAGTGTTCACTCCAGTGGGCGGTGATGGGAGCCTGTGTCACTACATTCTGTTGCCTCAACTCTGTGGCTTCAACTCAAAAGTAAAAAAAAAAAAAAAAAAAAAGATTTGCGAATTAGTAGATGGGAGGAGAGAAAATACACGCTGTCCGACCCCAACCGAGCAGGCCCTGCAGACCTACAGAGCAACCAGTGACCCACTGATCAGCAGATGAACCCCAGATAAACCATTGGGAGAGAGCAGTAGAGAATGGTAGGGAACAGAGACCACATACCCGCTGAGTCCCAAAACTGCCTAAAACAGCCAGACACCCAGAAATATCAAGGGAGGGGAGATAACAGGCTGCGGGGTCCTGCCGCAACACATCCAACCAGGACCCTAGAGACACCAAAAAGGAGACAAGGCTCCACAGGTCACACAGGGGGGCACAGGAAGCAACCATCTTAAAACCGGACTACAGGAAGCCGCCAGGTTAACAGCAACAAGAAGGAGGGGTGCAAGAAAACAAAGACACAACAATATAAAGAGTCTCAGTGACCCAGCACAATTCTGGTATACACCGGGAAGCACCCAAACAACACAGCCATGGCAGAAAGTTCACCGACCTGGTCCTTTTCCCTGCTTACTCCCCTAGACAGCTGAGACCTAGCTACTTTTGTATGATGCCCGGTGAAGCTACCTCGTAATCTATAGGGGAGATAGGCTTTGGACTCCCTCCTTTGACTATCACCTACCCAGCCGGACTTCGGGCAAATGCTCCCACGTCTCTCCCGACCTTATCTTCCCCCTCTCCCTTCCCCCAACCTCTCCCCTCTCCGCTCCTACTCTTTCCAGCTTCTGTCCTCTGCCCTCACCTGCCCCTGCCCTTTTTCCCCACCCTGTTTTTCTGTGAACCCCTTCCCTCGACACTTGAGACCAAACTATTTTGTCTGATGTCCGATGGAGCTACCTGGTTTAGCTATAGGGGAGATGGGCCGTGGATACCCTCCTTGGTTGTCACCTACCCAGTAGGTCTTTAGACAGATTTCCTGTCGTCTCTATGGTTGTCTCTTCTCTTATCCTCACTTTCTCACCTCCGCATACCCCCCACTACTTTTCTCTCTCCTTTCTCTCCTCTCCTAATGTATTGCTGATTGTTTGATGTAATGTGTAATTGTTGATCTTTTTCTGTTATATTGTTGAACCACATTGTTGCACTTCCTTTTGTCTCTCCTGTCATCTCCTCACCGCATCCTCCCTCTATTATGTCTCTCCTTCTCTCCTCTCTCAATGTATTGAGACTGAACTATTTTGTCTGATGCCAGATGGAGCTACCTGGTTTAGCTATAGGGGAGATGGGCAGTGGAATCCCTCCTTGGTCGTCACCTATCCAGTCGGTCTTTAGACAGACTTCTTTTCGTCTCTCCTTATTGTCTCTTCCCTTATCCTCCCTTTCTCACCTCCCCTGCCCCCTCCACTACTTTTCTCTCTCCTTTCTCTCCTCTCCTAATTGTATTGCCTATTTTTTTATGTATTGTGTAATTGTTGAACTTTTCCTGTTACATTGTTGATTCTCATGTAAAGCGCTCTGATACCTTCGGGTCTAGCCAGCGCTATATAAAACTCTATAAATAAATAAATACATAAATAACATCAGCTTCAGGTTCTTGTGGGCCAACTCAATTTTACTCTCCCCATTATTCCCATGGGTTGCCCTTTTTCCAGGTTTATAGCAAGGGCAATGGCCAGTCTCACACAGAAACATCATCATACTAGGCTACAGACTGAGGTGAGGGAGGTCCTTATAATATGGTGGGAAATCTGCAACACTTTAATGGTTCAGTAGTTCGGTCAACCTCACCAGTAACTAACAAGTCTTTGGCCTGTTTACTGATGCAGCTGGCAGTATCAGTTTTGGGGCCATCCCTGGGCAACACTGGTGCAGGGTGGACTGGCCAGCTGAGTGGCATGAGAGCGGGTTGACTAAGAATGTTGTCTTTTTTTAACTGTTTTCCATAGTGGTTGCAGTCAGCCTCTCGTCGTATCTTTTCCAAGAGAGGTCAGTTGATTTTTGCCCAGACAACGTCGGGTATCAAGGCTATTAACAGGCAGCGTGCTTCTTGTAAACATCTATTGAGGCTTTTGAAGCATCTTGTTTTTCTTTGCTTGAAGCTGAATGTTGTCTTTAACCCTATGAGTAGCCACTGAAAATCCTTCAGTACCAAGCCATTCAATTACTTTTTGAAGTGCTTTGCTTTAACATGCTGTAGTTTGTGTAATTATGATCATACTGTTGGGAAACTATATATTTTTGGTTTGAGTACTTCTTCTACTATGACACTTTATGTATAAAATATACATTTCTAAAACACCCTGAAGTCACATTACACAATGTAAGATTGACTGCGTTGTCTGTTAGAATAAAAAGAATCTTACTTATCTATTATTACATGTATGTTAGCATTTGCGGCGCTTTTTTATATGTAGGTGCAATTTTGTGTTACAATTGAAACTTATACTCTGCTATTTCCAAGAAAAAAGGCCTCTGTTACGTTCTGTTTCTCCAAGATTAGGTTTTGCTTCCCTAATGAATACACAGTTCTTATCAGTGCATGCCTTTCCCCTTAGATAGAAACCTTCTCCCACTTGTCTAGTGGCGGGCACAGGCAGAATGACCTTGCCTGCTTGATAGTGTGTGCCCAGCTGCAGAATAAAAACTTATTTTTGTAATCTACTGTCCTGCTGCATCTGCTTGGAAAATTCCATTGTGGGCATGTCTTCATTGGTTCTGAAATGTACATACATAATGAATATCTATCCTTGCTGGTGCCAGTCCTGGTGCAGGACTCCTAAGTGACTGGGCTGACTGGGCTCCACTCTGAGAGTACCTAAATAAACAGATATTGGTTTGTATTCTCTACTGCCTGACCGACTCTTCATTTGGTATGGGAGTCTGAGAGGCTGAGAGGCAGTCATGAGTGACCCAGGTGACCCTAATCGGGTAAATTCCTTCATAGGGTTATTAAAAAAATATTGTTTTCCAAATGCAGATACACAGAAATATGTATTATTCTGTTTGCTCAACAGGTAAAAAAGCAGGTTTTGATTTCCATTTTGTCTTTTATGTTTTTATGGGTATCTGGCATACTATGACATAGATATAAAGCACATACATTTTTCACGTGTTTCTATTCTTGTGCAGAATCTAAAGTTATAAGCTTAACAGAATTGTTTTACTGTAGTAAAATGGATGTCTCAGAGACACCAGTTAGTACAAACACGAAAATACATATTTTTACTGCTTTTGACAGCACTTTTCGTACTGCAAAATGGTCAACATGCTGTTACATATGTTGTAGTTTTTCATATAAATGCTCTTAATTTTGTGATTTGAGATGTGTTCAACATCTCAAAATGTATTTTCTGACTGGCACAGTAGTGATGCATATTTTGTGAATAGGCAGCATATGATTTCATGCATAGTCTCTTGAAGGTTACATTCATCGACCTTTGACCCCAAATTGTTGCTCCTGGAAGTGTGCAAAGTAATTAGCTTTGTGATAATTAAATTGTTTATGCAAAGCAAGGTATCATTGGAAAAGTAATTGTCTGATTTCACAGATCAACTTGTCAAATTTCTTTAAGCGGTTAAACAAACATGACCTTTGACCCCTATATACACATATTTGAAAATTTTTCGTTTTTATTCTGTTACCTTCGGATCAATTTCAGCAAGTGTGGTTTTATACGACTTCTCAAGGAAAAATAAAAATAAAACCTTTCTTAAAATTGTTGGAGGGGTCATAATATGTGACCTTTGACCTCTATTTGCACTTATTGTGAGTATTTTAAGGTGTTTTTTCCATTATGGCTAGATAATGTTTTACAAATATTACAGTGTTTGAATCACTATGATAGGTACTTACATTTTTCCTGGTTAAATTGTTATGGGGGGTCATGTGGTTTGAACTTTGACCCCTATTATCATAGTTTTAAGTGTTTTATGGTCATTAATCCATTACTCTTAGATCATTTGTGACAAGTGAGGCATTATTTGAATTGTCATGATGAGTACTTACATCCTATGTAGTTACAATTTTGGAGGAGGTTATGCTTTTTGACCTTTGACCTCAAATTATACTTTTTTAGGTGCTCCAAAGTCATTATTGCACTCCCCTAGGATCATTTGTTACTAGTGTTGCATTATTGTAACTATCTTGAAAAATAGTTCCATTTTCATTTCGTTTAATAGGGGTTGTGGATCATGTTTGTTGACTTTTCACCTCTAATTTCACTATTGTAAGTCTTTCTAGATCATTAATCCATTACAGTTGGATCTTTCCTGTTCCTACGACCCGCTACACCTCTACTTACCTCTGCAGTCATTCGTCTCCGTCCTGCACCCTCCAGAGCGATACCTGCAGTCGGTTTGTCAAAAGAAGAAACCCCATTGAAAAGATTTGGACTCCCAACGTCAAAGTGGTACTCTGTGCCTGGCCCCCCTGTGCTCCTGGTGGCTTAGGTTTGGTGCTGCTTTGTGTCCCCAAGCTTGGGCTAACCCCTAAAGCTTGGCTCCTGCAACCAATCTACTTATCTGTAAGCAGTGTGGCTCCAGAAACCCCCATTATCCATTGAAACGCATTGGGCCTAACTCCGCATTTGACCTTAGCACCCAGCTGCCCCTGTGCAGCTGGTGGTGCAGTTTTGGTACTCACCTGACCCTTTGCCCTTGTTGAGCTTTGGAGCCAAATACTGGAACTGTAAGTATGGTACATACCTTTTTAACCTCAATAATGTTTTCCCCATAGGATAACACAGAACTGGTTTGAAAACATTCTAAGTGTCGAATTCTGAAAGGGAAAAGTATTGTTAATTAAAAAATCTGATTGCGAAGAACCATGGGCCAGATGTAGGTCGGCAAATACCGGTCGGTAACGGCCGATTTCGGGCGTTACCGACCGGTATTTGCAAATGGAGATGTAGGGGCCTTAAAATTTACAGAATCGCGTTATTTACCGAATCGGTAAAGTTACCGATTCGGTCAAATACAGATTCTGTAAATTTACCGAATTGGTAAATCAATATGTAGGTGGCACTGTAAACAGTGCCACAGGCCCTTACCGATTCGTTATTTACCATGTAATACTATTGCATGTTAAATAACGAATACTTGTGTACATGCACATCTGTGCATGTACACCTGTGCCATGTGACACACATACATGCCCTAAGGGCATGTATGTGTGTCACACATGGCACACAAGCCACAAACAGGGGTGCAACAGGGTGGCAAAGTGACACCCTGTCCTTCTTGGCAATTCAGTAAATTTACGGATTCTGTAATTACCGAATCGGTATTTGCCATTGAATCCTATGGGCTTCAAGGCCCATAGGAATCAATGACAATTACCGATTCTGTAATTACAGAATCGGTAAATACTGAATCCTACCGATTCGGTATTTTTTACCGCAAAATTACCTACATTAGATTTACCGATTCATGAATACCGATTCGGTAAAATTTGCTATTTATGAATCGGTAAATCTAATTTACCTACATCGGGTCCTAAGACTTAAAGTAAAATACAAACAAAGTATATTTTTATTAATTGATGTGGAGCTACTTTTGAGTCATGTGTCAATTATTGATCAAGTTTGAGCAATACATATCTTACACTTTTCTGTGTTAAGCCTAGGGCTCCTCGTCCACACTACCACTAATAGAGCATTTTGGGTTTTACAATGGGTCCTGTACATTCTTAGGGAACACCCGGTCTCTGCGAATAGTATTACCACCTCGTGGCAATATTATATACAGAGCCAGCTTCCTACACTTTTTCACATTATTCACTTTAGAAACTCCTCTCAGTTTGAAGTCAGAGAAAGAAAAGTAAACACCAATGCTGCCTCAATTTGTCAGAAGACATAACCAGATATTTGACCTATGTCTGTTAAGCACCCTCAAATGTGAAAAGTTAAGCACAGAACTTAAAGTCATCTTTATTTTGTTCTAGGACTTTCCCAACCCACCAAAAATGACACAAAGTGTGATTGAGGATGACACCTTTTCATTGCCTATAAGCTGATTATTGTTGGCAAATGGATTTCTTGATTTATAGCTACAGAGAACTCTTTCTTTGTGATACTGTTAAATGCCCAGGTTTTAGACGGGTTATTCACCCCCACTCCCATTTGGTTAATATCAACCAATGTAGCAGTCTGGTATGCAGCTCCCTGCTGATGTCAAAAGGCACCCCCACCAGGCAACATGCAACAATTCCCATAAAAACCTGACACATCCGGATTTAACATTACTATGGGCAAGCTTGGTACAGTATTTCACTTCAGGGACATAAGAGTTCACAGGTGACTCTATTGCCTGAGACAGCCTTCAGAGGTTGAAAAAGAATAGCCTTGCTCTGTGAAGGAAGGGTGTTGTAATTTGTATAACACAATCCCTATGTCCTTTCCATACTACCCGTCACCAAGGCATGTGAAGCCAAGTTTCAAACATTGTCAGTCATGTCCAGATACGAATCAAGCAAAGGTAGGTACAATGCTCCCAAAAATAAATTTCAAGCATTCCTAACAAAACAAATGACCAAAAATATTTTTACAATTACTTCAGGTTTTCTACATCTTCTGAAGGCTGCAGAACAGAGCTCAAAAAGTAATTGTGCCAGGATTATGTTTATTTAGCTCACGTAAAGATGAGTGTACTTACTCAGAACACAGTACCATGATTGACTCTCTAATCCACTAGATCCCACTCTGTCATAGGATCTTGTTCAAACATGTCTCCCTTCACTGATCTACTCACCACTTGTAACTCCACTTTCGAACCAGTCTCTTTTAGCATAAACCATATTTGCTTTCACCTAAAATTCACCTCTCCTTCAACTTTACCTTGTCTTTTTGTACTCTCACTCTACAAATTCATCTCTTATGCAGCTCTTTGTGCAATCTCCTGTATCTCTTTGACTATCCTTTCCTGCACATATCTGCACATTCTAACCTCTCCTACAACTCAGTCATGCCTACTCTTCCAACACTTTGAAGTGTCTTACCCATTGTAAAGCTTTTTCTCATTTGTCCTGTGTTAGCGTAGCAAGGATGCCATGGGCCCTGGTAGAAGCAAGGATATGGGTCCTTTGACTAATGTTGGGGCAGAGTAAAATCATCATTGTCAGGGTTCACTTGGCTGGTTGCCATTGCACTTACTGCACCAGTTAATTTATTTTCGGCCCTCGGCCCTCACCTCTCCAGTAGCTGACTCTCTGTATCCACTCTCTTTCATTTTTCATCACTTGCAGCTCTGTCACTGTTTATGCTCCAGAAAGCCCTATGCCCCTCACATCTTTGCAGCTCGCTTTCATTCTCTGTATCCTGCTCCATTATTGTTACCTGCTATCAGACACCCTATGAGACGCCTTGACGCCTACGGGTTTAGTTGCGCGTTTATAAATCTCTATTAATAATAATATTAATAATAATAATATGAGTCAAGTGCTATGCACCACTTCAAAGGGAGACCAAAAATCTGATTCTGAGAAGTATAAACAAACTTTTGAAAAAGAGGTCCTTCTGACATCTTACTTTGTTCCCATTCTCAATCGCTTCTACTAATTTCTGCTCAGGTCCTGCCCAGGGAATGAAAATGTCATCAATAAACTTCTTGTATGCAACCAGGTATTTCTTCCAAGGTCTTGACTTAAAGCATGATGAAGTGCACTATCAAATTTGCATATGATGGAGTGGTACAATTGCTCATGGAATGTGAAGTGTAGTAGGTCCATGAGAAAAACTTTCAATGTTTCTTCTTTATCACTGTTAATGAGAAACAATTGTACAACTGCCATGCCCAAATCATGGGGGATGGAAGTGTAAAGAGACTTTACATCTATTGTACATAGGATGGTATTGCTGGTATCTTCAGATTTTAACGATTCCAATGTGTTCAGAAAATCTGTGGAGTCTTTGATATACTTTAATGTGTATGTTACTAAAGGTTGAATTTTTATCAAGGTATTTGGCAACTGGTTAGTGTATTGAATTAACCATGGATACAATAGGTGTGAAAGGAGACAAGGTAGCGTGTTTATGTATTTTACGGATCATGTAGATATATGGGATAGAATGGTTAACTTTGATGAGTCAATTCTTGTCTTCACTTTTGATTGTGCCAGAGTTCAAGGCCTTTGTGATGATTTCTAACAAAATTCTTTGAAACTCTTTAGTGGGGTCCCATGTTATTTGCGTGTATGTGTTGGTATCTTGTACATGTTCATGGACTTTTTCAACATAATAGCAAGTGTCCATGATCACCATGGCTCCTCCTTTGTCTTCCTGACAGATGGTAATTTCTGGATTGGAAGCAATTTCTTTGAGAGTTTGTTTTTCTTTTTGCGTCATGTTAGATGATTTGGATTTCTTGCATTTGTGAATATTGTGAAATTCTTTTTTTACAATGGTTTTAAAAGCATCCATAACTTTATGACTCACAGGTGTAGTGAATGTGCTGGTGTTCCTTAAGCCCATAAGTGTATTGGGTTTGTATTGTGTTTGTATTGTGTTGTTTCTTCCACTATGTTGGTATAAAAGTGTTGCAATCTTAATGTTCGCATACATTTGCAAAAACTTATTTCTGTTTCCAAATTATTTGAATGATATGTAGGAACAAAAGAGGACCCTTTTTGTAGTGTGTTAATTTAAAATTGAGTGAAGTGATGTTTGAAGATGTTCATCACGATTGTTTCTGACTCTGTGTGTCCTTCGCGGTGTGCACCCATAATATCGAGTCTTTTATTTCGACTGGACAGAATATCGATTCAAAAATATAGAATGGACATAATATCGACTAGACATAATATAGCCAACAAAAATATCTAATTTAAGGTAAGTTAATAATAATTTTTATTTTTTGTGTAATATAAGTCTGTAGCGGGTTGTGGGTTTATAGGGTAATAGGGTGGGAAGTAATTTAATTGTAATTAATTACATATGTTAATTTATTTATTGATATTTATTTAGAATTAATTGTTAATTAATTATTAATTGGTAATTAATTAAAATATAATTGGTAATTAATTATAATTGATTAATTGAAAAATATTTTAATGTTAGTAATTTATTTTCTGTAGCGGGTTGTGGGTTTATAGGGGAATAGGGTGGGAAGTAATTTAATTATAATTAATTAAATATGTTAATTTATTTATTGATATTTATTTAGACTTAATTGTTAATTAATTATTAATTGGTAATTAATTAAAATATAATTGGTAATTAATTTTAATTGATTAATTTATAAATATTTTAATTTTAGTAATTTATTTTCTGTAGCGGGTTGTGAGTTTATAGGGGAATAGGGTGGGAAGTAATTTAATTATAATTAATTAAATTTTTTAAATTATTTATTGATATTTATTTATAATTAATTGTTAATTATGTATTAATTGGTAATTAAATGAAATATAATTGGTAATTAATTATAATTGATTAATTGATAAATATGTTAATTTTATTAAATTATTTTCTGTAGCGGGTTGTGGGTTTATAGGGGAATAGGGTGGGAAGTAATTTAATTATAATTGATTAAATATGTTATTTATTTATTCTTAATTATTTGGAATACATTGTTAATTAAATAATAATTGGTAATTAATACAAATATGATTGGTAAATAATTTTAATTGATTAATTGATAAATATGTTAATTTCATTCATTTATTTTCTGTAGCGGGTTGTGGGTTTATAGGGGAATAGGGTGGGAAATATTTTAATTCTCATTAATTAAATATGTCATTTAAATTATTGGTATTTATTTTGAATTAATTGTTAATTAATTTTTAATAGGTAATTAATTAAAATATAATTGGTAATTAAAATTAATTTATAAATTTATAAATTGTAAATTAATTTATTGTTAATAGGTAATTAATTAGTATGAGTAGGCAATTTTTAAAATTTAATAATTTTATTTTGTATTTATAAATAAATATTTAATATTTTTTATACACAAGTAAAATATTTTATTTATTTGTAATTGGTATTACTATTTATGTTATTTATATCTATTTGTGAAGTATTTACTTTCCCTATTATTGCACTCTCTGAAGTTGGAATAGTAATTTTAACCCCTACGCTATACAACACTTTCCCCACTGTTGCACCCACTGGAGTGGGTATGCAATGTTTACAACGCAACTTTTACTATGCACTACCATTACAACAAAACTTTTACAACGCAAAAACTTTTATAACGCATACATTTACAAAGCATGTTTTTACAACGCAGATACCTTTACAACGCATACCATTACAACGTAAGTATTGCTAAGTATATAATTATTTTTAAAATGTTATATGTTTGGGTTTTTGGGTAAAGGGGTATTTTTAGGGTTCAGGGTCAGTTTTCAGTTTTTGGGTAAAGGGGTATTTTTAGGGTTCAGGGTCAGTTTTCAGTTTTTGGGTAAAGGGGTATTTTTAGGGTTCAGGGTCAGTTTTCAGTTTTTGGGTAAAGGGGTAATTTTAGAGTTCATGGTCAGTTTTCAGTTTTTGGGTAAAGGGGTATTTTTAGGGTTCAGGGTCAGTTTTCAGTTTTTGTGGTAAAGGGGTATTTTTAGGGTTCAGGGTCAGTTTTCAGTTTTTGGTTAAAGGGTTTTTTTTAGGGTTCAGGGTCAGTTTTCAGTTTTTGGGTAAAGGGGTATTTGTAGGGTTCAGGGTCAGTTTTCAGTTTTTGGGTTAAGGGGTATTTTTAGGGTTCAGGGTCAGTTTTCAGTTTCTGGGGTAAAGGGGTATTTTTAGGGTTCAGGGTCAGTTTTCAGTTTTTGGATAAAGGGGTATTTGTAGGGTTCAGGGTCAGTTTTCAGTTTTTGGGTTAAGGGGTATTTTTAGGGTTCAGGGTCAGTTTTCAGTTTCTGGGGTAAAGGGGTATTTTTAGGGTTCAGGGTCAGTTTTCAGTTTTTGGGTAAAGGGGTATTTTTAGTGTTCAGGGTCAGTTTTCAGTTTTTGGGTAAAGGGGTATTTTTAGGGTTCAGGGTCAGTTTAGGGATTTTGGGGTACAGGGGTACTTTGTAAAAATAAAGTAAAATTACATTTAAATTACATTAATTAAATAAAATAAAATAAAATTAAATTATATTATTATATTTTATATTAAGTTATATTTAAAAAAAAATTATATAATTACCAATACTTACGTTGTAATGGTATGCGTTGTAAAGGTATATGCGTTGTAAAATCTTGCGTTGTAAATGTATGAGTTGTAAAAGTTTTTGTGTTGTAAAAGTTTTGATGTAATGGTAGGTGTTGTAAAAGTATGCGTTGTAACGTCATACATCCCTGGAGTGGGAATAGTAATTTTAACCCCTACGCTATCCAGCGCTTTCCCTACTGTTGCACCCACTGGAGTGGGAATAGTAAATTTTACCTCTACGCTATTCAACACTTTTGCTAATGTTGAACTCACTATAGTTGTTACAATAAATTTTAACCATTTTCTATGCTACGCTAAAAATGTTATATATGTTTGTTGGAACCTGGGATGTCAGGTCACCTAGGGTAGCCTGGCCTAGGGTAAGACATAAATTCCAGAGGCACAAGTGTGAAGGTTGCAAACCACCCAGCAGTAAATCCACGCAATAACACACAAAAATGACACTACACCAAAATATGGGAAAATATGAGCTGGTTTATAAAAATAATATCTCTGCCCTTTTGTTTTCAGAGTCACATCTTAATTCATTACAGCTTGTCAGGACATAAACCACATTACTATCGAAATTGTTAAATCATATCAATACTCAGCTTCAACAGCACATTCTTTTACATTAAACTCCACTTTACTGGTTTTGGCTTCATCACAGTGTCTAAACCTTTAATCACAACAAGAGCGCGCACCCAGCGAGAAGTGTAAGGATTACACAAGTTGTATGTTACCACCCGTGTGCTGTATGAGGAACTTATTACTTCCCTCAAACCAAAGGTACTTCAACACCACATTAGTAGATGCCTCTTCTAATAACAATTGTTGAATGGTTACTTCACTTGTTTCTTTCCTTGACCTCCCCTGCAAAGGAAATCAGGCATCACACTCCTCAGTATTGCTAGGGTTACTGACTTGACAACTCGCCCTGCCCTAATGACCAATGAGGCTTTCCTGTGCAGTGCTCGAGTACATTGGGTGAATTCCCAGTCTCAATGTCCTCAATTAGTCAACTCTGCCCCTCGGGTCCACACTAGAGGCTTGTGTGGGGAACTCCTAACTGTTGGATCTTCCAGTACTATGATCCAGTCCTTCACCAACCCAGATTCCCACCTTACTTGTGACTCGTTGTGGGAAGTCGAAGGTAGCTGGAGCTCACCGCCGATCTCTTGCACACCAGCGTCGCCTCCCTTCCTCACCAGCCAGGCCACTCAGGAGTAGGGCCCGTGCTGAGGAGAGGTCGCGCTGGCCTGATCTCGTCGTTGGGAGCTTTCGTGTCCCGCCGATCCCTCGTCAGGAAGCCTCCGTAGTTTGTAGGGCGACTGCACCCCGGGGCATGCGCAGAGATAAGCGGTTCCGTCGAAGCGCCGCCCCTCTCTACACACTGCGGTCTCCTCACGGGGCCTGCGCGGGGATTAGCGGCTCTGTAGAAGCGCCGCCCGCTCTAAAACACTGCCGTCTCCTCACGGGGCCTGCGCGGGGATTAGCGGCTCTGTAGCTCTTCCGCCCCAGAGTCACTGCAGCCTCCGGGCGCCCTCTTCCCTCCTCAGCAGGAAGGATTGAACACCCCCGGTTACACTACCAGGGTGAGGGCTGCGAGTCCGGCAGCTCTCTCGTGACGTCCACGTCACCTCCCTCCCGCGCCTCAAGAGGATGAGGCGAACGCCTGACAGCAATCGCAGGTGAGGGGGCAGGTAGTGAAATGGGAAGGACAAAGAGAAAGGAGGGGTGACCAGAACCCTCTGGCACACACCAACCCCTGGGGAGTTGCTAACAGTTCTTGAGCAGTTACCAGTCACAGGACAGAGGCTGGGGACAGGGGGGGGGCACGCTCCTCCAAAGTCTCTCCGACTGGGCAGAGGACTGCGCTCCGCAGCGCTGCAGTCTCCTTCTCCTTTTTACACCCCAATATTCCTTAAAGCTAGGGGTTAGTCAGGCGCCCAGGGTCTCCCTTAACCATACACAGCGGGGACAAGACAAGGATCCCAAAGGAGGAGTAGAGAAGTGAATCAATTAGGCTGCTTCCAAGTCCAGGAGGTCAACCCTTTCACTAGCCTCCCCCCACCTTCCAAGATAGCCTGTCCTCCAGCTGCCTCTCTCTGGTTAGACAAAATGGCTGTCCAGCATTCCGCCTTTTATAGGCTGACCCTCAGGAGTCCAGAAGGGACCAGAAGGTTCTGGAACGCCCTATACTACTCTATGGGGCAGGTTCTGGGTTTGGCAGTTAGGGCAGTTGGTAGCCACCATTTTGTGGCTCCAACTATTTTCCTGTCAGAACAGGCCTCTAGGCATGAGGTGAAAAACTATGAGGGGAGAAAAGAACACCTATCCCCTTGACCAACACCTAGAAAAAGTTAGTGGACACAAAAATTATTAAAGGTATGAGGGGCAAAAAGGGGACAAAATAAATAATAAATTGGAGGAACTACGCAAAAAGCCAGACAGGTCTAACACGCGTCCCCCCAGCTGAAAGTGGGGAGAACTACCCAACCCCTTGGGAGTCCTCATCACTAAGGCGGAAATACCTGGAGAGACCGTCTGCATTGGCGTGGTCCACTCCAGGCCGATGTTCCACCCGGAAGTCCATTCCCTGTAGGGAAATGGACCACCTCAACAGCTTGGGATTTTCCCCCTTCATTTGCATCAGCCAACGAAGGGGTCGGTGGTCAGTCTGAACCAGGAAGTGCGAGCCAAAGAGGTATGGCCGCAGCTTCTTCAGAGCCCACACCACCGCAAAAGCTTCCCTCTCAATTGCACTCCACTTCTGTTCCCGGGGAAGCAGTCGCCTGGATAAGAAGACCACAGGCTGATCCAGGCCCTCTTCATTTAGTTGCGATAACACTGCCCCAATGCCATGTTCTGACGCATCTGTCTGGACAATGAACTCCTTGGAGAAGTCTGGGGCCCTCAGGATTGCACACATCGCCTGCTTTAGTTTCTCAAAAGCTTGCTGACAAGCTCCCGTCCAAACTACCCGTCGAGGTTGTTTCTTTGAGGTGAGCTCTGTGAGGGGCGCCACAATAGTGCCATACCCCTTCACAAAGCGACGGTAGTAGCCTGTGAGGCCCAGGAAAGCTCGGACCTCAGTCTGTGTCTTGGGGGGTTCCCAGGCCATGATTGCCTCAATCTTCGCCTGCAGGGGCTGCACAATCCCCCTACCCACCAAGTGTCCAAGGTACACAACCGACCCCTGCCCAATCTGGCATTTGCTGGCCTTGATTGTCAATCCAGCTTGTTTCAGGTCCTGGAGAACTGCTTGCAAAAGTTGCAAATGGTCCTCCCAACTGCTACTGAAGACAGCAATGTCATCCAGGTAAGCAGCAGATAAACTCTCCATTCCAGAGAGGACCTGGTTCACCAGCCGCTGAAATGTGGCAGGGGCATTCTTGAGCCCAAAGGGCATCACGCAAAACTGGAAGTGTCCCTCAGGCGTGGAGAAGGCTGACCTTTCCTTTGCTCCATCTGTCAAGGAGATCTGCCAGTACCCCGAAGTGAGGTCAAAGGTACTCAGATATTGGGCAGCTCCTAGCCGGTCAATTAATTCATCCGCCCTAGGGATCGGATGAGCATCAGTCTTTGTCACTGAGTTCAGTCCCCGGCAATCCACACAGAACCTCAGTTCGGGTGTGGTGCCTGGTGGAGCGGCTTTTGGCACTAGCACCACCGGACTGGACCAAGGGCTGTTGGAAGGTTCTATGACTCCCAGCTCTAGCATCTTGGTAACCTCTCCATGGATGCTAGCCTTCACCTTGTCGGACAGCCGGTAGGTCTTCGACTTCACTGGTGGGCTGTCCCCTGTGTCCACATCATGGGTACACAGGTGAGTCCTTCCCGGGACAAGGGAGAACAATGTAGAGTACTGCTCCAGTATCTGGCGGCAGTCCTCCCGCTGCTCAGGAGTTAGAGTGGGAGAGAGGATCACTCCCTCCACTGACCCATCCTTCTCTTGAGACGAGAACAAGTCTGGGAGAGGTTCACTTTCCGCTTCCTCCTCCCCATCAGTCACCATCATCAACATGACCTCGGGCCTCTCATGGTGGGGTTTGAGTCGGTTGGCATGCAGCACCCGTAGGGGCTGTCGAGGGGTCTTAAGGTCCACCAGGTATGTGGCCTTACCCTTCTTCTCCAACACTTCAAATGGGCCTGTCCAGCGATCCTGGAGGGCACTAAGCTCTCCAGGTTCCATCACCCACACTTTCTGGCCAGGCTCCAATTCCACCTGGTGAGCATTGTGGTCATACCACTCTTTCACGACTGCCTGGCTGGCCTCCAAGTTGTCAGAAGCTTGCTTCCACAACTTCGCCATTCGGCTCCTGAAGGCCAGCATGTAGCTCACCACATCCTGGGGGGGTTTCCGGGGAGACTTCTCCCAACCATCCTTCACCAGGCTGAGAGGACCGCGTACAGGGTGCCCATACAGAAGTTCAAAGGGGCTGAAGCCCACTCCCTTCTGTGGCACTTCCCTGTAAGAGAATAGCAAACAGGGTAGGAGGACGTCCCATTTCCTCCGCAGGCTTTCGGGCAGACTTCTGAATCTGCCCTTCAAGGTTTTGTTAAACCTCTCAACCAGTCCATTTGACTGGGGGTGATAAGGAGTGGTGAACCGGTAGGTCACTCCACACTCCTTCCACATCGCCCGCATGTAAGCTGACATGAAGTTGGTCCCCCTGTCAGACACAACTTCCTTGGGGAATCCCACTCGGGTAAAGATCCCCATTAGGGCTCTAGCCACCACAGGTGCAGTGACTGCTCTCTGAGGAATTGCCTCTGGGTACCGTGTGGCATGATCCACCAGAACCAGGATGAACCTGTGACCAGCTGTTGTTGGTGGATCTAACGGCCCTACAATGTCGATGCCCACCCTCTCAAAGGGGGTGCTAACGACTGGAAGTGGTTCCAGGGGAGCCTTCAGCTTCACCCCTGTTTTCCCACTGGCCTGGCAGGATACACATGTCCTACAGTAAGTGTTGGACGCCACTTTCATCTGAGGCCAGTAAAAGTGGAGGACAAGCCGAGCAAAGGTCTTGTCCTGACCTAAGTGTCCTGCCTGGGGTATAGCATGAGCCAATTCTAGCAGAAAGGCTCGGTATTGTTGTGGGACTACCAAGGCCCTTGATGAACCAGGTAAGGGTACCTTGGGTTCACTGTAGAGGAGTCCATCCTCCCAGTAAATATGGTAGTGTCCCGTAACATCACCTGCTGCCTGGGCTTCAGCCTGTCGCCTCAGTCCCTCAAGGGTAGGGCACTCCCTCTGCCCCTTACAGAATTCCTCTCTGGTAGGACCTCCCTCCACATGCCACTCAGCAGGGATGGGTAAATCCTCCAGAGAGTCTCCTTCCCCCTCCACGGACTCCTGGTCCACCACCGCAGGTGGCCGATCTGTCACATGGGGTGTGGAAGCCGAAGCAGGCTCTTCCTGTCTCCGGGTCTGTCCCTTTTTGGCAGTGGGTTGGGCCATTGTTCCAGGCTCCAACCCAGGCGAACTCCCTCTCGGGGCAGTCGCAGACCGTGTGCTCACACAGGCCCAGTCAGGTGTACCCAGCATCGCAGAGTGCGTCCGGTATTCCACCTCTCTCCAAGTGTTGTGCTCCATGTCATTCCCCAGCCGACAATCAACTGGCACGGCAGGGCTTACGGCAACTCGAAGTGAACCTGCAACCCCCTCCCACTCAAAGGGAACCTCAGCCACTGGATAGTGGCCCATTCTGCCATCAGCCATCGCGGCGGGGTGGAGTACATTGGGAACCACCTGCTCTGGAGACACCAGTTGACTTCTCACCATAGTCATACTGGCTCCTGTATCTCTCAGAGCCTCCCCTCTCTGGCCATTGATGGTGACCCACTGCCCATACTTTGTAGTATTTGGGGGCACCTGGATCTTTGGAACCATCTCCCGCTCTCCCAGGGACACTAAGGTGACACCCGCCCACTCACCCCCCTTATCTAAGGGCAACTCCTCCCCGAGCGCTACACTAGCTACTCCCGGTGGTTTTCCTCCGGTGGGAGGGGGTGGTCTCTTTGGGCATCTGACATCTCCCTTATAATGTCCAACACCACCACACTCAAAACAGTGGAGAACCCTTGGCTGCTGGCTTTGGCCAGGATTAGGGTTTCTGGGCGGGTTTACCTTAGGGGTGAAACCTGTTCCCTTTCCTTGGAAATTGTTTTGGGGACCTTTAGAGAACTCCCTCTTTTTATCTCCCCCCTCCTTCTTCTGAGGGGCGCCCTGTCCGGCCTTTTGGGAATCCCCTCCAGTCCCCTTTGAGGACACCCGGGTACTTGCCCAGATGTCCGCCTCCTCTGCAAGCTTCCGGGGATTGGTCAGCTTGCTGTCCACCAGGTGTTGGCGCAGCTCGGGAAAACATTTCTCGAGGAGGTGCTCTTTCAAAAATAGATCATACAACCCCTCATAGTCCTTCACCTCACTGCCCTTGACCCAGCCCTCCAATGCCTTACGTGCGTAGTCAAGGAAGTCCACCCAGTTCTGGGTACCCAACTTGTGGCTCCCCCTGAACTTCTGACGGTACCTTTCTGGGGTAAGCCCAAACTTCCTTACTAATGCTAGCTTCATGATGGGGTAGTTGGTTTGCTCCTCTGGTTCCAGGGCCAGCAAGGTGTCCCGACCAGCAGGAGGCATGTATCTATACAAACCACCCCCCCAGTGCTTCTCCTGCACCCCATGGGCTCTTAAGGAGACCTCATAGGCAGCCAACCATTTGGCTATGTCATCTCCCTGACTAAAGCTAGCAATAAGGTCTTTTGGCAAATAGGGTCTGGACTCCCTGGCTGTTTCTTTGGATTCGCTGCCACCATTTATTACAGGAGAAGGCCCCCGTTGCAGGGCCTGGAGTTCCAACTCTTTCAACCTGAACTCATGAACCATCCTCTTCTCTTCCTTCTCCTGCTCCAGCTTAGCCAACTCCCATTTTAATTGCCTCTTTTCCCTCCTGTCAGCGAGCTCTGCTTCGGTTAAGCTTCCCCCAGAGGCGCTACTGCCCTTCCTGGAGTAGGACACTGGTCCTGGGAGTAGGTTTTCCCCCTCAGAGTGGAATAATCCTTCTATCTCCACAACAGTGTCCCGGTCTGTCCCTTCATCCTCCTCCTTTCCTTCTTTGTGTGCCTCCACCCAAGCCCTTAGACTGGTCTGGAGTTCCCCCTTCTTGGCACCATGCTTAAAAAATACCCCCATTTTCTGGCAGAAATCTTTCAGCTGAGCCACAGAATAGGTATCTAGGTTTTCTAATGCAAACTCCATTTTGAAATAGGCAAAACCAGATTATACACACCAGGAAATTAGAGTTGCAAGGGCAACCTAAAGCTACCTCCACCCACCACCAGGAACAAATTTGGAAAAACAAAAAGACAAATTAGGAGGGCCTCTAGGAGAAAACTCCTGGTGTAGGCTAGTGTATTACGTTTAATTACTACTGAGTAGCTGCAACCACAGTCAGGATCCCACCGCTAGACACCAATCTGTTGGAACCTGGGATGTCAGGTCACCTAGGGTAGCCTGGCCTAGGGTAAGACATAAATTCCAGAGGCACAAGTGTGAAGGTTGCAAACCACCCAGCAGTAAATCCACGCAATAACACACAAAAATGATACTACACCAAAATATGGGAAAATATGAGCTGGTTTATAAAAAATAATATCTCTGCTCTTTTTTTTTCAGAGTCACATCTTAATTCATTACAGCTTATCAGGACATAAATCACATTACTATCGAAATTGTTAAATCATATCAATACTCAGCTTCAACAGCACATTCTTTTACATTAAACTCCACTTTACTGGTTTTGGCTTCATCACAGTGTCTAAACCTTTAATCACAACAAGAGCGCGCACCCAGCGAGAAGTGTAAGAATTACACAAGTTGTATGTTACCACCCGTGTGCTGTATGAGGAACTTATTACTTCCCTCAAACCAAAGGTACTTCAACACCACATTAGTAGATGCCTCTTCTAATAACAATTGTTGAATGGTTACTTCACTTGTTTCTTTCCTTGACCCCCCCTGCAAAGGAAATCAGGCATCACACTTCTCAGTATTGCTAGGGTTACTGACTTGACAACTCGCCCTGCCCTAATGACCAATGAGGCTTTCCTGTGCAGTGCTCGAGTACATTGGGTGAATTCCCAGTCTCAAAGTCCTCAATTAGTCAACTCTGCCCCTCGGGTCCACACTAGAGACTTGTGTGGGGAACTCCTAACTGTTGGATCTTCCAGTACTATGATCCAGTCCTTCACCAACCCAGATTCCCACCTTACTTGTGACTCGTTGTGGGAAGTCGAAGGTAGCTGGAGCTCACCGCCGATCTCTTGCACACCAGCGTCGCCTCCCTTCCTCACCAGCCAGGCCACTCAGGAGTAGGGCCCGTGCTGAGGAGAGGTCGCGCTGGCCTGATCTCGTCGTTGGGAGCTTTCGTGTCCCGCCGATCCCTCGTCAGGAAGCCTCCGTAGTTTGTAGGGCGACTGCACCCCGGGGCATGCGCAGAGATAAGCGGTTCCGTCGAAGCGCCGCCCCTCTCTACACACTGCGGTCTCCTCACGGGGCCTGCGCGGGGATTAGCGGCTCTATAGAAGCGCCGCCCGCTCTAAAACACTGCCGTCTCCTCACGGGGCCTGCGCGGGGATTAGCGGCTCTGTAGCTCTTCCGCCCCAGAGTCACTGCAGCCTCCGGGCGCCCTCTTCCCTCCTCAGCAGGAAGGATTGAACACCCCCGGTTACACTACCAGGGTGAGGGCTGCGAGTCCGGCAGCTCTCTCGCGACGTCCACGTCACCTTCCTCCCGTGCCTCAAGAGGATGAGGCGAACGCCTGACAGCAATCGCAGGTGAGGGGGCAGGTAGTGAAATGGGAAGGACAAAGAGAAAGGAGGGGTGACCAGAACCCTCTGGCACACACCAACCCCTGGGGAGCTGCTAACAGTTCTTGAGCAGTTACCAGTCACAGGACAGAGGCTGGGGACAGGGGGGGGCACGCTCCTCCAAAGTCTCTCCGACTGGGCAGAGGACTGCGCTCCGCAGCGCTGCATGCAGTCTCCTTCTCCTTTTTACACCCCAATATTCCTTAAAGCTAGGGGTTAGTCAGGCGCCCAGGGTCTCCCTTAACCATACACAGCGGGGACAAGACAAGGATCCCAAAGGAGGAGTAGAGAAGTGAATCAATTAGGCTGCTTCCAAGTCCAGGAGGTCAACCCTTTCACTAGCCTCCCCCCACCTTCCAAGATAGCCTGTCCTCCAGCTGACTCTCTCTGGTTAGACAAAATGGCTGTCCAGCATTCCGCCTTTTATAGGCTGACCCTCAGGAGTCCAGAAGGGACCAGAAGGTTCTGGAACGCCCTATACTACTCTATGGGGCAGGTTCTGGGTTTGGCAGTTAGGGCAGTTGGTAGCCACCATTTTGTGGCTCCAACTATTTTCCTGTCAGAACAGGCCTCTAGGCCTGAGGTGAAAAACTATGAGGGGGGAAAAGAACACCTATCCCCTTGACCAACACCTAGAAAAAGTTAGTGGACACAAAAATTATTAAAGGTATGAGGGGCAAAAAGGGGACAAAATAAATAATAAATTGGAGGAACTACGCAAAAAGCCAGACAGGTCTAACAATGTTTTTTTAATAATATGTTTATATATATATATATATATATATTCACTGAAAAAACCATAGGTTATAGACCATATATAGTTAGGAATTAGCATTTACAAAACCTTGAAAATTCACTGAAAAAACCATAGGTTAGAGACCATATATAGTTAGCTGGACATTTTATTGACATAAAACCAATGAAATTCCATATATAGTTAGTTGCACTAACTATATATCGCGCACCCGCAATCCACTGCTGATGATGTCACATATTACATCATTCATGACATGGTCAGTGACATCACTGATGACATCACTGATGACATCTCAAATGACATCACTGATGACATCACTGATAACAACATCCAGTGATTTTTTGTTTCTGTAAAGTTTAAATATGTCTTACATATTGAAGAATGAGTGGATGTGTAAGTGTCTGGACGAAGGATTTAGTAGGTGCATGACTGACTGTATGAGTGAGTGATTAAATGTGTCTCACTGAGTGCATGGGTTAGTGACTAAACTGTCTTAATTTGT
Source organism: Lissotriton helveticus (assembly GCF_964261635.1). Taxonomy (NCBI): domain Eukaryota; kingdom Metazoa; phylum Chordata; class Amphibia; order Caudata; family Salamandridae; genus Lissotriton; species Lissotriton helveticus. The sequence goes on along the minus strand of NC_136064.1, from coordinate 35,055,145 downwards.
GCATCATTATGTCTGTTGTTCTGTAAACTGCTGCATGTGTTGATCAGTAGCTATATGACTAACTATATGGGTTATTGATTGATTGCCCAAGTATTTGTATGGGAGACTGAGTGTGTGTGTGGCTAGCTGGGAGGTGTGTGACTCTGTGCAGATCAATGTGTACTTGTATCAATGATTGTATAAGAAGGTAAGTATGTGTTAGTATATGTTTGAAAATGTAAGGTGCTCTATGTTTAACTGTATAGACAAGAAAATGGAAGTGTCATTGATTCTTTACAGGACTGACTAGGTGTGTGAGTAACTCCATGGATGAGTGGCAGACTGTGAGTGTCTGTATAGCTGTATGAGTGCATATGATAGTGTTGTAAAGATGAGTGATTGTATGTATGAATGATTGTATGGGTGAATGAGTGAAGGTGTGTGTAGACGTAGCAATCAGTGAGTGCGTATGTAGTAACTAGTATTGGTGTGTCAATGGTTTCAAAAATTATACTCTGTATTTAACACTGGGTGAAACAGAGGTTATATTAAAATGTGAGGAGATGCATTGTATTGTCACATGAATGATATCATCAGTGATGTGGTCATTGATGTCAAATGAGATGTCATCAGTGATGTCATCAGTGATGTCATTTGAGATGTCATCAGTGATGTCATCAGTGATGTCACTGACCATGTCATGAATGATGTAATATGTGACATCATCAGCAGTGGATTGCGGGTGCGCGATATATAGTTAGTGCAACTAACTATATATGGAATTTGATTGGTTTTATGTCAATAAAATGTCCAGCTAACTATATATGGTCTCTAACCTATGGTTTTTTCAGTGAATTTTCAAGGTTTTGTAAATGCTAATTCCTAACTATATATGGTCTATAACCTATGGTTTTTTCAGTGAATTTTCAAGGTTTTGTAAATGCTAATTCCTAACTATATATTCAATGGTTTTTTACTAGCAAATATCATAAGCTGTCGAATGTCAAGTACGTGGTAAGTAAAAACATTTTCGTGTTTATGCACACTGATCTGCTTTGAATGCTGCCCCCACCCCTCATTTCTATTAGGAATACTCTCTCTTTGCAGATAGTGAAGGGTAGTTAACGCAGGCCTTTGCCCCCATTGTAATCCGTCGTGCCTGCTTCTCTCTCCATTTGATTGATTGTTCTCTTTGGTTCATTCTCTATTTACAAACAAGCACAGAGTCGCAATACTCTGTTTAGTCTTTGCAGATAGCGAAAAATCGTGTAAAAAAACAAAAGGAATCGAGCAAAATCAGTAGGCCACTAATGGGATCTCTTTTTGACCTCGCTAAAATAGAAACATTAGGAACAACCTGTTGAAAATAGCAATGTGTATGTACATAAGCGGCATTGAATTGTTCGAAGTTGGTTCTCTTAAGGATCTTCTCTGCCTGCAAACGAGGAAGAATAGGAATATTCTCTCTCCCTTTGCAGATAGTGAAGGGTAGGTAACGCAAGCCTTTAACACGTCGTACCTATTTCATTCCTCATTGATTGATTGATTGTCCGAACATTGACTGTTTGGGAATTAGTTCTTTTTGGAGATATTCCCTGTTTGCAAATAAACGTAGGAAAATCTTTACAAGTAGTGAAAGTGTAGGTAATGCGGACCTTTCTCCCCCGTTGTAATCTGTCATGCCTATCTACTCCCCACTGATTGATGCACCTGTTTCACCCGGACCATTTACTAGAGATAGGTCATCTGGCCCAACAAGAGAGCACCCCTAGTGAAAAGGACATATGCAATAATAACGAAGTGATCACTGTATCCTGTTAACAGAAACTTTAGCATGAAACAACCTGGAAAGAAAAGAATAGGAAAACGAAAATCAGTAGGCCACTGATGAACTTTTTATTAAATAACAAACAAAGAAACGATAACAATACGTAATGATAAAACCTATTATTGTCCTAGAAACAAGAAACGTTAGAAGTAAGCCCGTAATAAGAAACCTGAAAACATCGCCCCTCACTGCCCCAAAACGTGTCTGTCCCACCGCCTGCCACGGCCAAATAACGGCAAACTGGGAAAGATAGAAGTCAGCAGACATCCGCCCCATTCTAGAAACTTCCAAAGGGCAACAGGTTTTCGGCTACGCCCAGCCGGAAGCAACACATATAAGGCGGGTCCTGCTGCCACGCCTCGGAGGTCATCACGTAGGGTGTAGCCGGAGGAGAGGCCGAGGCCGAGGCCGAGGCCAGCGGGACCCGGCCAGGGGGATTGACAACGCTGGAGAGTTGCAGGGGGGGGAATGTCCGTGTCCTCGACCCTCCCCTCTCTCTCCCAGTCCGGCCGCGGTGGCCCTTGACAGTTGCAGGTAGTCCCGCCACATTCTCTACCGGTCCGGCCACCAACGGCCGGGGCCGATGGGATCCGGCTGCAGCCGATAAACCAAGGAACCCGTTCATGGGGCCAGAGCAAGGGGCGTCCGGCCGACATCCACCGGAAGCCCGGCCCGAAGACGGACGGGACATTTCTTCTTTCTTCAATAATGGCTTTGACAACACTGGGGGGGATGTCTTGCACATGCCTCCGACCCCCCCCCTCGTCCACATCGCCTGGTCCGGCCATAACAAATCTCAAGCGAGACGCCATGGGGTGCACTGGGAGGGAGAGACGGTGCGAACAGGCCTCTCCCGCCTCCCCAGTGGAGGCTTCCCACCTGCACCCTCAGCGCTCCAGGCGCCCGGAAAAGGGTTCTTCCACTGTGGCGATGCTGCAACGTCTCGCCCGGCAGGGTGGAGCCCGTCCGCTCATTTGACCCCACGATCGCCAGTAGCTACCGAACTCTCAAAATGGCGATCGACCTGGCAAGAGCGGGCCCAGCATAAAGAAATGGCCCGGTCACTGGTTGACTCCACCACCGTAGTCCTCCACGACCTTGAAGATTCTAGAGGAGCCGCGGGAGTCTCCGACCCCCGCAGACACCCCCGATGGGGAATGACTGCCATGATCGCCCGTGGAGTGACGAAACTGTATCCGCGGGACGTCGGCGCTCCCATGCTGGCGCCAGCCTCACTTTGAATTACTAGAATCCTGCAAACCTCAGTTCCGGTGAAAGCACACTGTGACCCGGTAGGAAAAATTGTTGCACCCCCTCCCCTTTTTGACTGATAGTTCAAACCACCGATCCTTTCCTTTGCCCTTTTACCAGAACTTTGGACTGCCTCCCCCTCTTTTACATTTTCTAGAGAAAACAAAACATTAACCACTACATTAGCATAGCAGTTGACACCAGAACTGTTTTCAAATTGAAAACCAACAACATCTTCAACAGAATCCTTTTTGTTTCTGCTGTGACCCTGCTACAGCACAGGCATTGTCCCCAGCAGTAATTCTGCAATGCCGGTAAGAATAGCTGTGGTGCCTACTGGACTCACTCACCCCCGCGGCGCCCCACGCCGTTATTTGCTGGGCGGCAACTTACTAGACATCACCTTCGTGCCATCTAGATTTCAGCGCGTTCTGCTGCCTTGGAACTATTCGCACAACAGACTGCTACTGACGACCCACCCCCAGGCAACATCTTCTGAATTTTCATAATTTGAAAGAACTAGTAACATGTCCTCATCAGGAATTTCCTCATGAAAAGTCTGCAATGATGATTCTTGTAACTCTATGGTCTCCAAACATTCGATAAATTCGCCATCAAGAGATTGATCAAAAAAATCATTCAAGTCATCTCCTCCTTGTGAGAATATTTCATCATTGGTGCTGTCAATTTCAATAAATGTATTGGATAATTCAAAAGAAATTGCCACGGTCTCTTCGTTGTTTAAATGTTTTTACTGTTTTTGTTTTGTTGTATATATTTATAAGTTATTAAAGTTTTATAATCCTACTACTTTGTTGGAGTGCTATATATTTTTAATGTGACACATAAATGTAAAAACGTTGATGTACAAAGAGTCATCCCTGGAATCTTCCGCTTCAGGCTCGGTCCCCTCCCCAATCACAGTACAGGATGGTTTTCAGATAGTAGGAACACGTGTGGTGTGACGGATCTCATCGGGTGTGGGCCTTGATCTACTATAACTCCTTTGAAGAGGGGTGAATCTTTACAGCTGGGGCCATAAACTACATCTGCAGGGCTAGCTGATAGCCTGGACAATCGGACACAGAGGAAGAGGAGTGTCAGAGGGTGCGGTAGTGAATAGGGCGAAAGGGAGGTGTCGGGCGGGCACAGAGTGTGATTCTCAGGGAAGAGCAGCGCAGATGGGGAGAGGTTTATTGCCCATGCATAACACAGAGAGCGGGGGTGACCAGTGCCTGGGGAAGATGCTTGCGAGGGGGAGCCATGCTACGAATCGACAACGTGCAGAGAGTGGGTCTGGTCAAGGCATCTAAAATGGCTGCCGTGCACGACAAAAGTGTGGCATTTCAAAAAAGGCAAGATGGCGCAAACAATGTTTTTCAACACTTCCTCATTTCCTTCGAATCGAACGTTAACAGACGTTGGTGCATATTACCAAAGTTAAGCGATATTTATCGCTAACGATGCTTACCAACGAATTTTTTACCGCTAAGCATCGTCAGAAATTATCGAAGATAAACCTTGCTATTATCAAGGTTTATCGCAAATGCGATAAAAAACGACCGCAATGCATTAATATCGCTGAAAACTCAGCGATATTCATGCATTACCGAGCTAATGCTCTTAGCCATGTTATCCACCTCCCATTGGATAACATGGCTAAGAACTGCTCAGGGCAGGTGTTAGTTTTTGGAGATATTCGCGCTTAGCGCGAATATCTCCAAAAGTTGGTAATAGGAGATATATATCTTGCATGTTGTAATGCAAATTATTGTGGTATATGGAACTCATACCATAATCTCTCAGGAAAGCAGAAACTGATCCTTTTGGGACCGCCTGAGAAGGCCTAGGGGGTGAGGGGTACTCTACTTTGCCCCCTTTTCACGTTCCGAACTATTTTATTTTACTCTCTTCTGTAATTACACAAAATAGCAGCGATAAGATGCATCAGAGACACACAGTGAGAGAAAGGAGGCCGGAGATGAAGAAGAGATGTCAAATACACATTGGAGATAATATAGTGGGAGAAGGGAAGTAAATATGAGTAAACTTACCATGTAACATAAAAATGTTGCACTCTATACTATAAGTCTCATTTTATACTACAATCACTTCGCTACAACCTCATAAATTAAAAATAAAAATGAATAATGTCTCAAACAATTTTTGATTTCTAAATATAAATTTATTCTTCTGAATTTTCTAAATTTGATATAACTAGTAACATGTCCTCATCAGAAATTTCCTCTTCAATCATCTCATCTGGAATCTCCTCATTAAAAGTCTGCAATGATGATTCTTGTAACTCTATGGTCTCCAAACATTCGATAAATTCGCCATCAACAGATTGATCAAAAAAATCATTCAAGTCATCTCCTCCTTGTGACAATATTTCATTATTGGTGCTGTCAATTTCAATCAATGTAGTGGAATCATTCAACTCATCTCCTCCTTGTGACAATATTTCATTATTGGTGCTGTCAATTTCAATCAATGTAGTGGACAATTCAAAAGAAATTGCCACGGTCTCTTCATTGTGAGCCATTTTATTTTGAAATTGCTTGCTGTAAATTGCAGAAAAAAATAATCACTTTCATTTATTGTTTTTAGTAATACATAATATAAAACTAACTTTATCAAGTATTTAGTATAACAGAAGGACTGCAAATAAACAGAAAACATTTTTCAAATTATCTTCAAGTGTACAACATAGTTCCCCTTACAAATTAACAACTCACCTTTTTAAAAGTAGGGGAAGTGTTAGTACTGTGTAAATCAAACACCAGAAATTCACCACCAAAAATTCCTCACAAATGTACCTCAGACAGTAGTATCACAAAATGGCTGTGGTTTCCTCTCATTTGAGATATATACATAACCAATTAACTTTCATCACACACAAATACAAAACCAAAGTAACATTTTAATTGGTTCTAAATTTCAACACTTTCAAATGTGTTTTCCCCATGCAATTTTCCATAGGACATTTACATACGTCTACAGCCTGAATGGCTGAACGGAATTACACCAAACTTGGCAAAATGGTACATCAAACCTAAGAGGTCAGGAAGGATCTACTATGCCCCCTTATGGTCATTTGCCCCTTCGCTTTGACCTCCTCTTGTCTCTCGATCCTACCGAGAGACAAGATGGCGGCCGCTACGGACTGTTTGGAATGTTTACAGACGCCGGAGAACCAATCAGCTTCGCAAAGCTCCGTAACGCAAAAAGTACGCGAAGCGGAGCGCTGTTACAGATATATATCTTTTTTTGAACGTTAATTTCTCAAAATCCACTGGAGCACATATATTGAGACCTAGCAAAGGCACATCGGGCTACCAGTCCCTAATATTTTGCCGTTTCGTGCAAATCCATTCAGCCGTTCGATTATTATTATAATTTTTTTTTTTGCCCCGCGGGGCCCTTTTAAAACCTCCACATCAAACCTAGGGGGTCAGCGAGGATCTACTATGCCCCCTTATGGTCATTTGCCCCTTCGCTTTGGCCTCCTCTTGTCTCTCGATCCTACCGAGAGACAAGATGGCGGCCGCTACAGACTGTTTGGAATGTTCACAGACGCCGGAGAACCAATCAGCTTCGCTTCACAAAGCTCCGTACCGCGAAAAGTCCGCGAACCGGAGCGCTGCCCGGTCCGCTGTTACAGATATATATCTTTTTTTGAACGTTAATTTCTCAAAATCCACTGAAGCACATATATTGAGACCTAGCAAAGGCACATCGGGCTACCAGTCCCTACAATTTTACCAAGTTTCGTGCAAATCCATTCAGCCGTTCGGGCTAAAAGTGAGGCCAACCGCCCTATGGGAAACTCAATGTTAAAAACACGTTTTGGGACCCCCCTTTTTTCTCGGCCCCCCCTTGACGAAACCCCCCCAAATTTTCAGGGGCTGCTCAGAAACAAAATGTTCCATTTTCCTGAAGATTTCAGCCAATTCCGTCCACAAACGCCAAAGTTATTAGACATAGAATTTTCAAAAATCCCATAGAGAAAAAATCCTAACTATATATACCTACTGGCGACCGCCAGTAGGTAATATATATATATATATATATATATATATATATATATATATATATATATATATATATATATATATATATATATGTATTATTTTTGGTGATATAATTTTTTTAATTATAGACATTATTTATTAAAATTAAATTATTAAAATAATTATTTCTAAGTTTATATTAAATATATTTATTACTATATTACTTTTAACTTAATTTTAAGACATTCAAAAAAATCGATATTTTGACAGTCTATATTTTTGTACGTCGATATTTTGGAGTCAATATTTTGGTACTTACCTGTTTGTAGATAGGGAGTCGATATTTTGTCACTCGATATTTTTCACTCGATATTTGTGTATCTCGATATTTGTGACGTCGATACTATGTCAGTGATCCGTCCTTTGCCACTGGCTGAGTATCCCTTTGTGGTTCCCCTCCTTCCTCGTCTGGTGGTCTTTGGCCTCCTTCTAAAAAAGACTGATTTTCACTCATGGTAGATGATGTTGATGATGTTGTAGTCTTGTGAATAGAAGAAACAATATGGTGAGGGAGGGCCTAAGGGAGTTTACAGACCAAACAAAGACACATTCCCGAACTGAATGCATAAAACACAAAAGTGTCAGAGGGTCTAACAAAGTCTATGTGTGGTTCATTAGACTGACAAAAGTAAGTGTCAACTCATCTAGTGAATGTGAAAATACATTGATGGATACCTGTGATTTCTAACAGGATACTCATCAGTCAACACTCGGAACCGCCCTTCATCATTTGGGATTCCTGTTCACAAATAGGTACACCACCGGTTAAGACTAAAGGTCAGATGGTTTAACCTTAAGAAAACCTAGTGGTGGCCCACGTGGTTCAGAGTGTCACAAACTACCCATCAATATAAAATGAGGGTGACTGACTTGCAGTGCTAGTGTAAAGAAATGTGATAGGTGAGTAAAAACTAAAAATGGGTGAGGGAGCATGAGTAAGACTAACTTTATTCTGTTCTATGCTCGCTCCACCAATATTAAAAAGAGCAGCATAAGTATATTTAACAAATATCTACCTAGATGTAAATATGGTCAACATGTTTCAGCAATTTACAAAAGACTAAAGAGTCTATTGCTTTCATCAGGACCGGAATATTAGTGAAAATGCTACTGCAAAGGGTGTCGTGAACTATTAAAAAGTGACTACATATTAACAGTGCTGCGACATGTCTTGTGAACTACTCTGTTCTCTTCTCTTGGTTGATACTCCTGTTGTTTTCTCTTGTCTCTGAGAACTTGATCTCCTCGTTGCATGTCATCTAATGCTGAGGCATCTGTGCCTGAAAATCTTCCAAAATTACCCCGTTGTTGTCTTCTTTGAGTGTAGATCTCTGCCCAATTATATTCTTCATCTAATTTATAATCCATTGTGTCCCTCTTAAATTTCCAGATTTTCTTTCATTGATCTCCTTAGTGTAACTATCCAGTTGTTTATTCAGGTAATTTACCATTTCATCTAAATCTTCTTTAGAAATTACTTCTGTCAGTTCTTGTTTTAATTGTGATATTTCCTCATTAAGGTCTTCCAGTAGTTTTGATAGCTCCTCTTTGATCAATAATATGAGGTCTATTGAGCATTAATTCAGGATTGTCTGCCATTTTTCAGGGAATCTTACTTTGTTTTTGCAAATTGTGGAATTGAGTGAAATCCTTAATCCTCTAGGAATTCTCTGAGCTTTATGTATATTTAATGAGAGTACTAGCATTTAAACTTTGGTTAATAGCTCATTTCAAAATGTATAAAAGATGTTTATGTTAGACTGTATTGATCCTGTGGTTCGACTGACACTTTCCGTTTCCTCTATCAGTGTGTAAATCCATAGTGTTTCATCCATTGTAAATGCCAATATCTCGGCCCTTTGGTCCGTATGTTTTGCAATATCTTCTAATGACATTGTATTTGTTTGGTGCTTTGTCCGGTCACTCAGAATATGAATAATATTAATGTCTTTTAGATGGACTCTCGCACTCATGTTAAATTAATCCCTTTGAAATTATGTGAAAATTGGTAGGTGGTGCAAGAAGTTAAATCCTCATGAGTGTGCGGGTGATGCATATCCAAAGTTAATAGTGCGATCCTCAAGATTGAGGGGTGTCCCCCACTTACACTCAAAAAGCACAGTGTTCAAATAATCATTGTCTTGTCAATAAAGTGTGTTCAAAAATTCAATGTATTATTCAGTGTATTCATAATTTCTTCACTGTAATCATTGATTCCAAATATTTTTGTTATTCTTATAATTGTATATACAATATAATTTTTACATTAACCATAGTCCTCACCATTTGTTTGGATGTAAGAAGTGTTGGTTAATGATTTTTACCTCACAAAGTTACAAAACTAAGGCTTGTAAGGGAGGGTGCTAAATGTTCCTCTTGTGCTTTATTTCAAATTGAGAAAATGGTCACCAAACGATTTAAGATTGACACAGAGAAATCTTTATTAACATTTTTGGATGGAGCGCCAGATAATAATTCAGAGGATGACAGTGACATTGAGGTGGAATCTCGAGAGGGGCAGGAGTCGTGTAGTGGGGAAGAGAGTGTAGGTGATATTTTTGGTGAGAGTGGAGAAGAAGATGAAGAAGAATTATCTCAAGAAGATGTCTGTGAGACTGTCTTGGATTAAATTGTACCAGGTAATGATAACAACAATTATGGGATTGAGTTTACTGCAAGGAATCTAGGAGTCCGGAAATGTCCACTATGAAATTCCCCATCCAGTTGCATGTTTTCAATTGTTTTTAACTATCGAAATGCTTGTACACATAGTTTGTGAAACAAATAAATATGCAAGAGCTTTACTGGACAAAATGGCAAAATGGATCAGTGAGCATCCCCATTCATGGCAACGCCGATGGATGAATGGGGGCTTGACTGTAGGCCTCTTGAGTAAATGTATTGGTTTATCTATTAACATGGGCCTCAGAAAGAAACGTATTGTGAAGCATTACTGGGATTTGTCACACCCTTCTCAGGCGACACGTTTATTTGGGCAGGTCATGCCATTGTGACAATACCTTATTGTTTGTCACAAGAATGCTTCACATAAATGACAATGCACCTGCAAAGGTGAGGGGAGATGAAGGTTATGACCTGTGGCATAATGTTAGGTCAGTACTTGATTCACTAAACCATGCTTTCAAGCAGTGCTACGTGCTAGGGATTTGTATTGCTGAGTTAATGATTGACATGAAAAGTAGGGTAACTTTCATTGAGTACATGCCTAATAAAAGGCAGGCTAGATTTGGCATTAAGACATTTCAGGTATGTGACAGCAGTAACAGTTATGTCTTTCTTGTAGCTTTATATTCTGGGAACAATAAGAACAGAAAAGGGATTTGTGTTCAATAAGGTGATTAGTCTTCTATAGTCTTGTGATTTACTAGGCAAGGGGTATCATCTAATGACTGTTAACTATTACACAAGTGTCAGTCTAGTGGAGCAGCTTCTTGTGAACAAAACTCTGTTAACCGGCACAGTGCGGGCACACTGTAAAGGGCTGCCACCAGAGATTGAGAGGGCCAAATTGCAGGCAGAAATGTTTGAGTGTATGAGAAAGAATGGGGTTTTGACGTGTGCCTTTAGCGAAAAGAAATGTCAACCCAAGCCTGTTCTACTGCTGTCCACCTGCAGCATAACAGATGATGTGACTGTACAGACGAGGTATGGGAATTCAATCATCAAACCTCAAGTCATTCTAGATTACAATAAAGAAATGGGTGGTGTTGATGTAAGCAAGCACAAAATGTACGAATTCGCAGCAGAGAGATCAACACACATATCCTGGTCCATGGTTCGGCATAATCTAATAGATGTGTCAATAATGAATGCTTATAGATTGTATAGATTGAATACTGATCCATGCAATGTCCAGAGTCACCACAGTTTTATAGTGAGTGTTGTAGAGGGTCTTTCTCTACGGCAGGATGGGGCCTCTCAGGAACATATATCTACAACACTACTACTTTCTCAATGCAGTGAGGAGCACAGCTTTGCGCCATTGCCTGGGTGAAAGGAGAGAGACTGTGCTGTGTGCTCTGATAGGAGTCAGCCTCGGGGAAGAAAAAGGTCCAGCCACTGGTGTCCTGCATGTAAACTTGGAGTTCATGAGCAATATTATCCCCATTTAAGTCACTGTCATCCCTCTCCTAGTGTTCAGGAGGAAGAAAACTAGCTTTTTGTTGCTTTACATTTCTCTTAAAAAGTAGCAAAAATGTTACATTATTGTTGTTATATTAGTAATTTAAATTTGTTCGTGTTTGCAGTTTATTTCAAGTCATTATAGGTAGTTCCCAAAAATATTTAAAAAACAAAAAAACAAAAAAATATAAAAATATAAAAAGTAAAAATAATGTTTAATTATTTTTTTGTTTACTCTTTATAGTACATACCTGTAGGATAGTATGTGTAAATAGTTTTTGAGAAGCTTTTACTTGAATGTGTCTCATGTTTCAAATGAAGTCAACCTCTGCCAAGTGATATGTATTTTCAGCAGCAAGTAGCAAAGCACATGGGTAAATAATCTGTTTTTGGCATGGTATCTGTTATTATGATACTGAATCCAGCTCTTCTATGAAAAATACATTTAAAGAAAGAAAGGGAAAATAAATGTATGAATGGATGGACAGGTTTACAACACTGGAGTCTTAACCCTGTTCCAATCTCACCTCTCCTTTAGCCTAGTAATGTGGTATATTTGTTTTTCACTAATCGAGGCACGGATACATCACAGCGGGTTCTAGCACATACAACACTTGATGGTTGTCTGATCTATATGCACTTTCTTTATTTTTGTTTTTCTCCCATTTCTTTTGGGGTTGACAGTAGCCGATGATGAGAAGTGAGGAATCAGGCGAGTACCAGTCTGATAGAATCCTCCCCTTGGTGCTGCTTCCGTGAGGCACTGTCAACCTTCCCTCCCCCTTTTTTCACGATTAGAAGACAGGGGACACATGCAGCAGGTGGTGGAGCTATTAAACACACACATATAGGCAACCTTGCCAGACTCAAATTTGCAACGGAGTGCAAACTGTGGGGACAGAAGGTATACACTTCCTCTGCCACAATACAAATTCCTTGTAGCCATAGAGCCTATTGGGGACAGGTCATTGTTGTGTAAGAGTAATTTGAGTGGGGGGCGGCCTGCTTCTCATCCCCCTAAGGCTCCTGTTAGTTGAGAGTGTTGAGTACGGCAGCCTAGCCGTGAGAGCCATAAACATAAATCATTATTCACAGAAGGAATACACTGTCACGAGGTTGAGGTTCCCGTGACGCTGTTTTTATACTAATTGTCTCAGCGAACACTGGCAAACGTGCATTTTGAGTACCATGGCAAATTTTTGCCTGGCCTTTACGGAAGACCACATAGCTACCATTCTAGCAGGACCACCCCTATTACCAGACACTCCATTGGGAAGTACCAACACCGCTAGGGATGAGTGGGATAAACTGTCAACACTTAGGAAACGACAAATTAGAATAGCCCTCCACGGAGCATTAATGACCGAATATCTCCGGGCAGGGGCGGCACCAGCCAGTCTATTGGTAAGGTTGGAACCAAAGATTTTCCTGGAGGATAAGCAGTTCCGGGTGGACTGGAGCTATATAGCTAATAAATGCACCCGGGACTGGCTTATTTTAATCATCAACACTGCTAAACGCCTAAGTGAGGAATTGCTCACTGAAATACTGGACATGGAAACTAATATAAAAAATGACACCACCATACTTGATGTGAAAGAACAACTAGCCAAGATCCAGACTGACTTGGGAGAATACCAAACATACATGGTGAACCAAAAAATAAAAGGTTTAAAACGTAACTTGGATAAGTTCAGCCATGAATGGGCTTTCCCATATACTGAGGATCAATACTACCAACAGACCAATGCCCAAAATTCGGCACCTCAGCGTGGAAGGGGAGGCAAACAACAGGCCAGGAGAACTCCCAACAATTGGGCGTTTGAGAACACAAGCAGCGAAGAGGATGATCTGGACATGCAACCTCCACAAGGCAATGCCCGAGTGAGATTTCAACCTCAGGGTACTTCTGATCAGGACCTAGGAGCCCTATTTAGGGCTTTTTTAGGGCAGCATCAATCCAACCAGAGAGGGGCCAACACGAGAGGCAGGGGCAGAGGACGAGCCAGACATATCACCAACACAAACCAACAAGCCTACTCTCCTAGGATCACCCGCAGCAGGGGCCGAACGCCAATATAACTCCGTTGGAGAATATAGTGGTGAATCTATCAGATCACCCACTTACACCAAATGAAAATGCTGTGTTGAATAAAGGTCTTGGCTTCGTTCCGACCCCCAAACATGATAGTTTCCAACTAAGAGGCGAACTCATTGGAGTAATGAGAAAAATCAAACTACGCAAGTTCTTTGAGGGCAAAGAGAACACTTCCATCAACACGGATTTTTCTACAGATCTTAGGCGACCTTCAAACTTTACCCCCCTGAACCATCAAGTGGGCCCTGAGGTGACAGTTTTTGAGCAAAAAGTCCTACAGGACATTGCGGATTTGGAAAAACAACAGCACGTCAACAAACCTAGTAACATGTCGAAAACTGATTGGATGGCAGTCAAATCATAGCAAGACAACGATCTTATCACCATCAAACCGGCCGACAAGGGCGGGGCGGTGGTGGTAATGAATACATCTGACTATGAGGCAGAAGTCAACAGACTTCTAGGGGTCAGAGAACATTACCAACCTCTGGCTAGAGACCCTACACCCGAATTGCAAACCACTATACAGACTATGGTGGCTACTGCACGAGAAAAGAAGTGGATCACGGCAAAAGAGGCAGACTTTTTGATTAATCCATCTCCCAGAATACCAGCGTTCTACATTGTGCCCAAAATCCACAAACCACAACGTCCCCCTCCGGGTAGGCCAATAGTTTCTGGCATAAACTCCGTACTTGAGCCACTTTCCCAGTTCGCGGATTTCTTCCTGCGTGAATGTGTCATCACACAACCTTCATACGTACAAGATACAACTGATATTCTGAGACATCTTCAAACGGTCCCATACAACCCTGATGAGAATCTATTGGTGATGATTGACATCGAGTCACTCTATACTAGCATACCCCAGGAGGCGACACTGGTGGCAGCAACTCGCTCCCTGGGGGAGCTAGAATGGTTCTATGACACAGCACAGACCCTAGTACTGCAATGCATGGAATTAGCCTTGACACGCAACTTCTTTGCATATAAACAACAACTATTTTTGCAGACCTCTGGGACTTCGATGGGGGCTACCTTTGCTCCCAGCCTGGCATGTATTTATGTCGGCCAATTCGAAGCCAACTACATCTATCATGCATCCAATCTCTTCCAGGGGAACATTGTCCTCTGGAAGAGATATATAGATGACATTCTGTGCATCTGGAGGGGTACCCCAGAGGCAGTAGATCGTTTTCTATTATGGCTCAACACCCTCGATAGATGTCTCAGGTTCACTTGGTCTGTGGACCGGCACAAAGCCACTTACCTGGACTTAGACATCAGTGCCACAGATAACAAACTTGCAACATCAGTACATCAAAAACCCACAGACAAGAATTCGCTGCTACACTACAAATCATTCCATCCAAGGGCCCTGCGAGACAACCTGCCGGTGGGACAATTTATGAGGTATCGGAGAAATTGTACAACCACCAGCAGTTTCATGGAACAGTCTGAAGAACTGACTGACAAACTCATCGCCAGAGCTTACCCCCGAAAATCGGTGAAGCAGGCAAAAAAACGGGCACTGAACACTCCCAGAGAGGCTTTACTGGAGCGACAACCGAAAGAATCCAAGGACTGCATCCCAGTGATCACGACTTTTGGACCACATTCCACAAAAATCCGTCAGATATTGAGGAGACATTGGCACATTTTGAGCACCAACTCAATGCGAATGCCACCCCCCCAGGTTTGCCTTCAAGCGATCTTCCAGCCTGAAGGACCGGCTGGTCCACACACGACCCCAAGTCAAGCTGCCGCATTCTAAACTCCCCCCGGGCCACTATCCTTGTGGAGAATGTACCATCTGTCCACTGACCACGAAAACCAGTTCCATCATTAGGACCAATGGAAGTACCTGGCACCTAAACAGTTTCAGTAACTGCAACACGTGCAACGTGATATACAGACTATCCTGCCCATGTGGGCTGCACTACATAGGATTAACCACCAGAAAGATCAAGGTGAGAATTCAGGAACACCTTAGTACATTGAAATCAGCAAAACTCTCGACCAAATTGGTGCAACATTTCAACAGCCAAAAACACAATCCCAGGGATCTCCGCTGGGTCGTGATAGAGAGAGTCCAAGGAGACCTACATAATATGAGTAACAGACTACTCAAGAAAGAGGCACGGTGGATCTATGAAGAATTAACAGCTGACCAAGGCCTCAATGACATTATCGAGTGGAACAAGGTCTCAATGATCTAGAATGTAACCCCTATGAGACAATGTAGGGATCGTGCAGTTACCTGCTGAGATAAACTGAATGTCGCGATGTAACAACGTAGTAGCACAGTGTATAGTATGTGCAGGGGACTCTGGCCAGGGTACTATGATATCTGTTTTTTGAAATGAACTCAATCGTTTTTTAAAAATTAGCAATATTTAGGCACGTTGTAATAGGAATATACCCATTCTTTTCCTAAACCTATTAAGGGGTCTTGATTACCAATGCTTGTGAGCCCCGTGTGTATATACCTACTCATCACTCCATTCTCCCGTTCCAAGATGGCGCCCGCAACGTAGAAAGCGGGTCGCGTCACGCCTCGTCGACACGTTCGTCCACGTGACCAGGAAACGGGCTTTGTAAACAGACTGCCGGCACCACCATGACGCATGAGGGGTGAGCGCAGACCACACCTGGACGCGTAAGCGGTAAGGAGTCAAATAGCCACTTCGTTAACACCTAGAGGGAAACCATTTTAGAAAACGTGAGTGGGGTAGGCGGTTGAAGGAATGGAGGGACCTTGCAACAAGATACTTGCCTTTAAGCTGACAGGCATAAGTGAGTTTCAATGTATTCCAAAACGCTAATCTTGTGTCTTTGCCACAGATACCGACCATTAGGCGGTTCACAGTTTCCCACTACCGAGTTAGGGGACGACACACGTCAAGCAGTCTTCCACGGGGGCCGGGTAGGCTTGCCAGAGAAGGCCACCTGGTAATATATTCTATACTCAATATACGGTCACTTGCCAGTTCGCACCGGATCCGGTGCCATTCGCTGAGACTTTTTTAATGTACAAAAGTAATGTGTGTGTTTTATGTTTTACCAACCGCTGCAGGTACAATAAGGGAGGATTCAGAAAGGTGCATGCTAAATGCTGACCTATAAAAACCCTGAAGAAATCACTGAAACATAAGATAAAGTGATGAAACATGTCGGTTGACTTTTAACAGAGTGAGCTAACAGCACAGAATAAAGTCAGGAGTTGCCAGTTAGCCTTACTCTTTTTAATGTGGTATATTTGTTTTTCACTAATCGAGGCACGGATACATCACAGCGGGTTCTAGCACATACAACACTTGATGGTTGTCTGATCTATATGCACTTTCTTTATTTTTGTTTTTCTCCCATTTCTTTTGGGGTTGACAGTAGCCGATGATGAGAAGTGAGGAATCAGGCGAGTACCAGTCTGATAGAATCCTCCCCTTGGTGCTGCTTCCGTGAGGCACTGTCAACCTTCCCTCCCCCTTTTTTCACGATTGGAAGACAGGGGACACATGCAGCAGGTGGTGGAGCTATTAAACACACACATATAGGCAACCTTGCCAGACTCAAATTTGCAACGTAGTGCAAACTGTGGGGACAGAAGGTATACACTTCCTCTGCCACAATACAAATTCCTTGTAGCCATAGAGCCTATTGGGGGCAGGTCATTGTTGTGTAAGAGTCAGAACTTATTTCCCAGTAAGCAATGTACTTTCAGCTGCATAAAGTAGGGCACATGGATGAGTCCTCTTTTTCACAGCATAGCCAGATAAACAGGTTTTCACTGTAGAGAAAATGTTAACATGGGTCCACCACTTTGAGTGTGTAGGTAGCCGACAATGAAGTCTGGCCGCGCTCCAGGCCCAATTGTACCTTTGCCTAACAAACTGGAAGGATGCAGCTCTATAGGGAGACTGAGAAGCCTATGATGCAGCATGGATGTCCTGGAGATAAATGGTGCAGATAGAGCTGGATTTAACTCAACCTACTTTGAGTCCATCTCTGCTCTGTGATGCACAAAGAAATTGGGGAGGTAAGTGCTCCTACTAAATCATCATAGCCATTGGTATATGCTAAAGTAGATCTTGGAGCTCATAGACAGACATCACAGAGATAATCTATGCTTTCCTGAAGTGCCTGTGATCCAGGAAGGTAATGACATGTTAGCCTTCCTTACCCATTTCATACAAAGTAACACAACCTTTACATATGAGCCTTCTCTAGAGTTCCAAGAGGCTCACAGGATTGATTCACGACATATGACAAGTATGGTAGGACTTTGTTTAAATAGGTGCTTGTTTCCTCTGATACCAACATGTGCATCTGATCTTCACAGAAGTGAGTAAATGGGGGCACTTTGTCTACACAGAACATATAATATTCACCTTCAGAGAATTCTCGCAGGAAACTGTGCATAGACACAATAGAATCCTGAAGCAAAATCCCTTTCTCTAGGCAATAGACATCCAATCTGGCTTGTAAGATCTTTAATCAATGTGAATCCATCATGTCAACAAGACAATATATTATGACAAACAAGGCCTGCTGGAAAGTTTTTTGCCCTCAATGTTTGACACAGACATTGACACTTCTGATAGACAAGAACATCTTGACCAGCCCTCAGCCTAGCATGACAGTTGCTTTATGATAGCAGTAACATATAGGGGTTGGTCTGTGTCCACAGGCACTGTTTTGGTAGGGGGCAGACCTCTTTTTTCCTCCGGTAGCAAAGCTTCCCCACTGCCACCCCCCTGTGTACCTCAAAGCCTCAGACACATGGGCACATCCTTCCCCCACCTCGGCCTGTCACCTGTAATCCTCACTCCCCAGGGGGTTCCACGGTGGCCAGTGATGCCCACCCTCAGGCCTCACATCAGTGAGGGTCTTCTACGACATTGCTGTATTGTCATCAGCTGCAGGAGCAGGCCAGTGCGGCCTGAAGCTCTCCACACTACAGTGCCACCTGCACCACGCCACAGCTTTTCAGGCCTCTTTCCAGCGTTGCACCCACAGTCGGCTGCTCAGGTGCTGAGTGCAAAAAAACACCCCTTCTGCTTCTGCTCCTTAAGGGACAGTATGCTTCATTTTTGATCGGCAATCAGGTCTCTCGGGGCAGGACTATGACGTTGATTGCTCCTGGACATCAGGAGCCACATTAATGAGTGGCCATCTTGATGGTCCTTCCCTCTAGCTATATGTTAGATATGTCTGGTGTAGAGCACACACTATATTTGGAGAACAAAATAAATTACACAAGTACAGGCCCATATGGTGAAATACAATAGAACTACGAGACTTGGATAAAAAATGGGAGAACCTTTAGACCAGATATATATTAAAAACATATATGACTTCCTCACTAAGGACTGTTTGAAAATATATGCATAGGTGTAAGAGGATATTGGGTTCCTACACCCATTTTTGGAGACTACCAATGTCTCAACCTCAGTTTCAGTAGGCTTTTGGGCCCAGTCCCCTGGTTATTCCAACCCTGACTATTCTTAAATATTTAAATACTTACGTAGGTGGGGACCATACAAGTAAGTGGTATCCAGACTATTAAAAACCCTGATTAATCATCTATATCCCAACACTTGAAAATGTAGTGGTTGAATAGGTTTCAATGGAACTACTTGAACAATGAATGGTCAGCCCTCAAGTTATCCCATGATAAAACACTTAGAAGCACATTTGAAACTGAGCTAATACAAAGTACAGCATATATGTTGTTGAGTGCTGCCAAAATTGTGCCTGTGGCAGCATTCTAGAGGTGTTTCACCGCAGACGGGGAACACTGTTCACCTGCTTTTGGAAGGTATTAAAAACCTACAAGCTATCCCTAGGCTAAACATGTGTACTTGATGGTTGTTGAAGACCTGGTCCAGCTAGAGGGAAAAACGAGAGAGTATGCCTACAATCTAACCCTTTACTAAACATTGTTGGCACAGCCAGAGAAACTAAAGGAGAGTGAGATTACCTTTCATCAACTGTAGAAAGTGGTACTGTAGGTCTCCTGGCACCAAAAGCCCCTCAGTCAGCGTATTAGAGCAAGGCAAGCTGCCATAAACCTATAAACTGTCCCTAGGTTAAACATGTTCTTGATGACTGTTGAAGACCCGGTCCACCTATTGGGAAAATAAGAGAGAGAGTATGCCTACAATCTGACGCATTACTAAACATTGCTGGTACAGCCAGTACAAAAAAGGAGAGTGAGGTTGCCTTGAACCAACTGTACAAAGTGTGGCTGTGGGTCTCTAGCCAACATGGTTGTTGAAGACCCTGTCCACCTAGAGGGAAAAAAAGAGAGAGAGTGTGCCTACAATCTGACCCATTACTACACATTGTTGGTATAGCCAGTAGAAACCAACGGAGAGGGAGACTGCCTTGAACCAACTGTACAAAGTGGTGCTGTGGATCTCCTGCCACCAAAAACACCTCAGTGGGGGCATTAGCGCAATGCAAGCTGCCATAAACCTACAAGATGTCCCTAGGCTAAACGTGTGCACTTGATGGTTGTTGAAGACCCGGTCCACCTAGAGGGAAAAAAGAGAGAGAGTGTGCCTTAAATCTGACCCTTTAGAAATCATTGTTGGCACAGCCAGTAGAAACTGGTGATGCTGTGGGTCTTCAGCCACCAAAAGCAACTCAGTGAGAGCAATAGTGCAGGCAAGCTGCCATAAACCAAAAAGCCTAGAGTAAACATGTGTACTTGACAGTTGCTTAAGACCCGCTCCACCTAGAGGGGAAAAGAGAGAGAGTGTGCCTACAATCTGACCCTTTACTAATTATTTTTGGTACAGCCAGGAGAAAAAAAGGAGAGTGAGTTTGCCTTGAACCACCTGTACAAAGTTGTGCCGTGGGTCTCCTGCCACCAAAAGCAACTCAGTGTCGCATTAGTGCAAGGCAAGCTGCCATAAACCAAGTAGCTGTCCCTAAGCTAAACATGTGTGCTTGATGGTTGTTGAAGTTCCTGGTCCACCTAGGCAAGAAAAAAGAGTAGGTCTATAACATGACCCTATGCTCCTCTTGTTGAAAGAGAATGAACTAGATCCGGATTCCTAGAGTGTATACCAAGATGCTTCCCAAGAGGCCCACAGATTTGTTATACATTCTAATCACCGACTTACCTGAATGATGTTTCTTGACAACATCCAACAGTCTTACCAGAATGACGTGATTGTTCATCTTCTTCACCTCCATCATAGACATCATCAAAGTGTTCTTACGAGTACGGTTTCCACCATGTGAAGAAAATAAAATAATTTAATGATAAAGCACTACTAGTCACACATCCTCAAGCTGTATCCATCCATTTCTTTCACACTCACCCTCTTACCAGGCAGAAGTGGAAAGTAAGTAGCACTTTCAGAGGCAAAGCATCCGATCAGAAACTCCCATGCAGAACATGGTTAGTATTAGTGAAACCATGTAATGCTAAACCAAGGGCAATCAAATCACTACAAAAAAGACATGGGTCACCCCCTCTCACCCCAACATCAAACGTGACTGACTTACCACTAGTTTCTTTCCATCCACTTGTCAGTCAACCCAGTATGCTTCACTGTATCCTTTTCTGTTAAGTTAGACAGCTATTTATTATGCAGAGCAGAGCAGTTTTTTTCACTCTGTACTGTCCGCAAGGTCATGTAAGGTGAAGCTCATAATTTATCCAAGCTAAGATTAAAAGACAGTCACTGAACAGGATCTTGCATTCTAACAACCCATCTGACCATCCCTCTTACAACAAGACACCAAGGGGCATATGTATGAAGCCCATTTCCCGTTCGCAAACGGGCCGATTCTGAGAATCGGCCCGTTTTCGAATGGGAAAAAGCCTTTTGGGAAGTATCATCTCAAAAGGACCTCACAAAATAGGAAATCGCAAAATTTGCGATTCCTTATTTTGCGAAAGCATTAAGGAATCGCAAATTGCGATTTCTTAAATGCGATGTAAAAAGCACCCAATTTGTGCGATTTCTCTTTAAGAAATCAGAAGTACCACCAACTTCAAGTTGGTGGTAATTAGCGATTTCTTTGAAAAATGAACTTTTTTGCATTTTTTAATGTGCCATGTGGCGCACATACATGCCCTTAGAGCATGTATTTGTGCCACATGTGCACACATGCATATTTCAGGGGTACACCAGGGTGTCCTTTTGACATCCTGGTACCCTTGAAATTGCATTCTCAATTTGTGATTCTCTAATTGAGAATCGCAAATTGAGAATGTCTTCCCATTCATTCTTATGGGCCTCCTAGCCCACAGGAATGAATGGGAAGGTATTCCTTATTTGCAAATCTCATTTTGCAATTCACAAATAAGGAATATGTGGGATTCGCAAAATTATTTGCAAATCCCAATACATTGCATTTTGCAATTCTCAAATTGTGTTTCCCTAAATATCGCAATTTGAGAATAGCAAAACGTGTTTTTCAAATATTTGGCCCCAAGTGACCGATGCTTTCTTCAGGTTCACCAAACAAGCCATTTAACAAGAGGCACAAAGTCAGATGCCTATGCTGGATATCAGATATGCTTGTTATGGCACGTTTTGTTATCTTAGAAGGGTATCCTGGTGCTGAAGCAGGAAATGTTTAGGCCAGAATAGGTGCTAGGTGAAGAGTGAGGTCTTCAATTTCTTGTGGAATTCAAGAACTGAAGAGGTGGCTCTGCTGTGCAGGGGCAGATCATTCCAGGATTAGGAGTTAGGAAGTAGGCAGGACTACCAGATCTCCTTCTGTATATGCAGGGGTGTGTGGGAGTAGGAGTGTGACTCTACCTAACTATAACATCTGTGTAACCTTTGGTTTTTTAGTGAATATATATATATATATACACATACATAGACAGACAAAGACACACATGCATACCAACAGACAACCACACTCACAATAATCAGGCATCAACACATGCCAGATAGCCCATAAATTACTACATTCAGAACACAAATAAATATAACAGATACTCCCTCAAACATCATTAAATATCCACATACATGATTAATCAGTACTCTATCAATGTTCAAACATCATCACATGTGATTGGACACCCATGCTCACCAGTTATCAGTATTCATGTGTCCAATCACATACCCTACAGACAACCATTCATAGCGTATGACCCTTACTCAAACCAAAAAACTACTTTCATACACCCAATCATGCCAACAGATAATCTTGCAGGTCATCAGACACCCTTGCAGGCCATCTGACACACACACCCAATAATATGTACCCACAAGGGCACCTGTGCAACAAGCACATTTCTACATTCACAAACACATATACCCCATGCATATTTAGTGACACAGAACCTACCTGAATTAGATGCATGATTGCAGAGCTGATCCTATAGAGGAAACACTGCATCATAAGTCAAAATAAGCAAAGTGAAGCAGTTTCAGCTGGGAATCATCTGTAATGCCAGAAAGCTTGAATTTAGATATGAACACTTTTCATAGTGTATATTACCTATGCTTATAGTCAAATACCTATATTGCTTTAATCTCCTGTTATTATCCACACGTTAAGAGTCCTCAATATACATAAATTGTCTTAGGCAAACCTTTGCTGAATATATTTTTCTGACAGAGAACATTTTCTCTGAAAATACATAGTGAATGATTACCTGTCTGAACAGTGGCATCCGGTCATTTATGAAAACGTCTGATACTCATTTAAATGTATTCAAATAAATCAAGGCTTACATTAATGACGTCAGTATATTTTTGACCATTTTCGGCTTGTTAGGAATCTATCTACTAAGGAAGGGGAGGAAATAAGTACATCCCTAGCTTTATCAAAACTCACAAGTAAGATAAAAGCAATGAAGGAAAAAGAGGGAAGGAGGCACAGTCATGGTAATGAATTTGTAAATGGTGTGGAGATATGAAACATTTTGTTGTCTGTTATACTGTGGGAAATTTAAAATGGTAGAAATGAGCAATTTCTAGTCAGTACCCTGCAATCGTAGTACCTGATCCAGTGCATCTTGGTAATGACTTTCATTTATGTACGGGTCTTCGGAACAGAAACTGAGTGCCAGGACCAAGTCAGGTCTTCCTTAGCTCGTAAACTGGACCTAAAACCTGGACCGCCGAAATGCATTAAAATAGACCTGCTAGTCACCTTGTGTTGTCATAGGTTGATGTGGGCTGCATTTGAATATTAGCAGTATAGACTGGTAGATGTCAATATCAGGGTTACTTTCCACCAAGAGGTTTCAAGTGGAATCATAGACAAGAAGAGTGGAGCTCAAGTTGTTTATTTCAATTGGAAAACCTAAGATAAATACTAGAATTTAATGACAGACACCCATCTAAAATTTTAGGTGCCGTTTTACAACCCCAAGCCCCTCTAATTCTGAATAGCTGAATGTAGAATGCAGATGAGCCTCGCCTTCCTGTGTTTGCGGCTGTGTATAGGGAATGCACAATGTGTGGCTTTCACACAACCCAGACGTGTGTTTGAGACTGGCTGTCAGGCACAAATAACAGTAAATAGAGAGTAATTTCTACTTTCTAAAAGTGGCATAGCTAAAGCAGAAAGGTTGAATCATCCAACTTTACCAGTAAGGAGGATTTATAATTATCATTCCAATCACATCAAACATGAACAGCTGCTCCTCTCTGATCAACTACTACTGTTTAAAAGTATACTACAACATTTCTAATTCTGGCCTATGAGGGGTAGGCTTTACAGTAGTAAAAAAACTAAATAGGATGTTTGTTTCTACCAGGACATTCAAAACATAAAGGTACATGTCCTACCTTTTACTTACATAGTACCCTGCCCTTAGGGTTTCTTAGGGCCTTACACCTTAGGGACAACTGATATTTAACAAAAGAGGAGTTTAGGGATTGGCAAGTAGTTTTAAATGTCAAGTCTAAGTGGCGGAAAACTGCACACACAGTCACTCCAGTGGCAGGCCTGAGACAGGTTTGAAAGGCTACTTCTGTGGGTGGCATATTCAGTGCTACAGCCCACTAGTTGTATTTAGATTACAGACCCTGGGTATATGGTATACCATTTTACAAGGGAATATTCAGTAGACTAAATATGCCAATTTTGCATACACCAATGTCTTCATGTTTAGGGAAGAAGCACATGCACTTTAGTCCTGGTTAGCAGTGGTAAATTGCTCAGAGTCCTAAGTCTATTAAAAAGAATCATAAAACATGAGAGGCAAACAGGAAAAAGTTGTGAGAAAGACCACTCTAAGGACAACAGATCTATTAGCTTTGCTAAGGCTTTCACACTTCCAAGGTTAATCAAATTAATACCTCTTGGTAACTTTAAAATATCAGTAGTGCCAAGAGTCCACTTGAAGGTGAATATGAGTGCTACCAATATGCCTGTTACGCTAAGAGCCTGTCTTGTTTTACGGGCTACCTCAAGATTTTCAGATGGCTTTTTGGCTTTCCTGTTACCCTGGCAGATTATACCTAAAATACAAAGCAAAGTAAGCTTTGAGTACTATAGTCCCAGAAGAAGATGGTTCACGCATAGCAAAACAAGTCAGCTGAGTAGTGTTTTTGTGATAAAGTCATCCTTTTTACCTTGTTCACCCCCATTTTGTAGACGTATGCTGTGGTAACAGACTCTGACTGTGCCCCAGGCTCTGCTAACCAGCCTAAGGGCCAGTATTATGATGGACAAGATATATGGTATTTAGTTATAATTGCATTTGGCAAGGGCAGACCCCTGTAAGTCCCTAGTATATAAAAAGGCAATGGGGATTCAAACTACCAATGAGTCACAAGTATATAATAGGGCAGGGAAGTTTAAAGGCCAAGTAGATTTCCTGCACTAGAGTGTGCATTGCTGTGTTGCCTGATGACACATTTACAGGCAGCACAGTTTTGCAGTCTTTAAAAGTAAATTGTATGCAAATTCGACTTTGGAATTAATGCTACTTCCAAAGTAATAATCTACCTTCTTTTTACATATAAATCATCACCACTAAGGTCTCTGCTAGGTGCTCCAGAGGTGGGGTTTTGTGAAACTATAAGCAGGGACAATATAAAAGATGTGTTGTATGTGTCATTGCCGTTTGCACATATTCTCGTTCCTCATGCCCCTAGACAAGTTACCTTAGCATTCTATATAAACTGTTATCTTGTTTCTCCTGTCACTAGACATTTCAACCCAATATTCCATACAATCGAAAGCAATCTCTTTATGTAAAATACATCCCTGGTGGTAGCAGTAATACCATATTTCTGTATACATTGTGTTTATTTACTGATGCCTTAATTTTATTTTTGTTAAGTTATTTGATGCATTATTTTTCTTAGTTTTTATTTTTATTCAGAATCCTATCGCATGGAGTGAAACGTGCCATGAATCACGTTGATGTGCTGGCAAAAATGGTTGCACGTTGGCAGTGTAGCTGAACTAGTGCTTAGCTTTTTAAACGCGCTCGATCATGCCACAAGTACTTGGTCTCATCTTCCCCTACTTACCGAACAGACTACCTACACTTCCAGACGGCTTTGATTGGCAGCAGCGGCTTCCCCATCCTGAATTCCGGATAGCTTTAGTTGCTCGGAAATGCTCTCCTGCATTCTTCTCAGCTATCACCTTCCTGGACTTCGCCTCCAGGGTTTGCTTTTTCCAGCGAGTCAAGTAGTTGACGCTTCTCTGCTGCCGTCAACTTTCGATCTCTGCAGCAACTCTGGTTTGACAATTTAAAACAAAAATACAAAAGAAAACAACATGTTACGCCCGGAGAACAGGTACAACAGAGCTAGCATTAATCTATGACCAAGTGTCTGCAATAACTTAGTGCCAGATGTAGGTAAATTCAAATTTGCAAGTCCTTAATAGAGAATTTTACCGATTCGCTATTAAGGACTCGCAAAATTGAATGTAGGCAGGAATCGCTAAAATATTAGTGATTCCTTAATATTCCCTAATAACGAATCACTAATTGAGATTCGTTATTAAGGAATACCTACCCATTAATTCCTATGGGCAAGGAGGCTCATAGGAATGAATGGGAAGATATTCACTATTTGCGATTCGCTATTAAAGAATCGCAAATAGCGGGAGCTATTTCAATGTTGCGAGGGTGTCAAAAGGACAGCCTGTTGCACCCCTGAAATGTGCATGTGTGCACATGTGGCGCACATACATGCCCTAAGGGCATGAATGTGAGCCAAATGGCACTTTAAAAAACGCAAAAAAGTGCTTTTTTAAAGGAAATCGCTATTTACCAACAACTTGAAGTTGGTGGTAATTAGCGATTCCTTAAGGCTAAAGTGCACTTTCTTAAGTGCCACTTACATTGCATTTAAGGAATCGCAATTTACGATTCCTTAAATGCAAGAGCAAAATATGGAATCGCAATTTTGTGATTCATTATTTTGCTCGTAGGTTCAAACTTACCTACATTACTCTCAGCCAAATACCGATCACAAACGCTGAAATTCTGCTAATTTCAGCATTAGCGATCGGTATTTGTCCATCTACATCTGGCCCTTAGACTTGCATTTCTTTTTTACGAACTCCGTATCTTGTTATCCTCTCTTTGGTTTGTGCTCGAAGGTTTAATAACCTATGTAAGAAGAAAGAAAGACTGGACATTTTCTTGCGAAAGAGATATTATGGACATAATGCCCCATGTTTTAGTTGTTTAAATATTGTTTGTTTAATTTGAAGAGTTAAAGCGAATAGAGGTCTGTGTCAATTTTTATTCTTCCTTACAGTGAAAAGAAAAGAGGGCACCAGTCAGAAACTACAGGTTTGTAGTCTCTCAAGCTCATATTGTTCTAATGTTGCAACACATTTATTGTACTGTCTTACACGACTAACTGCTCTCTTTTATGTTAGTAGTTATTGACCTTGCAATATAGATACACAAAGAATGTTTTAAGAAGTGTATATACATTTTATCAAGTGCAAAATCCTTCTATGGTACGTTATTCCCTTTGTAACAATTTTATGTTGTACATTGCCTAGTTGACTACTTCATACCTACTTAAGAAGGTACTTACCTATTCCTATCACTACTGTTGATTATAGGATTTCACAGGAGAAACAAGATTACCATTAGATGATATCTTCACACCTGTTCGCAACAACTCTATTACTGCTCTCTAGGAAGCAGGCTCCTGTGGAACACAGTTTGTCTTTCCTTTGTCTTCTTCCTATTCCCCCCTTCCCTTTTGGAGTTTCCAATGACACAGTGTTCTATAATAAACACTGCCGTTGGGGACAATCCTGGGAGGGGATCGGGTCCAAATATCATCCAAACAAAATGGAACCAGTGTTCAGGTGTGTGGCAGATGATAGTATTCCTTAGTAAGGGAAAACTGCCAATTTCATTTTTCCCTATGTATTTATTTATTTATGTCATTTGTAGAGCGCATGAATCAACCCACCCGGTTGGGGTATCTCCGCACTATGACCGCATTTGGTACAGCGAAAGTAGGTGTCTCAGAACAGTGAGGTTTTTAGTTTTTTTTTAAAGGCCATGTAGTTCGTGCAGTGATGTATGTCCAAAGGTAGTTGGTTCCAGATTTGAGGGGCTAAGTAGGAAAAAGCTTTGCCTCTTAATCTGGTTTGTGTTATACGTGGTACGATAAGGAGATCCTTGCCTCCAGATCGGAGGGTTCGAGAGGGAGTGTATCTGACCAGTTTGTCCTCCAGATATCTCGGTCCCATTTTATTCAAGGCTTGCAGCTGATTTTGAATTTAATTCTTTTTCGTACAGGCAGCCAGTGTCATTTACAGAGCAGGGGGAGTGAGGGTGTTCTGGACGAGCACTGTTTACTAGGCGGGCAGCTGTATTCTGGACCACTTGTAGACTCCTCAGGGAGGTTCCCTGTGCAGAGATCTGCAAGGCATTGCTGTAGTCCATGCAGTTTAGGACTAGAGCATGTACAAAGGTTTTGCATGAGGAGGAGGGGAGGCGGTGAAAGACTGTGCGAAGCAGGCTAAGTGCATGGAGCATGCCTGAGTGGTTGCCGCGATGTGCTCATCAAGGTTTAATGTGTTATCTATTTGGACCCCATGGTTCTTAACCACTGGTTTTCGGGAAGGTGCTGGTCCCAGTTCCTCGGGCCGCCAGTTGGTTGACCATCTGGATACTAAATCTTTGAATACCAATATTTCAGGTCTTTCTGCATTCAACTGAAGAAAGTTGCTGCTCATCCACGTTGTTATGGTTTTCATACCCTCAGCGAAGATGCGCTTGATGTTAGGGGTGTTTTTGTTGAAGGTAAGGAGAAGTTGAGTGTCGTCCGTGTAGGATATAGGTGTGAATCCAATGTTCCTCAGAAGTGCTTTGTTCCTTAGGTTAACATTGGAACATTTTATTTAAGTATAACTTTTGCTAAGAAGGGGCTAAACATATCTTTTAAGGACTTAAAAGATTGGCAATGATAATTCCAACAACTTACCGCTGTTAAATATTCATAACTAGTACAGAAAATACATTATAGGACTTTTTTCTCTGTGAGCCAAAACCCATCCTTCTAGTGGCCTCTCCTGATTGGTCAGCCTTCACAGGCTTAGCCAAGCTGCTTTGTTGAAGTGATAAGTGGCCTAATAGAACAGAGGTTATCTGATGGGTTGAGCCCTGCAGCTGCTGAAGAACAGGCCTGGTCGGGGGCTGGGTTTCAAAGACAGCACGATAGTGAGAAGAGCCAGGTCTGCCCCCTCTCTTCCTGTACCCTCAGGCAGATGGTTGGCCCAGGAATTGAATTTTCAGAGGGTCTGGAGTGGGAGTTTTAATGGAAAGGAGCCACACCAGTAGGTTGGTTTAACTAGGTCTTTCTTTGCTGGAGAGAAATTCTCCTTATATTTTGAAGCGCAGTGCATTGTGGGTCAAGACTATGCCACACTTTGGAGAAAGTTGTCATGCTTTTAGGTGGCACCCTGCACCTCATTGGAACAGGGTGCCTCCCTTCTTGTCACTCGAGATCATTGAATAAATATGTGAGAGCTGCATAGCAACTTGGATTTGTATCCTGAAACTGCAAGAAGGACTGCCCAGCTGGAATGCTGATCTGCACACCAAAGGATTGCTCTCTGAAGGACAGAGCCCACTGCACCCTTGGAACTACAGCCCAAGGATTCTGCCTTGCTTCAAAAAGGATTAAGGAGTGGACTCCTTGAAAGCAACAGGTTACCAGAGCTTCCCTGCACCATCTTCCTCAAGACATTCCCAGCCTATATTGCACCCAGTGAGCTTTTAAGGATGTGGCCTGGAGAAATGTGGGAATTGTAGTTCCAAATTTCAGAGGACCATCTCAGAGGATCTCTGACATAATATTGACAGACAAAATATCGACATACCAAAATATAGGCACTAAAATATCAATAACACTATTATGGACGAACAATACTTATTTAAAAATATAGAGAAATATCGAAACCATATTATAAAAAATATTGTTTTAAACATTATCGAACACACAAATATCGTAAAAGAAAATATCGACATTTCTTTAAAAATATACAAAATGTTCTAAATATCGAGAGTAAAAATATAGACAGCAAAATTATCGTTTTAATACAAATATCAACAATTTTAAAATTACTAAAATAACACATATCTTTACACCAAAATCTATTTTTACACTATAAACACTCATTACACACCTTATAAATATAATACAATCTTATTATAACATATAAACATATATAAACATAGAATAATAAAAAAAACACTACTAAATATTTAGTAAAACATGAATAAATGTAATACATACAGCATTCAACATTAAAAGCAATGTTAAACATTCTTAATTAACAAAATCAGTTAAAAAAAATGAGGACTAACAACTTCTTAATTAGCGTTTCCCATATAGGGAAACCAACTGCCAAAACAAAAACAAAAATTAAGAACAACGAATGAAAACCTCACACTAATAAAATACACCAATAACATAACAATATCAATTAAATCAACACTATATAAACAATTAAAATTTATATTTAATATACACTTAAACCCCACAAGAACAAACAAGAGGAGACTCTGATGGATTACTTCCAGAACACAGATTCACTTTACAGTAAAAAGCTTTTGAACCGCACTAAGTAAGTAACACTGCATTTAGAATATATCACTACTTATAGTCTTCACCAAAAAATATATATGAAACATCATTCATTAATATGTCTTTCTTAAACTTATATCTCCTGTACAGATATCTTTTAAAGCAGCCAAAAAAATACTACAGCAGCATCAACAATAAAGTTACTAAGAAAGTAAGTATATTATTTTTTTTATTTTAAACAACTCCCTATAAAACCCACCCAAAGACCCACTTACTCACAATCTCTCCGCCACCTCCAAAAGTAAATGTCTTCCCAACAGAAACAGCTTCAAGAAAACGAAAATCCAAGCTTTTAAAAATTGCAACAGCATTTGTTTTTACGTCATCAGCAACATTGTAAGAATACCTAAAGCAATGTATCTTTATTTACTTAAAAACAATACTGTATTATTTGAATTAATATTTATATATATTTTCCTTAGTACTAAAAAGACCACCATGACTGAAGGCGCACAATTTATAATGTCACAAAAAGGGAAAATGTTATTATGTTACATGGGTTATGTATATACACAAGAAAAACAAACTGGTTTAAAAGTCTTTTGGAAATGCTGCAAATATTAATCGAACACATGTTATGGAAGAGCTATAACACAAGAAACCACTGTTGTATCTGTAAAAGATTATAACCCCCCCAACTGTAACTGAGATTGAAGTAAGATAGGTTCTTGAATCAATAAAAGAAGCTAGCACTAGTACAGATAGACTTACCACAGAAATACTAAAACAGCAGTTACTAACAGTACCCCAACATGCATCTAGCCAATTACCCGCTACTGATTCCTTAAAGACAATAATAGCTAGACAAAAGAAAGCCACTACAACTACAACACATGCCCCTAAAACTTTTCAAGAGGTAGATATTCCCCTGAACTAATAATATCACACAATAATAAGCCATTTATACTATTTGATAATAAATGCAAAGATAAAAGAATCATTGTGTTTGCTACTGCAAAAAAATGTACTTAAATTACAACAATGCAAGAAGTGGATGATGGATGGGACTTTCAAAATGTGTCCCAAACCATTTTATCAGTTGTGCACAGTCCAGGGTCTATTTCAAAATACTAATATTCCATGTATCTATACCCTACTCCCCAATAAACAACAATCTACCTACCTTGAAATTCTAACCCAAATAAAACAAGAAACAAATAATTATTTTCCGTAGAAAATAATCATAGATTTTGAACAAGCCGTGATGAATTCTATACTTAAATCCTACCCACTGAAAGCAATCCAGGGTTGCTATTACCATTTTAACCAATGTCTATGGAGACACCTGCAAAAGCCAATGCTAAGGAGCCGATTCTGATCTCGCTCGGACGGGCTCCGAACGTGATACGGCAGGAAAAAGTATGAGCCGTACGCGTGTTTTCCGACTGACTTGTACAGCTGTACGAATGAACAAGTACAATGCGAGAAACGCAAAATCACCAACAGAATTGTTTCCGGTTCCGTACGGCTCCATATGTCTCGTCCGTACGCAAACCATGCCGTGCAATGGAGGCGGTTTCTGACCGAGCCAGTACGATGCACGATTCGGACAGCCAGATCGAGTCGGAGCCTCCGACACGTAAATGTCCTGGGAAGCGGAATTTGGGGGCCCGGGCCAGAACCCCCTTCACCCGTAGTTATACAAGTCGATCATAGGAGAGGACCCAAGGGTCCCCCTACACATGTATGTACGGTGCGGGTGGCACAGATGCATCCCCACTACAGGGGGCTCCCTTGTGCGCATCATACCTTTTTTGTCAATGGGAGCCTATGTACTCATTGTACAACAGGCTCCTATTGAGTTCAGTGGGTTTCTGAGCGACTCGTGTCCATCAGTGCTTGTTCTCATCGTCCTCGGGCGCTCGGAACCCCAGAGCACGAGTCGGTCGGAAAGCCCTCCGGATCCGAGTTGGAAGGAGCTTTCTCCCAGCCAGATCGGAATCTGCTCCTAAGTATTGAATATGCAACGGACAGTACTTTTGCATACCAAATATAAAAACTGATAGCACTGGCCTATGTCCCAGTAACAGAGGTAGCAGAACACTATAACATCCTAATAGAACGTCCCTACTACAAATGAAATGAAGAAAAATTAAGCCCACTTTTAGATTACTTCAAAGATACCTGGGTGGGTAGACACTACAGATCAGGGCACAGAAGACTATCAAAATATTCCAGATTCCATGGTGGAATGTGTACCACACTAAACACACAAGCTAAAACCAACAATGCTGTTGAAGGATGCCATAATGCCTTCCAATTAAACACAGGCAGAGGGACACCTACCCTACAGAAACTACTCCAAGCTCTCCGAAAAGAACAAAGCACTCAGGAACTCAGAACAGAACAATCATTGACCCAAATAGGCCGAAAACTCACAAAACAAAAAAGTCAGGTAACACTATATCCAAGCACAAGAGGCCTAGAATACTTATCACTAATAGCTAAAACCATACTTTAAAATAGTGATCTACAATAAATAAAAATAGTTTTCATCAAAACACAAGCTGTATATATACGTTAAAAAATTCAAAATGTTGTAAAATATAAATAACTAGTCATATATATTTAATGTAATAATATAAATCTATATTGACATCTTAATTATTTTACAAAATATAACACATATTTAACATATTATTCTCAACATTGCCCTCCCACATTATTAATTAAATTACTTACGGTTTCTAAAGCTGAAGAAAAGATTTTCCAAACATTGTTAATACATCCAGGTATCTCTCAATCCCAACAAATGTATAAATGAACCCCCCAAAAAATGCAAAAATCTAACTGTTGCAAAAATAATCCAGGGTCCATAAATCCAACTCGATTAAACCATAAAAGAACAGAAAATATATTCTTTTAAAGAAATGCTCCAGGAAAACCCAAAAAATGAAGAAAGTGTTAAATAAATATTAGTATAAAATACTAATATAAACACGACTCCGAATAATCCAACTCAATTTAACAATAAGAAAAAAACTAAATATATATTTTTTAAAGAAACTCTCCTGGAAAACACGAATATTTTTAAAAGTGTTAAATATATATTAGTATAAATACTGTCACTTTTGGCCGACCTCGATGGGTCTCCCTCCAAATCCTTCTCAGTCGGTGAAGAGCCTCGGGGTCACTCTTAACTCCGACCTCTCACTGAAAAGTCAGGTCGGAACAGTGATCTCCTCCAGCTTCTTCCAATTACGAAAGATCAAGAAAATTGCCCATCTATTTACACACTCTGCTCTTATCCAGGTGGTAATCGCCTTGGTCCTCTCCCGACTAGACTTTTCCAACTCCATCTATTTGGGCCTCCCCCTGGCTCTTTCCAAACATCTGCAGATTGTTCAAAACCAAGCTGCTAGACTAATATTTAAAAGCAATCAAAGGAATTTGGCGAAACCTCTGCTAGCCTCTCTTCATTGGCTTCCTATTGCCCACCGGATTACCTTTAAAGTAGGCTGCTTAATTTTTAAGGCCCTCCATGGCAAAAGCCCTAGGTTCGTCAATCATCTAATAAATAAATACGAACCGACCCGTAACCTTCGCTCTACCCATTTGTCCCTCCTCACGCTGCCATTGTTCAAAAAGAAATGACTGGGCGGATGCCGATTCGCCTACCTTGCCCCTAAAATATGGAACTCCTTCCCCCTGTCACTCCGGACCTGCATTAAGCTGGCGGAGTTCAGGGGTGCTCTGAAGACCTGGTTATTCAAGCAAGCGCACGGTTAGGCTATTGTTTTACCATCTGTCTCACTTTAGCGCCATGAAACCCCTGGGTGACCGTGCGCTTGATAAATTCCGAATAACATAACATAACATAAAATACTAATACACATTTCTTAATTTTTAAAAACGTTATCTTCTCCAAAACGGGACTTCGATAAAAACAACCTGTAAAAAAGTAAAGAAACATACCCACCCACACAAACATACACATACACTAAAATTAAATACATTTAAAAACACATTTCGCACCATATACACACATTTCTCTACATATTCAAACACCTCTACACTAGGACCCGAACACTAGCTATGGATATCTTGCTAAAATATAACTAACAACTAAAACACACCAAAAACACAACCACCTAACAGTATGCATACTACCACATAACTACATTCAAATACAAGTAAAAACTTTGGGCCCTATTAGGATGGAGGCACAACTGCAGTGCTGGCGGTGGCAGAAAATGCCATTTTCAGCATGTCAGCAGCGGTCCTCACGAACGCCATTTTACTAGGGGCAAACATAGCCCATTTCCCTTCTGCCGCGGTGAGACGCGAACCACCATTAAAGTGTGCCCGCCACTGCAGGGGAGGGAGCCAATGGAGACCCATCGCCGTGCGGAATGACATCCCGACTGCCGTACAGATCAGGGTGCCCCAAACAGCCAGTCGCACAGCAGCGGAGAAACCGTCCAACCAGAGACGGCAGATGCACGACTCCGGAGCGGGAAACCAGATTCCCACTCCCTTCCACCCAGTCCCGACCACAAAAAATCCAGCTCTACACATCTTCCCGGTGCTGTACCTGATACACTGCCAGCAAGTTATGCACCGTCGCGGATGCCGCTGCAGGTATGCAATCACACAACTCCGCACACAACCACGAAACACAACTTCGTGGGCAGATATAGGGTTCCGGTCCACACCAGACACCATGGTGGGGACAGGAACACATCCACAAGTGTACCCACCCATGTCCTACCTAAAACCAAATCACTCCTCCACATCCAGGTCACCCACCAACCACAATATCAATGCAATGCCCAGGTAACGTCACCCCAGCGGTGAAGACAAGGGAAAACATGCGCACAATGTAGAAGGCAAGGCCAGCACCAGGCATGGGCAGTGCAAAAATATCATAGAGCTCCACCTCCACCCTCCACATACTTGGCCCCCCACATACATTAAGGGACATGCTATATGCCACTTCAGTGCTCCCCTTGCCCAATAATCAGCCAGGTGAACCCGTACCTTGCACCACACCAAACAACTACGGAGACAGTCTCATCATTTGGGGCTGCAGAGGAATACATAGCACAGACGTTCAGGGCCAGTGTAACCCTCACATCACATCTACACTACACTCATGTCAAGAAAACTGAGACCAAGCACAAAATTAACACTCACACATAATATGAATAATCACTCATCTGGACACACAGCCTGGCAAGTCACACAGACATACCCCACACTGACACACAGACACATACGCAGACCAGATGTCAGCAGCAATGGAGGACAACAAATGGGGAAGACCAAAGTGAGGTGGACACTAATGGAAAGTCAAGGAGCTAACCACAAAGCATGTGTACATGAGATGCAAGAGAAGGAACATATCACAACAACCTTAGGCCATCAAATCACACATGGCTGGCACAGTGAGTGCAATCAAACCACGGCTACCCCTGTACAACAACTCAGGGAGTCAGCAAGGCAACCCATGCATAGGCACAGGGATGATAGGAAGTCTCTGAAGTCAAACAGTAATCAGCCACACATCTGTATCCAACAACTTGACAAGTGTATGTCATCAGCACAAGACACAGGGCCCATTGACACACTCCCTGTCTGTTAAACATAAGTTGGATCCTTCACACACACCCCTTCCACACCCACATCACACCTGCAATACTCAACACAAGTGTCAAACATATGTAATGGTGCCAATAATGTCCAGAGTATACACTGACAAACATTCACACTCCCTGGGGGCATCCACAAACATCACCCACACTCAGGGATGCCTGGCCAATGTTGGCACAAAAGCAACAGCCAAACACCAAACTCACTAAAAACATATATAGAAGTACAACAAGCCCGGACCTGTGCAGTAAAACAGTGGAAAGTCAATGGGAGCCCAGACAGAACAGGAGTACGCAACATCATCACTCAGGAACAATGCACAGACAACATACCCCAACACAGACAAGATGTGCATCATCTCAAAACAATCATGAACTCAAACTGGGAGCAATGGGCCAATAAGAAAACACAGACAGACATACCACACCACCCATGAAGTCAAAATGGTGTCATAGTGTACCACATGCTTGCACATGCACAATCCTGACAAGTGACATGTCAAATATAAGAGAAAAGAAGACCAAGGATGCACCCAAAACAAGCCCAGGAACAAGAATAGCCGTAAGTGCATGTGACAGACACACAAATTATGCACACTACACTTGCAACACAAATCTGAATGATTCACAATGCACAAACAAATCACACATAATGACATGCAAATAGAAAATCACACACAGAGCATCTGTCAACTGCAAGAGACAACACAGGCCAAACACTGCACACATCCACATCAAACACATAACAGATGCACATGACAATCCATCACATTGCAAACAAAGCTGGACATCAGGGGATGCACACCATGCAAGGACAAGGCAACATACATTCACAGCACTGCATGCACGACAAGCAATGTGTGCACACCAAACTAACCAATTCCACAAGGACATGAGTGCCACTCCATGAATACCCACAACACCAATCACGATAGCACACAGACAACATCACACTCAGGAAGGGAAGATGTACCTCAGCAAACACATATACAGTTCACCCGTCACCAACAGATGCCCAAGTCTGGGACACCCAGGTTGAAACCATATGACCAGAGGACCGTGCAGCACAAACAGTAGAACTGCATATGAGCAACCATGACTGAAAAACAGTACAAGAAAATCACATATAACCAACTGGGAAACTATCCTGAGTGGCACATTGGTCCTGTTCACAGATCAGCACCACAAAGGAGAGTGTAAATAATGGAGTTGTGGGGAGGCACACACACTGGCAATCCCAGGGGACAGCTGACATGAGAGTGAAGTGTTGTGTATGTCAGTAGTGGACATGTCTGGACTACACCATATACCAGGAGGGCTCACTTACAATGGGTAGGCATCAGAAGCACAGATAGTGGATCTCATAACTTCACATCCCACATGCCATACTGGAGCCAAAAATGCCTCAAGTGACAGCAATTCATGAGGAAACACACCCACAATGTCAGTGTGCACCAAAACCCAACACTGACTTGCCAGTCACACACTCTGCATACTCACATTTGGCACCAACAACAAGTAGGTGTCCCTCAGAAGTGCAAGGACAAACCAACACACCGCACAGTGCACAACCTACAACTCCCATATGTGCACACAATCACAAGCACAGGGCTGAGCAATCAAACTAACAGGCACTCCATTCCAGGTTGACACATGTGTGCAGTTTCCATCACAGGGGCACACAAACATCAACACTACTAACAAAGTCACCCCATTCACACAGCACACTACTTGACTAAGGGTGGGCGTAGTTCGCGAAGTAGCGCTACGCGAAGCTACGCGAAGTGCACTTCGCACTACGCGAACTTCACGTAGCACTACGCGAGCTGCGTAGTAGCATGTTCACACTGTGCAAGATGCATTTTCAATGATTGCACAGTGCGAACAAGCATCCGGCACTGTGCAATCATTGAAAACGGCATCTTGAACAGTGCGAACTGTAGTTTTCTCCCGCTCGAGTAGATTTTTACTCGAGCGGCAGCTTTCTCAACGCAAACTGGTAGTTTCTCATTCCGAGCGGTCGCGAGCATGCATGACCACTCCCAATGAGAAACCTGACCTACCCGCGTTGAGAGTCTCGCCGGGATGTCATTTTGCTTGCTCGCGGTCGCGAACATGATGTTGAGGACCGCGAACAAGCAAAAAATGACCGCTGCACTACGCTACGCTGCGCTACGCGTGTTCTCACTGTGCTACGTGCAGCTCACGTAGTGCGAAGTTGCGCGAACTTCGCAAACTACGCGAGCGTAGTGTAGTGCTTCGCCCAGGGTTATTCATGACCACACAAGTGCACACATTGAAATCCAACCATGTGACTGTGATGACAGATGACCATACACCAACATTGCTGGTCACACACAAAGAAAGATCACATAGACATGATGGACCCTGGCCAGCCTGCCTGCAATACTGTGGATAGAATCTCACTCTTTGCTGGCAGTGCATACAAACCTTACATGTGTACAATTTAGCTAACATCACCATGGACTGATTAGGATAACAGTAGGTCATCACAAATAACCATCATTGCACCCCCAAGCCTCAGAGTACAGAAGACCAGAAGTGACTGTCAACTCTGCTAAACCCTGAAAAAGTCAAAACAGCCATTGGCAATGGTAACACTACACATTATTTAATTCAATTATAACATATTGTACATAATTAATATTTTATAAAACCACTACTCTCAATTTGTATTTCTTTCAATTTTTTCAATTATTCAAAAAAGAAAATTATTACTATTAATATTAACCCTGGGTGTAGTTTGCGTAGTAGCGCTACACATACCTACGTGAAGATGTCATTGCACTATGCGAGCTATGCATAGCTACGCGAACGTGCGTAATTGCTTGTCGCGCCTGTTTCCGATGCGTTTTTCTTGTTCGGCAACGCATTGTGCGTGTTCGGGACGCTGTTTGCGTGCTTGGGGGATAGTATCTCGCGAACTTACCCATGTGGTCGCCGATGGGTGCGGCCATCTTGATTTTCAATTGTCCTCCCCACTCGCAATGCCTTGTTTCCTGTTCTTGTCGCGTGTAGCGTGTCATGTTTGGGAACGTGTTTTACTTATTCACGATGATTATTGCATGCTTGGGGGAAATATCGCGCAAGCTTACCCACGTGGTCGTGATGGGCATGGCCATCTTGTTTTTCACTCTATTTTATGGTTATGGGCTTGCTTTTCTATCCCCCCTCAATCTTTGCAAACCTTAATATTTTACACTGTTTTTCTGACTTTTTTTTATTTATCATCTATCTCTTTCTGTCCCTAAGTTTATATTTTGCATTTTATTTCTACTTTTACTGTGTTTTTTTTAAACTTTTCTACTGTTTTATATTACTTCTTCCTTTAAGCTCCTACTTCTTCCCCCTAACTTTATGTTTTCCTTCTAACTTTTCTTTTCCGCCTCCCACACACCCCAGAACCATGGGAAAGGGTAGCACTACCGCTCCAAGGGCAAGGCGCCTGCGCCCAAGATTCATATGCCTTGCGGCAGAATGCGCCCTGCAGGGTTGCAGGCCCGGACGTTTTTTTACGCGACCGAGTTGTTTTTTTTGTCCAGCGCCACCTTCCCTTGAACTTGGTTGCAGGCGGCAGTCCAGGCTCAGGGTACCCTACCAAGGAGCATCACCGTCGGTGGGCGAAGGTGCGCTGGGCAGTGTTTCGCTGCTCAGGGGTCTGGCGCCCCCATAAACAGCTGGCCCACCAGTAGTCAGACATCCTGGACCGGGAGCAGGAACTGTTGGACCTGCTAGGTGTCAAGGTTGTGGGGCTTGGTGAGTAGCTAATATATACTAGTATTGTGTTTATTTTTTTGATGAATAACAAGATTACTGCTGCTTACATTGCAGGTAAATTAAATTTCAAAATCTTCTGTGATTGTAGAACACAGGTGCTCAGCGCTACTCTTTGCACTCGTTTGGGCTGATTATTAAGTAAGAGTTTACTTTAGAGAAATGAAGTTAGGTAATGCTATTGCTAGAGAGACTTTAGTCCTTCCATTGTCTTCCTGTGAAATAGTGGTAGATGGATTGATACTCGGTTTAGTTAGAATTAGTTCATAATTCTTTTGCGGTCTGCGTGACGCCTCTACCCCAGTCCTTCGTAGAACCTTTTATAGTTTGTTTAGTGAGTGGTAGGCTTAGCAGTATCAGTCAGTAGCAGAACAACATCAGACGCAACCAACCAACAATTTGGTGAATGCACAAATTTATGCATGTGTCCTCCATCTCATCTATGCATTTTTGAAGGTTAAAAATAGAAATGTAGACTTAGTGAACAATTGGCCCGTCTGGAATAGGTGGGCTAGGTCAGGTGGTACTTAGGCTTTGTTAGTATCCTGGAATCAGAATGATTATGGAACACTGGATTAGTGTTCATAAATAAGCAGACGGTCCGCGAATCCCGCAAGCCAGTAGTCGATCTGATTAGATAGGTCAATTTTATTGCAGTTGTTGTTTCCTCAAATGTTTTTTGAGCGTTTTTAAAAATTATGTATTTGTTAAACAGCAATCATTAATGTTTGTCTCCTTTTTTATTATATATTATATGATCAGTAGCACACAGAGGCAAGAAGATGGGGTCCAAGTCAGTGGTACAACCAGAGAACCGCTCCTCTACCGAGGGCCCTGCTGCTGGTCCAGGTAAGTCCTCCAGTGGTTAATATTAGCAATTATATTTCCCTATTTTTACTGCACCTTATTTTTTCTGAACTATTAATTCTGCTTCCACTTCCTAATTCTATTTTTTACAAAAGCTTCTTTGATCTTGACTAGCTGTTTCCAAATTTTGGTTATCCCTGCCTCTAAGTTTCTTCTAACTGCCTCTGCTATGACTCTCTGTACTACTACTATTAGTCTGTCTGTAGCTAAGCTTGCCCAGTTGGCCACTCTTTATTTAAGGTTTTCTTTTGACTAAAACTCAGATTGACCAATAGCTCTAGCCACTGGGCCCTGTAACTTGGGCTGTCCTCTTCTAGTCTTCTTATTCTTGAGGCTTTGACAATTCCCACCAACAAAATGCCCAACCAGATATTTGACTAGTATTTTTGACAGGATAGTACATACTACTACTGTTGTGGGGATTCTGCAAATCCACATACACAACTATGCCCAAGAAAATAGGATGTTGGTGATGGGAGGTTGGACCTTACTCACACCTCAGTCAGAACCCACAATCCCCTGATCGACTAGCTATAGTGTCTCATCAGATCCCGAACCCCAACACGAAGATACCCAATGATTACACAACCCAGAACATAATACCTTTTCGCTCACTCAGTTGTGTAAGTCTACCCCAGCACACCAAATACCACAGAGTCTATGTGTAAGTTCAAAAGGTTTATTTT
Organism: Lissotriton helveticus; assembly: GCF_964261635.1. Lineage (NCBI taxonomy): Eukaryota > Metazoa > Chordata > Amphibia > Caudata > Salamandridae > Lissotriton > Lissotriton helveticus. Next base: position 35,013,762 of record NC_136064.1, on the reverse strand, counting down.
CAAATAACAAGCTCTGTACTGTTCTATGAAATTACTACAGCCAGCTCCAACAGCAAAATGCATAATATTGAAACAGTAAACATTTTTTACAAGTGCATGATAGAAGACAAAAGCTCTGTGTGAATTCTGGGAGACCCCTCACCATAGTACATAGAAATACGGGTTACATGCATCATAAGATCTGCAAATCTCTGGTTTGTAGAAGGAAAAATTCCGCCTGGTATGAGAAAAAGGGTGCGCATTAGATAGTTTAATACAATTATGCAAGCATTCCGCAGTCATGCCAAAAAGTGTAACAGGTTATGGCTAAGCAATACGGACTAACCAAACTCCATAACAAAGTGGCTTGTTTTTCGACCTCTTCACTTGTATGCAACACTCATATGGGGTCAAAGGCGTCTTACTGCACAACAAGCTGTGAGGTAACATGCGCAAAAGTCATGAATCTAAAATGGTTACATGGCTCAGGCTAACTTTCCAAAGAGTAGAGTAGGACGATATGACCCCAGGGACCGTAACACTACTACTGTCTACTGACTCTACTCTTGTACACAATTCAGACTAGTGATGTATGTATTAACTTTTTTTTCAATCTTCCTAGTGAAAACTAATAAATAGGGGAAGGTGTACATGCATCTAAAAATGTGTAATGTTTTTTGTAGGCGTACTACCAATCACCAGTTCCGGCAGGGCCAGTGGCGATGGCGATGCTGCCATTCCGAGGGGGTAGGAGCAGATGTGGCACCGTCAGGAGCTACGGGGGGAGCCAGTAGCAGTGGCGGGCGGTGATAAGTTATATTCATTACTTATTGTCATTACTACTAGCTGGAAGGGTGTTCACTTCACTCACTGTACTGTTGAGACTTATTAAGTATGAAGTTGCAGTGAACATTATACAACAGTTGAAGAAGACACCCTTTACTTAGCATTAGCAATGCATTAGCAAAAGCATTAGCAGCGTGAGTTGAGTAACCAATGGCCTCTTCTATCTGACTCCAACATAGCTGTGAAAGTTTTATGGAGAAGACTAAAAGTCAGACCAGATGACCTTGATGGATGTGTTGAACAAAAAGGGAAAGAAGGGTGGAAGGAGGAAGGACAGTTGAGATGTAATATGACTGGCAGAGAAGGATACGCTGGAAGCATGCATAGGTGACTAATAGGAATCAGATCAGATGCATAGGTTGTTGAAGGATGGGTGGAAGGTGAAAGAAGATGCCTGCCTGGGTGGGGGACACAGTATGGGTGGATACTAGATAGCAAGAATCATCAGCGGTGTGTGGGTCAAACTCAAAGCCAAGGCAAGCAAGGAAGGAGCAGACGCATGGGTGGTTGTTGGTGAAACCAATAAAGGTTTGTTAAGAGATATATAAAAAAAAGAATTATAGACATTTACTTCTAACGGATGGATGCCTGGATGTATTCTTCATAGACAGCATAGATGGAGACTTTCACTGGATGCAGAGTCTTACTTTGAAGAGAATGTAAAAGAAACTGTGCCAGAGTAGCAAAGCAGAGGGGAATATAAGTAGTATTTTCAGAATACAGTTGACTCACAGTAGTTTGCAAGTAAATCATATATATGTATATTATCAAGTGCCCTCCTGCGACTCCGAGGACCACTCCCTATCTATGTTAATTTATTTTCGATTGTGTCAGCCAGCCTGTAAAGTGTGGCCTATCTGTTGGTTACACAATCAATGAAAACAAAGTACCTTATGCAGTAGCGGTCTGTGGTGGGAGTGCTGATTGGTGGTGATGTGGGGAGAGCGAGGGGCAGGGTGGGGTGGTAGTAAATTAGTATGGATTACAGCCAAATACAGGTAAGTAAACATAAAAATAAATAAAAACGCGCAACACAATTTGTTTTATTTATTTATAGGTTTAATTGCCTGTAATTGGCTGTAATCCATAGTTTACTACCCCCCACCCTGCCCCTCCCCACGTCACCGCCCGTGAGCACTCCCACCACTGACCCCTACTGTACTGACCTTATGTCGTTGTTCCATATATAAGCAAAGATGGATCAGATATATAATAATAATCTGCCTTTTTGTATTAGCCAGGGCAGAGCGAAAGTGAAATTGAGCAATTGCCCTTCATGTAACAGAGAGAGTATGGCCAGTACCAATCATAACAGAAAAATACGAGCTTTCCCACCTGCAGACAGAGGTAAATAAATACAGGTAAGTAAACATAAAAAGAAATAAAACAAATTTCATTGTGCGCACTGCACCGCCAAATGCAATGCAGTGCGTGCAACAAAATGTGTTTTATTTATTTATATGTTTACTTTCCTGTATTTGGCTGTAATCCATCGTTTACTACCACCACCCTGCCCCTCCCCCTTCCCATATCACTGCCCGCGAGAACTCCCACCACTGACTGCTACTGTACTGACCGTATGTCGTCGTTCCATATATACGCAATTATGGATCAGATGTATAATCATAATCTGCCTTTTTGTAGTAGCCAGGGCAGAGTGAAAGTGAAATTGAGCAATTGCCCTTCATGTAACAGAGAGAGTATGGCCAGTGCCACCCGTAATAGAAAAATATGAGCTTCCCCACCTGCAGACAGTAGTAAATAAAATTAACGGCTACAACACGGTTATGTAATTTTGCTAAACTAGGGATAAGAAAAAGACTGGTGTTCTGTGTACTGGAGTCCATAGTGCTTATATAATGCCTGAAATTCCCCAAAAATTTTAGAGGCCGAGGAAGTGGGAGGAGAGATACATATCACAAATTTTATGTACTGCACTTCCTAGTGCTACTGTGCCACTATTTGTTGAATTAATATTGTGTTACTGTTTTGCTAAGAGTATTGGTTACAATTATTTTTCTTTCTTGATATAGATCCTCCTTCCCAAGAAAAACCCACACTGAAAGAGTTGGCCGCCAGGGCCCAGCACCGGAAACTGGAGGCCATCTGCCAAGAGTACCGTCGGCTGGTGGCTCAGGCAGAGGAAGAGGCGGAGGAGGCGGCAGCTGCAGCCTCCTCCAATGCCCCAGGCCCCAGCCAGGCCCGCCTCCAATGATACTGCGCCGCAGTAAAGCAGCCGCCCGCCGCCGCACTTTGTCAAGCACTACTGCCTCCCAACCCTGGTTGCAACTGCAGGGGATTTCAACGCAAAATGCTCCCCCGGATAGCTTGCCTAGATGAGCAGCTATAGGAACGGATTAAGATCCTGGTGGAAAAACACCTTAAAGCCCGCTGAATCTAGAACTATCTAGGGCCCCATTGCATTGCTCCTTTTTTATTACTTTTTCTGGTGGGTGGGAATTGAGCGTTGGGCGTTGGGGTTTATGGACATTATTTGGACTTTTTTGTTTTGGACATTGGTTGGGGTTAGGGAGAGGGGTGGGTCAGGTGTCGGATAGTTTATTTTTGTTAGGGTAATAAATTATATTTATTTATACTTAAACATACAATTTTAATGTTTTGTGGTGGGGTTACTGTTTTATGAATTTATGTCACATGGTTTACTTGCTGCTGCAGGGCAACAGCCAGTGTTGGATTTAAATAATCTGCCAATATTGTAACACACAAACAGATAGAGATTTTGTACCTCTCACTGAGTTATTTGTCCTACTTGTACTGTCAGTCTCTCCACCTATTCCACTATACCTCTAACCAAACTTACCTTACCTGTGAATGATGATGATTAAGTTTGGCACAGCGATGGCTGCATGGTTTCCCAAGAGAATGGAGAAGATGCCATGGTTGTGGTGGTAGTAGTAGACACAGGGAGTACCATTTGCAAAAAAAAAAAGAGACAGTCATTTGCCTGAGAGAGACTGCAGGATGAGTATTAGAACTTAAGTAAAGTACAGTATAGAAGAAGACTGCCAAACAAACTGCTAAGGTAAAATAAAACATGGGTGGGCAAGCAGAAAAAGATCCTCTCCCTGCCTTCAAATTGAATTAGTGTTGCTTTCACCACATCTGCCCCCTCAAGCATGTGATCAATTGTTGGTGTACATTTAATGTAGTCACATCACACCTTAATATAAATCACACAGGCCGGGGGAAGATGGTTAGGGTTTGATGAATGGATGGGAAGGTGGGTTTGGGGAAAGGTTTCACAAAGAAAGACAGTATGTATGGACACAAAAAAAAGCAAAACACAATCTTGCCAGACAAGCATGATCTTATCCAATAAATCTATAAATGGAGAAAAAGGAAATGCATGCATGATGATCAAGAAGAAAACTTGATGGTTTATGATAATGAGTAGTACTTACTAACTATTACTTGACATTTAGACAGTAGAGGGCAGCAGTATATTAGTATTAATTTTGCCTTGCCTGGGTGTATGCCCTCAGAGAGACCCAAATTACATGTTGTACCAGGCTTACTTTTAAACATAGCAAAGACAATTACAAAATAGTTGTAGGGATCAGTTAGCAAACAAACAACAACAAAACACACAGTCGTAATGATTGAAGAGAAAAAAGGAATCAAATTAATTAAAAGACAAATGATGAATGATACTAAAGTTACTGTATTATCCTGGTCAAATTGAATCTTGTCATTCTTCTTGGTCCTCCCTTCCATGGACGCTCAGCACAACAATCTTAGTTTGGTGCCACTGGTTGACTGATGCGGATTGGTAAGGTAAGTGTGAGTTGTTTCTCCCAGTATAGCATAGGGTAAAGGCCGGCCTGTAAGTGTAGATGGACAAGCAAAAAGGGTATTGAAAAATCATTGGATAAAAATAAAAGCATCAATTACGGTGGAGTGCAAGAAGAGAAGAGAGAACACTTTCAGACTGAGGCGGCTTGGATACATTGTGTCTATTCTTCTGTTTACAGCATTACGCTCCAACAACAACAGGACAGACCAGGCCCATAGGGCACCAGGCTGTGACCCAACCTTCATTTAGCTTACATTTTGACAGAGCCAGACAAAGGCATATACATCAACATTGCATTTTCAAAACAAAGTGACTAAATCAATGCGCTGCTGTCAGTCATACCACTACACTCGACTCCACCACTACACGGACATGTAGGTCTGCTGTGGTTCTGGTTGAATTGTTGTGTTTACCTTTCATGCCACTTCATGAAACACAGTCATTCTATCAATCTTCTCCGATCCTACTGATTGACCGCGAAGATAGTATGGTCATCATCATGGTGTTGTACGCGTGTTGTTGTCCAAGTAGAACTCAGTCTGTAGTGTACCGAGTACAACTCTGACTAAGTCCTCATTCCATATTAAAAGATGCAACAGGTATTGGCCTGCAGTAGTAGGAGTACAATTTGGTTATTAAACAAGAAGGGAAACATAACATTGACTGTCACTTGAGTCACTTTGAGTTGGTAGATTAATTACTAGTACAGTTTGACTTCATTCATGCACAATGCATCATCACCACAAAAAACAGCAATCACTCATACAACGCATGCCATCATTACCTGTCTTGCTCTTCGCTTTGGCCGTCAGATGCCTGCATAGTTCTTCTGACAGTTGGGTGGTTTTTTACAGAGGCAGTGGCCTCATTATTACTCCACATACATTTTGAGTGTTAGTCGTTATTTCGGTTTTCGTATTCATCTGTGGCATTTTATTGCTGTTGAAGTTTGTTCAGATGGTCAGTGCTGTGAGATGGGCCGCGGCGTGGGTAGGTGTCATTGATCAATTGAGTTTGCAGAAATGTGACATGTCAGGCATCAGCAAGTTCTTTAAAGAGTCTTGTCTTTCAATGCCAAGTACCTTCTGTTCTAACATTGATGAGCTTTTGAATGCCTGCCTGCCGACTCCGAGGCGGTAGCCTAGTTCTGACAGTGATGAGTTTCAGCTCGGAATCAAAAGGCGGATAGCTATAGTCATGTTCCACTTATTTGGGAGGGACTGTTAGAGGCAACATTTCTTGTACTGTTCTCCATCCAATGTCTGGCTCAAGGGAAAACATTTATTTAGGGCGAGTCAGGAAGGTGGAGCAGAACTCTGAGGAGTGGTCAGTGAAATGCAAAGAGGTGCGACTCCAATATGGAAATCAAGTAACAAGAGAAAGCAGTGTGATGGTTTTGTTGTGGTTTGAACCAGAAGGACAGAGACACACAAATAAAGTCAGGAAGAAAGTAACAATTTGAAAGCCTAGTTGTCAGGGAAGAGGAGCTCGTCCTTAAACTCTGGTGGTTCAACCAGAAGTAGTAGGTCATCTAACAGTAACACACTACTTCCGTCACTTAAGTCGCTCTCCTCTTCATGCTGTGATTCAGGTATTTTGTACTCCGGTGGTATGAAGTGCTGATTTATTTTGATTATGGTTAACCTCTCCACTCTTTTAGGAGAGAGACTGGTCCTTTTCACAGTTACAATGGCACAACAGCACTGAAAACACGCTCAGAAGAGACCCTTGCGGCAGGGCAAGCCAGATACTTTATCGCCAGCCTGCTGAGCACTGGCCATTGGCTTCTTATCCCATACCAATACACCAATGGGTTTTGATCCATGAAGAACTATGTTGTGTCATCGAGATAGGCCTGGACCATCCGCTCAATGTTCAGGGGTGCTCCGATTTGCTTGGCCTCTTTTGCCTTTGCATCAGCAATGGACTTACTATACCCTTCCCCTAGAAACCAATCAGTTGCTGATTTTTTTGATGTGGCTGATGATCCTGTTGCTGCTGTTGTTGATGTTAATGGCAGTGTTGGTGACTGCTGGGAGCCAAACGCACTGCTCTCAGACTCTGAAGTAGAACTTGGCTCTGGATGCCATCTAGTACTTGTTCTGGCCTGGGGTGGTGAGCCTCTAATTAAGAGCCGTTCGTTTTCGAAGTCAGTGGCTTCCTCAGTGTAGTATCCTGGGTTGCTGTTATATATGCTGTGCCAGTGGAACCCTGCTTGAGTGATGTAAGATGGAATGTTGGGAGTGGGAACTCACAGTTGGAGAAGGGATGAGCACCCAGCTAGGCGCTCATAACCAACTTGAATAAATCCTCATGAAATACTACTACAAGCGTGGACTTTGTTACTACACTCCGCTATCAAAGTTTTGTGCTTAGCAACATCCACTTCTGAAAAAATAATTACTGCATTACTGTTCAGAAATAATTTGTACCGTGGATCCAAAATTGTGGCAGTAATGTAATGTGGATGTGACACAATGTTATTTTGAATCCTTGTATTTTCAGATAAGGCGAACGGCTAAGGTGTCCTCCAAATAATATGTGTCTACTTTGTCATCCACACCGACGTACGTTTCAGACACCTCCTTCAGCTCTTACTCTAGCAAGTGCAACAATGGGATAGCTTGGCCCATAGTACTATCCTCCCTGCTGAATTCATGTGTGAAGACCTCAAAAGGAAGTATCATCTCTGTCAGGCTTTTAACAAGGTCCAATTGGCCCATTTCAACAGTCATGCCTCTCACAGAAGGATCCCCTAATATTTTCATGACATGAGCATTGAGTGGTATGTACTGCTCAAACAGACGATCAAGCATGTAATAAGTTGAATTCCAACTTGTTGGTACCTCCTGGATGAGTGCTTTGACTGGCATTTTATGCTCACTTTGAATGACCATCAGCTGCTTCCGGGCTTTAAAAGACTGGTTGATATGTGTGCATATTCTTCGGCAGGTGGTTAGTAAGTTGCTGACTTTGCTTTCAATTTTCAGAAAGTCTTGAAAAACAATGTTAATGCAATGTGCCAAACATGGGACCCTGAAATAGCCACCATCTTTCATAGCCTTAACTACATTACTGACCAATGTTAAGCCCTATTGGCGCAGCCACTCAAAGACCTTGCTGTTAAACTCATCCAAAATCTTTGCATCAGTATGAGATTTCTCCATAGCAAACATGGATACATTTGCATGTTTGCGAGTGTCATTAAAAATCTCAGCAGTGCCAACACCTGTAGATATCTTTTCTCTAACACCCGAAAAAGATATCCAGTGTGCAGTGATGCACATGCAATCAGTGGCTTGGCAACTGGTCCAAATGTCTGTTGTCAGGTGGATACTCTGAACAGCACTTAGTTTTAAGGCTTTTTCAAGCAATTCCAGCACGTCCTGATATAGTGCTGGAACAGCAACTCTGGCAAAATAGTAGCGACTGGGAACCTTCCATTTTGGGCAGATGGTTGTCACAAATTCCAGAAAACCCACCCCTTCAACAAAAGAAAAAGGGAGAAGATCCAGTGCTAGCATTTTAGCCAGTTTCGCATTGTACAAATGTGCTATTGGGTGGTTGCATTCGTACTGCCCCACCGGCCTAGTAAACATGCTAATAATGGTAGGCTGCATGGTATTCTTTCACATTTTTTCATTGCAGTACTCCTTGGTCTCGAGCTGATTCTTACTCTTGTGCCACTGAGGTGTTGCTGAGGATGTGGGCAGTATCACTGCAGTGCTGGGGACAGGGCTACTTTGTGTACCACTACCAGAGAGAATGTCTCCCTCTTCTTCCTGTTCCACCGTGATCGTGATCGGACCTTCTACTCGTTTATCACCACCAACAGCAATCATTGCAGTTTATATGTGGCGAAGGTAGTCTACCCAGTTGATCCAGTGGTGTTTTTTCAGATGGGTAATTTGATCTCCGGTACCATAGTTTGTACCAAGTTTACCCCAACTAACAGAGGTATTACAAAGGGAGCATATAGCAATGTTCTCCTCCTTTTCGCTAACCGTAAAGAAGTCCCACACTGGGGAGCTTAACAATGTCTCCTGCTGGAGGTGCCACTTCCAATGCCGGATGAACTGGAGGGTGTGCGTTGAATATGACTCTATGCAGTACCACTACCTACTTCTACTGAGGTGGTGCTTGTGCTTGATGTAGGATGCTGCAGGGCCATTGCTAATGTAAATATGGAAGCTGGAGGTCATGTTGGTGTTACCTGTGTTGGAGGTATGCATGCTACATCCCTCGCAGCCATTTTGGATAGGGTAATAACGTTGGTCCCTATCTCCTTGTGGCTGGGAGAGATGTTCGTGATGACTGGCTCATCATTATCATTATCCTGCTGTTCTACATCAACCTCCATAAGTGTAAGGCTTTCTGGAACCTTCCTTTTCCCTAGTTGTGGGATTTGTCTCCCTCTCATACTCAGGTTGTTGTGGCTCCCAAGAGACATCTAGATCATCAGAAGGGATGCTTGGCGAAGAACTCAATGGACTAACCCTCCTTTTCCTTGCTGGGGATTTGGAAGAGAATCGATCTCCTGAATGAGTGGCTTCTTCTTCTTCTTCCTCTGCATGAGGCTCAATTTCCTGAACTGCCCCTACTTCGGGAGGAACAACAACTACTATTGTGAGCGATGGTTGCGGCTGTTGTTGTTGACCACTTATATGCTGTGTTTCCTCCTGCGTTGATTGTGTACTACTTTGAGATAGCGATAAGTTTAGGTCAGGCTCAGCATCACTGCTTCCCACCATTAGGCTGGCTACCTCTTCCACACTCATCTGCTTGGGCCTGGGTTAGTGGGTTGGGACACTGATGCGGAGATGCTGCCCCTAGCCTGGCCCCTGGACACCGCTTCTGGAGGTGTAATTTTTAGTGTCCCCAAAAAGGTTTTGGGCGGCACACCAGACTTAAATGACCCTTCCTCCTTTTTCTGTTCCTTCTTCTCAATAGCAACTTTCTTGGTACTTGAGGACCTGGTACTTGCTTTCTTTGGGGGCATCTTCTTCAGATGCAGCAGCACTCAGTTGCACAAGTTGCAGAGATGTCTGGTCAGGTCACTCACATGTCACGTTGTGTACAGCGGCAGGACATCTGTCTGGCACCACAACGGGCGATGATGACACACCTCCACCTCAGTCTTTTGTGCACCTAAAAGTCAAACGATAGTACAATCAAACTACTAGAATATATAACTTCTTAGTGTGTGGTTGTCACAATTATTAAGTTTTAGTAACTCAGTGAACAACAACAGTGTAGCCATTTATGAGACTTTGACAAGAAGGCCAGTGCTTTCCTGTTTTACTGTATTGTGTACACTCAGGAAGAATAAGAATAGAAAAGAACAAAAACATAAATGTAGTGGAGCCTGTTTGCCCTAAATCACGTGGGATGGATGTAGCATCAGGGAGCAACAACAACACATACACATGCAAAAAAGGCATTTATTTAACACACCCAAAAAGTGAAATATACCCCAGAAAAAAGCCACAGTTTGCAAATCAATCCAATGCCATCCATGCCATACATGATGTTAAAATTTAACAGACAACACAAAAACAGTTGTTTAACTTTCATGCACCCTTGATGATTGATGAGTAACTCTGGGCCTACTGGCAGACTAGGCCACAAGCTTGGAGGCCTATGGCAAAAGCACAGTGGTTGGTCCCACAAAATGGCCACCACCACATGGCCAGGCCACTCACAAAAACAAGAAAAGGAATACAAGACAGACAATGCAGGCCTATGGCAAAAGCCCAATGCCTGGCTTCACAAAATGTCCGCCACCCACATGGTCAGGCCACCCACCACAATAACAAGAAAGTGAATACAAAGGACAGGACCAGGAAGTTGGAGTCTCTGGGGAACATCCTTCCTCTTTCAAAAATTGTAAAAAAAAGAAAAATGACTCCATGCTCTAAAAACTACAGCCAAATGACAACCTGAGGAGTTTTTTAGCAAAATGAACAAAATCATAATTTTTTAGAAGGTTTTATGATGCTTGGGAGATATGGTTTGCCAGATTGCAAATTCTGCGTGTTCGGCATCACGATCTGTACAAAAAGTCGTTATCGCATGCACGAACACGCATATTGAGCGCGCGAAGAAAACAAAAACTGTAAGTCTGCGTTGTCGCGCTTTGCAGAGTTGCCTAAACTACGTGAGCTGAACGCCTAGGGTTACCTACTGGCTGAAAAGCCCTATTTATTTAACACTCATCCAAAAACGGAAATTCCACCACAAAAACGAAATTTTACAATTCAATCCAAAGCCATCCATGTCATACATGATGTTAAAATTCAACAGACAACACAAAAACAGTTTTTTTCCTTTCATGCACCCATGATGATTGATGAGTAGTATCTCTGGGCCTACTGGCAGACTAGGCCACAAGCTTTGAGGCCTATGGCAAAAGCACAGTGGCGCATCCCATAAAATGGCCACCACCTCATGGCCAGGTCACTCAAAAAAACAAGAAAAGGAATACAAGACAGACATTGCAGGCCTATGGCAAAAGCATTATGTCTGGCTTCACAAAATGGCCGCCACCCACATGGTCAGGCCACCCACCACAATAACAAGAACGTGAATACAAAGGACAGGAACAGGAAGTTGGAGAGTTGGAGTCCCTGGGGAACTTACTTCCTCTTTTAAAAAATTGTAAAAAAAGAAAAAAGACTCCATGCTCCAAAAACTACAGCAAAATGAACAAAATCATCATTTTGGAGAAGGTTTTATGCTGCTCAAGAGATATTGTTCGCCAGATTGCAAATTCTGTGTGTTCGGCATCGCGATCTGTACAGAAGGTCGTTATAGTTTGCGCGAACACGCATATTGAGCGCGCGAAGAAGACAAAAAACATAAGTCCGCGTTGTCGCGCTGTGCACAGTTGCCAAAACTATGGGAGCTGCACGCCTAGGGTTACCTACTGACTGAAAAACCCTATTTATTTAACACACACCCAAAAACTGAAATTCCACTACAAAAACACATTTTGCAATTCAATCCAATGCCATCCATGATGTTAAATTTCAACAGACAACACAGAAACTGTTTTTATGCACCCATGATGACTACCTCTGGGCTTACTGGCAGACTAGGCCACAAGCTGGAACTGAAGCCTATGGCGAAAGCAAGCACACTGCCAGGATGGCTCTACAAAATGACCGCTAGCCACCCACAACAAAAAGAAATGGAAGACAGACAATGCAAACCTATGCCAAAAGCACATTGCCTGCCTTCACAAAATGGCCACCACCCACATGGCCAGGCCATAACAACAACAAGCATGAGCCAAGGGGAACAAAGAAAAGACATGCAGGCATATATGGAAAAAGAAGCACACTACTAAACTACCCACAAAATAGCCCCAAGCCACTTGGTCACTCACAGTCACAACAGGCCATGGAAAACAATGAACTGAAGCAGACCTATATATGACCAGACAAAGGAGGCCTGCTAAACAGCAAAGCTTAAATACAAAAATGCAAAATTCGAAAATCAACAGGGCTACAAAAGGATTGGAAAGCTACACATCAAGCACACACACATCCAACAAAGGTATTTGAAATGCACACCCAAACAGTGAAATACACCACAACCACACTTAGCAATTCAATACAATGCCATTCATGCCCTACATGATGTTTAAATTCAACAGACACCACAGAAACATGGACCCATGGGTACCTCTGGGCCTACTGGCTGAAATTTCAAAGAAAAACAACTAGGCCCCTACTGAAACTACAGGCCACCCACAACAAAACAACGATGAAAATCCCAGAAAACTGTAGGTACAAGCATGTAAACCAATTCTCCAACGTACTTGTAAAGTGAAATCTCAAATCCAAAAGCCCTCAAATCCAATCCAATGATATGATACAGCAGACAGACACAAAAAGTGATAATTCCAGCTCCAAATCCACATGAACAAAGCACTGGGAGGAGCCTGCTGGACAGGAATAGAAAGTTGGAGACTCAGGGGCACTTCCTTCCTCTTGAAAAAAAGAGTAACAAAAAAAGGACTCCTTGCACAAAAGACTACAGCCAAATCTAAATCTGAGGAGTTTTTCTGAGCAAAATGATCATTGTTGAGAAGGTTTTATCGTGCTCGAGAGATATTCTTTGCCAAATTGTAGTTCCTGCGTGTTCGGGAACACGATCTTACCAACACTGCCGCTGGAAGGAAGATAGCGCGTCTCAATGACGTGTTCGCATTCGCACAGTCTCGCGGGACCATGCGGCCGGATTCCGAATCTCGTGGCACACGCGAACGAATAGAAAATCGAGTCCGCGAATGCAGAATCACAGTAAGACGTAACCAAGCCCGCGAGAACGCATACTGAGAGCGCGAAGAACAAAAACAGCTCCGCTACATTGTAGATTGCATAGTACTCAGCAACTACGCGCTCTACGCAAACCGCGAAGTCACCGAAACTTCGCGAGCAGAGCGTAGTTCACCGCCCAGGGTTATTAATAATTAATAAATATATATTATAAAACAAAACAATTTAGGGCATCATTCGCGTGGCGGGTGGACTTTATCCGGCCGCCATAGCCCCAGGAAATGGGACCGCCCGAAATGCATGCAGAGGTCCGGCACAAACAATTAGGATGCACCCGCCACCCTGGTGGGGGCATCCTGCATTTTTATCATTGCAAGCACCGCCCGCCGCAGTGACAAAAATGCAAGTTGTGCCACGCGGTGACTGCCTCGTTGTACATGCAAATGCAGGGGGGTACCATAGGTACCATCCATGTGCACCCCTCACTCCCCAGAATACCTGGGGGCCCGCTACGGGCCCCCAACGTAAAATACTGCTTGGAGAGGCATATCCCCACATGTGTCCTAATATGGATGGTGGTGTGACAGGCACCGCCACCATATTAAAACCTTTTCTGCCCCGTCGACTCTTCAACCAGGCGGAAAACCGGCGGGCGGTCTTCCCATCCACCGGGGTCCCCCCGCCATAGTAATATGGCAGAGGGGAAATAGCATGCAGGCGGGAGGGAATGTCACTGCCATGCAGGTGGTGGCGATCCGCCCAACATTCTAATGTGCCCCTTAGTGTTTTGTTTTCTCATCATATAAATTACATCAAATTCAATATTTTAATCTATTAATAAACTCAGGAAACATGGAGTAAATATAGTTAATAAATACACATTTAAATTAATTCTTTTGATCAATAATTTTACCATTTTTATACCTTAAAAATAAAAAATCTATTAAAATGTTATATACAAAAATCTATGAAATCATAAAATGTACACACATTAATTATTACATTTTAATTAGATTAATTATTTTGAAATTCGTTAAAATTTTGATTTTAAATATAAATTAAAAAAAATATTACGTTATATTTTAAAACACTCGCCAGCCTTCTTCCCTATAAACACAAATGTGCACTCATAATTAAAATATTTACATTTAAATTTAAAAACATTATTTTTAAAATTTTAAATTCTCCCCAACATCATCCCCTATAAACCCTACATACCATTGCTAATGACCCTATTTTTTAATCTAAAATTTATATTTTAAATTAAATTATATAAATATTATTTTATTTTAAAACACTCCCCACCCTTATCCCCTAAAAGCCCAACATCCTGCTCCTAAAATTACTATTACAGATTTTTTTTTACAATATTCAACAACTTTTATTACATGAAAAAGCACAATATTTTAACACATAACAATACTATAAAGATATTTAAAAAAACAATATTTTATACATTCTATTTATTTTTCGATATTTTAAACAGCACTAAAAAATGATATTTTTTAATTATGATATTTTTGATAAAATATTTTATACCTCGCTATTTCTAAAAAAAACGATATTTTGACCATCGATATATATAACATCGATATTTTAGTTTTGTTGATATACTAGACTCGATATTACTGAATATCGATATAAACAATTTGATATTATGACTAGTTACGCATCTCAGAGCTTTTGCATCCTTGGATTTGTGTTTTGAATGCTTTGAACCCTCCATAAGTGGACCGTTCCGACGTTGAATCAAGCCGACAACCTTCAAAAGCAACCTGGCCTGGATTTCAGGTTCATCCTGCTGAATATTCTGATGCTCCAGACTTCCAGGAAGTGACCTGATCTCACCGAGAATCAAACTGACGATCTGGCATTGAAATCAGCTTGCTAGAGGGGACTAGATGACTTTGAGAGAAAATCCTCCATTTTCTAAGTTTGAAGATGAAATTTTGACTTGAGCCTCCCACTTGTGTATCTGATCAGGGCTCCATCGTGGTCTGCCTCAAACTTTGGCTTTGTCACGGTCAAGTGCAACCAGAAGTCCCAAGTGTGTGCTATATGTTTTAAGCACAAGGAAGTGGTTAATCTTTAAATATTCTTATCTCTATTTCCCTATATTGGATTTTTGTTATTTTGGTGCCATTTTAAAGACAACATTATTTCCTATTTTTATAAATTAGTGTGGGATTTTTAATGTGTTTTGTGTCTTACTTATTTAATGTATTCATGTTTTTTTATGCTTTATATACCTGTCTCCTGAGTTTGGCCTGCCTGCTCGCAGCAAGCTGCCAAGGGCTGAGCCAGGGGCTAATATACAGAGACCTTCACTGGACCTAATATTGCGTTGATGGCCTTACCCCTACTAATAATCCACCTTTCAACAGTTTCTACTTAGGACATTGTTTAATGAAAGGAGGGAATGGGTTATCACTGCTAATAAGAGATAAACAGCCACAAGATGAAAAATGTAATATTAAGCGATCGTGACAATTGGTAGAGTTGACGAAGGACAACACTGGCAAATCACAAGCCGGCAGACAATGAGAGTTACTGAAAAGTGTTGTATATTCTCTACTAACCACAGCTGGCCTAGAGGCAGTTAACATGAACCATGTTATGGTTTGGAAACAAACTACATTGTTTGAACACAATTGTTGACATATTCATATGTTTTTAGGTCTAAACAAAAACCTGAGAAGTGCAATTGTGTTATGTAAATACTGAAGGGCTGCAACAATTTGTTCATAGCGCCTCCAGAACGGTACCAACAATGGATTGATTGTCAGTTTGTTTTGGTTTGTCTTAAACAGTCATAAAGAGTGATTTGGGGACCTATTTGGATGGCTGTTGGGAAATCACCCCGACCGCCATGGAAGAGGAAAACAACCGCCCGCCAGTACTGTGGAAAAACCGGCGGTCAAATTGTGATCATCCGCCAAAAAAGACCAACCGCAGCGGAACCGCCCCAAGAAAAACTGTCCGTCCGCGGTGGTTGGAAATGCAGCAGTAAAACAATAACCCGCCGCAAGCATAGCGGAGACCCTGCACGGGAAATTAGGATATCCCCGATGGTCCCGCGGTACGTTCCATTGTTCCCGACTGCCGCAGTCACACACTAGAATGAATGATAGAACCAGCGGAAGAGCTGCAGCATAGCCATCCGTGGAAAACATGACAGATGATGCAAAAACCCGACAGTAAGGCCAAACATTGCACAATTCAAAGTAGCCATGAACCCCAAATATAAAAAACACATCCCAATGACACAAACACATGCCAAAAAGACAAATACAATTCCCAGGACAACACACACAACACACCTGACAGGAATACCCAATTTGGACACACCCACATAGCTGAATATAAAACCAGCCCCTTCCCAGACCACAATCCTTTGCAAACACTCCAGAATAGAAGGGCATCCACCAGATCTGAGAGGAGAGGCAAAAGAATACAGCACACACACATCACCACCACCACCACCACCATCACACCGGCGCCATCAAGCCCCATAGCACATAACACACCATACACACCACCCCCACCACTCACACCCGTGCAACCACAAACTCTTTGCACACCACATACCATGGCAACACACAAAATGCCCACATTTACAGAGAGTGAGTTGACAGTCATGGTAAATGAGATAGTCAGAGTGGAACCACAACTGTTTGGTATCCTGGTCCAACAAACACCATTAGCCACAAGGACTCAAATGTGGGAAAGGATAGTCTAAAGCGTCAATGCAGTAGGGACCACCCCGCGATCCAAGAAGGAGATCATGAAGCGGTGGCATGATCTGAAGAGGGTAATCAAAGAGAGGAGACGTAAGAACCGGGAGCTGGCTGAGAGGACTGGCGGTGGACCTCCCATTACACCAAAACCACTCACACTATGGGAGGAGAAGGTGCTTGCCATACTGCATCCCGAGATTCTCACAGGAGTAGCAGGGGGAGTGGAGGCTGGTAAGTACAAACAAATGAATACCACCACACTGATATGTAATGTCTTGCCCAACTACTAAGCTACAACACCTACAGCAACTTCCATTCATCTGCACCACACAGTCACAAAAACATGGCTCACAGATACTACATTCACCCACTCCCATTCACCCCAAATGTAGCCACTACCATTAACATGGTGGCATGTGTACAGGCAGCCAGCACTCCAACTCCCACCATGCCCCCTTGTCCCACCCCTGAGCAGGATGGAGCATTCCCCAACCACCCAGAAGCATGTTGCACCTATTACATTACCCTCATCAAACTAACAGCTAGGTAGCCATCTTCCCAGGAAGGGCTGTTTGGGGGTGGGAGGCCTGCAATACAACTCCCACTATTCCCCCTTTCCCACCCTCAGCAGGATGTAGCACTCCCCCTACCCAGAAGCATGTGGTAGCCACTGCAGTACACCAAACGACCTAAGAGGTAGGTAGACATCTTCACTGGGACGGCTGTCTGGGTATGGGAAGCCTGTACCACTACTCCCATGATGCACCCTGTCCCATACCCCAGCAGGACGGAGCACTCTCCCACCCAGAAGCACTTGGATGCCATTGCAGTACACCAAACGACCTAACAGGTAGTTAGCCATCTTCACTGGGAGGGCTGTCTGGGGTTTGGAGGCATGTACCACTACTCCGACCAAGTACACTTGTCCCCCAGTACAGCATAATGGAGCTCTCCATACCACACAGATGCATGTGGTATATAATGGACCACCTCAAGCAAATTACTAGGTAGATAGACATATTATTCTGTCCCATTACACCACTGAGATGTGCCACCTTACAAAGCCAAATATGAGCACGTAACCGGTAAGTAGCCAGTACGTGCACCCACACATTTGTCACAAAATAAATGGTGCCATATGACAACACCAGCCCTCTCATTGGACAAATATGCACACCGACTCCCCTTGCCACGCACAGTGTGCACAAAGGTAAGCAAAGGAAACTGTCACAGCTGCCAAAGTATGACACACCAATGCACATGTACAAGAAAGCCTGGGCACAATCATGCACAGCACTCATTGATTAGTGCCTCGCCATGGGGCCCAACCGACAAGGACCATTTTTAAAATGAGAAAGCATGTGTGGTGGCCGAAATCAAGATATGCACATGACAGGACAAAGATATGCAGGAGAATACAATGGCCAGTCCATGACCAGATGTGACGTCTGCCAGGTCAGACAAATCAACAAGGGGTCAAAAATGAAAACATGTTGTGCTGGTCCCAACATGGCAACAGGTCCTTGTGAACATGAAGTTAGCATGAGTTGCATGGTATGCAATGATACCTCACACCATGGGCTAGTAATGCATGTACCACTGCATCATGTCAGGAGACACAGTAGTGCACATAGCAAACAATGAGATGACCAGTCAATTGTGTAATGTACACACAGTGATTGACACACATCTAACACAAAGCTTGCAGAGTGCACCACAATGACCATTCCCATCTAATCCACAGGTGACCAAGAACTTACTGCAGAGTACAACACCAGCAACCTGCAGAGCCATTCTCCCTCCGGTACATGGACTCTCAGATGTAGACTCCCAGGATTCTCAGGACAATGAGCTCGAGGCCGGCCCATCTGGTGTGCCAGGGCACAACAGGTCCCAGGACCCCATCCTCCCCACCAACACATCTGCTACAACACCAACTGCACAACAGACCCCTGCTGTTACGGCCTGTGTGTCCACCACCACCACTACCACCAGTGCCACCTGCAACACCCTCCCTGTCGCAGAGGATGACCAGCCCACACCACCAACTGAGGCTGGCAGGGAGAGTGTGCGGAGTCCCACAGTGGTGAGGAAACAGGTCCATGGCAGCAGGGTAGATGGGAGGGCCAGGGTCCCCCCCAAACACCAGGAGGCTTAGACCCCATCCCTGGAACACATCACCAGAGTCCTTGGTGCATTAGAACAGGCCCAGGGACAAAGTGGCCGGTCGGACGACCTGTTACGTGAGCTTATCCTGCTGATGAGGTCCATCGACACCCGCATTGGACAAATGGTGGACCTCATGGGCCAGCAAGTGGCATTACTGAGGGACAGGCCTGCACCACAACCACCACCTCCACCTCCCTTTGGTGGGCCACAGGATAACAGTTCACCATCATCCTCTGCGGCTACAGAGAGGGGTGAGTCCTCAGACGCCACTGGCCCTGCAGCAGGGCCCACCCCTGCCAAGCAACCAAGGGGCCATTCTAAGAAGAGCCAGGGAGTATCTGGAGGCAAAGCACCTGCCAAATGCCAGTCACGGAGCCAGCCCTGATGGGAACCCTCTTCACCACTGCATTGACCGTTTGGACTGTCCTTTCCCACAATGCCTTGTGAATGGCACCTATCTGTTGAACTGGGTCACCACATCAATGTGGCAACTACTCTTTCATCTAATTTAGCATTAGACTGTCAACTCGCTGCTCCACCACCACCACCTCAATGTAAATGTACAACCCCCCTCATATGCCAACTTTAGAAATAAAATAAATTACACACATCTTTTTTCTCTCACCTCTGTCTTTAGTGCATGATGTACCGTTTTCAACATGTCCATAATGTATCAGGAGTATGTACTGTATGTAGGCAAAGATAAGTTTAAGGCACCTAGGGAAACACAATAGAACAACAATCACTGGTGTGAGTGTGGCATCACAGACATTACACAACACCTACCATCATCATAAGCCAACATGCACATGTCACAATGGGCAACAAGTGTCAACATACACGTACCGTATATGTTCACAAATGACATGTCCCAGTAACATGGCCACCCACTGCTGAGTTTACAACTGGCTGTTGTTACAATTCGCACATACCCCTTCATGACAAAAGCAATATCACCAGACAATTGGTATGTTGTACAATGTCACCCACCTTCGAGTGAAGTAGCGGGTGATGAGCTGTTGATGCATGTCACCACCTTCCTCCTCTCCACTGTCCTCATCACTGTTGTGCAGGCAGGGGCCTTTGGTCCACATCATCATCCAGGAGCAGGGGAATCTCTTTGTGAATGGCCAGGTTGTGGAGCATGCAGCATGCCACTACAATCTGACACACCTTCCTCGGTGAGTATGCCTGTGCACCTTTGGTTTTGTCCAGGCAGTGGAAACTTGACTTCAGCAGACCAAAAGTACGCTCCACCACAGACCTGCCCTCCCATGGGCCTACTTGTAGCGGACTTCAGCCAGGGTCCTAGGATTCCACAGTGGGCTCAGCAGCCATGGACTGCTGGGATATGCAGAGTCACAGAGGTATGAAAATAGACAATGCAATGTTGCACAACCAGAGGGCAGCAGGTCACACACCCAGCACGCCATACGAATAGGCATACTCACCCACAATCCAGGAAGCAGATTAGCCATCAGCCGGGGCACAATGCTGATCTGCAGGATGTAGGAGTCATGGGCTGAGCCTGGGAATCTGGCACACACATGTGAGATGATCATATCTGCCAGGCACACCACTTGTACATTAATGGAGTGGTAATGTTTGTGATTCCTGTATATGTGCTCACTTGCCTGTGGTGGAACAAGACCGACATGTGTGTAATCAATGGCACCAACAACATGGGGGATTTCCCGAGGGGATAGAAGTCTCCCTTCACAGCTGGCAATTCAGCACCCTTAGGGAAATGGATCTATCTGTCCTTGTATATCATCATGGTGGCCAGAACATCACGCAGCACCGTGCTGAACATCGTTTGAGACATACCACCAGCGCTGGCCACTGTCTCCTGGAACGATCCAGTTGCAAAAAAATGGAGGGCTGCCATTACTTTATAAGTTGGGGTGAAAGCTGTTGGATATGTCCGGCGAGGCTGCAGGTGGGGCTCCTACATAACACAAAGTGTTTTCAGGGTGGCTCGGTCAAGACAGAATTTGCAGATGATCGCCACATCCTCCATGTTCTCCAGCACTGTCAAGTGACGAAGCCGATTTTGTCTCCTCCTAGTTGAGTTGAAAGTGGACACATGTCAATGCAATACATGAGATGTGCACAGCATATCACCTTCTTGATGACAGCGAAAACAAAGACTGACTCAAAAATTGAGTGACACACTACCTTACATGTGTGGACGTTTGAGCTACGCAAAGGGCACACCTCTCTAATTACAATACACAAGTACCTCAAACACCACATAGGTCAATTTGTATGCACATTGTGATATGGCCACATTTGACATGCGCACGCCTGTGATCATAGCATCCAGCAACTATGTAACAAATCAACACCACTGGCTCATACTTAGCTGCTGTACCTGTCACACCTTAATGCATCATTTCTACCTGGTCATATCCACAACACTATGTCCACAGTTGGCGCAGAACTGACAACTGTGTGTATGAGCAGACATAAGAGCCCATGCAAGTGACTACATCATACAGTGAGACGAGCATTGCCATGATTATCACTGCAGATCAAACACATTGACATGTGTACACATTGTAGAGTTCACACTGTCCTGCCTCCGACCATCAAATTCATAAGTGACATGTGAGGGAGTACAGGCCAATCTACGACACACATACACAAACTTGGCATGTGTACTCACCAGTGGAGTCAATGGAACATTGGCATTGTGTGCACAATGATGTGGCCTTGACCATTTGGCCACTGTGCACTGTTGATGTGTGCCAGATGGCCATTGACATTTTATGGCCCCCAATTCATGCTAGCTCCCGCCTGTCCCCGGCGGTGTGTCACCGGCACCCCCCATTCACACAGGTGCGTAGTCATTGTCATAGAGACATGCCCAAATGGCAGTTGGCATGCTCCGCCACACAAATCGCGGTGCCTCATGTCATTGTATGGCCACCAATTTGTGGTAGCTACCGCCTGGCCCCGGCAGTGTGTCACCGGCACCCCCCATTCACACAGGTGCGGTAGTCATTGGCATGGAGACATGCCCAAATGTAGTTTGGCATGCTCCACCACACAAATCGCGGTGCCTCATGTCATTGTATGGCCCCCAGTTCAAGGTAGCGACTGCCTGGCCCCAGCGGTGTATCACCACCATGGAGAATGCCTTAGAGCCAATGGGAACGATGATTGCGGTAGCATGATGCAAATGTGAAAATCACGGTAGGCATGCTCCGCCACCACGGAGGAGGTCAATGGATGCTTCTGTGAGATGCACCATCGTGGTAGCGCACACCGGGCTCATGCGGTGTATCACCGCCATGGAGTATGCCCTAGAGTCAATGGGAACGATGATTGCGGTGGCATGATGCAATTTTGAGAATCGCGGTAGGGGTGCTCCACGCCTGCGGAGGCGGTCATTGGATGCTTTTGAATGATGCAGACCTGGACCACCAATTGTGCAGTTTGGCACCTTTAAAACGACCCCAGGGGGCTATATATGTGTGGGAGGGAGACTCACATTTCCACTTCTCACAGAGCCTGCTGCCAGAGACCTCTGACCTGCTGCTGCTGCCTCCAGGGACTGCTGTCTGAGACCCCTCATCTGCTGCTGCCTCCAGGGACTGCTGCCTGAGACCCCTTACCACCTAATTTCACCACAGTTGTTCCATGTCCGAAGGGATGGCAAGGACAGAGAAGATCCGTGCCAGTCCATTCACAATCGAGGAGCTGGAGGTCCTAGTGGACGAGGTGCTCACACAGTACCCAAGGCTGAATGGTGCCCCAAATGTCATGGTAAGTCATCAAAAGCAGAGGTGTAGGGCAGGGGGGCACACATGCAGTTGGATTGATGCAGTATATGCATGAGGGTGTGGGGTTGTGTCATGCACTGAAGAACATGCGGGAAGGAATGTGTGTCCCAATGTCACAGGTTTCCCTGCCTGCAGTTGTAAGTATGAGTGAAGTGTGTTGCTTTGTCAGCCATACAGTGACGCAGTATGTTGGTCATGCAGGTGCCAGGACAGTGATTGCTTGGCTGAATGGCTGTGTGTGCCCCTGTTGTCCATCTCAGTGTGAGCCCAGATGGGCAGCACTGTGCCCACCCACCAAGACGAGGTCACAGCACTTCAATTACTGTGTCCTTACTAGTTTTATTCACATTGCACTCCAGCTATGCACCATCTCAGCCCTATAGATTGCACACAACCAGACTTGTGTTGAGGTATTTTTTGTTTGTGAGTCCATGTCCCTCAATGCCACACACATGTAATACTCATTGATTCACAGGGCAGGGACAATGAGTGCTGCACAGTCTTGGACACGGTGAGTCCACACCCAGACACAGGTTGATGTGTGATATATGTGGTGCCCAGACATGCAAAGGACTGGAGATGTGTGCAAGCAGCATAGGGGTTTCAGTGATGGCATCTTGCATGCATGTGAGATGTGCAGGGACTGTGTTCCCCCTCACAACTGCATGCAATCACATCAGGTAATCCCATGCACATGTCCCATGTGAGATGTACCCTAGTGTAGGATGGACATATCATAGAATTTGTAATGAGTTTGCATCTTGCTCCTATACTGGTAGATGTCGGTACTTACTGCTGTGTCACTGATCATTTGCCACTCTTGTCTCCCATGCCTGCAGCTCAAGGTACACCAGTGTAAGGTTGTGTGGAGGGCCATTGTAGCAAAGGTGCGAGCTCTGGGGGTCTCCAACCGACGGCGCACCCACTGTAACAAGAGGTGGTACGACATCAGCCAGATGGCAAAGAATGTGGCAGAGCTAACCTCGGGGCTGCTTCCTCGCATTGGGCGGTTGGCATGGCGCAGCATGACACCACTGATGGGCCACATCTTGGCGGTGACTCAGCCTGAGCTGGTTGCATGTCTGAAGGAGCATCAGCATCAAGGCAGGGGTGAGTATTTGGAGAGGGTGACTTTGACTGGGAGCGGCTGCATGTGTAAAGGGCCTGTGGCAGCGCTGGCCTATGTGATTTTGGTGGAGTGATGCAGTGTCATGTAAGTGGCTGCTGGGCTGAGTGCGGGGTGTCATGCATTTGCCTAAAATGTTCTTACAAAGGTAATTCTCATGCTGTGCATTCCCATTGCAGTCTGAGTTGTGCTCATCAGGGTTCTTCTGCACTGGGGTAATCTGGGGAATCACATTGGGAGTGAACAGCAGTGTTCCCAATGTGGGTGTGACTTCAGCAATGCGTCCATTGCATGCACCCAGAATGTTTAGGCCTAGGCATCTGACAACAATGAGCACTAGTCTTTGGGCCCCAGAGTACAACATGGTGGTTGGCATGGGCTCTTTGCCATTGTGTACTGTCATGTTGTAATCAATGTCTGTGTTGTCCCCTCCTGTTCCATCCAGGCCTGTCAGTGGCAACAAGTGGTGTGCCCCCATCATGTCCCTAGGTGTGCGCAGACCTAGTTGTGTGTCTGGCAGACTACAGCCACAGGCAGGGTGTTGTGCTGTGTGGCCATCACATGGCTCAATCATGACAGATAATTAGGGTTACGTGCACTGTGGGGGTCTATGTAGTGAGTTGCCACAATGTGATTGCAGAGTGTGGTGTGCAACATGTCGATTTGGTCCTCTTTTGTACTGCATTTATTGCATTGGTTTGCCCTGTTGCTGCCACGAATCTGGCCCTGCATCGCTCTCTCATACAGATTCACCAGTGGTCACGGAGGGACAGGAGCCAGACACCAGTGGGGGTGAGACTAGCACTACAGATGCACAGGAGCCCAGTGACACAGATGTCACCAGCGCCTCAGAGGGGGACCGGAGTCTGCAGGAGGAATCAAAGCCTGAGATGCAGAGTACCACATAATCTGATGCCAGCGGTGACGCATCAATGTTTGTGCGGACAAGGAATGGAGACTCTGCATCATCTTCACCCACACAGCGGCCAGTGCCCACCTTCCCAGCCACTTCCTCTGGTGCTGCCCGTGTCCGGGTCAGTAAGAGAGGACGTGTTTCCTTCACACCTGGCACCGCTAACCCTGCCCCCCTGCTGCCCTCAGTGCTGAGTCTGTGGAGCTTTCGCACCAGCTTTATGTGGGCCAGACAGCTCTCCTCAATGCATTCATTGACCATGACAAATAATTAGCCCAGGTGGTTGCTTACACGGAGGGCATACATTCCGACGTGGGTGGGCTGCACCATACTCTCCAGGCTTTGTCCTCCAAAGTGACGTCTGCCCTTCAACAGACACATACTCCCATTCCTGCTCCGGGGCTTTTGTCCACTCCCCAGGTAGTGGCCACGTTTGATGATAGTGACCAGGGTTCACATAGGTCAAAGTCACGATACAGCACATGAAGCACACAGCAGCAACACCCTAAGTGGTCCTGGCCAAAGACACCATCCCCACACAAGAGCAAAGCCACCCCAGAATGCAAAAACAATAGCCCGTCAGGCAAAAGCAAGGCCCAAACAGCAATGAAGCAGACCTCAGGCTCACATGCCTCAGAGGCATCCCCAGCTACGGACTCTCCTGTCCCTGAAGGATCTCTCAAGGAGAGGCATGCAGTTTCTGTGCCCACTGAGGAGGTGGTGCATGGCAAGAGTACACCTAAGAAGGGCTCCAACGCAGATTCACCCACCACCTCAACTCTCATTTCAAGCGCAGTGAAGCAGGGGAAGGAGGGCATTGTAGGGGGTACACCTGCAAACAGGAGAAGGAGGGTGAGAGGCGAAGTCAGATGAAGCATTCCGCTGGATCCAGCACATCCCCAGAGGTAGTGCCAGTGTCTGCACCTGATGCAGCTTTGTTGGTGTGTGTGCCTGTTGTGTCCAGACCACTTTCCATTAATCCCAGTACAGGGAAGCTATTTCGAATCCACAAGACGTGGAAAGGCACACCGCCACAATCTCCCAGCCACACTGTGTCTCAGGTCTGCATGACTCCACCGCCACATGCCACTACACGACCTGGTCCAAGCAGCCCTCCGGCCTGCCAAGCCACTGATAGCACTAACTCACCTGGGCCGCTCTCTCCCCAGTCAAGTGCTCCAACTGTCCCGACACACAGCAAGCTCCCAGTCCGCCTGACAGCCAAATCTGAGTGGTAGTCCCCCTCACATCACCTGTCTCTCACACAGGTGGGCCTGTACTTCTCATTGTTACCCCCCTAACTGCGTTGCTGCCTATGGAAGGGTACATTTGCACACACTCCCTGTGCAGCCTCTCATGGACATGCTCTGCTCTTTGAACCGTACATTGTCCTCGTTGATCTTTGCTGTGTTGGACTATTCCCTCTGCAGCTTCTCATGTGCTCACTCTGCACCCTGAACTGGCCTCTGGCATTCCTGTTTTGCCCTTGCCTGTACAGATTCTCATGACATGCTCTGCACCTTGCCCTGGACACCGACCTTGTTGCTCTTTGCTGTGTTGGACTATTCCCTGTGCAGCTTCTCATGTTTTCACCCTGCACCCTGAATTGGCCACTGACCTTCCTGTTTTGGCCTTGCCTGTGCAGATTTTTATGGACATGCTCTGCACTTTGCCCCGGACACTGGTCTTGTTGCTCATTGCTGTGTTGGACTATTCCCTGTGCACCTTATCATGTACTCACTCTGCAGCCTGAACTGGCCACTGGCCTTCCTGTTTTGCCCTTGCCTGTGCAGCCTCTCATGTTCTCGTTCTGCACTTTGCCCTGGGCACTGGCCTTGTTGCATTTTGCTGTGTTGGACTATTCCCTGTGCAGTTTCTCATGTTTTCACTCTGCACCCTGAATTGGCCACTGACCTTCTTGTTTTGCCCTTGCCTGTGCAGATGCTCATGGACATGCTCTGCACTTTGCCCTGAACACTGGCCTTGTTGCTTTTTGCTGTGTTGGACTATTCCCTGTGCAGCTTCTCATGTACTCACTCTGCGCCCTTAACTGGCCACTGGTCTTCCTGTTTTCCCCTTGCCTGTGCAGATTCTCATGGATATGCTCTGCATTTGTGCCTTGTTCTTCTCTGCTGTTGGTGCCTACCTGTGCAATATGTGAATAAAGACAGTTACTCCTGTTGTCTGTTTTGTCAGTGTCCTTACTGAATAAAGTTCTTTTGGTGTGTTCATATGGTTGACTGTGCCCCATGCTCTGTGTGGCACTTAAACACTGCCAATGTATTTTCTTGCCTACTCCTTTTTCACAGGGGTGACAGGGACTTCAGTTCTTTCTGACACTGATACTTGTTGTGTCTGTGATGTCAATTTTACCTGTAATGCAGTTGTCATTTTCATAGTTTGTAAATGTTTCCTACATTCTTCACATGTCAGGTTGAGGGATACTGCCAGCACAGAGTGTGATTATGTGGACAGGTTTGCATGCAGGCTGGGCAATGTCATCATATATGTATGTTATTCATGTATGTGTGCCTAGCTGTGTATGTGTATGGTCATCTTGTGATGGCCAATCATCCTAGTCCCATGGCTTACTTTCAATGTGGGTTCTTGAGTGGTCAAGAAGTGTGCAGTGTGAAGGGGTGACTTTGTCGGGAGTGTTGATATGTGTGTGTGCCCCTGCATCAGCAACTACACACATGTGTCACCCAGGAGTTGAGTGCCTGTTGTTTGGATTCTTCAGCCCTGTGGATGTGGTTGTATGCACATGTGTGAGTTGTATGTTGTGCACTGTGCAGTGTGTTGGTGTGTCCATGCAGTTCTGTCTGACTCCTACTTGTTGTTTTTGTCACTTGTGAGTGTGCCCTGTGACTGACACGTCAGTGTTGTGTTTGGATGATCATCCATGTGTCTTGATTCTGTGTGTGTAGGCTCTGCAGACCTTCTGCTTCACACTGCCCTTGTGGTTGTGTTTTGTCATGCATTGCTGGCACATGGTGCCTTTTTTCCTCCAGTATGGCATGTTGTGTGTGGTGTAATGCCATCCCCTATTTGTGCTTCTTATGCCTACCCATTATGGGTCTGGACTCCCTCTGTTTGTGTTTGGTGCATTCCTGCCATGTCCACTACTGACGTGCAGTACACTTCACTTATATGTCGGCTGTCCCCTTAGTTTGTATGTGTGTGTGCCCCCTAATCACTTCACTTGTGGCACTGTGCTGTGTGGTGCAGTTATTTAGCCAGGAGCTTTGTGCCACTTAGGATATTTCCCCAATTGTTTATTTGTGATGTTGTGTTGTTTGGCAGTCATGGTTGCTCATCTGCTGTTCAGCTGTGTTTGCTGCCCAGTCCTCTGGTCAAGTTGATTCCACCTTTGTATACCAGATTTGTGCATCTGTTGTTGTTGTGTTGGATGTATGTGTGTTGGTTGTAGTATTGCTTCACTTCCTGGGCGTGCTGTTGTGTTTGTGCTGTGCTGATTTTTGTTGTGTGGGTTGATGTTGTGTCAGTCATGTCTGTGTGTGTCTGGTATGCTTGGTGTGCACACACTGCTTGTTGTGCGTACAGTGCTGTGTGTATGTTGCCTTGTCATTGTCTGGTGTGCATCCCCCGATGTCCGGCAGTGTTTGTTCAGTTTTTTTTGCCTGGGCATCTGTTGTTTGTTTGATGTGGCTGTGTTGTTCTGTGATGGTGCACTTCCTGTGTGTTTTGTGGTATGTTGTCTGTGCATTGTTCCTGATTGATGAGGTTGTTCACTCCTGTTGTGTCTGTGCTACCATTGCCTTTTCACAGTTTGGCTAACAGGGTATGTCTGTTTTTGTTATGGTTCTGTGTGTGTTTCAGTTGTGTTATGTGTCTGTGTGTTGTTTTTATGCAGATCTTTGTTGTGGCATCCATGTGTGTGTGTTCATGTTTGTGGCTGCACCCAGGGTGTGTGTTTGTTTTTTTGTGTGTATGGACTGGCAAGTATTGGCAGCCTTCAGTGTGTTTGGCACTGGTGTCTGTGCTGCTGGTGTGAGGGGGTATGTGTGTACATTCCTCCTGGTGTTTGGCAGTCATGGAGTGTGTCATTGGGCCCAGTGTGTTGTGCTGCTGGTGTACTCCTGTGAGGTGGTTGTATGCTCGTGTGGCAGTTCCCAGTTTTACTTCCGGGCCTTTCTTTCATTGTTGTGCCTATACCTGGTTTGCCTTGCTGTCTCCCTGTGTTGTTGCACTGTGGTGCCTGAGGTTTGACTTCACTGACTGTAGCAGCCATGTGTTGTTTGATGGTCTGAGGGGGCTGTTCTGTATTCCTTGTCTTACATTTGATGTGCACATGCTTGTTGTGTGTCTCAATGGCTTTCCATTTGCGTGCCTCCCACTTTGGCTTTCCTATTTGTTGTGCTCCATTGCTGTTGGAATTTTGGGTGTGTATGTGTCTGTCAGTATGTGATATGTATGTGTGACTATGCAGGCTGTGTTTCAATGTGTATGTTTGTTCCTTGTATGTGTTCATTTGGAGCGTGTACTCATGTTGGTTTCCATGAGTGTGGTGGTGTTGTGGTGTGTGTGTTTCCCTGGCCTTGTGCTACTGTTCTGTGTGTTGTGCGTTCCTGTGCAGCTACTCCTGTTGTTGCTGTCTCCCTTGTTGTTTATTGTGTGGTGCAGGGTGTGGTTTGACCTGGCTTGTTGTTGTACAAGGTGGTGCACAGGATTGGCACATGGCATGTGCCTTCATGGGGTGTGCTAATGTGTGGTGGGAGGAGGTGTGGCCCTGTGGTCTTTGTACCTTGCCCTTGACTTGGACTGGCACTGCCTTCTGCATTGTGCTCATGTACTCCCTTGTGTTCTCCTCTGCGGTGACGTGACCGGGACATTGCTGCAAGATCGCAGTAGGTGTGTTTCCAGGATGCAGAGGGGTGACTTTGTGGCAGGTGGGTCATGTGTGGGTGCCCATATGGATGTGTTCCTGTCCCCAGCAGGGTGTCTGATGTGGATTTGGACCCTGTGTCAGCCCATGTTTTGTGTGTTGTGGTATTGCGTACCTGCGGTGGCATCCGCGGCGGTCCATGAGTTGCTGGTGATGTAGCAGGTACAGCACCGGAAAAACGTGTAGAGCTGGATCCATGCCGGTCGTGACCAGGTGGAGAGGACCGGGACTCTGGTTTTGCGCTCCGCTTTTGAGCTTCCACCGTCTCTGGTTGGGCGGTGTCTCTGCTGCGGTGCGTCTGCTTGTTTGGGCCATACTAATTTGTGTAGCGGGGCATACGTCATTACGCACGGTGGTGAGTCTCCATTGGCTCCCACCTCGGCGGCGGGCGCACTTTGATGGCAGTGCGCGTCGCACCGTGGCAGACGGGAATTGGTCTATGTTTGGCCATTCTAATATGCCGGACTTGAGTACCACTGCTTGAGTGCAAAGAAATGCATTTTTACACACCGCCGGCACCGCAGTGGTACAACCGCCTGACATCCTAATGGGCCCCTAATGTTCGTGAATCTGTTCAGTGAGTGCATGACTTCAGCCCCCTGCAGCCAGAGTGTCCTCTGCTGCTGCTGTGTGAAGCTGTGCCTCATACTGCAGTGAAAGCACTGCTCTTGTTCTTCGGGAGAAGTTTATGTTATGTTTCGGGGAATGAGCCAGACATTTTTCTTTAACATTCTTGGAAATTATATGACTGATCAATTTTAAGGTTAAGCAGATGTCATCAATACATCTAAATCAATGTACCTAATCAATAGGTCATAATCCTGCTAGGACCAGATCAAAAAGCAGTTTTCACAAGGGCACTGAATTGCATTGGTGACTCTATTTGCTGTATAGAGCCAATCTCTCACCCCATTAAGAGTATCATGGTGCTAAAAACAAGTTATAAACCAGTTCATTTCTGCTGCATACTAGTTCTTCTGATTAACCCCGGAAAAGCCAGGTCTTTACATTTCTACTGAATCTCAGATGGTCTAGCTCACTTTTAAGTGCATCCGGGAGCAGGTTGCACTATTGGGGTGCGATTCTCAAAAAGGCTCTCCGACCAAATGTCTCTCATGGAACTTGCAAAACTGTAATGCTCAAATTGAAGGTTAATCTTGGAGTACATGTGGAGAAATATAGCTTGAAACATGATGTGAGAGGTGATATATTTGACAACCAATGTAGTTTGTCCAACAAAGGAGAGAGGTATGTGCACCTAGGGGCAATCTTCCTCAAACGTTCTGTTCTTAATAATATAAACTGGTAAACCCAGGTAGACAGAATTAAAATAATCCAGGCAAGATGACACAAATTCATTACAAATAGTCATCTTTTGGGATGATGTAAATAGATTGAGCATTTGTTTCAGTGAGTGTAGTTGAAATAGGCAAGATTTAGTCACAGTTAGTACTTGATCTATACATCCAGGCTCTTAGCTGTTGGCTCCAGTGAAGAAGGTCCTGACTATCTGACCAGGAGGTAAGGGGAAATAGTATCATGGGGTTAGGAAGATGTAGGATCTCATGATGCGCCTTTGAGCTTTAGATGGTTGAAATGTATCCAACACTACATTTTCCCCAGACAAAGGTATAGAGTAAATGCAGTTTTAGAATCACCCTCTTTGCCACTAGGTATCAGTATGTCATCTACATAGAAGAAGGATTTGGAGCCACAAGACCCAACATTTGTGCCAGTGGTGTCAAATACAATTAAAAACAGGATGACAGGTGACAGGATAGAGTCCTGAAGAACTCTACATGTGCATTGCCTAAATGAAGAATCAAATATGTTATTTTAGCTCAAAAAATAATTGTCAAGAAGTCTTTGGATCATTTTAAGTCTGCATCTCATATCCCAATATTCGCAAGAGCAGTTAGAAGAATAGTATGATTTACAGTGTCAAAGGTCACTGTTATTTCAAACAATATCAGAGCTGTTAGTATATCCCGAAAGCTGATCCTATCAATAGTTCAGCACTATATACTTCATTTGAGGACCTCCATTTGTGTAGGATTTAAGAAATGATTTGAAGTTGCTAAATCTAGCTAATTGCTGGAACACCACTCTTTCCACGATTTTACTGAGGAATGGTAGTTGAGAGACTGGTCTTTAGTTTAAAAATATCTCTGGGTCCACCTGTTTTCTTTAATGATAGAGAAACTGATGCTAATGTTAGTGTTTCTGGACCAGTTTTTAGAAAGACAAGAATATCGAGGACACAAATATCGTGAAGGTAAGTTTCTCTAGGTAAGAAATGTTTTACTATATATATAACTCCACAAATGTGTAGTTGAAGATATATACATCTTAAAAGTACAAAGATGTGGCGTTAGGAATAGTAAATGTATTTCTACTTATGTGCACTTACCTTCCCAATATTTTGGCCCTCAATATTTTGACACAATATTAGACCCACACAATATTTCTGTTTCCGATATTCGGTAAGTGGTCCATCAGAAGCGATGTATTCCTTAAGGGGGAGTTCACGATTGTTGTAGCCCAGGCCTGACCGAATAACACATATTTCCATATAGCTTTGCTGGTAATGTATCAGGTGGGGGTAACTAAGGGTCTACATTGATCCAGTAATTGTAGTAGATGGTGTTTTGTAAAATGTTAAAACTTGATTTTTCTAACAGACAGTCTGCAATTTGATTGTATTTCTCATTTGAGCAGGTATCCATTTCTTGTACAGGGGGATTTCATGAATCCTTAATTGCTGAAAACAGGGCCTGTGAAAGATTAGGTGGGTTTAGAATTTACTCTGAATAGAATGTTGCTTTTGCTACTTTAATTAACTTTGTATACACTCTGTTGACATTACTACATTCTATTCTATTTTCAGTCATACCCATATTCCCTTTTCCATGCTAGGAATCTTTGTGTGGCATTCATTGTTTTTAGCTCTATTGCATACCACATGTTTAAAGGTTTATTTAATTTTTTGAACAGTCTCATTACATAGGTATTGAAGTCGACTATCATGGTTAGGAATCATTGGAGAAGGATATTTCCTCCCAGGATTGTTCCAACTCGTTAAATTCTGGCATAAATGACTAGCTGAGTTCTTTCTCCATTTCTAATTATTAACATTTTGGGCCATGTGGGTTCGCAAACACCGAAATTCGCAGACTTTCGGCGTTTGCGAACCCATTTTTGCAAAATGGTATGTATGAAACAATTTGGGTGAAAAATAAGGAATTGCAAAATTTGTCATTCCTTATTTTGCGATTGCATTTAAGGAACCGAAATTTTGCGATTCCTTAAAAGCAATGTATCAAGGAAAAAAAATATTCCTAAATGCCCTTAAGGAATCGCAAATTACCACCAACTTCTATTTGGTGGTAAGTTGCGATTTCTCTTAAAATAGCCTTTTTTAAAAATCCAAAGGTGCCATGTGACGCTCTAGGGCATGTATGTGCACCATATGCGCACACATGTCATTTTCAGGGCTGCAGCAGGGTGTTCTTGAGACACCCCTGCACCCTTGAAATTATTCTCAATTTGTGATTGAGAATAATTTCCCATTCATTCCTATGGGCCTCTTGGCCCATAGAAATGAATGGGAAATTATTCCTTAATTGCGATTAGCAATTTGCTAATCGCAATTAAGGAATTTTAAGAAATCGCAAAAAAAAGCAATTTTCTACATACATACCATTTTGCGATTTCTAAATAGCGATTCCTTAAAAATCGCAAAAGGGTATGTTGATACATATGGCCCTTACTATTACAGAGTATTTCTGTGTTCTACGTCGCCACCCTTCACAAAGGAAGGTAATTTCCTAATTATATGTCTAAGGAATGTAAATGGTTAAATGTTGCAAACGGATTTTGGTGTGCACTTAAAACTACTCACATGTCTGACTGCAAAAATATGGTTCAGGCATACCTTTTGAGATTGACTGTCTTCAGCATAATAAATAACATTAACTAAGTCTGGGGGCATGGCCACCCAGTTGACGTAATGACCGCTCGGCTGTAAAGATTCGGAGTCTTAAGCCCTTATCCTGAGGGTTACAGTGCCTGATCTTTATTGCTGCTCACTACATTGAATGGATATTGCACACCCGACTACCGGAAGGTGTGAGTCTTGTTGAATGCCCGCCGCCAAGGTACCCTATTGCAGTGCTGCTAAACTGGGTGAGTGTGGACGAGCCCACCCCAAATTCCCTTTGGCAATAGGGGCCAAGGGTGATCCTTAGGCTGGGGTTGTGGAACCTCGCTAGGCCCCCTACCCATACTTCCCTCAGTCTCCCCTCTGCTGCTTCCCACCTCTACAAACTGCTTCCTACTTCTCTACTCCCGGCGTGATGGCTGGAGGATCTTGTCTGCCTCTGCCTCACCCTATTGAGCTCCCTGTGTGGGACCATACGGCAACTGCCGGGAGAGAACTGGACTGCCATTTTGCTGCACACCCCACCTTCTCCCTCCTCTCTCAGTGGTGGGCACTCTTCTGTTTTAATAACCTCACCATAGTTGAGAGCAGACATAGTCCTTCATTGCCACACTGGGCATTTCTGGCCATTCCCTGTATCCTGCTTTCACTCTGATATAACAGTTCTGCTGGCCCACTGCTGTTGAGTCCATCATCTCCTTTCGATGAGGACCCGGTGGTATTCTGTTTGGATTCACCCCACATCACACCCTGGCTGCTGTCCTTCTTGCTGCTACTTTAAACTCTACGTCTCACTCATATTTGCGCGTGGCTACTCACCATGGTTCAGGGAGACCCTATACAATGAAAACTTGATGTGGAGAAACATTTTGAATCTCCAGAGTGGCCCTTCCTCCACACAACATTATAGAGGTTGGGCATTCCCACAAAGTACATTGCTCTCAAATCCCTTTTGTGTTCAGAACCTACTGCCCGCATTCGGGTCAGCGGATCCCTATCCGACCCCTTTGTCATAACTAGACTCAGCAGGCAGGGATGTCCTCTTTCAACCTCGTTGTTCATCAAAGCTATAGACTGTTTGGTGCACCAACTCCGAGAAAACCATTTGCACCAAGGTCTGCATTTCAAGTCCGGCCGTTTCTCATATCTATGTACACCGACAACATTTAATTATTTGTCAGACACCCCTCAGTAAATTTGGCCCATCTTATGGGGGAAATTATTCGATTTGGCAGCCTTTCCAGACTGCACATTAATTGGGTGGTTTGAACTTTTCCTCTTACCGATATTACCAGTCCCCTTTGTTGTGACTACCCTTTTAAATGGTGTATGGACTCTAAATATTTGGGTGTGGTCCTGCATAGAGACAAAGAACATGTTCTCCGCCTTAATTACGGCCTTGCCATTGACATGTTAACTGATGAGACTGAGCATTGGATACAGCTTCCTCTTTCTATGGCAAGCCAGATTGCTATCATAAAAATTATTGTCCTCCTTCATTTTATCTATCTCTTTTTAAATGTTCCCATCCCACTGACAAACTCCTTTTTTGCCTCCCTATGCAGACTTTTGATTTGCTTGATTTGGGCCAGCCAAATCCCTCAGGTCGACTGAGATACCCTTGCCCTGGTGGCTTGGTCACTTCGGCTCAATTTGCGTAATATTGCTATCACCTTGATGCCCGCCTACCTTACGCTAAACCAGAGAGTGATTTAGCTGACCCAACTCCTTTGGCTGCTTTATCACCGCAAGGCCTAAAACTTGAATCATCGGATATAAACACCTTGTGGTGAGCCCAGCTCCGCCAATGGAGTTCCTGGAATTGTGCTCACTCTGCACTCAGCTTGGAGTGCAGAGTTTGGCAAAAAACTCTGCTCCGCCATGCAGCGAGAACCACACACCAAGTTTTCACTGCAAGGAGCAAGAATGGAATGCAGTGTAACAACTTTTTTTAACCTGTTGGAGGCAGAAGCTGATCCTTTGAAAATGGAGAATTCGCCCTTGGATTCACATAAATCGTAACATCCACGTCACTGCTACAATGAAGTCCCAGAACTAGCAGCCCTGCCCTCGAGTCTCGGTTTACTTGGGGTGGAGCCTTCTTACCATTTGGGACCTGTAGTTGTGTTCAGGTACTGTCTACCGCAAGAGCCTGCTGGACTCCAGCTCACAGACCAGCACTTCCACTGCCTGCTACTGCAGGAATGTGCTTAGGCCGCCAACTGACTTACGTTGCTCGCCGAGATATTTTCTTGCCAAATGGCACCCCACATATTGTCCATACTGCTAGTTGGACTCTTGAAGGTGGATGATAGACCGATCCTCGAGCCAGGGGGCCCAGCTAGCAGGGGCTGCAAAGAGCCCCGTATTGGAGCCGGGAGCTGTAAACAGAACAGTAGGTGCAAGGAAAATGGGCCCCTGCTGCTGAAGGTACGCCTCGCTACACATTTTATTAGAAATAAAGAATTTAGTCAGCGTGTATAAGAATGCTGCTCTGAGTGGAGTATGGGATATATTTGTATGTTTTCATTGCAATAATTGAAAAAGGAACATGCTTCAATTTGGTTTAGTTGCGGCTGCAAGTGAAGCCAGTCCTTCCTGTGCTTGCTTTATGAAATATGGTTGGTGGCATTCCCACTGCAGCTGTGTGAGACAAGATTGGAAATCCTTATGGACTAATAAGACATGGGCAGAAGTCTGAAAAATATGGCAGAGTTTTTATGTCACTCCTTGGAAATCCATGCAGTAGAACTCAGTGAGATCTGCCCACCCTAACCCCTTACCCTTTTCCCAAAATCCTTGGTTACTTCTTACACATGGAAAATGAATACAGCATGCAGTGACCAAACTTGAGCTCCACACGTTCAGTGACTTCTTCCCAGACGGTCATGTGATATCCCTCACTACTGGCACCACTACTCATGATGTCACATAAATTAATCAATAGATTTTTTGCAAATTTTATGGAACGTTACTCTGCCGTCCCCCTCTTCTCCTCTGGTGACTGAGGACTTCACAGCCCTTTGTAAAGTTGACTCCATACAGGTATAGTGGGAAAAGTAGGTTTATTAGCAGGAAGCACAGGAGCAAGGTAGGATACAACCTACGCAGGACTTCTTCCCAAGCAACTGTCTTCACAGAAGCCAAAGAAGGAATCCTGCGACAACAAAGAATGTTAAAGAAAACCAATTCCAAAGGATTACTTAAAGGGACAACATGACACATCACGTTTCTCATGCATAAAAGTATCATTGGTACAATTAGAATCTTTAACCGTGGTATTGTTGAAATCTTGATTAAGTGAGATACTGTCGTCGGATACATTGGTAGATGAATCCATAACAACATCATCATTAACATTCTCTGTGGGAACAATATAATTGGGGGCACTTCCAGGAACAGAAATACTTTTCAGAAAAAAAAAAACCACCATGATCCTGATTTTGAACAAGTTGGAAATCAGAAACACTATTGGAGGAATGAGCAGGATCAATAGAATCAGTACATAAATCTCTCTTACCCTTGTAAATAGCAATCCTTTTCAGATTCCATACCTTTCAATCACTCAAAAGGGATCACTGACTTAATATCGACGTCACAAAAATCGAGATACAAAAATATCGAGGCAAAAATATCGAGAGACAAAATATCGACTCCCTATCTTCAAACAGGTAAGTACCAAAATATCGACTCCAAAATATCGACTTACAAAAATATAGACTGTCAAAATATCGATTTTTTTAAATGTCTTAAAATTAAGTTAAAACTAATATAGTAATAAATATATTTAATATAAACTTAGAAATAATTATTAAAAAATGTAATTTTAATAAATAATTTATATAATAAAAAAAATTATATCACCAAAAATAATACATATATATAAATATATATATATATATATATATAAAAACATATTATTAAATAAACATATATAACATTTTTAGCGTAGCATAGAAAATGGTTAAAAATTATTGTTACAACTATAGTGAGTTCAACATTAGCAAAAGTGTTGGATAGTGTAGAGGTAAAATTTACTATTCCCACTCCAGTGGGTGCAACAGTAGAGAAAGCGCTGGATAGCGTAGGGGTTTAAATTACTATTCCCACTCCAGGGATGTATGACGTTACAACGCATACTTTTACAACGCCTACCATTACAACAAAACTTTTACAACGCATGCATTTACAACGCAAGATTTTACAACGCATATACCTTTACAACGCATACCATTACAACGTAAGTATTGGTAAGTATATAATAATTTTTTGAATACAAATTAATGAAAAACATTATAATATAATTTAATTTTATTTAATTAATTTAATTTAAATGTAATTTTACTTTATTTTTACAAAGTGCCCCTGTACCCCAAAAACCCAAAACTGACCCTGAACCCTAAAAATACCCCTTTACCCAAAAACTGAAAACTGACCCTTAACCCTAAAAATACCCCTTTACCCAAAAACTGAAAACTGACCCTGAACCCTGAAAATACCCCTTTACCCAAAAACTGAAAACTGACCCTGAACCCTAAAAATACCCCTTTACCCAAAAAACTGAAAACTGACCCTGAACCCTAAAAATACCCCTTTACCCAAAAAACTGAATACTGACCCTGAACCCTAAAAATACCCCTTTACCCAAAAACTGAAAACTGACCCTGAACCCTAAAAATACCCCTTTACCCCAGAAACTGAAAACTGACCCTGAACCCTAAAAATACCCCTTTACCCAAAAACTGAAAACTGACCCTGAACCCTAAAAATACCCCTTTACCCAAAAACCCAAACATATAACATTTTAAAAATAATTATATACTTACCAATACTTAAGTTGTAATGGTATGCGTTGTAAAGGTATCTGCCTTGTAAAAACATGCTTTGTAAATGCATGCGTTGTAAAAGTTTTTGCGTTGTAAAAGTTTCGTTGTAATGGTAGTGCATAGTAAAAGTTGCGTTGTAAACGTTGCATACCCACTCCAGTGGGTGCAACAGTAGGGAAAGTGTTGGATAGCGTGGGGGTTAAAATTACTATTCCCACTCCAGTGAGTGCAACAGTAGGGAAAGTAAATACTTCATAGATAAATATAATTAAAAGAAATATTAATACCAATTACAAGTAATTACCAATTATATTTAAATTAATTACCAATTAATATTTAATTAACAATTAATTAAAAATAAATATCAATAAATGAAATCACATATTAAATTAATTATAATTAAATTACTTCCCACCCTATTCCCCTATAAACCCACAACCCGCTACAGAAAATAAATTACTACAAATTACATATGTATCAATTAATCAATTAAAATGAATGACCAATTATAATTTAATTAATTACCAAGTAATAGTTAATTAACAATTAATTAAAAATAAATACCAATAAATTAAATAACATATTAAATTAATTATATTTAACTTACTTCCCACCCTATCCCCCTATAAACCCACAACCCGCTACAGAAAATAATTTACTAAAATAACATTTATCAATTTATCAATTAAAATTAATTGCCAATTATATTTTAATTATTTACCAATTAATTTTTAATTAACAATTAATTAAAAATAAATACCAATAAATTAAATAACATAGTAAATTAATTATAATTAAATTACTTCCCACCCTATTCCCCTATAAACCCACAACCCGCTACAGAATTATATTACACAAAAATTAAAAAATATTAACTTACCTTATTTTCGATATTTTTGTTGTCTATATTCTATCTAGTCGATATTATGTCATTCTATATTTTTGACTTCGATATTTTGGCTACTCTAGTCGATATTTTTGTAGTCTATATTATGTCTAGTCGATATTATGCCTAGTCAATATTAAAAACTCGATATTATGTCTAGTCGAAATTAAAAACTCGATATTATGTCTGTTCACCCTCAAAAGTACCGCATTCCGTAAAATCTTCTTAATCATTAAAGGTTTTGAAAATTGAGATTCACCCTTCCGAACTTTCCAAGGTTTTTTAACTTTGACCCACATTCCAGCTTCAACATCTAGAGTACCAGCAGCAAACTTATTATCAAAATTCCTCTTATATTGTAGATGTTTCTCAATGATATTGTCTCTAACTTTATTCATGCATATGTCTAAACATCTTTTCTTATGCAACCAATTAGGATTATACTTAGTCCTAGCAATACGACCTCTCATAATTTCAAATGGTGACATCTTCAAGGTGTCATGAATATTGGTTCTGTAGGACCAAACGGCTTTGTGAATGCCAATTTCCCAATCTTCTTTCTTTAGATTGGCAATCTGAATAGCGTTCTTCAAGACTTTATTAAATCTCTCCCATAACCTGTTTCCACTAGGATTGTACAATGACGTGGTTTTATGGATAATACCCGTTCTGTCAAAATAAGATTTAGCTAATTTTGACAAGAATTGAACACCATTATCACTAATGATTTTAGTAGGGAGACCTTCTTCCATAAATACCTTGTCAATAAACTCAAAGACAGTGGCTGAATCAACTCTATCTACAATGGTAATGCAAGGCCATCTTGAAAAAATATCAATAATAGAAATTACAAACTTATGATTGTCCCCAATAGGTCCCATAATATCAATAGCAACAATATGCCACAGACCTTCAGGAACTATAGGTTCGCACATATCAGGTTTTAATGTGTTAAGAACTTTATCCGAATTTGAGCAAACCACACACTCATGTACTATTCTTTCTGCCATAACATCAATACCCGGCCACCAGTACCATTGTTTTAGATTTTGTTTAGTCTTGACTATACCACAATGATCCTCGTGACATAAACCTAGAATGGGACTTCTTGAAGATAAAGGAGGGACAGCTTTGTCACCATGAAAAATAGTATCATCTAAGACAGTGAGTTCATTTCTGACTTCGAGGATGGTTTGAGGTCAGATGATAACTTACTTTTCTCCACCCATCCTTCACGAATAAATGAAATAACCGAGGCTAAAACTCTGTCATTCACATACTCCTCACTCCACACCTTCTTTTCGACACAAAAAGGATTCTCATCATGAATAAGAGCAATCTGAAAGGAATCCCACTCATTCACCTCACATTCTTGCAGATCAGAAGGCATGTGTGAAAGGAAATCAGCTATCACGTTGTTTTTTTCCTGGAAAATATTCAATTTTGATTATAAAATCTTGTAAACGCATAGTCATTCTGGCTATTCTAGCTGTGGCATTGTAAAGACCATCAGTGGAAAGTAGCTTTGTAAGGGGTTTATGATCAGATCTAACCACACATTTCTTGCCCCACACAAAACTCCGAAAATGTTCCAAGGCCCAGACTACAGCGAGTGTTTCCTTCTCAATAACCGAAAACTTACTTTCAGGAACAGAGAGTGCCCTAGAAGCGAACGCAACAATACATTCTTTGCCAAAACTATCTATTTGCGAAAGTACACTGCCTAAGCATTTATTACTGGCATCAACAGTAATCACAGAGTTGAGATCCAAATCAAAGAGAGATAACACTGGAGCATTTATGATATCAGACTTAATACCCTTAAATTCATTCTCACAAAGGGCAGACCACTCAAACTTGACATTATTTTTTAATAGTTGTCTTATATTAAAAACTTTGCTGGAAAAACCCTTAACAAATTTAGAATAAAATTCCACCATTCCTAAGAATGATCGAACATCATCATTACTAGATGGAGACGGCGCTTCTTTTATAGCGTCAACTAATTTGGGTTTAGTAGACACACCATCAGAACACAATACATGAGCAAGATAAGTCACAGATTTAACCCCAAAATGACACTTCGAAAATTCAATAGTCAATCCTTTGTTTTCAAGAATGCTCAAAACTTCTTCAAGAACAGAATTATGCTCAGATTTATCTTTACCGTAAACCAAAATGTCATCCTGGAAAAATTTAAGATTAGGATGTTTGCCAAAAAACTGGCCAATTTTAGATTGGGCCCAGCTATTAAGGAGAAATGTTCTAATTGTGGAGTAATTGGGCATTATTCTAGAGCTTGCTACAGAGCTAAGAGTAAAAAAGTCAAAGTGATTTGTGATTTATCTTCTAGTGATGATGAAGATATTGTTAAGAAAGTTTTGCACTGTTCTGTCGAAGATGAATGTATTAAAAAAGTTATGCATTGCTCGATGGAAGATGAATGTGTCCAAAAACCACTTGAAAAAGTTTACATTTTCAATATTAATGATTCTTATAAGAAAAACATTCTTAAGAAACCTATTTGCAATATGCTAATTGGCGGAGTTCCTATTAATATTTATGCTGACTCGGGTTCTCAATACACCATAGTTAATGAGGGAGTTTGGAATTCTGAGTTTGCACATCATTTAGGTAATGATTTCTACACTTCAGACATTTCCCCTGAAGGATTTTCAGGTGAAAAAATCAATATGATTGGTTTCAAACCTTTGAAATTTAGATTTAAGGGCAGGGAATCCCTTGGGAAACTTTATGTTGCTAAACATGGTCCTTCTGTCCTCGAATGGAGAGATCAGAGGGATTTAGATATTATATTGAATCTCAATAGTCCTGAACCTGTTTTGGTTGTTAACAATGGTGTAGAAATTGGTGCTTCTATGCTTAAAAGATTTCCTAAAGTTTTTAGTGGCAAGATTGGTAGTTTTCAAGGGTTTTCTCACCGCAATGTTTTGAAGAGTAATGCTAACCCTAAGACCTTTAAAGCCAGGAATATTCCCATTTTGGTACGTGGTGATGTTGAGAAAGAATTGGAGAAATTAGTTAGTGAGGACATAATTGAACCCATAGAATCCTCCGAACGGATTTCTCCATATGTAATCGCCCGACTTTCAAATGGTAAAATTCATCTATGTATAGACCTCCGCCATTTGAACGAAAACATTGTAATAGATAAATTCCCATTGCCTAAGATTTCTGAAATGTTGTTATCAGTTAAAGGTGCTTCAATTTTCTCGACGTTAGATCTTTCTGCTGCATATCATCAGATCTCACTTGATAATGACAGTAAGGATCTTACAGCATTCATCACCCCATGGGGTGTTTTCAGTTTAAAAGAATGCAATTCGGGTTAGCCTCCGCTGCTGCCATTTTCCAACGTATTATTAGAAACTTCTGATTATAATTGTGTTTACCTTGAACCTTATAGAAAATTTGTTCAGAAGTAAATTTCTGATCAATAGAAACCTTTCCATCAACCTTGATAGCTTTTGCGCTGCGACCCGAGATTTCAGCCTTCCTAACGATGGCTAAAACATCTTTGAGATCTGAATCTGCATTAATCCAAAGTCTATCTTGGATTGATGGATCTGAAGCATGCATGACTACCTGATCTCTTATAAACTGCTCTTGAAGATGATCAAATTTACAGTCCTCAGCTATCTTTTTCAGTTCAGCAACATACACATCAATCGTTTCTCCCGGTTGTTGTTTCCTACGAAAAAATTTGTACCTAGTAATACCTATACACACTTTAGGAGAAAAATGATTATCAAAATCCTTTGAAATATTAGTAAATACATTTGAATCGCCACCACCAGCACTTTTTGACATCTCCTCATAAACTTTTAAACCCCCAGCACCAAGGGAATGTAAAAATAGTTTTTTCTTTCTTTCTGGTTTCATCATTCCTTCTTCGTTGATAGTATCAATAAAGTTTAAAAAGTAAGCTTTCCATTGAAGCCACTTCATACAAGGCTCGGTCTCAGAAGGCCAAAAGGCTTGTGGCGATTGAATAGTAAAGTTCTGGGTGGCCATGGTGAATTATGAAATCCAATAGGTCAGTAAAGGATTTTAAAATGAAGATGCCTTCAATACTGTAAAAATTTAGAAAAGTAAAGTGAGAATCTTACTTGATGCACCAAAGGAAATATACTTCAAAATTCTTTAAACTGCTGAGAAATAACCAAAATAAAATGATCAAGGATCGAAAATATCAATAACTCCAAATGCGCTATAAAAACAAAATTCTTGAGAGAAACAAGGTGAAATGTTGATCGTGTAGTAGATCGCGTTGCTATGGTGAATTCAAAATGGCCGCTAGCGTCTAACGTTATGATGTCATTCTGTTACGTGCGTATCGAGTCATAGCGAGATGTGCATCTCATAGACACGCAGAAGAAAAGGCAGGAATCAATGAGCGCGAGAATGCAGAAGGAGTTGCTCTCGCGCTGCAGGTAACCGCTTCAGTAGTTGTTTTTAAAAGATGCACAAATAAGACAGCGCTTAAATAAAGCCAAGTATCCAAATAGATTTGCGCA
The DNA here is from genome assembly GCF_964261635.1 of Lissotriton helveticus. NCBI lineage: Eukaryota > Metazoa > Chordata > Amphibia > Caudata > Salamandridae > Lissotriton > Lissotriton helveticus. The sequence goes on along the minus strand of NC_136064.1, from coordinate 34,970,012 downwards.
TGAAGATAAACAATGGAAAGATTAGGCTCCAAACGCGCTAAGAAAATGAAAGTCTTAGAGTGAGAGTAATGATAAAAGTTCTTTTTACTCACAAAAAGCTTCACAGAGGCAGCGGTAGAATAATGTCAAAAGAGTCTCAAATCAGTTCCAACAGAAAGTTATCTTCTTGATGAGATGAAGAATTCCTTCTTATTTCTAGATAAATAAAATTCTTCTTTCCCCTGAAGAATTCTTCTTCCTTGTATTTCAGGATAAAATAAATAATTCTTCATGCTTTAAATCCTGGGTTCGTGGGTTTCCTAGTGCTTCTTAAAAATCGTCGCCAAAATTGTAAAGTTGACTCCAGACAGGTATAGTGGGAAAAGTAGGTTTATTAGCAGGAAGCACAGGAGCAAGGTAGGATACAACCTACGCAGGACTTCTTCCCAAGCAACTGTCTTCACAGAAGCCAGAGAAGAAGTCCTGTGACAACAAAGAATGTTAAAGAAAAACAATTCCAAAGGATTACTTAAAGGGACAACATGACACCCTTACACTCCTAATAAGGAACCTAGCTGAGAGACACTTGGTCCCCAGGTTTTACCTGCCGGCATGGCTCTTAAACACACTTACGACAGCAAGGAATGTCAGCATTGGTACCAGGACCTTGGCCACCTCCTTTCTGATGGAGATTGCTCTAATTGCTGAGCACAAACTAAACTGGTATCCCCAACCATCATCTTAAATTACTCCATTTTTGATTTGTACATAGAACTTATACCACGCCTGACGGCCTTGCCCAAATTGACCCTTCCAGACCTCCTCCCTAAATGTAAAATCCCAGAGGCAGATATTTCACCTGGACTTGTCCCGCTATCGCTGCATATCAGTCGGAGGTATTTGATATCCTCTCCTGCATGACTTTGCTTGTTCTTAACCCCTCCCATCTGCTGTCACTTCAGGGTATTGTATCATCCCTCCCTAAGAACCTCTGTAGGTTCTCGGCCATTGCTTTATTACTAGCCAAAAGGGGCATTACATTATACCCCACTACTAAGGGCTGGCTCAGGAGTATGACATATTGTGCCCTAACAAGTGAGGTCTACTCAACATTACAACCCCTTTCTGCTCCACCCAAAGATATCAGGCAACCACTTTGATCTTATTTATTAACTCTGGAATCAACCTCCAAAACCCTACCCCTCAATCTCCCCCAACCATTCCCTTTCTTTGACTCCCCAGCCAAGACTTTGTTGAATAGGGACCCTTCCCTCACTCAGCTCTTTTTCTAATTGATGGTTGTTAATTTCTGTGAGCAGTACAATGTCAAGAATTTTTATATACATTTCACAAAACAATTGTCGGTATGTACTCGGTCCATATTAGGACCTCATGTATTGACATAATGTTACAAATATCGCCCTGTCTATTTCTAGTTTAGAATATCTTAACTAAGTCACCCCTACGTGTTTTTTTAATACAGTTCATGGACTTAAGCAGTCTTTTGGTCTACAACCTGCAAGGCTCAAACTCCTTTTTTGCCCTAAAAATAAGGCTAAACATCCATCAGTATGAACGTGGGTAGGCACTCCCCAGATTTATAACATCACTGCCCAGTGTCCACTGCCCAACCTTCTTTGGTTTTTGATAAAACCAGTTTCTTGTGAGTCGGCCTCCCTGCTCCTCCGTGTTCCGCGTCATCCGGGTAAACGGATGTCGCGGAACACGGAGGAGCAGGGAGGCCGACTCACAAGAAACTGGTTTTATCAAAAACCAAAGAATACAGCGTTAATGTGAAAAAAGCTGTTTGACCCTAAAGGCAAAAAGGACGTGAGGCAATCTTCTATATTTACTCTGAGAGATCCGGTGGCTCCTCCGGTGCTCTTCACCGTGCATTATAACTGAGATCAGGCCATTGAGCAAAAGTGAAGACACAGACGACTCTTATTGATTTTGAAGTCTCTCTCAATGTCCAAAAGAGAATATCAACAGATTACTTAAGAAACTGTCAAAGTGTCCTGAAGAAGGTGTAAATATTTGAAACTCACACCGAAACGCAGCGTCGACCCTTTGTACTTTGACCTCTTTATGTGTTCATTTTTATCGTTTTTATCTAGAGTGTAACCCCTAGTGGGAGGTATTTTAATAAATTTTGTTAACACTTTCATTCCTCTGGTGTGTTTACCTGTTTACCTGTTTATAGATAGATGTCTATTTTAAATCAAAATATATTGTTTCACTTGGGATGGTGCTTGATATATAGTTTTCCTACATGTTCAAGAGTGGCTATTATTTTAAGGACCCACATGTGATTAGGTTTTGTGCTGATATTGGTATTTTCTAGCTAGGACTCTTGACTTTAACAGAGTCTTTTACGAAAATCACAGGTTTACCGTTTCTAATTGCAGTAAAGTCCCCCAACCTGTGTTTAAGTAAACCAGGGGAACCTTCCGCTCAATTTTTGATGAACCTTACATATTACACCACCAGCACATCACTCTGTGCTGCACATATGCAACAAGCGTATGGATCTAGCAATGCACACCTTTTTTTGAAAAAGGTCATTTAAATTAAAATGCTGTTCTGTTAACCTATATATCTGCCCACTGATTGCAGAAAAACAGTAGTCCACACCCTGATAACCTCCCATCTTCATTATGCTAACGCACTGTATGTAGGTCTCACGGCCGGCCTGTGTAACAGACTTCAGACGGTGCAGAATGCGGCAGCTCGTCTGGTGGAGGGTATTCCTTCCAGACATCTTATCACCCCTTATCTTCGTAAACTGCACTGGCTGTCAGTAAGTAAAAGATGTCAATTTAAAGCAATGACACTGGCCCATAGGGCTACGCAGGGCAAAGGATCGGCCTATTTCAAAACTTGCTTACGTCCCTATCATAATACCAGATCACTGCGTTCAAACTCCCAGTTTCTCTTAGTCACTCCTAGGTTTAAGAGAACCCGGAAGGGAGGAAAAACTTTCCAAGTTTCTGCTTCTCAGGTATGGAATAAGCTCCCTCTGTCCCTCCGAGCATGTCCATCAGAATCTTTATTCCGCAGCACCTTTAAAACTCATCTTTTTGACCTATAATATGTCTTATATCTGCCCACTGCTTCCAGATTCATTAGCGCCAGGACGCCCCGTTGGGGCAGCTGTGCGCTTTATAAAATACACAAATAAATAAAATATATTATTTTGTTATGGCTAATTTCATAGGAATGTTAGTTAAATTGGATTTGAGAAATGGCGACCTCTTCTAGAGCCTGGCTAGAGGTAGATCCTCCTTTGGTGACATAGGAAAATCCATAAGAGTGGAACACACTTTGTTTCTACTGAAAATGTTGGGCTATTATGAGTTGTTTCTGTCTGCAACAGAGTGGGTCCTGCTTGTAGTAGCACCATCGTCCCAGGAAAAGCATGATAGTGTTGCAAACTGGGAGCATTAAGTGTCTGAAATTAAAATTATCCTTTTTCACAGGGTGTGTTTCTGCTGTAAAGTGACTGTACCGTTTACTTAACAATTACAGAATGCCTTGAAAGCAGTGTCAAAATATGCGTTCATGTTTTCATTTTAATCTCTTATATATTTAATTTATTATATATGGCAAACCAGTGTCTTTGCAGGGGCAATTTACAGTGAAACAACTAACAGCCTGATTCATGTAGCTAACAGCGCTCGCAAAAGGGCCAGATTCTGAGAATCTGGCCCTTTGCGAGTGCGATTTTTGCATTTGGTATTCATGATCCCAAATGCAAAAATCGCTATTAAAGAATTAGCAAATATGCGAGGATTAGCATTTAAGGAATCTCTATTAGAGATTCCTCAAATGCTATTCATGACACATTAAAAAATTGCGATTTTGCACTTTTGGGCCGCTATTTACCGAGAGGTCAGACCTCTCGGTAAATAGCAAAAACTCAGAAAAATTCTTTTAAAAGCATTTTTCTAAGTTGCATGTTGCACACACACATGTCCTTTGGACATGTGTGTGCGCAACACCTGTTCAAATGTGCATTTTAGGGGTGCTACAGGGTGTCCTTTGGACACCCCTGGCACCCTTAAAATCGCTATCTTATTTGCGAGTAGCAAATTGCTACTCGCAAATAAGGGATACTCCCCATTCATTCCTATGGGCCTCTTGGCCCATAGGAATGAATGGGGAGTTTTTGCGAGTAGCAAATTGCTACTCGCAAATAAAGAACATGTAGGAATCGCTATTTATTTAGCAATTCCTACATGAATGCCGTTTTGCGTGTCCTCAATAGCGAGTTGCTATGATTCGCTATTAGGGCCACGCAAAACGGCCCGTACATGAATCAGGCTGTAAATGAAGGTTCGTCTTTCCTCAACGATTCCTCCCCTCCCTTTAGAAAATGGAATTTATTCAATTAGGAATGTTTTCCTCCTGAAACACAGTCAAGCATACCGTGTGCACACACATGTATGCACACATGCATTTGCACAAGTCCGCACGCTTTCGTTTCCATGAGAATGGACTTCATAAAGCATGTCCGTGCTCCTGTCGAGTACACTCCCAGTAACCTTGACAGTGAAGGCCTTTCCTTTCCATCTATTGCGCTTCGGTGTCAGAACAGGGCTATCACCTCTGCAGCATCCCCCATGGGTCCACCCGTTCCCCAACAGTGTCCTTACTTCCACTAACAAATAGTTTAGCACTTGATCAAAATGTACACAAAGAATCTTTTATGTGAATGTCTTGTGTGAAAGATGTGGGAGGACACATCATGGTGGGAAGAAGAAGGTAGAACTTAATGAAGAAAAGGGAGTACAGTTTTTGGAGGAACATTTCTTTGCAGGGACCGACTGACGTTATGAGTAGAAAGATTAATATTTTTGGAGAAAAGAATGACTACTCGGAAAGATGGAACAACTGTTGGAGGAGAAGGAATGGCATTTTTGGTCCTAAAATGGATGCTTTGTTGAGTAAGATATATTTCGTTGCAGAGAAAGAAATGTCTGGGATGTAAGAAAATATTGTGGTGAGAAGTTACTGCATTCCAAGGAGAAGGAGTAATAAGATGATAGGGAATAACATTTGGGGGACAGCATTTACACTTCATACATGTGGGTAGATAGATTCAAAATGTGGACAGAAAGAATGATATTTGAAGCAGAAAGTGTGCCATTCTCTAGGGAATAAGTAGCCCTTTGCGCATAAACAGGCATTTTGTGATAAGAATTGTATTGCTGTGGCTAAGCCCCCCCCCCCTCAGCTCACCCTCCATCTAATGACCCTCGCCCCGTACACTTGATGGAGCACACACTGCTCACGACCTCTCAGCCCAAAGACGTTTCAGCATGGCAAGTGTTTACAGCAATCCCTAGTGCTGCTGGCGGAGTACACGACTTGCCTGACTGACTGGTGAGAAATCGGACCGCAAGTTATGGAATTGAGATCCTGTTTAAATGTAGATAATGAGTGATGGCCAACATCAAACAACAAGGACCCCCTGCTACTAACATAGGTAATGGGTGATGGCTGCAGATATACTCACTAAAATAAAACACGAAAGCAATAATTATTTTCCTAAAAAAATAATTATTGATTTCGAATTAGCCATGATAAATGCTATACTGAAAAAGTATCCATACACCAAAATCCAGGGTTTCTATTATAATTTTAACCAGAGTCTTTGGAGACATGTTATGTTATGTTATAATGGTTTTTGTAACGTGCACTGTTACTCTAGAGTGTCCTGGCGTGACGGAGATGAGAGAACAAATAAGAGAGCAGGAGCTTAGATCACTGAACTGAACAGGTGTGTTTTGAGATGCTTCTTGAAGGTCTGGAACACCGAAACATGTTGAAGACCCACAGGCAGTAGGTTCCAGGCTTCCGCTGCTTTGACTGAGATGGATTTTCCTCCCAGTCGAGCCTTGCGGAAGCGTGGTACAACCATTCTGCGTAGCGCCGCTGAATGCAGATGCCGATTAGGCACATAGAATGCAAAGCGTTTCCGAAGATAAACAGGGCCCAATCCAGGCAGTGCTCTGTGTGCCAGCGTCAATGCCTTGAACTGCACCCTCTGGGCTACCGGAAGCCAATGCAATTCTCGCAGATATGGACGTGCACTGGAACGTGTAGGGGTGTTAAAAAGGAGCCTAGCTGCGGCGTTTTGAATAATTTGAAGCTTCTGCAAAAGAAAGGCTGGAAGCCCAACAAATAATGCAATCGCGTAATCTACTCTTGACACAATCAATGCTCTGGTGACCATTTCTCTTGCTGCCCTAGGGAGCAGAGGCAGAAATTTTCTAAGCATTTTGAGGGTCCCAAAACAGGTGCCCGTAAGCTTTTTAATGTGGTCCGAAAAACTGAGATCCTCACTAAACCAGATGCCCAGATTTTTTGCAGAACCCAATGTGGGCACCGGGCAGGGGAATCCTGGAGGCCACACATGGCTCCTGAAGTCCACTTGGAAGTGGCCAAAGAGAAGGATCTCGGACTTATCCTCATTACATTTGAGGGAAGCCTTGGCCAGCCAATGGAACACCGCAGCAAGGCACAGTTGCGCCCGGTCAGTGTCCAGGACATCATCCTTCCAGGTGAACAGAAGCTGCATGTCGTCAGCGTACGCAATCACCTTGGCTCCCAGCTCCTTCGCCAGCTGAACAAGCGGCGTCAGGTAGATATTAAAGAGGAGGGGGCTAAGGGTCGAGCGATGAGGAACCCCAAATCCCTGACCGATGAGGAGCACGAGGCCATGCACACCTCCTGTGAACGAGAGTTCAGAAAGGATGCTATCCATTGCCAAGCCGGGCCCGAGATGCCTACTGCCGACAGTCTGTCCAAGAGCCTCTGGTGGGGTACCGTGTCGAAGGTGGCAGAGAGGACAAGCAGGATAAGGGCAGCCCTGCCACCCCATCCAGACACTCTCTGATAGCCTTTGACATCTCCACCAGAGCGGTCACTGTACTGTAGGCAGATCTAAAGCCTGATTGCGCTGGATGCAAAGCCCCTGATGATTCCACAAAGGCCTCCAGCTGCCGTAACACCACTTTTTTGCAAACTTTTGCCAGAGCTGGAAGCCGCAAAATGGGACGGTAGATAGCCGGCTGCGAGGGGTCCAGAGTCGGTTTCTTCAGTAGAGGAAGGAATTTTGCACACTTCCATTTCACCGGGACCCGCCCTGACTGAAGGGAGAGGTTAACCATATCCACAACGGTTGGGCAGACTACCTCAGCTACCCCAGCTCAGACCCGCGCGGCACAGGGATCCGCGGGGGAGCCCGATTTAAGGGCCTTCAAGAGCGCCAGTACATCTGCCTCAGTAGTGGGAAGAAAAGACACAAACATGGCAGCTCCATCTCGAGGGGAAGCCCTGGAGACTGAGGGATAGAAATCCGAAGTGCCAGCCACGCGGCCCACACTCTCCTGAATTTTAACAATTTTGTCGATGAAAAAAGACGAGAGCTCCTCGCACCACTCATTGGATACGGGAAGGGTGCTTTGTTCAGCTCACGGGGAAAGAAAACTTTGCACAATCGTAAAAATCTCCTTGCTGTTATTTCGGGACATCATAATCTTCTCTGAAAAGTGGATGCTCTTTGCCTTTCTAATGGCCATATAATTCTCCCTCTGAGCCGCCCGAAGGAGCGCTTTGTCTAGGGTACAGTAATTCTGACGCCAGGCAGACTCCAGCTTTTTTCAGCCCTGTTTCATATCTCTAAGAGAGGCTGAATAGCATGGCTGCGGGGGGCAGGAGCGCCTGGAGTTGTCCCGCTGACCCTTAACACAGGACCTGACACCCTGACTGATCCAGTGATCGAAGTTGGCCACCGCCCCTTCCAAATCCGTGGCCAGAAGGGCTCCGGACTGACCCAAGAACTCAGAGAGTGCTGGAACATTAACCTTCTTAGCTTGTGCACCAGGGGCAGGCTTAGTATGTCTGCCATGCCGAGAGGCCTCCCAGGAGAACCTGATCAGAAAGTGATCAGTCCAGGTCATGGGCTCAGGATCGCAGGGAGATACGGGGAAGTTAGTGCAGATCAGGGCAATAATGTGACCTCCCACGTGTGATGGGAGTTGCACATGTTGGGTAAGCTGGGCAAGGTTAAGGGCATCCAGAAGGTCCCGAGCCTCCGGGGTGGAAGGGGAATCCAAGTGTATAATAAAATCCCCTAATAGGAGGTAGTTTGGGTAGTTAAGGGATCGTGGCACAATAATGTCCCCCAGCGTTTTCAGAAAGGCTCCCGCAGGCCTGGAGGCCGGTACACCAGAGTCCCCCCGAGGGTAAAGTGCGGGGAGATGGTCAGCACAAAATCAAGCTCCTTTCCCTCTGCCCCCCCTCTCTTAGCTTCACTGGTAAAACGCCAGGATTCCCTAAATACCACCGCAATCCCCCCACCTCGGCCAATTCCCCTGTCTGCCCTTATAAGCTTGAACTCTCTGGGTATAGAGAGTTCCACATCTGGGGCACTAGAGTCATTCATCCATGTTTCTGTGATAAACAAGACATCCAATGTGTCCTCTGTCAGTAGCTCGAAAATGTCAGCCGAGTGCTTCACCATGGAACGAGCATTAATAAGGGCTGCCTGAATTTTAAGGGCCCCCTTAGTGGCGGATGCGGGGATGGGCACTGGAGCCAGTAAGCAGAAGTCACAGACCGGACATTTCCTCGTGGGGTTGGCCACATCCACCATGTGACCTATCATCATGCTACTGGCTTTCTGTGTGTATCTGCGCATTATGCGAACACACTCTGGTGCCGGGTCTTGGCCAGTTTGGGCAGCATAAATGGCCCTAGGCCCGACTGGGGCGTGGACGGGCGCAGACGGGCTTTCCTTTGGCGCGCCGGCAGGTCATTGCAATCTGCAAAAATCAACCCTAAGGGGCCAATTCCGATCTGGGTCGGAAAGCTCTCCGACCAAGCTGGATCTGGACTGTTTTCCGAACGAGCAGGAGTCCTGCAGTCCGACCGAGCGAGTACGAAACGGTCACATCCTGCAGGACTCGGTTTGGTCGGACTCCCATAGAAGTCAATGGGAGCCGGTTGTACGACGCGTACCTGGGCTCCCATTGACTGAATTGGTACGTCTCGCACAAGGGTGCCACTTACAGTGGGTACGTGTCAGTGCCATCCGCAGGGGGAGACCCTTGGGTCTCCCCCTGTGTCTGAGTCGTAAGGCTGCGGGTGACAGGGGTCTGCCGTGGACCCCCAAAGACAACTTCCCCGACGTTTTGCGAACCGGAAAGTTTGGCTCGCACCGGCTGTCCAACGCATGCATCGTACTGGCTCGGTTGTAAATAGCATCCATTGCACGGAACAGTTTACTTACGGATGAGACATACAGAGTGGTTCGGACCTGGAAATGACTTGGTCGGTGAATTTCACGTTGCTCGCATCGTACTTGCTCACTCGTAAAGCTGTACAAGTCGGGCGAAAAACACGCGTACGGATCGTACTTTTTACAGCCTGATCGCGTTCAGTGCCCTTCCGAGCGAGATCGGAATGGGCCCCTAATTGTACAATATGCTACAGACAGTACTTTCGCCTACCAAATTAAAAAGCTAATAGCACGAGCATATGTACCTGTGACTGATGTAGCAGAGCACTACAATATGCTAATAGAGAGTCCCTATTACAAAAGGAACGAAGAAAAATCAACCCCTCTCCTATACTACTTTGAGGACACCTGGGTGGGAAAACTACACAGATCAGGGCATAGATGACAACCTAAGTTCCATATTCCTTGGTGGAATGTGTACCTAAGTACCTTAGACAAAGAAGCTAAAACAAATAATAGTGTTGAAGGATGGCATAATGCCTTCCAAGCAACAACAAGCAGAGGGAAACCTACCCTACATAAACTATAATCTATACAGAAAGAACAAAGCTATCAAGAACTACGGATGGAACAATCTGTAACCTAGATAGGTGCAAAATAAACTAAGCAAAGTAAAAAATCTTTTGAGCTAATCCAAAGTCAGGTTACCCTATACCCATCAACGAGAGGCCTGGAGTACCTCTCCCTAATAGCCAAAAGCATATTATAAACTTCATTTCCACAGCTATTAAAAAAAAATGTGTTCACAAAACAAACACTTTACACACATATATAAATATTATATTTTAACAAATATTATTTAATAGTCATATATATATGGTAATTCTATAAATATATATTTACAATTAAATATTATTTATCAAAATATACTATTTATCAGAATATATTATAACAACATTTCCCACCCAAATGAATACAATAAAATAGACTTACGGTTTATGTAGCCGTAGACAATGTATTCCAACAAGTTATAATCCTTGCACCTGTCTGTTAATCCATGTTAATGTTAAAAAAAGACCCCCAAAAATGCAAAAAATTCAACAGGACCAATATAAATCCATCCTCGACAAATGCAAGTTGTCGAAACCCTCAAAAACCCGAAAAAGATTTAAAAATATAGAAATGGCTCCTGGAAATCCCCCAAAATAAAGGAAAGTGTGATAACAATATTAGTTGAACAAACGAATACACACTTCTTTAAAAAAAAAACGCTTCTTTCTCTCCAACGTCCCTTCGATTAAAAGTAACCTGCAAAAAATGTTGAAAGCATACCCACCCACACAAATACACCCAAATACATTAATTAAATATATTAACATTAATTAATATTAACAAAGCAACACATATTTAGTCATATCATCTATCTACACTAGGCCTCAAATACTAACTCACAACTTCTCATTAAAATATAACTTACACCTATAGCACACCAAAAATGCGAGTAAGTATGAAGTTAGATATTATAATTAAACTTCCCCTTATCTTGCTCTACGCGACGCAGCTTCTAACCGCAAGCATCTCTGGTCCTGAATGACCCAAATTAGCATTACTCTGTTAACAAATAGTCCCTGTGAAATTAAAATGGCTGCTTAAATAAATGAAAATAAATTAATAACGTTAAAAACATGCATTATAGTAAAGTGTAAAGAGGGGCGTTGCTTAAGTGCCAATGTGAGCAACAGCGGATCCCGGAGCTCCTCCCTTGCTGCCCTCTATACTAACTGATCCTGACATTTAATCAGGGCCCCGGCACTACATTTAATGGCGGAATAGCTGGTGCCTGCTTTGGGATGAGATCGGGACATCGGTGAGGACGATAGGGGAGAAGAACAAGATTTTTACCTTTCTTGCCGCACGCCGCTGAGCTTAGACCCAAAATGGCGGCCCCGTGCGGCGGAACAGACCCTTGACTACGAAGACAGCTGATGCTGCAGGGGGTGCTCTGGGAGCGTCTACGCTCCTAATTGAAACTACCTGAAGAGAAGGTTGCAAATTACCTGGACACCCAAAGTTAGGAGGCATTATGAAGCAACGGGAGTGGGCAGATATTCCCTAGCTGGCTGGCCGAGGTTGCCTGACTGTAAAATGGCGGTGCCCGAGACACAATCGGCGCCATTACCTTGAGACTCGGCGTGGATTGTTGCTCAGATATTCGAGCTGAGTGACATACACTTGTGCTTGCAGAGCCCTAGAGACTGGACCGGAGTTCAGTGCCTGGCGGAAAGTGAACCGGGGCGGGCCGGAGCAGACTGAAGAGTGGCCCGAGGTTGAGATGGGGGAGCGGAGCTCACGACCCCGGCCTGCGTCTTGCCTTCCGGGCTTCTCCGAGGCTGTGAGGTGGGGTGTGCTCTTATTTCCCACCTCGCTCCAGCAGCACGTCGCCCTCACTGCCTCCTGGGCATCTGGGTGAATCTGGTGGTGTTATTTCCTGTGCCTACAGAAATAGATGCTCATCCCCCCTGAGTCTGTCTGCGGCGGAGAGGGATAAAATGGTGGCCATGTTTGGTGGCGGAGATTGCTGCTCCTGAGGTGCGTGAGTTCCCCACAGACTGTCTGGCTTGAGTGACGGAGGGGAGAACAAGGTGGGACTCCTGTGCACAATACTTGGTGTGTGGACTGTGGCAGCGAAGAAGAGACTGGAGAGACTGGATGGGGGATCCCTTGGCTGGTGACACTAGAGGGGGATTGCACAAGGCGTCTGCGATCTGAGGGAAAGTGGGACTAGCGTAGCCCTGGTGGTACATCTCGGAGCTGTTGTGCCTGTGGTGGAACTGCAGTGGGATCGGACAAGAGGCGAGCTGGGCCACAACCTTAAAGCCTGCATGCCAGAGACACTGCATAGAGATCTACTGATTGGTGTCCAACATCCCCAAGGCGCGGGTCTTCTCTGAGGGGTGTCAACACACGGCACTCAGGAGGTGGCTGGACTACGATCACTGACCTGCACGGATTTACTGAATGCGCCTGGGGTGGGGGAAAGCACCGGTCCGGAGAGCTCCTGCAGGAGTGAAGATCTTGTCCTAGGAACCCTGCATCGGTGACGGGGGGATCAGCACAAAACTGTGAAGGACAGAAGGGCCTGGTTGAAGTGGACTGGCAACAGAGGGGTCAACGCAGCGCAAGTTCGGAGTGGTGTCTGAGGCTGCGGTTTCCAGAGGGATACCAGGGAACTACGGTACCTTGCTGAAGAAGAGTGGGACCTTGGACTCCCCCGGCACCGCTGGTCATGGCTGCAGGCGGTTGTCACAATAGGCAGGGTGTCAAAGAAAAAGGGATTAGAGGTGATACACCTGGACGAATAGGAGCAGCACACGGAGGACGAGGATGGTGACATTGGTAGACGGAGACCGGGACGTCCTGGGGACCCTACACTGGGAGAAATTATGCAGGCCATCGTGGCCTCGCGGTAGGCACTAGATAAGAGGATGGACGCCATTGGCTCGGATCTCACCCTACTGAAGGACGACCACCGTAAGCTCAAGGAGAGAGTGGCGACTCACGAAACCAATTTGAAAGACATCCTGGATACTGTGGCTGCGCTGGGACAATCTTTGAATGATGTAACGCATGGAGTCAAAGTGCTGGAAGTAAGAGCAGAGGACAGTGAAGGGCGCTCACAGCGCAACAATCTATGCCTAGTGGGAGACCCTGAGCGTGAGGAGGGGGCAGATGCGGTCTGGTACTTGGAAACATGGCTGAAAACAGTGGTAGCACCGGAGGGTCTATCCCCATTTTATACACTGGAGCGGGCACACAGGGTACCGGCTCGCCCACCTAAACCTGGAGCTCCACCTCGACCAATGGTGGTGAGACTTTTACACTATCGCGACCGGGGCTGTATACTACAAGGGCTTGAGAGCAACATAATCTGCAGATAGGGAATAGCAATGTGCTGATATTCCTGGACTACACCAGGGAAGACCAGCGTCAAAGGTCATCCTTTACGGCTGTTAAACAAAAGCTGCGTCAGCTCCATCTCCCTATGCCATGCTATTTCCGGCTCGCCTTCGGGTGACTGCAGATGAGGAAACACTCTTCTTTCTTACACCGCAGGCAGCCTGGGACTGGCGGGAGGCTCACAAATACACCCAAATACATTAATTAAATATATTAACATTAATTAATATTAACAAAGCAACACATATTTAGTCATATCATCTATCTACACTAGGCCTCAAATACTAACTCACAACTTCTCATTAAAATATAACTTACACCTATAGCACACCAAAAATGCGAGTAAATATGAAGTTGGATATTATAATTAAACTTCCCCTTATCTTGCTCTACGCGACGCAGCTTCTAACCGCAAGCATCTCTGGTCCTGAATGACCCAAATTAGCATTACTCTGTTAACAAATAGTCCCTGTGAAATTAAAATGGCTGCTTAAATAAATGAAAATAAATTAATAACGTTAAAAACATGCATTATAGTAAAGTGTAAAGAGGGGCGTTGCTTAAGTGCCAATGTGAGCAACAGCGGATCCCGGAGCTCCTCCCTTGCTGCCCTCTATACTAACTGATCCTGACATTTAATCAGGGCCCCGGCACTACATTTAATGGCGGAATAGCTGGTGCCCGCTTTGGGATGAGATCGGGACATCGGTGAGGACGATAGGGGAGAAGAACAAGATTTTTACCTTTCTTGCCGCACGCCGCTGAGCTTAGACCCAAAATAGCGGCCCCGTGTGGCGGAACAGACCCCTGACTACGAAGACGGCTGATGCTGCAGGGGGTGCTCTGGGAGCGTCTACGCTCCTAATTGAAACTACCTGAAGAGAAGGTTGCAAATTACCTGGACACCCGAAGTTATGAGGCATTATGAAGCAACGGGAGTGGGCAGATATTCCCTAGCTGGCTGGCCGAGGTTGCCTGACTGTAAAATGGCGGTGCCCGAGACACAATCGGCGCCATTACCTTGAGACTCGGCGTGGATTGTTGCTCACATGTTCGAGCTGAGTGACATACACTTGTGCTTGCAGAGCCCTAGAGACTGGACCGGAGTTCAGTGCCTGGTGGAAAGTGAACCGGGGCGGGCCGGAGCAGACTGAAGAGTGGCCCGAGGTTGAGATGGGGGAGCGGAGCTCATGACCCCGGCCTGCGTCTTGCCTTCCGGGCTTCTCCGAGGCTGTGAGGTGGGGTGTGCTCTTATTTCCCGCCTCGCTCCAGCAGCACGTCGCCCTCACTGCCTCCTGGGCATCTGGGTGAATCTGGTGGTGTTATTTCCTGTTCCTACATAAATAGATGCTCAACCCCCCTGAGTCTGTCTGCGGCGGAGAGGGATAAAATGGTGGCCATGTTTGGTGGCGGAGATTGCTGCTCCTGAGGTGCGTGAGTTCCCCACAGACTGTCTGGCTTGAGTGACGGAGGGGAGAACAAGGTGGGACTCCTGTGCACAATACTTGGTGTGTGGACTGTGGCAGCGAAGAAGAGACTGGAGAGACTGGATGGGGGATCCCTTGGCTGGTGACACTAGAGGGGGATTGCACAAGGCGTCTGCGATCTGAGGGAAAGTGGGACTAGCGTAGCCCTGGTGGTACATCTCGGAGCTGTTGTGCCTGTGGTGGAACTGCAGTGGGATCGGACAAGAGGCGAGCTGGGCCACAACCTTAAAGCCTGCATGCCAGAGACACTGCATAGAGATCTACTGATTGGTGTCCAACATCCCCAAGGCGCGGGTCTTCTCTGAGGGGTGTCAACACACGGCAATCAGGAGGTGGCTGGACTACGATCACTGACCTGCACGGATTTACTGAATGCGCCTGGGGTGGGGGAAAGCACCGGTCCGGAGAGCTCCTGCAGGAGTGAAGATCTTGTCCTAGGAACCCTGCATCGGTGACGGGGGGATCAGCACAAAACTGTGAAGGACAGAAGGGCCTGGTTGAAGTGGACTGGCAACAGAGGGGTCGACGCAGTGCAAGTTCGGAGTGGTGTCTGAGGCTGCGGTTTCCAGAGGGATACCAGGGAACTGCACTACCTTGCTGAAGAGGAGTGGGACCTTGGACTCCCCCGGCACCGCTGGTCATGGCTGCAGGCGGTTGTCACAATAGGCAGGGTGTCAAAGAAAAAGGGATTAGAGGTGATACACCTGGACGAATAGGAGCAGCACACGGAGGACGAGGATGGTGACATTGGTAGACGGAGACCGGGACGTCCTGGGGACCCTACACTGGGAGAAATTATGCAGGCCATCGTGGCCTCGCGGTAGGCACTAGATAAGAGGATGGACGCCATTGGCTCGGATCTCACCCTACTGAAGGACGACCACTGTAAGCTCAAGGAGAGAGTGGCGACTCACGAAACCAATTTGAAAGACATCCTGGATACTGTGGCTGCGCTGGGACAATCTTTGAATGATGTAACGCATGGAGTCAAAGTGCTGGAAGTAAGAGCAGAGGACAGTGAATGGCGCTCACAGCGCAACAATCTATGCATAGTGGGAGACCCTGAGCGTGAGGAGGGGGCAGATGCGGTCTGGTACTTGGAAACATGGCTGAAAACAGTGGTAGCACCGGGGGGTCTATCCCCATTTTATACACTGGAGCGGGCACACAGGGTACCGGCTCGCCCACCTAAACCTGGAGCTCCACCTCGACCAATGGTGGTGAGACTTTTACACTATCGCGACCGGGGCTGTATACTACAAGGGCTTGAGAGCAACATAATCTGCAGATAGGGAATAGCAATGTGCTGATATTCCTGGACTACACCAGGGAAGACCAGCGTCAAAGGTCATCCTTTATGGCTGTTAAACAAAAGCTGCGTCAGCTCCATCTCCCTATGCCATGCTATTTCCGGCTCGCCTTCGGGTGACTGCAGATGAGGAAACACTCTTCTTTCTTACACCGCAGGCAGCCTGGGACTGGCGGGAGGCTCACGGTGGCACGGCTGCGAGCACCCCTCGGACGGCCTTGTCATGAGAACAGTTGGTGGACACACCACCGAAGCGGAGGCCAGCCTCTCCAGTGGATCAGCGCCAGGAGCGAGACAGTTCAGTTCAGGCGGTGGCGGCAATCAGCCGGGTTGTGGTTAGTCCGGCTAATAATGATACGGACTTTGAGAAGAGCGGAATAGAGAGCCCGAGATCTGGTAGCTCAAAGCAGCACCCACCTCAATGTAAAATCTGTTAGCGCCCAAGGACTCTCGGACATGGAAATGCCGGACGTCACCATGCAGACAGCAGATGGGATGTTTGGGTGATGGGGCTGCAGAGGGTATGCGGGAAAACTGGTATGATGTCTGTTGCGCTTGCTGGGCTCAGGGACCAGTTTGAGGTAGGGCAGCACGGCGGGAGATGACCCACCAAGAATTCCGGGGGCCCGACTGGCCGTATATGTTCCTAAGGAGGGGAGGGTCGGCGGGGGTTCTGGGGGCATGGAGCGTGAGTCACACGTTACCTCCTAGTTACGGTTCTTTGTTTGAATATCTTGGTTTGGAAGGGGTCTTATTCTTGTGTGCCTGTCCTGGGGTGTTGGAATTGGGTAAAGTTTGAAGGTTGGGTAGGATGAGGGAGGGTCAGACATGTCGCTAGGGGGATTTTAGAAGAGAGCCTGCACGAGTTGGATCCATGCGCACCTCCATAGGTCTTAAAGTTATGTCTTGGAATATAAGGGGGATGCACACGATTAGGATTAGGATGGCAGATGGACTTGCGTTCGTCCGCCACCCCCGAGGTGGAGGGACCGACCGCAGGGGCAGCGGTGGTCCCTCCGTAGCAATTAGGATGTGACCGTCACCCTGGCGGTCACATCCCGTATATTTTACATTGCGGTGGGTGCTGCTTTTAGCAGCACCCTCCACAATGTAAAATATGCATGTTTAACTTTGGCATGCACAACTTGGCTGCCACATTGTGCATGCCAAAGCAGGGGGGTATCATAGGTACCCCCCATGTGCACCCCTCACCCCCCAACACCCTGGAGGCTCGCTACGGGCCCCCAAACACAAAAGACCACATGCTTTTCTGCGACGGAAAAGCCGCCGTGGAAAAGCATGTTTCTGCCTGCATCGTAATATGGCTGGCAGTATCTTGCAGACACCGCCAACATATTTGGGTACACACACCGCGGATCAGCGGCGGACAGACTTGCTGTCCGCCGCTGATCCCACCGCCATCCTAATGTGGCTGGTGGTGTTTTCTCAGTCTAAGGCAGTGAATCCGCATCCTCCAGGCCGGCGGTGGCCTCCGGCGGCCCGGAGGATGCGGATTCACCGCCATCCTAATCGGCCCCTATGTGTCGGTGACACAAAATACATGCCTACCTAGTACGGAGAGGAGTGCAATTTGCACTGCTACAAGAAACTCACTTGACAAAGGCGGACGGGATGGCATTAAAGCGTCATTGGAGGGGGCAGGTGTTCCACACTACCTACTCAGCCTACGCCAGGGAGACCTTAATTTGGGTGCGGGCAGGGGTACCATTCTAATGTGTTAGGGTGGTGGTTAATACGGATGGCAGATTTATGGTGGTCACGGGGCGACTTGATGGGCGGGACATCACACTAGGAAGCATATATGACCAAAATGTTGAACAGTCTAACTTTTTTGCACAGCTATCACAGAAATTGGCGGGGGAGTTAACAGGGCCGGTTCTTCTGTAGGGGGACTTTAATTGCGTGACTGACATAGATCTGGACCGCTCCTATCCTCCTCTTCCTGACGCCCCTACTCATAGGGTTGCAAAGGCCATACAGGACTGGCAACAACGCTGGGGACTGACAGACACCTGGAGGGCTCATCACCCAGGGGACCAAGACTACTCTTATTTTTCAGCTGTCCATGAGTTGCATGTCCGGCTGGATGCTTGTATTCCCCTGATGTCCACATGATGATCACGATGAGTGAGTATCTGGCTAGGACAACCTCTGATCATAACCCTCTCTTGGTGGCTCTGAATTGGGTTCGACTTAGAACGGCGATCCTGTTGTAGAGCATTTTAGGACCCTAGTGTAATTTTCCCGATTCATGCCCATATATAGGTGTAAATCACCATGTCCTTATATAGGCATTGAAATCATAACCATATTTAGACTTAGTCCATGCAGTCAAAATACGGCATGGCTACTTCCACTAGTTCCGAAAATCCACAACGATTTCTTGGAAAAACTTGCTTACTTCTTCCCTCGTACTAGACTTAGGTTAGGTACACCGGGGTAGGCGTATTTTAGAAGCACCAGTTGAGTACTTTTAGTCATTGTTATTTATGTATGTTATTTTATATGGCTTAGAAACCATACCATGCTTTTACAGTATTATCTAATAATACTCTTCGTACTGTACGCATTGTACTTTGCAACCAGTATTACGATTGTAGCAGTTCATTTCTTCTGCATGAGAAAGAAGACTGTTCAATAAATACTTTATTGAAAACGCACGTCTCTCTATTTCTCTGCACCTCTGATGAAACGAAGCATGCACGATTGACTGAGTGAAATATCTATCTATTGTTTCCGCGACTCTAGAGATACATTTCTTACACTTGGGAAACAAAGTTGTCATGTTTATGCGGTTGTTAGAAACTAATACTTTCTTGTTTATTCAAGAAAGTTTCTAGTGACCTCTGAGCTAGCTGGCACTCACAATTAAGTCTAATATATTCGATAGAGACCAAGTCGATCTAAGTCCTACGTCAATTCTATAGTATATATTATTCCAATGCGCAGAGCCTATTGGGAATATAGGAACTACACTATAATCCCTAATTGGCGTCTCCGAACTGAAGTATTAGAAGACCAGGTCTTGCGAACCACCATAGGCACTGTCATAGAGGACTATTTTCAGCAAAACATTAACACATCCTCTAGTCTGCATACTGAGTGGGACGCATTCAAGGTAGTAATAAGCGGGCGGTGCATTCGGGAAGCTCAGGGAGTTCATAGAACGCTATTGAGTGAGGTACAGCACGCAGAACGGCGGCTCAGGGAGAAAGAAAGGGAGAGGCCTGGACAGGAGGATACACAAGAAGAGCTGTTGAGGGCGTAGGAAGAGTTGGCAACGCAAGTGGAGAGGCTGAGATGCTTTGATTACAGGGCATACATGATGCGAGCGCATGCAGAAAGAGATAAGTCTGGGTAGCTACTAGCTTGGTTGGCAAATCCAGCGCGCAGAGGTATACCGATTCTTGAACTACGGGAAGAAGAGGGGACAGTACACTCTGGACAGCAGGCCATTAACATGCAGTTCCTGGAATACTATACCACCTTATATTGCAGCAGGTTGGATCCCAGAGAGCTGGAGGAAGGGGATTTCCTAGATATAAATCTCCCTTAGATTGAGGGGGAAGATGTGGAGAGCCTGGGCCAACCAGTGGAATTGGGCGAGGTCAGGGGAGCTATAAAGCGTATGACCAAGAACAAAACGCCGGGTACTGATGGGTTACCATCTGAGTTCTATGTAACATATATAGATATACTGGCCCCACAACTGGAGACCCTATATAGTCGGACGAAACAGAATGGATATCTACCTAGCTCGACAAGGGAGGCAGTGATCGTACCTGTCCTCAAACCGGGCAAGCCGGAGTTGGAAAGCACAGCGTACAGTCCCCTGGCAATGTTAAATATTGACTATAAGATCTTGAGCAGTATCTTGGCCAGTCGTCTGATGGCACACATGACAACTCTGGTACATGGGGAGCAGGCTGGGTTCATTCCTACCCAGAACACGGCCATGAACATCCGGAGACTGAGTTAATTGCTGCATGAGACGGCGGCAGAGGGAGATGAGGCGTGTGTACTATCGATAGACATTGAAAACGCTTTTGATAGCTTAGAGTGGCCATATCTGTTTAGGGTTTTAAGGGCCTTTGGCTTAGGTGAGGCGTTTGTGACCTGGATGAAGATTCTGTATACTTGCTCGACAACCAGGGTTCGAACAGGGGGGGGGTGATTTCTGCCGCTTGTGATGTAGGCAGAGGGACGAGACAGGGCTGCCCGCTGTCGCCCCTCCTGTTTGCCCTGGCAATGGAGCCTCTGGCAGCTCGCGCATGGACGGGGAGACACTACAGGGGCTTTGAGGGGTTGGGTCAGATGCACTACATTGCCCTTTATGCTGATGATTTGTTAATGCTCCTTGCCAATGCTACGGACGACTTACGGGGTGCTTGGGAATTACTAGAGGGGATGGGGCGAGTGGCAGGGCTCAAAGTCAATTTGGCTAAGACCTGTCTATTTTCGGTACGAGGGGGTAGAGGTGATCCTCCTGAGGGGCTCGATGTGCGCTGGGAAGGCAGATGCTTGCCTTATTTGGGGGTCCGAATTTATCATGAGGCTGCTGATTTATTTGAGGGAAACGTGTGGCGGGCTCTGTGAACTACCAAGAGTAATCTTGATTTCTGGGGGTCTCTACATTTATCAGTTGCGGGACCAGTGGCATTGCTAAAAATGATAAACCTGCCTCGTCTGCTTTACTACTTTGGTACACTACAACTTTGGGTGCCTGGGAAATACTTTACCCAACTAAACTCAATGGTTATGAGTTTTCTGTGGGGCTCAGGGAGGTGTAGAGTGGCTTTGAATACTATGATGCGCCCTAGACAGGAAGGGGGCTTTGCAGTACCTGATTTTGAAGCTTATTATCCTGCGGCTCAGTGCCAATGGTTTGCGCAGCAGATGGCAGGGAAGCTGGGAGTAGAGACGGACCAGAGAGGTAGGGACTTGGGGCTTCGCCATCTGACTAGGATAATGCTCCAGCTGCAGGTGCATGAAAGAGAGGTGCCCAGAGATTTATGGGTACTGTGGCAATGCTGGAATAGGTTTTCTACGATGAAATAAAGCGGGCCCTGCATATGTGCCTGGGATTCCAGTGTGGCTCTGTGAGGAGTTACCTCATGGGGGGATTGGCAGAGAATGCGGGAATGGGAGGAGATGGGATCTCCTCCATTGGGGATCTATACGAGAATGGTACCCTCTTACCATTTCATGACCTCTTGGAAAGACATGACCTGCCTGCTCAGGACTTTCTATAGCATGCGGCATTGACGGCTGCTATGCGTAAACACTGGAAACGGAGAAACTGCTGCCCTCATCCTCCTGGACCTCTCAGCAGCCTTCGACACTGTATGCCACTGCACCCTGATACAGCGCCTCCGCAACACCGGAATCCAAGGAGCGGCCCTGAAGTGGATCATCCTGTTCCTCAACGGAAGAACCCACCTCCCCCCATTCCCCCGTTACGATCCTCGGCCACTGAAGTCATCTGCGGCGTTCCGCAAGGATCCTGACTCAGCCCCAGCCTCTTCAACGTCTACATGAGCCCTCTCGCAGCCATCGCACGCCTACACAACCTCAACATCATCTCCTATGCCGACGACACCCAGCTGATCCTCTCCCTCACCAACGACCCCGCCACCGCCAAAGCCAACCTCCAGGAAGGAATGAAAGATGTCTCGGAATGGATGAAGCTCAGCCGTCTGAAACTGAACTCAGACAGGACGGAAGTCCTCATCCTCGGACCATCTCCCTCCGCCTGGGACGATTCCTGGTGGCCCCCTGCCCTGGGCACCGCACCAAAGCCAACGGACCACGCACGCAACCTGGGCTTCATCCTGGACTCCTCCCTCACGATGACCAAGCAAGTCAACGCCGTCTCGTCATCCTGCTCCAACACCCTTCGCATACTCCGAAAGATCTTCCGATGGATCCCCACCGAAACCAGGAAGACGGTCACCCAGGCCATCGTCACCAGCCGTCTGGACTACGGGAACACCCTCTACGCTGGAACCACAGCCGAACTCCAGAAAAGACTCCAGCGCATTCAGAACACCTCAGCACGACTCATCCTGGATGTCCCTCGCCGCAGCCACATCTCGGCCCACCTAAGGGACCTGCACTGGCTCCCCGTCAACAAGAGGATCATGTTCAGACTCCTCACCCACGCACACAAGGCTCTCCACGACACAGGCCTGAAGTACCTCAACAGCCGACTCACATTCTACACACCCACCCGCCAGCTCCGCTCCGTCAGCCTCGCCCTCGCCTCGCCCTCGCCTCTGTCCCACGAATCCGCAAATCCACCGTCGGAGGAAGACCCTTCTCCTACCTGGCAGCCAAGACATGGAACTCCCTCCCCACTCACCTACGGCTGACCCTGGATCATGTCTCCTTCAGGAAACAACTCAAGACCTGGCTGTTCGAGCAGTAGCATCCCCCCTCCCTCAGCGCCTTGAGACCCTAACGGGTGAGTAGCGCGCTATGCAAATTTTATTGATTCATTGAATGATTGACAGGTCTTCCTTCCTTGCCAATACGTGGTCATATCCGCGGGTAAGATCAAGGCGGGCATATGCCTATATAGGAGATTGACGCAGGGATTAAGGGCTCCCTTAGTGGGGCTGCGCATTAAATGGGAGGCGGACCTGGGGACGCCTATAGAGGCAACGCCCTGGGAGATGTTGCTGGAGCGAGCATGGAAATGCTCCTTGAATGCGAGATTCCAGCTAATACAATTCTATGTGTTTCATCGGGCGTACCTCACTCCCCACAAAATCAACTACTTCTTTGGCTCCCACACTGCCTGCCCGCGATGCAGACTGGAAAATGCAGCATTTATGCACATGTTCTGGAATTGTTCAATGCTCCTTGGGTTCTGGGGGAGGTCCGGACCAGGCTGAAGAAGGTGACAGAAAGGTAGCTGCAGCCTACTCCAGGTGTCTGCCTGTTACACTGGTTCCCCCACACTGTCCGCAACAAAACCACCAGTAAATTCCTGGATTTGGGTTTAGTTCTAGCTAAAAGGGAAATGACTAGCCATTGGAAGGCGGCCACAGGCCCCGACACTGCGCAATGGCTGCGGGAGTTTATAAAGTGGGCGGACTGCGAGGGGACCCTCCAGCTTCAGATGGCGCGGAGAACTGACAATGATAGATTATGGGACACGGTGAGAGCCTGGGTGGCGATGGTGGATCTTCTAAAAAACCCGACGGATGACGATGACTGTTCTCCCCGGGAGTGGGGGACTCCCTTCACTATATGGGAACACAACCACAGGCGAAAGAGTGGGACGGTAGATGGGGGGACGACTAACGCGGGTGAATCCTCCCAGATGGGACATGTCTGAGGGGAGGAGGGAGGCGGGGCTAATGGGTGGACCGGGGAAGGAGGGGAATAGGTTGGGAGAGGGGGTTGTGTTCTTAGTTGTCTGGTAAGGTGGATTGGTGAAGACAGTGTACGAATAATCCTGGGGTAGAATGGTTTAGCCCCTCAGGATTACGGCACAAGTCGGATGGGATATGACTCCTGCACCTGATGAACAATTCTATTTGCGTAGAAGGAGATGAAGGCATGGACGATATAGTATGATGCAGGACTATGATTTGTTGTAATGCCACGGGGCTGCAAGATTGCGCGATCATATATGGTGCCCGCAAGACCATGAGAATGTTGTATCTGTGAGAAATGAGAAAAATTACTAAAATCTGTTTAAAAAAATAAAAATAAAATTATAATAAAGTGTAAAATTTACAAATATTTTTCTTATATTGGTCAATTTTTTCTGTATATTTAAAAATTCGTTTATAGTTTATTATACGTTGTCAAGTTATATTAATTAATATAATATAGATTAATTATTATTATAATTATATATATATATTTTGATTTTAATCACTAATAAAAATACATATTAATTATGTACAAATGTAAAATTAAACTTACCTGTGTAAAGAATTGTTGTAATGCAATGCAACAATGTAATTCAGAGGGGTCCATTATGATGTCGGGCGGATTTCCACCGCCAGGCTGGCAGTGGCTACCGCCAGCCTGGCGGAGGAAATCCGCCCGACATCATCAGCACAATTCCTCTCCGCCATATTAGGATGGCGGAGGGGACAGTGGCGGTGCGAAACACCACCCGTCTGTTTTCCGCCCCGGTCGACTAGCGGCCGGGGCGGAAAACCTGTAACATGGTGGCGGTGTCTTGTAGACACCGCCCGCCATATTACAATGTGCTTTTCACTATGCATTTCCGTGGCGGCAATGCCGCCACGGAAAGGCATGCGGAGACTCCCTGCGGGGGCCCGTTGCGGGCCCCCTGGGAGTCCGTGGCTAGGGGGGTTGCACATGGGGGGTACCTATGGTACCCCCCCGCATTTCAAAGTGCAACATGGCAGGCACCGCGCGGTGCCTGTCATGTTGCACTTTGAAAAGCAAAACGTGCACTTTTCACATGGCAGCGGGCGGAGATTTCTGCTCCGCCTACCGCAATTGCACCCATACAGGATGCGCCCGCCATCCTAATGCCCTGATCGGGACCCCCGCCCTTATGGCGGGCGGTCCCGGGTCCCGATGTGATGGCGGGCGGACTAAGTCCGCCCGTCATCATAATGGACCCCTTAATATGATTAATATTTTATTTATTAATAATATTAATTAAAATCATAATTACATGTAACAAAGTTATTATTTTCTCAAAATGTTAAAGGGTTTTTATAACAGCATTAAAATGTTACAATATCAATTAAATATTCGATAAACATTCCTTTATGTTCTGTAAATATATTCTAAAAATATATATATGAATTGTATGAATATATTATAATTTTCCAACAACTGTTCTAAAATAATTAAAACATATGTGTGTACATAAAAATATGAATACTTTGGTTATAAAATTTGATTGTCATAAAATGTTATTTTCTTAAAAATGTTCCTTTAACTAATAAATGTATGCAAAATAATATATGTTCCTTAAATAAAAATGTACATGTTTTCTGTGTTTTTACTAATGTGTATTCCATGCTGTAAATAAAAATAAAAAAAATTTTCTACCTACAAAATTAAAGCTTGTTTGAAATTAAAAAATGTATAATTATTTTAATATATATGAATTATTTTTAAATATTTAACTTAAATGTATTTTTTTATCAATCTACTATTTTAAATTACTATAAATAAGCATACATATTTTTTATTAGTAAACTATAAAATATACATCAATTACACAATACAAATACATTGTCACTTCACATAATAAAAACATCTTATATTTGTTCACATATAAAAATACATATTATAATATTCCTACAGCTATTTATATAAAATTAATAAATACACAGCAAATGATATATATGTAATATACAATTCTTAGATAAATTACAATTATATTTAAAATGTTTTTGTACATAAACATATATCATTTACTACTCCCAATCCAGTTAATTAATAGGTGCTCGACATTAACCATATATAATTTACTACTCCCACTCCAGTTAGGATATAGTCAGGGCAGGTGGTGGACATTAACCATAGATAATTTACTATTCCCACTCCAGTTAGGATTAAGTCAGGGAAGGCGGTGCACATTAACCTTATATAATTTATTATTCCCACTCCAGTTAGGATAAAGTCAGGGAAGGTGTTGGACATTAACCATATATATTTTACTATTCCCACTCCAGTTAGGATAAAGTCAGGGAAGGTGGTGGACATTAACCATATATAATTTACTATTCCCACTCCAGTTAGGATTAAATCAGGGAAGGTGGTGGACATTAACTATATATAATTAACTATTCCCACTACAGTTAGGATAACGTCAGAGAAGGTGTTGGACATTAACCATATTTAATGTACTATTCCCACTCCAGTTATGATAAAATCAGGGAAGGTGCTCGACACTAAACATATTTAATTTACAATTTCCACTCCAGTTAGGCTAAAGTCAGGGAAGGTGGTGGACATTAACCATATATAATTTACAATTCCCACGCCAGTTAGGATAAAGTCAGGAAAGGTGCTGGACTCTAAACATTTTTAGTTTACTATTCCCACTCCAGTTAGGATTAAAGGGCCCATTAGGCGATCAGGATGCCACTGCCACCATGGCGGTGGCATCCTCCACTCCAGCATTGTGGCGGGCAGTGCTCACAGAGTGAGCACCTCCCGCGGAGTGATATGTAGGTGATCTGCCCTACATCCTAATGGTCCCCTAAGTCTTGGAAGGTGCTGGACATTAACCATACAGAATGTACTATACCCACTCCAGTTAGGATTAAGTGAGGGAAGGTGCTGGACATTAAACCATATATAATTTACTATTCCCACTCCAGTTTGGATAAAGTCAGGGAAGGTGCTGGACACTAAGGGGCACATTAGGATGGTGGGCGGACTTTGTCCACTCGCCATCCCGTAGTAAAAAGGGACCGCCCGACATAAGGGTGGGGGTCCCGTGTGTGCCATTAGGACGCGCCCGCTACAGTGGCGGGCGCATCCCTCATATTTAACATTGTGGCGGGCGGTGCTCACTGCAACGCCCGCCACAATCTTAAAAATGAATGCACGCATTTGCATACAGGAAGCGGCAGGCACCGCGCGGTGCCTGCTGCTTGGTGTATGCAAATGCTGGGGGGTACCTCAGGTACCACCCTTTGGCACCTACCACCTCGGCCTTCACCAGGGGGGCCCGCAGGGGGCCCCCAAAGCAAAGACCGTCTGCCTTTCCGTGGCGGTATTGCCGCCGCGGAAAGGCACATATACCCACACATCATAATATGGCTGGCGGTGTCCATTGGACACCGCTACCATATTAAGCCCTTTCCGGCGACGGATAGACCGTCCGCCGCGGTCCCCCCACCATAGTAATATGGCGTGGGGGGGAATTCGGGATACGGTGTAGGGCGGATTGCCTCAACCAGGCCAGCGGTGGCCACCGCCAGCCTGGCGGAGGCAATCCGCCCGACATCGTAATGGGCCCCTAAGAATTTTAAATTTACTATTCCCACTCCAGTTAGGATTAAGTATGGTAAGGTGCTGGACATTTACCATATATAATTTACTATTCCCACTACAGTTAAGATTAAGGGGTCCATTAGTATGTTGGGCGGTGGCACCACCGCGGTGCCGGCGGTGCGGAAAAATGCATTTTTCCACCCACGAGCAGCGGTACTCACGTCCGCCATATTAGTATGGCCAAACATAGACCAATTCCCATCCACCGCGTTGCGAAGCGCACCGCCATCAAAGTGTGCCTGCCGCCACGGCAGAGGGAGCCAATGGAGACTCACCGCCATGCGGAATGACCCACCTGCCACCAAGTCACCCCTCTGCATCCTGGACACACATCTACTGTGATCTTGCAGCAATGTCCTGGTCACATCACCGCAGAGGAGAACACAAGGAAATACATGCGCACAATGCAGAAGGTAGGGCCAGTCCAAGTCATGGGCAGGGCACAAAGACCACAGGGCCACACCTCCTCCCAACACACATTAGCACACCCCATGAAGGCACATGCCATGTGCCCATCCTGTGCACTCCCGTGCACACCAACAAGCCAGGTCAAACCACACCCTGCACCACACAACAAACAAGGGAGACAGCCACAGCAGGAGTGGCTGCATAGGAAGACACAACACACAGCACAGTAGCACAGGGCCAGGGAAAGAAACACACCACAACACTCATGGAAACAAACATGAATACAAGCACCAAATAAACACATATAAGGAAAAAAACATACAAATAAACACACAGCTGCATAGTCACACATACATACCACAGACTGACACACAGACACATACACACCCAAAATGCCAACAGCAATGGAGCAGAACAAATATGAAAGCCAAAGTGGGATGCACACAAATGGAAGGCCATGGAGATACACAACAAGCATGTGCACATCACATGCAAGACAAGGAACACAGAACAGCCCCCTCAGACCATCAAACAACACATGGCTGGTACAGTCAGTGAAGTCAAATCACAGGGAGACAGCAAGGCAAACCAGGTATAGGCACAAGGAAGAAAGGAAGGCCCAAAAGTCAAACTGGGAACAGCTACACGTACATACAACAACCTTACAGGAGTACAGCAGCAGCACAACACACAGGGCCCATTGACACACTACATGATTTCCAAACACCACGAGGAATGTATACACATACTCCCTCCCACCAGCAGCACAGACACCAGTGCCAAACACACTAAAGGCTGCCAATACTTGCCAGTCCATACACACAAAAACAAACACACACCCTGGGTGTAGCCACAAACATCACACACACAGAGATGCCACAACACATGTCTGCATAAAAACAACACACAAACACATAACACAACTGAAACACACACAGAACCACAACAAAAACAGACATACCCTGTTAGCCAAACTGTGGAAAGGCAATGGGAGCACAGACACAACAGGAGTGCACAACATTATCACTCAGGAACAATGCACACACAACATACCACAACACACACAAGAAGTGCACCATCACAGAACAACACAGCCACATCAAAGAAACAACAGATGCCCAGGCAAAAAAAAAACAGAACAAACACTGCAGGACATCAGGGGATGCACACCAGGCAATGACAAGGCAAGCAACATATACAAAGCACTGTATGCACAACAAGCAGTGTGTGCACACCAAGCATACCAGTCACACACAGCCATGAGTGACACATCAACCCACACAACACAAATCAGCACAGCACAAATACAACAGCACACCCAGGAAGTGGAGCAATACCCAAGCCAACACACATACATCCAACACAACAACAACAGATGCACAAATCTGGGACATAAAGGTGGAATCAACTTGTCCAGAGGACTGGGCAGCACAAACAGCTGAACAGTAGATGAGCAACCATGACTGCCAAACAGCACCAGAACATCACAAATAAACAATTGGGGAAATATCCTCAGTGGCACATAGCTCCTGGCTAAATAACTGCACCACACAGCACAATGTCACAAATGAAGTGATGAGGAGGCACGCACATACATACAAATCAAGGGAACAGCCGACATCTAAATGAAGTGTACTGCACGTCAGTAGTGGACATGGCAGGAATGCACCAAACACAAACAGAGGGAGTCCAGACCCACAATGGGTAGGCATTAGAAGCACACATAGGGGTTGGCATTACACCACAAACAACATACCATACTGGAGGCAAAAAGGCACCATGTGCCAGCAATGCATGTCAAAACACAACCACAATGGCAGTGGGGAGAAGCAGGTCTTCACAGTCTACACAAACAGAATCAAGACACATGGATGATCAACAAAACACAACACTGACATGCCAGTCACACACACTGCACACTCACAAGTGACAAAAACAAAAAATAGGAGTCAGACAGAACTGCATGGACACACCAACAGACTGCACAGTGCACAACATACAACTCACACATGTGCATACAACCACATCCACAGGGCTGAACAATCCAAACAACAGGTACTCAACTCCTGGGTGACACATGTGTGTAGTTGACAATGCAGTGGCACACACACATCAACACTCCTGACAAAGTCACCCCTTCACACTGCACACTTCTTGACTAACCAAGAGCACACATCTAAGATAGGCCATGTGACCAGGATGACTGGCCATCACAAGATGAACACACACATACATTGCTTGGCACACATAAAGGAATAACACACATACATGATGACACTGGCCTGCCTGCCTGCAAACCTGTGGATATCATCTGACTCTGTGCTGGCAGTGTCCCCCAACCTGACATGTGAAGAATGTAGCCAACATTTACAAACAATGAAATTGACAACTGCATTACAGGTAAAATTGACATCAAAGACATTACAAGTATCAGTGTCAGAAAGAACTGAAGTCCCTGTCACCCCTGTGAAAAAAGAGTAGGCGAGCAAAGACATTGGCAATGTTGAAGTACCACACAGAGCGCGGGGGACAGGCAACCATATGCACACACCAAAATAATTTTATTCAGTAAGGACACTGACAAAACAGACAACGGGAGTAACTGTCTTTGTTCACATATTGCACAGCAAGGCACCAACAGTAGAGAATAGCAAGGCACAAAATGCAGAGCATATCCATGAGAATCTGCACAGGCAAGGTCAAAACAGGAAGGCCAGTGGCCAATTCAGGGTGCACAGCATATCCATGAGAATCTGCACAGGCAAGGTCAAAACAGGAAGGCCCGTGGCCAGTTCAGGGTGCACAGCATATCCTTGAGAATCTGCACATGCAAGGTCAAAACAGGAAGGCCAGTGGGCAGGGCAAAGCGCAGAGTGAGTACATGAGAGGCTGCACAGGGAATAGTCCAACACAGCAAAGAGCAACAAGGCCAGTGTCCAGGGCAAAGTGCAGAGCAAGTACATGAGAGGCTGAACAGGGAATAGTCCAACACAGCAAAGAGCAACAAGGCCAGTGTTCAGAGCAAAGTGCAGAGCGAGTACATGAGAGGCTGCACAGGCAAAGGGCGAAACAGGAAGGCCAGTGGGCAGGGCAAAGTGCAGAGTGAGCATATGAGCAACTGCAAAGGGAATAGTCTAACGCAGCAAAGAGCAACAAGGCTAGTGTCCAGGGCAAAGTGCACAGCGAGTACATAAGAGGCTGAACAGGGAATAGTCCAACACAGCAAAGAGCAACAAGGCCAGTGTCCATGACAAAGTGCAGAGTGAGTACATGAGAGGCTGCACAGGCAAGGGCAAAACAGGAAGGTCAGTGGGCAGGGCAAAGTGCAGAGCGAGTACATGAGAGACGGCACAGGGAATAGTCCAACACAGCAAAGTGCAACAAAGCCAATGTCCATGGCAACGTGCAGAGTGAGTACATGAGAATCTGCACAGGGAGTGTGAGCAACTGTACCTTTCCATGGGCAGCAACACAGTCAGGAGGGTGACAATGGGCAGTACAGGACCACCTGTGTGAGAAACAGGCGTGTGAGCGGGACTACCACTTAGACTTGCATGTCAGGCGGACTGGGAGCTTGCTGTGTGTTGGGGACATTTGCAGCACTTGACTGGGGAGAGAGCGGCCCAGGTGAGGTAGTGCTATCAGTGGCTTAGCAATCTGGAGGGCTGCTTGGACCAGGTGGTGTAGTGGCATGTGGAGATAGAGTCATGCAGACCTGTTTCAGTGTGGCTGGGAGATTGTGGCGGTGTGCCTTTCCACTTCTTGGGGATTCAAAATGGCTTGCCTGACTTTGGATTAATTAGAGGTGGTGTGGACACAACAGGCACACACCCCACCAAAGCTGCTTCAAGTGTACACACTGGCACTCCCTCTGGGGAGGTGCTCGAACCAGCAGAACGCTTCCCCTGGCTTCGCCTTTGCCCCTCCATCCCTGTTTCCTAGGTGTTACCCCTTTAGTGCCCTCCTTCCCCTGCTTCACTGGGCTTGGAATGGGAGTTGAGGTGGTGGGTGAATCTGCCTTGGAGCCCTTCTTAGGTGTACCCTTGCCATGTACCACCTTCCTGGTGGGCACAGAAACTGTATGTTTCTCTTTGTGAGATGCTTTAGGGACAGGATAGTCCTTGGCTCGGGGTGCCTCTGAGGCATGTGAGCTTGAGGTCTGCTTCCTTGGTTTTTGGGCTTTGGTGTTGCCTGACAGGCTTTTGTCTTTGCGCTCTGGGGTGGCTTTGCTCCTCTATGGGGATGGTGTTTGCAGGCGGGACTGCTTGGGTTGTTTCTGCTGTGTGCTTCATGTGCTGTATCGTGACTGTGACGTATGCGAACCGTGATCACTATCATCAGACGTGGCCACTACCTGGGGGGTGGACAAATGCCCTGCGGCAGTATGTGCCTGTTGAAGGACAGACATCACTGTGGACGACAAAGCCTGGACAGTACGGTGCAGCCCACCCACGTCGGAATGTATGCCCTCCATGTAAGCAACCACCTGGGCTAATTTTTTGTCATGGTCAATGAAGTTATTGAGGAGAGCTGCCTGGCCCACACACAGCTGGCGCAAAAGCTCAACAGACTCAGCACTGAGGGCAGCAGGTGGGACAGGGGCAGGGGCAGCGGTGCCAGGTGTGAAGGAAACTTTTCCCCTCTTACTTACCCAGACACAGGCAGCACCAGAAGAAGTGGCAGGGAGGGTGGGCACTGGCCGCTATGTGGTTGAAGATGATGCTGAGTCTCCATTCCCTGTGCCCGCCAACATGGATGCAATACCGCTGGCATCAGATTATGTGGTACTTTGCGTCTCAGGCTGTGATTCCTCCTGCAGACTCCGGTCCCCATCTGAGGCGCTGGTGACATCTGTGTCACTGGGCTCCTGTGCAGCTGTAGTGCCAGTCTCACCCCCACTGGTGTCTGGCTCCTATTAATCTAAAATGTAAATCCAGTACTAGTATAGCGCACAAATCACTCCCGAAGGGGTATCCCGGCACTGGGGACCGTTGGGAAGATTAAGCGAGCTATTGCCCAGAGTGACCACTGTGAACCTGCATGAGAGAGAGATGCAGGGTCAGATTCGTGGCAGCAACATAACAAACCAATGCAATCAATGTAGTACAAAAGAGGACCAAATCGACATGTTGCACACCACACTCTGCAATCACATTGCGGAAACTCACTACATAGACCCCAACAGTGCCTGTAACCCTGATTATCTGTCATGACTGAGCCATGTGATGGCCACACAGCACAACACCCTGCCTGTGGCTGTAGTCAACCAGACACACAACTAGCTCTGCGCACACCTAGGGACATGATGGGGGCACACCACTTGTTGCCACTGACAGACCTGGATGGAACAGGAAGGGACAACACAGACACAGACTACAACATGACAGTCCACAATGGTAAAGAGCCCATGCCAACCACCATGTTGTACTCTGGGGCCCAAACACTGGTGCACATTATTGTCAGATGTCTAGGCCTCAACATTCTGGGTGCATGCAATGGATGGATTGATGAAGTCACACTCAGATTGGGAACACTGCAGTTCACTCCCAATGTGATTCCCCAGACTAACCCAATGCTGAAGAAACCTGAAGAGCACACCTCAGACTACAATGGGAATGCACACCACAGATAAATCCCTTTGTAAGAACATGTAGGGCAAATGCATGTCACTGGCACCCAGCC
This sequence comes from Lissotriton helveticus, assembly GCF_964261635.1. Classification (NCBI taxonomy): domain Eukaryota; kingdom Metazoa; phylum Chordata; class Amphibia; order Caudata; family Salamandridae; genus Lissotriton; species Lissotriton helveticus. The sequence continues at coordinate 34,936,912 of NC_136064.1, read as the reverse complement.
CAGCAGCCACTTACATGATACTGCATCACTCCACCAACATCTCATAGGACAGCGCTGGTATAGGCACTGTACACATGCAGCCGCTCCCAGACAAAATCACCCTCCCCAAATACTCATGCCAGCCTTGCTGCTGATGCTCCCTTAGACGTGCATCCAGCTCAAGCTGAGTCACCAGAATGATGCAGCCCATCAGTGGTGTCAGGCTGCGCCGTGCCAACCATCCAGTGCGAGGATTCAGCCCCAAGGTCATCTATGCCACATTCTTTTGTGGCAGTGGGTGCGCCGTCGGTTGGAGACCCCCAGAGTTCACACCTTTGCTGCAATGGCACTCCGCATGGCCTTATGCTGGTGTACCTTGAGCTGCAGGCATGGGCGACAAGAGGGGGAAATGATCAGTGACACAGTATTATGTTCCGGCATCTATCAGTATAGCAGCAATACACTAATTCATTACAATTTCGACAATATGTCCATCAGAGACTAGGGGACATGACACATGGGACATCTGCATGGGATGAGCTGATGTGATTGCATGCAGTTGTGAGGGCGAAAACAGTCCCTGCACATCTCACACACATGCAGGATGCCACACTGAAACCCCTATGTGGCCTGCTCACATCTGCAGTCCAATGTTTGGTACAGCACACATTCATCACTGTGTCCGGGGGTGCACCTCACTGTGTCCAAGACTGCGCAGCACTCAATGTCCCTGCCCTGTGAATCTATAACTGTGTCATGGGTGTCGCATTGCAGAACATGGACTCGCAAACAGAAATTCCTCAACACAATGCCTGTCATGTGCAATCTACAGGGCTGAGATGGCGCATAGCTGGAGTGCATTAAGAAAAAACTTGGAAATACACAGTAAGTGAAGTGATGTGTCCTTGTCTTTGTGGGCGGGCACAGTGCTGACCATCTGGGCTCACACTGAGATGGACAACAGGGGCACACATAGCCATTCAGCCAAGCAATCACTGTCCTGACTTCTGCATGACCAACCTACTGTGTCACTGTATGACTGACAACGCTACACAGTTCACTCATACCTATAACTGCAGGCAGGGAAACCTGTGACATTGGGACACACACCTTTCCCTGTCAGTGCATGACACAACACCACACCCTCAGGCACTTACTGCATCAGTCCAACTACATGTGTGCCCCCCCTGCCATACACCTCCACTTTTGAGGACTTACCATGACATTTGGGTCACCATACAGCCTTGGGTACTGTGTGAGCACCTCGTCCACATGGACCTCCAGCTCCTCGCTTGTGAATGGACTGACACGGATCTTTTATGTCCTTGCCATCAATGTGGACATGGAACCACTGCAGCGGAATTGGGTGGCGAGTAGGGGTGGGCGGAATTTGCATAATCGCGTTACGCAAATCTCCGCGAAACGGTAAAAATCTCTGCGAACACGCAGAAATTCTGTGTACATGTGGAATTGCTTGTTCGCGATGCTTTTTTACTGTTCGCAATCGCTGTTTGTGTGCTCGGGGGAAATATCTCACGAACACGCATTTTGAGAACTCGAACTAGCAAAAAACTTTGTGAAGTCGCGGAACGCAGAATTTTGGGCAATTTTGCGTTCTCCGTGGAACACAAAATTACCCCAATTCTGCAAATTCCGCAAGCAGAATGGAATTTACCACCCAGGCCTAGTGGTGAGGGGTCTCAGGCAGCAGTCCCTGGAGGCAGCAGCAGATAAGGGCTCATTGTCAGCAGTCCCTGGAGGCAGCAGCAGATGAGGGCTCTCTGGCAGCAGTCCCTGGAGGCAACAGCAGATGAGGGGTCTCAGGCAGCCGTCTCTGAATGCAGCCGTTGATGAAGGCTCTCTGGCAGCAGTCCCTGGAGGCACCAGCAGATGAGGGGTCTCAGGCAGCAGTCCCTGAAGGCAGCAGCAGATCAGGGCACTGTGGGAGCAGTCCCTGGAGACAGCAGCTGGTCAGGGATCTCTGGCAGCAGGCACTTGGAGCAGTGGAAATGTGAGGCTCCCTCCCACAAATATGTAGCCCCCTGGGGACCTTTCAAAGGTGCCAAGCTGCAGCAATTGGTGGTCCAGGTCTACCTTTTTCAAACGCATCCAATGACCACCTCAGCGGTGGTGGAAAACGCCTTCCGCGATTTTCAAAATTGCATCATGCCACCGCAATCATTGTTCCCATTGGCTCTATGGCATGCTCCATGGCGGTGACACACCGCAGGGGCCCGATGTGCACTACCGCAATGGCGCATCTTTCAAAAGCATCCAATGACTGCCTCCGCTGTGTCGGAGCACATCTACCGCGATTTTCAAAATTGCATCATACCACTGCAATCATCATTCCCATTGGCTCTAGGGCATGCTCCATGGCGGTGACACACTGCAGGGGCCATGCGGTAGCTATTGCAATTTGGGTGGCATAGCATGCCAACCACCATTTGGGCATATATATATCGCTATGACTACCACACTTGTGTGAATGGGGGTGTTGGTGACACACCGTTGGGGCCAGGCGGTAGCTACCACAATTCGGGTGGCGGAGCATGCCAACCGCCACTTGGGCATGTGTATATGGCTATCACTATCGCATTTGTGTGAATGGGGGGTGCTGGTGACACACCACTGCGGCCAGGCGGTAGCTACCACAATATGGGTGGCGGAGCATGCCAACCATCATTTGGGCATGTGTATATGGCTATGACTACCGCACTTGTGTGAATGGGGCTACTGGTGACATACCGCTGGGGCCAGGCGGTAGCTACCGCAATTTTGAGCCATACAATGACATGAGGCACTGCGATTTGGGTGGCAGAGCATGACAACCGCCATTTGGGCATGTGTATATGGCTATGATTACCGCACTTGTGTGAATAGGGGGTGCTGGTGACACCCCGCTGGGGCCAGGTGGTAGCTACCACGATTTTGGGGCCATACATTGGCAATGGCCATCTGGCACACATCAACAGTGCACATGATGCCAATGTTCCATTGACTCCACTGATGACTACACATGCCATGTTTGTGTATGTGTGTCGTAGATTGGCCTATACTCCCTCACATGTCACACATGAATTTGATGGTCGATGAGGCAGGACAGTGTTGTTGTGAACTCTACAATGTATACACATGTCAATGTATTGAGTTGCAGTGATATTCACGGCAATGCTTGTCTCACTGTATGATGTAGTCACTTGAATGGCCTCTTATGTCTGCTAATACACACAATGGTCAGTTCTGCACCAACTGTGGTCATTCTGTTGTGGATGTGTGCCAGGTAGAAATGATGCATTAAGGTGAGGACAGGTACAGCAGCCAAGTATGAGCCAGTGGTGTTGATTTGTTACACAGTTGCTGGGAGCCTTGCTCCTAGGCGTGCACATGTGAAATGTGGCCATATCACAATGTACATTCACATGGACCTATGTGGTGTTTGAGGTACTTGTGTATTATAATTAGAGAGGTGTGCCCTTTGTGTAGCTCAAACGTCCACACATGTAAGGTGGCGTTTCACTCAATTATTGAGTCAGAATTTATTTTCCCTTTATCATCCAGACGTGATATGCTGTGCACATCTCATGATGTATTGCATTGACATGTGTCCACTTTCATCTCAACTAGGAGGAGGCCAAATCTGCTTTGTCACCTGACTATGCTGGAGGACATGGAGGATGTGGCGATCATCCGCAAATTCCGTCTTGATAGAGCCACACTGAAAACACTTTGTGATATGTTATAGCCCCACCAGCAGCCTCGCCGGACATATCCAACAGCTTTCACCCCAACTTATAAAGTGATGGCAGCCCTCCATTTTTTTGTCACTGGATCGTTCCAGGAGACAGTGGTCAGCGCTGGTCGGATGTCTCAACTGATGTTCAGCATGGTGCTGTGTGATGTTCTGTCCACCATGATGATATACTTGGACAGATATATCCATTTCCCCAGTGGTGCTGAATTGCCAGCTGTGAATAAAGACTTCTATCCCCTTGGGCAAATTCCCCATGTTGTTGGTGACATTGATTGCACACATGTCGGTCTTGTGCCACCACAGGCAAGTGAGCAGATGTTCCGGAATCGCAAATATTACCATTCCATAAATGTGCAAATTTTGTCCCTGGCTGATATGATCATCTCGCATGTGCGTGCCAGATTCCCAGGCTCAGCCCATGACTCCTACATCCTGCGGAACAACATTGTTCCCCGGCTGATGGCTAATCTGCTTCCCGAGCGTGCATGGATTGTGGGTGAGTATGCCTACTCGTATGGTGGGCTGGGTGTGTGACCTGCTGCCCTCTGCCTGTGCAACATTGCAATGTCTATTTGTCATACCTGGGTGACTCTGCATATCTGAACCGTCCATGGCTGCTGAGCCCACTGCATAATCCCAGGACCCCGGCTGAAGTCCCCTACAATGAGGCCCATGGGAGGACACGTCATGTGGTGGAGCGTACTTTTGGTCTGCTGAAGTCACGTTTCCGCTGTCTGGACAAAACCGCAATGCACTGGCATACTTGCCCAGGAAGGTGGGTCAGATCGTAGTGGCATGCTGCATGCTCCACAACCTGGCCATTCGCAAGGAGATTCCCCTGCTCCTAGTTGATGATGAGGACCCAAGACCCCTGCCAGCACAACAAACTGAGTCCAGTGATGAGGACAGTGGAGAGGAGGAATGTGGTGACATGCGTCAACAGCTCATCACCCGCTACTTCACTTGAAGGTGGTTGACAATATACAACATACCCATTGTCTGGTGATATTGCTTTTGTCGTGAATGGGTATGTGCGAATTGTAACAACAGCCAGTTGTAAATTCAGCAGTGGGTGCCTATGTTACTGAGACATGTCATTTGTGAATGCATACGGGACGTGTGCATGTTGGCTAATGCAGATTGTAGTTGTGTAATGTATGTGATGTCACACTCACAGCAGTGATTGTTGTTCTGTTGTGTTTCCCTAGGTGCCTTGAACTTATCCTTGCCTACATACAGTACATACTCCTGATACATTGTGGACATGTTGAAGACTGTACATCCTGCTCTAAAGACAGAGGTGACACAATAAAATGTTTATAAGGTATTTTATTTCCAAAGTTGACATGTGAGGGGGACGTATATTTACATTGAGGTGGTGGTGGAGCAGTGAGTTGACAGTCATGCTAAATGTAAATGTAAATGTAAATGTAGTATACTTGTAAAGCGCACAGCTGCCCCAGCAACGGGGCGTCCCGGCGCTGTATAACTCTGGGGAACCCGTCCTGGCTTTCCCTGTGGGATGGTCCCTTGCTGGGAGTCCCCAAGGTGGAGCCAGGCATCCCCGGAATTGGTGGGGCCGTTGTGGAGATTAGGCAAGCTAATGCCCAGAGTTGCCGAGTGGAACCCCTGATTAGAGTAAGCACCGAAGCGAGAATTATCGAGTCCGCTGACCAAGGTCCACGACCCTGCCGCGTCGGGAATTGAACCCTGGTCCCGGGCTGACTTCTGCTCTCAGGCCTGCTGCCTCTAATCAGTGAGCCACACTACTCCACTAAATGAGATGAAAGAGTAGTTACCACATTGATGTGGTGACCCAGTCCAACAGACAGATGCCATTCACAAGGCAGTGTGGGGAAGGACAGTCCAAACAGTCAATGCAGTGGTGAAGAGGGTTTCCAACTGGGCTGGCTCCGCGAGTGGCGTTTGGCAGGTGCTTTGCCTCCAGATACTCCCAGGCTCTTCTTTGGATGGCCCCTTGGTCGCTTGGCAGGAGTGGGCCCTGCTGTGGTGCCAGTGGCGTCTGATGACTCACCCCTCTCTGTGGGCACAGGGGAGGATGGTGAACTGTCATCCTGGGGCCCACCAGAGGGAGGTGGAGGTGTTGGTTGTGGCGCAGGCCTGTCCCTCAGTATCACCACTTGCTGGCCCATGAGGTCCCTCACTTGTCCAATGCGGGTTTCGATGGACCTCATAAGCAGGATGAGCTTGCGTAACAGGTGGTCGGACAGGCCACTTTGTCCCTGGGCCTGCTTGTATGCCCCAATGACCCTATTGATGTGTTCCAGGGATGGGGTCTTAGCCTCCTGGTGTCTTGGGGTGACCCTGGCCTCCCACCTACCCTGCTGCCACGGACCTTTTGTCTCACCACTGTGGCTCCCCGCACTTTTTCCCCGCCGTCCTCAGTTGGTGGTGTGGTGTGGTCATCCTCTGTAACAGGGAGGGTATTGCAGGTGGCACTGGTGGTGGTGGTGTTGGTGGTGGTGGACGCACAGGCTGTAACAGCAGGGATCTGCTGTGCAGTTGGTGTTGCAGCAGATATGGTGGTGGGGAGGATGGGGTCCTGGGACCTGTTGCTCTCTGGCACACCAGATGGGCCGGCCTCGATCTCATCATCCTGAGAATCCTGGGAGTCTACATCTGAGAGTCCATGTACTGGGGGGGGGAGACTGGCTCTGCAGGTTGCTGGTGTTATCCTGTGCACTAAGTTCTTGGTCACCTGTGGATTAGATGGGAAATAGTAATTGTGGAGCACTCCGCCAGCTTTGTGTTAGTTGTGTGTCATCCACTGTTTGTATATTACACAATTGACTGGTCATCACATTGTTTGCTATGTGCACTATTGTGCCTCCTGGCATGATGCAGTGGTACATGCATTACTAGTCCATGGTTGAGGTATCAATGCATACCATGCAACTCGTGTTAAATTCATGTTCATAGGGATGTGTTGCCATGGCGGGCCTAGCACAACATCTGTTTCATTGTTGACCCCTTGTTGATTTGTCTTACCTGGCAGACGTTACATCTGGCCATGGACTCGCCATTGTATTCTCCTGCATACCTTTGTCCTGTCAGGTGCATATCTTGATTTCTACCACCACACATGATTTCTCATTTTTGAAATGGTCCCTTTTGGTTGGGCCCAATGGCGATGCACTAATCAGTGAGTGCTGTGCATGATTGTGCCCAGTCTTTCTTCTACATGTGCATTGGTGTGTAACACTTTGGCAGCAGTGACAGTTTCCGTTGCTTACCTGTGAGCACACTGTGCGTGGCATATTTGTGCAATGAGAGGGCTGGTGTTTCCATATGGCACCATTTTGTTTGTGACAAATGTGTGTGTGCACGTACTGGCTACTTACCGTTTACGTGCTCACATTTGGCTTTGTGAGGTGGCACATCAGTGTGTGTGTGGAGGACAATAACATTCATCTCAGTGGTGTCATGAGGCAGAATAATATGTCTACCTACCTAGTAATTAGCTTGAGGTGATAATTATATACCACATGCATCTGTGTGGTATGGAGAGTTCCATCTTGCTGTACTTGGGGGGAAGTGTACGTGGTGGGAGTAGTGGTACAGGCCTCCCACCCTGTACTGCAATGGCTTCCAAGTGCTTCTGGGTGGGGGAGTGCTACATCCTTCTCAGGGGTGGGTAAGGGGACCTGGTGGGAGTTGTATTGCAGGCCTCCCACCCCCAAACAGCCCTCCCTGGGAAGATGGCTACCTACCTGTTAGTTTGTTTGTAGTGATAGAATGGCTGCCTACTGCTTCTGGGTGGTTATGGAGTGCTACATCCTGCTCAGGGGTGGGACAAGGGGGACTGTTGGGAGTTGCAGTGCAGGCCTTCCGCACACACACACACCCCTTCCTGGGAAGATGGCTACCTACCTGTTAGGTGAAGTTGAACAATGCAATGGATGGGAGTGAGTGTTCCATCATGCTGGGGTGTGGGACAGGAGGCATGGTCGGAGTAGTGGTACAGGCTTCCCATCCCCAGACAGCCCTCCCAGTGGAGATGGCTACCAACCTGTCAGTTTGTTTGGTGTACTGCAATGGCTTCCAAGTGCTTCTGGGTGGGGGAGTGCTACATACTGCTCAGGGGTGGGAAAGGGGGCCTGGTGGTAGTTGTATTGCAGGCCTCCCACCCCCAAACAGCCCTCCCTGGGAAGATGGCTACCTACCTATTAGATTGTTTTTAGTGATACAATGGCTGCCAACTGCTTCTGGGTGTTTGTGGAGTGCTACATCCTGTTCAGGGGTGGGACAAGGGGGACTGTTGGAAGTTGCAGTGGAGGCCTCCCACACACAGAAACCTTCCTGGGAAGTTGGCTACCTACCTGTTAGGTGAAGGTGAACAATGCAACGGATGCCGCATGTTCTGGGTGGGAGTGAGTGGTCCACCATGCTGCGGTGTGGGACAGGAGGCATGGTGGGAGTAGTGATACAGGCCTCCCACCCCCAGACAGCCCTCCCAGTGAAGATGGCTACCTATCTGTAAGTTTGTTTGGTGTACTGAAATGGATTTCAAGTCCTTCTGGGTAGGGGGAGTGCTACATCCGGCTCAGGGGTGGCAAAGGGGGCCTGTTGGGAGTTGCAGTGCAGGCCTCCCACACGCACACCTCCCAGTGAAGATGGCTACCTACCTGTTAGGTCGTTTGGTGTACTGCAATGGCTTCCAAATGCTTCTGGGTGGGGGAGTGCTCTATCCTGCTCAGGTGTGTGACATGGGGCATGGTGGAAGAAGTGGTGCAGGCCTCCCACAAACAACGCCCAAGGTCAGATGGGTACCTACCTGTAAGTTTGTTTGGTGTACTGCAATGGCTTTCAAGTGCTTCTGGGTGGGGGGATTGCTACATCCTGATGGGGCGTGGGACAGAGGGCATGGTGGGAGTCGTGGTAAAGGGCTCCCACCCCCAAACAGCCCTCCCAGGGTAGATGGCTCCCTACCTGTTAGGTCGTTTGGTGTTCTGCAATGGCTTACAAATGTTTCTGGGTGAGGGAGTAATCCATCCTGATGGGGTGTGGGACAATGGAATGGTGGGAGTAGTGGTACAGGCCTCCCACCCCCAGACAGCCCTCCCAGTGTAGATGGCTACCTACCTGTTAGATGAGGGTGTACAATGTGAGTGTGTAGTGCAGATGAATGGGATTTTTTGTAGGTGTTGTAGCTTAGTAGTTGGGCAAGAAGGTACATATCAGTGTGGTGGTATTCATTTGTTGGTACTTACCAGCCGCCACTCCCCCGCCTACTACTTTGAGACTCTTGGGATGCAGTATGGCAAGCACATTCTCCTCCCATGGTGTGAACGGTTTTGGTGTAATGGGAGGGCCACCACCAGTCCTCTCAGCCAGCTCCCGGTTCTTACTTCTCCTCTCTTTGACAACCCTCTTCAGATCATGCCACCGCTTCATGATCTCCTTCTTGACTCGTGGGGTGGTCCCTACTGCATTGACCCTTTAGACTATCCTTTCCCACATTTGTGTCCCTGTGGCTAATGGTGTATGTTGGACCAGGCTACCAAACAGTGATGGTTCCACTCTGACTATCTCATTTACCATGACTGTCAACTCACTCTCTGTGAATTTGGGCATTTTGTGTGTTGCCATGGTGTGTGGTGTGCAAAGTGTTTGTGGGTGGAGGGGTGTGAGTGGTGGGGGTGGGGGTGTTGTGTATGGTGTGTTATGTGCTGGGGTTAGTGATGCAGGTGTGATGATGGTTGTGGTGGTGGTGATGTATGTGTGCAGTATTCTTTTGCCTCTCCTCTCAGATCTGGCGAATGCCCTTCTCTTCTTGAGTGTTGCAAAGGATTGTGAGCAGGGAAGGGTCTGATTATATACTCAGCTATGTCGGTGTGTCTAAATGGGGCGTTCCTGTCAGGTGTGTTGTGTGTGTTGTCCTGGGAATTGTATTTTTCTTCTTGGACTGTGTTTGTGTCATTGTGATGTGTCGTGTGTATTTGGGGGGCATGGCTACTTTGCTTTGTGCACTGTTTGTCCATATTGTGGGGTTTTTGCATTGTCCGCCATGTTTTCCACAGATCGTCCACAGCGGTGGGTATGCTGCATCTCTTCCACTGGTTCTGCCATTCATTCCAGTGTGCGACCACAGCAGTCGGAAACAGCGGAACATACTGCGGAGCCATCGGGGATATCATAACTTCCTGTGCGGTGTCTCTGCTATGCTTGGGCGTGTTTTTTGTTTTTCCGCTGCGTTTCCATCTGCCGCGGTCGGATTTTGGACATCACAGCCCTCTACAGGTGCTTTTTCTTGGCCCGGTTCCGCCGAGGTTGGTCCCTTTTGACAGATGATCCTAATTTGACCGCTGGCTTTTCCACTGTCCCGGCGGGCGGTTGTTTTCTGCTTCCATGGCGGTCGGGATGGTTTTCCGACCGCCATTCTAATAGGCCCCTAGGTCAGGGAAGGTGCTGGACATTAACAATATATATGTTACTATTCCCACTCCAGTTAAGATTAGGTCAGGGAAGGTGCTGGACATTAACCATATATAATTTACTATTTCCACTCCAGTTAGGATTAAGGCAGGGAAGGTGCTGAACATTAACCATATATAATTTAATATTCCCACTCCTGTTAGGATTAAGCCAGGGAAGGTGCTGGACATTAACCATATATAAATTACTTTTCCCACTCCAGTCAATAATCATTTTAGGAAATTACTGGCCATTAAACATATATATATTAAACACTATTCAAACTCCAATAATCATTAATTCTGTAAAACTGTTGGACACTAAACATTTGTTATATAATACTTCAACTACCTCACCATTATCCTACAATGAAACATCATTCCATTACTCTATAAAATCATTAAAATTTTAAAATTATTAATGTAAATAATTTTTCAAATAAAATCACCAATCATCCCTTAATAACCCACCATACTACTCTTAAATGAAAAAAAATACCTGTAAATTATAATTTCATAATTTAAATTAATTTTATATTTCCCAATTTTTTTAATGTAAATTAATAAAAAAAAATGTAAATCCCCAAATGTATCCCCTAATAATCCAACATTCCGCTACTAAAACAAAAATATAATTCTGAATTTAAAAATACATTATTTTAAATACATTTAACATTTCAAAATTTTAATTTAATTTCTAATTGTATACTAATATTTTTAAAACACTCCCCACCATTAACCCCTGATAACCCAACATCCAGCTCCTAAAACAAATATATAATTTTAAATGTAAAAATATATTTATTTTTTAAATAAATAAAAGATTTCTAAATTTTTATTTAATTTGTAATATTATACAAATATTTTTTTTAAACTCCCTACCCTTATCCTCTAATAACCCTACCATCCTGCTCCTAAAAAAATATAAATTCAAATATAAAAATAAATGTATTATTTTAAATTAATTAAAACATCTAAATTGTTATTTAATTTGTAATATTCTACAAAAAAAGTTTAAACTCCCCACCCTTATCCCCTAGTAACCCAACATCCCGCTCCTAAAACAAAAATATAATTTTGAATTTACAAATAAATGTCTTATTTTAAATTAATTTAAAATTTCGAATTATTTTTTCAAATTATAATATTATACAAATATTTTTAGAACACTCCCCACCCTTATCATTTAATAACCCAATATCCCGCTCCTAAAACAAAAATGGAATTTCGAATTTAAATGTAAAAATCTAATTTTAAATTAATTTAAAATTTCTAAATTTAAATGTATGTTGGGATTTTATACTAATATTTTTAAAACACTCCCCACCATTATCCCCTAATAACCCAACATCCCTCTCCTAAAACATATCTTACAAATATTAAAAACAATTTCATACAAATATTAATACAATTAAACTAGTAATAAATTAACAACAATAAATACTATTTCGATATTTGCAAAAAACAATATTTTACACATTCTATATTTTTTTCCGATATTTTTTACAACTCTAAAAAATTGATATTATCTACTAACGATATTGCTGAATCAATATTTTATACTTTGATATTTTTTAACAAAAAAACTATATTTTTGACATCGATATTAATAACTTCGATATAATAATAAATATCGATATAATAACTTCGATATTACTGCAATTCGATATTTAACATTCAATATTATGTCGAGTTACCCAGTTAACCACCTCCAGTGTTCCTATCTCAGAATTTGCCCAGGGCTCGCTTGTCCTCTCCGCTGCCCACTTTGTCTGACTTCCTAAGATGGAGTTGTTGCCTGGGGCTGACCAGTGGTTCACGTCATCCTGGGCGACACAGTGTCCATTGTGGAATCTCTCCCACATGATCACTTGTTTAGCTCTCCAGCCCACCATTTTCCAATGCCCTTTTCTCTCTGGGAGCTGTAGTGGCAAGTACATGGGGCCTGAATCCCTGCTTCCTGGGCGGGCGCCCTGCTGGCATGACATAGTCTGGATTCACTTGTTCGGAATGAAACTGCTGCCCCCTGCTGTCGGTATTTCCCAGAGATGGTCAAATGTCTTTGTTTAAATAGACAAATAGCATGCAAACAAATATCTCATAGACATGCTTTGCCTTTTTGGAGCTGAGTACATGGTGTTGTAGAAGTAAACCTCAGCAAGGGCTACCAGTGCTAGGGGTTGGCCCTTCTCTGCAGACAAGTCCTCAGACCAGTAAATAGACGCTGGCAAGGAAACTGAAATAATAAAGAGATATTTACCCTTCGGCAGTGTATGAAGTAGCACAAGTAGTAGAAGAACCATGGGTATTTTATACCCACATAGGAGCTCAAAAGGAGGCGGTACAAGCACACATAGGAAGAGTTACATACATAAATGGTCATACAGAAAATGCACAGTCAATAATAAAGGAGGAGCCAATATTTGATGAATTTGGTAAACACATCCTGACAGTGACAAACCTAAGCAGGTGCATGGGCAGCTACAGACTCTTCTGAGCATGTGCAGAGTAGCAGAGGCTAAGTATAGCCAGTTCTTGAGCACAGCACAAGGGCAAGCAACAGTGAAGCAGGAAAAGGCACATGGCAAGCACATGGTTAGATAAGATGGCTGCTGAAACAAGATGGCTTCAGCTAAATGCTAACATTGTTCTCTTCTAAATTTCCACAGTGTCACTTGTACCTCTTTAGCCCCTGTCTGGAGAGCAGGTCCTCCTCAGCCTTTTATTGCACTCGTGAGCTGACTCCCACCTCTATACCACATGAAGTCTTCCCCGCATAGAGATGCTGCTCCCCCGCTCAATGCTGCAGGTAAATGAAGAGGAGGAATGTCCCACATTGCTGACCTCAACATCTGCCTCGATGACAGACATTTGATGGAGTCCAGTTGAAGCGTAGGTCAATCACACCCCTTTTGGAATTGTTGCCCCTCCTTTGTCTCTCCCCCTTGCAGCCTTCTCACCTCTACCCAGGTCTTTAAGTCGGAAACAAAACTGGGGATAGTCTAAACAGGGCAGGGCAAACCTCAAAGGGGTGTAGTCTATCTAAGTTATGGTGTGGTCTAAATAAAGATTACTAGTGTAGCAGTACCCCCTGCTCTGACAAGCCGTCAGCTCTAGGACTCCTCAGAGTGTCATTAGATTTGGAATTCCCTGCTCAGGCTTGCTCTCTCCTCTCCTAAGAAAACATGCCTCTGGCAGAGACCCACCCACCTCCTTCTTTTTTTAAAAACTTTGCCGAAGCAGTGCTTTGCGGAAAGACAATCTGCAAATTTGGGCCACTTTTTTTAGCGTGCCCCGGACAATTTTTTTTTATCCCAATCCAACCCTGCTGACCTGCTGAAAGGTCCATTTACAAAACTGCTTTTAGGAAGCAGTCACTTTACTGGAAAGAACAAGCTCAAGGGTAACACGTCCTCTTTCATTGTATGTAGAACTTTAGAAGTTCTCATTTTCTCAAAATAAACCCTAAATTTACTTGCATGACACTATCCTATTTTTTTTAAATCTCAACTAATTTTGTGGTTTGGTGCTCAGACCAGACTAGTTCTGCAGTGCACCGCACTGTCCTATCTGGTTACGTCTATCAGATAGGTCCAGTTGAAATAACGTTTTTAAAACGGTATGAGGTGTTTTTGAAAAATATGGAGTATATTCGGTACTCACATAAACTGGAAAATCCAGATTGGATGAACCCAAATGCCAATGTCAAGAGCTCTGCCGGCCTCTGGCATATGCACTATACTCAACTCAGATACTGGTGATCGAAGAGGTACCTCAGAAGCGGAGGACCAAAGTGGACTTTAAAGGAAGACCTTATAATCGAGCTCAGGCGTGCAACGCCCATTGGGATTAAAGGGCTTCAGCCCTCCCGTCGTGTGTGGCAGCCCGGGCTGAGACAGTTTCCCGGGCACACACACAGCCACACCCGAGTACATCACAGGTCTTTCAAAGACCATTTGCATTCTAATGATTCTTTGTCGTTTTTTCACCCCTTCTTAGAGCCCCTGCATCTTCACACTTCCTACTACTGGAATAATGACCACCCCCCAAATTTTTCCTCAGTCCCTCCCAAAATTTGGCTCTAGTTTGGCCTCTGATCGAGCTGGTGTGGGGATGCCAGGGGTACTGGGAGCACATTAGCTTGATTGTGTGTAACAATAGTCAAAGAAAAAAAAAAGAAAATGAACTACCTCTGCGAGGCCCGAAAATAGAGCCTGAGAGAGACCCGTTTCAAGGCCCCCTGAAAATAACTGCCGGTGCTCAGACCCGGCCCACTTAAAGCCCTGCCTCTACCTCTTCAATCACTACTCTACAGTAAACTGACTACCGCAGCCCGAATTTGTACTCACACGGAAAACCAAAATATTTATTTGATCCTGATCTAGCCTGGAGCTCCACCTAGTACCCTAATTATGTACATCGACCAGCACTAATATTGGGGCACCCTGTTTTATTTTAGAACTTATTTCCTTAACTCTCTATCTGTATTGTCACATATGCTTTTATATCCACATTATTGGTAGTTTATCAATATTTATCTTGTGGCATTTTGAATTACTAGAATAGCAAACTGGTATTTTTCCACCGTTACCCATCACATGTTGAAAAGCACATAAGCTACATTCACCATTGAAGTGCCCCTGTGCTCCAAATTAGTTAAACTTATTATCCACTGTGAGACAAAACACCTTCGCAGTGCCCTTTCCAGCCTGGAATTTTTCAACTCATCCTTACCTATCCTAAGCGTACTGGATGACTATATCCAGACTGTGAACATCTCTTGCAATGCTCCACCACAAACCCATCAACACTGCACTTGAGAGATATGGCCCCAACTCATGGAGCATCAGCTATCATAAAAATCTCTTGAATAATGCAAAAAAGAATTTCAAACACAGACTACTTAAACAACTTCCAGAAACACTAATAGCTAATACCTAGCAAAGCATAAGCAACGGCAACAAGAAGACCAACTTCATCTTCTACTCAAAACGCCCTGCCAACTGGAAAAACATCTTCCTTTTCCACCTGCAAATTAGTAAATCTATCAAAATCCCAAATGAAACTAAATTCATCACTCCCCCCCTCACTAACCTTAGGGGGGAAATCACCATTTCTATTTTCAGAACTGGGAACATACTTATACAAGCTATAGCTCAACTCACCGGGCCCGATTCGCAGAACTAACTTAATACAAAATCCTAAACTTCCTACCATTTTGGTATTCACAGAAGGCACTTACTCATTTCGGTATTCACAGAAGTTAGTAGTCCTAACTTTAGGACTGCTAAATGCCTTCTGTGAATACCGAAAGTCTTAAAGTTAGGTTTTTTCTCAGTTTAGGAGTAGTAAAGTTAGAACTCCTAACTTTAACACTTTCGGTATTCCCAGAAGGCATTTAAGAGTCCTAACTTTACTACTCCAAAACTGAGAGAAACCCTAACTTTAAGACTTTCGGTATTCCCAGAAGGCATTTAGGAGTCCTAAAGTTAGGACTCCTAACTTCTGTGAATACCGAAATGAGTAAGTGCCTTCTGTGAATACCAAAATGGTAGTAAGTTTAGGATTTTGTCTTAAGCTAGTTCTGTGAATCGGGCCCTGATTGTTGCAGCAAATACTCCTTCTCGTCTGCCTCCAGAGACTTCTCGAATAATTTAGAAATGTCTTTGCTCTTAAGATTTACGCCTTGAAGGGATTGCTCCAGTTCCCAGTCACCACAGATTTCATTCTTCTCAGATGTAAACCAAGATACTAATTGCATATATTTTAATCTCGAGAAGTCACATCCAATCCTAGCTCTTAAAACCTCCCAGGGATGGACCCCTCTGATGTTCTGACCATATAGTAATGCCCGCCTTTCTGATTGGAGTGGTTAGGCTACATTTAAGGCATGAAGGAGTCCCAGGACATTCCTACATTGGGGCAAAATCAGAAAAGTAACCTACCCCCCCCCCCCCCATCTGCTTCTAACCTTGTACCACAGGCTGAGGGCAAACATCAGTACTTTTAAACATACTTTTTTGAAGTACCTTGGTGCCCCAAATTTGTACAAGAAACCGCCCCCACTGTCATGACTTGTCATTTCAGCCAGATGTCTTCCCCAAGTTGAATCATTAGGCTGTGTGAGCAACATCCGGATATTCTTAAATTGAAAGGCTACACAGTAGAAATTGATATCAGGGAGAACCGGTTCACCTTTAACAACCCTGCGCCAAAGCTTCATCCAGGCTGAACTAGCACCCTTATAACCCCAGATAAAACTTACGATTCTCCTCTGGATTTTACTGATGCCCAGTTTTGGGAAATCGAGGGGGCTGGCATTAAACAAGTAAGTTAATTTGAGGAGAATAACCATTTTAACTAGGTTAACCCTTCCGTAGATTGTTAAGGCTGGTTGTTCCACCTCGCTAATAAACAATTGATTTCTTTTATAACCCTATTTAGGTTAATCTGTGGGATCTTCTCGATGTCTTTGACGATCATAATACCCAAGTACTTAAAATCTTAACTTGTTCTCCCCCCCCCCAGTTGCCGATATTCCAACTCATCACCTCGGTTTTAGAGGTGTTGGCTAAATACCCTGACAGAGGTCCAAACTCTTCTAGGAAGGTTTCAAACCTTGGTACTGCCACTGCATGATTATCAGTATATAACAGCAAGTCATCAGCATATAAGGTAACCTTGCTGCTATAATGATGGGATTTAAAGGGATTTATTGAGACATCCGCTCCTATTGCCTGTACCAAGGGTTCCATATAGATACTGAATTACAGGGGTGAGAGGGGACAGCCCTGTCTAGTTCCTCTCATTATATTAAAACTAGATGTTAAGATCCCGCACAGTAGTATTTTAGCAGAGGCCCCCTGATAAAATTTTTCCAGAGTCTGGATAAAAATAGAACCAAAACCCATTGTTCTCAACACTTCCCAGAGATATAACCAGCACGTTCTATCAAAAGCTTTGGCTGCACCTAGTGCCACCACAGCCAGGGGTTCAGATCGAGCTGTTGCCAAGTCTATATTGCCTATGAGTTGCTGTGTTTGTTCTTGAATACACCTTTTAGGGTTATACCCTTTCTGATCAGAATTAATCAGCTGTGGAATGATTTTGGCCAGTCTCCCTGCTAGAATGCTCATAAAGATCATATAATCAGCATTCAGCAGGGAGATTGGTCTGTAGGAATCGGCCCTTAAGGGGTCCTTGGTGGGCTTCAGAATGAGCACTATCATTGCCTACTTCCAGAACCTAGGTACCCAACTCCCTAGTTGATAAACCAAATTGAACAGAGTGCCCATGATCGGAACCAACTCCTCCATCAAGAGTTTATATACCAGGCTAGGGGACGCGTCTCTGCCTTCTTCTCTATTAATTTTGCTTCTCCCGAGTTGCACTCTAATCTCGTCCTCTGTTATTGGGGTGTCTAGTTTTTTACGGCTTTCTGCTGTTAGAGTGGACAAAGATTTTTCCCTTAATCAGGTTTTTAGAGTCTCGGAATTTGGTGAGATCTACTCCTTATAGAGCTCTGAGAATAGAGAGAGGAGGCAAGCTTGCATATCCTCAAATCTACTAGATGTCTCCCCATTTTCATTTATAATTAATTAATTTATATGGTTCTTTGCTTGATCCACTCTGGCCTTCCAGGCCAGGAGTGCTCCTGCCTTCTCTCTGTACTCAAAATTCTGCATGGACTTTGTCAGGCACTGTGCTTTACATTTCTGATCAAGCCTGATCCTATATCCCTGACGGGCATTCTCAAGCTTTCGCTGAGCTTGTTGTATTCTTTCAGGGGCCCCCTGGTTGAGCCACTATGCAGAAAGCCCCTCATATATGCCTTAAAGGCATCCCAAACATAGTCTATAGATGTAGATCTACTATTTATAATAAAATAGTCGAGGCATACATGTTTGAGCCCTATAGCTATCTCTGGATCCGCCAACATTTGTCTTTTAAGTGTCAATCTAGTTCTTAGATTATACCTACTCTCCACTAGGGCGAAAACAACAGGGGAGTGATCTGACATGTGACTCGGCTGAATGGTAGCTGACGTCATAGCATCTATAATAGACCTATCCGCCAGAACAAAGTCGACTCTTGAGAAATGTCAGTGTTTCTTACTTTAAAAGGTGAAACCCTGTATGTTGTCCTTCTTAGCCCTCCATATATCTCCCTATCATGCATCTTGTTATTTAGCGTCTGACGGACACGAGGCACCCCTACATAGTGACTTTGATTCGATCTATCCAGCAGGGGGTCAAGGAACATATTAAAATCTCCCCCAATTATTATAGGGGAAACTACTTCCATCAAGTTCCATTGTAGCTTCCATAAATGTGTAGGATTACCGATATTCG
The DNA here is from genome assembly GCF_964261635.1 of Lissotriton helveticus. NCBI lineage: Eukaryota > Metazoa > Chordata > Amphibia > Caudata > Salamandridae > Lissotriton > Lissotriton helveticus. The sequence goes on along the minus strand of NC_136064.1, from coordinate 34,918,394 downwards.
GACGGTAGAAGGCTATACATGCAAACTCTGACCCTCCAAAGTCTAATTTGGCTATAATCCATCGCCCAGTTTGATCTGTTTTTAATGATTGTATTACACATCCCGCCCCCATTTTTATCAAGATAACAACCCCCTTGCAATTGGCTGTCTGTTCTGATGTACAGAAGTATTTTATCCAAGAGTGCCGTGGGAATATGATACAGCTCTCTGAAAGACTCAAATGGGTATCCTGGTTTAAGCAAATCTGGGCTGGGCTTTGCTCTAGATATTTCATAGCTAACCTCTGGCTACGGAGACATCATAAACTATTAATATTCCACGAAAAGAACTTTAGATCTTTAGCTCCCATTAAAAAGGATCATCCATTGAGGGGGCCAACTAGGTGTATCTACGACTATCAAGATGGACATAGAACATGCTAACTGATATTGAAAGTGTGCTAGAGGATTCTTTTTAAAAAAACATGTCCCACTGCTCCCCACCCTGTGCTCCCCCTACTTTCCGGTCCCCACTCCACCTACATGCCCCTACAGGCCACTGGAAAACACTCCCTGCTATATTAGGCTGAAAGCCTAAGGGGCTTCAGTCCCCCAGGCAGAAATAATGTGTTTCTTTCATATTTTCCTTTCCCTGGTCGCTCTAAGCTTCTCTCAGTTCTACATCTCTCCACATTTATACCCCTGCTTCCTTCTTAATTTTATCTATAAGGTCATCCACCTCCTCTACTGAGCGGTGGACATACATATGATTATTCCACATAGTGCGGAGTGATGTTGTAAACTTCAATTGTGCCCTAGTACCCTGTTTGTTCAGTATCTCCATCTGTTTGCCCATCTCCCATTGTTTCTGTGCAGTGGTGTGGCACACATCTGATCTAATAGCAAATAAGAAAGAGTCAAATATTAAAGGGCCTTCCTTAAGTGCTGCCATATGGCCTCTATGAAAATTTATTTCAGCTTTGATCTCCTTCAACTGAAAAAAAAAGCTAATTGGTCCGAATATAAACCCACAACAGAAAGGGGAGTCTTCAATATAATTGCAAACTGAAGCCCACATTACAGATCCTCTCCCATCTACAATAATACAAAACCTCAACTATATCATTGTGTGGTATCCTCGTGTATTATCTCGAGCACACCCGCCGCATGCATTGGAACTTGGAATCTCTGGTCGGGGATTCCGTCCTGTCCTGTGCAGCGGTTGGCGTGGGTTCCTGATGTCTCCTTCTTAACTAAACAATAAATCTACTTTACCAACACCTCTACGTGTAGAGATCTTCTTCCTTACCTGGATTCTTCACTGGCGACGACGAGGAAACGAACCCAAGCGATTATTGAAGTCCACAGCCCCGGACCTCCCGGATAAGATTACCGTTGCTGATCTTGAACGCGCTATCTCCACCACGCAACTTGTCGAAGTCTCCCTAAACTGTTGCTAACATCATCCTGAAAATCCCGCATTTTCTTCTGCTATGGTGAGACTTTTATCCTTTTTACGGCATTTTATCTCCTTCGCCTGCCATTTAAATTAACGCATGCGCGTCTCCTCGCGCTCAAACAATACATCTCGTGCTCATTGGTCATCTCGCGCATTAAACACTACGTCTTCAGTAATCTAGTGCATGCGCATAAGCTTGTGCCCCACGCTCTTTATTTCGTCACAGAGACAGCCCAGAAGCAGAGGCAGCGCCAGCACAAGCAAGCTCCGTGTTTCACGTTCTTTTGACATCACAAAGGCAGAGTCAGCACATGTGAACTTTGTTTTTCTCGCCTTTGTGACATCATAATACTTTTCCTATAAGTTGGTTTTCCCTGCAGAGAAAAGAACTACCATTGTCTTTCATTGAAAGTGGCTATTACTATTCTATTTTTTTTTCTCAAGATTATTTATAACATCATTTTGCTTTTATAAATAGTTCCTTATTATCAACAATGGAAAGTTTTAATGCACCTCCACCTTTCCTAGCTAGTCCAGGTGAACCCCCCCTGGAGTGGAAACAGTGGCGCGAAGGTTTTGAAGCTTATCTGGAAGCTATTGGTGGAGAGAATTACACTGACAAACGGAAACTCGCTATTCTCAAGCATTCTCTAGGTGCTGAGGGAAGACAAGTCCTTTCTCATCTTCCTCCTCTTACCTTGGATAATTCATCTGAAGAAGAAACTGATGTTTACGAAAATGCCATCATGCAATTAGATAAACAATTCATCAAGAAAATCAACAAAGTTGTTGCTCGTCACAAGTTTCTAAGTAGAAAACAACTTCCCATTGAACCTATTGATTCCTTTGTAAAAGATTTAAGGATTCTCGCTGCCAAGTGTAATTATCAACAGTTTCAAGATCAAATGATTAGAGACCAGCTAGTGCATAACGTCTCCGATGTAAAACTTCAAGAGAAGTTACTAGACGCAAAAGACTTATCGCTTTCAAAAGCCCTTGATATTGCACACCGATTTGAAGATATGAAATTGGGCATCAAGGAGCTATCCGACAAAAAACCAAAAGAACTTTCTTTAGAAAAATCCAATGTTTCTGTGGTTCAAACTGTCAAGAAAAATTCAACTGAATCCTTTCCCAACAAACCACCTATCCTTCCTTCTACATCATATCAAGGTCTCAGAAAGGAAGTGGTTTGTTTCAAATGCGGTTTTCCTGGCCACGTTGCAACTGACAAGAGATGTCCTGCCATTGGACAATTTTGCAACTATTGCAAATCTAGGGGTCACTTTGCCGGTATGCAGCGTTTAGAACGCAAGCATTACAACGGAATACCTTTACAACGCGGGCGTAACAACGAAAGTTGTTACCACGCATTGCACTGGGGGGCGCTCAAGGATAGTAAATGATTTAATTTACTATCCCAACACCTTCCCTACTATCCACGGGGACTGGTGTTGGAATAGTAAATTAAATTAATCAATTTTGCGCCCCCCAGCGCAATGCGTGGTAACAACTTTCGTTGTTACGAACGCGTTGTAAAGGTACGCGTTGTCAATGTATGCGTTCTAACGTCATACATCCCACTTTGCCAGAATGTGCAAAAGTCGCAACAGATCAAAGAACTACTCTTCTGATTCCAGACGTCCCAGATTCTCTCAGGTTCAAGCTGTGGACAGTGATGATGATACTTACGATGATATATGCACTGTCTATGAAGTCGGAGAAGAAAAAAAAGGACTCACCTTACTGTATGCTTCAAATAGGAGCCAAGTCCATAAAAGTTATGGCAGACTCTGGTGCAAAGTACACGTTGATTGGTGACGATGTTTTGTTAAAAGAATTTCCAGATGTAATGTCCTTATTTCCCTATGACATAAGACTAAGGGGTTATGGTAAAAAACCCATTGAGGTATTTGGGTACTTTCATTCCACGTTATCTTTTAAGGGCAAGACAATTCCTGCTAAAGTATATGTTGCCAAAGATGGGTCGTGCTTATTAGGTTGGCCACAACAAAGAGAGTTAATGATGAAACTCGATCCTAATCATCCTGATCAGGTGCTGGGGTATTCTGATTTTATCAATTCAGTTGATGTGTCTTCAGACAACAAATGGGAAACTATCTTTCCGCAAGTCTTTTCCCCTAATTTAGGCTTGCTTAAAAATTTTAGTCACAAAATCATTCTAAAACACAATGCTGTTCCCAAGGTACACAAAGTACGCAATATTCCTTTGTCTTTAAGAGAGTCCGTTAAAAAAGAGCTTCAAAGATTGTGTGACTTGGATGTAATTGAGGAAATTGAATCCTCTGAGTGGCTTTCACCTGTAGTTGTTGCTCATAAACCCAATGGGAGAATTTGTCTTTGTGTGGATATGCGCGATCTAAACTCCAATGTGTGGGTTGATAGGCATCCTCTACCTAACATCGGAGAGATGTTCTCTAAGCCTAAAGATGCATCTATCTTCACCACATTGGATTTATCTAACGCATATCACCAGATAGCCCTCCATGAAGACAGTAAACATCTTACATCATTTATTACCACTGAAGGTGCTTACAGGTACAAGAGAATGCCTTTTGGCTTGGTGTCCGCATCCTCAGTGTTTCAGCGGGTCATGCACAACATGTTCAAAAATGTTCCTAATGTATTATATTTTCAGGACGACATATTGGTTTTCGGCAAAAATGAATGTGAACACTCTGAAATTTTATTTAGGGTTTTGTCCATTCTTCAGGACAATGGTCTTACTCTCACCATGGAAAAATGTAAATTTGAGAAAGCTTCAGTAGACTATCTAGGCCATTCCATCAGCAAAGAGGGTATTTCCCTCAAGTTGAGTTTAGTTAAAGCCATCGAGAATGCTCCCGAACCGACCAATAAGGATCAGCTCAGATCCTTTCTCGGTTTAGCCGAATACTATGCAAAGTTCATTCCTTCCTTTTCTGATAAAACTTCACATTTACGGAAGTTAATGAAAAACCAACAGCAATTCATTTGGGATGACAATTGCAAAGCTCAATTTAATTTTGTAAAGAAATGTATTATTTCTGCCCCTGCTTTATCACCTTTTGACACCAATTGTAAATCATTTATTGTCACTGATGCAAGTAACATTGGCCTTGGTGCGGTGCTGATGCAGAAGCAAAATACTGGTTTTGTCACCGTTGCTTTTGCATCAAGACCGTTACGTGGTGCTGAAACAAAATATTCCACTCTAGAAAAAGAAGCATTGGCTTGTTGGTGGGGAATCGAGTATTTTCGCAGATATGTTTATGGTACTGATTTTATTGTGCGCTCAGATCATCGTCCCCTTGTTGATCTTTTTACGACCAAAGGATGTAGCAAAGCCACCTCCAGGATTGCGAGATGGCAGTATAAGTTACAAGATTTTCATTTCTCAGTCGAATATATTCCTGGTGCCAAAAATGTCCTTGCCGACTTCCTTTCCAGGTTACCTGTTGAAGATGACAATTGTGTTGCCCCTGATGATGATCCCGATAAGGTTGTGTCAATATGTGAGGTTTCCAATGGTTGCATCCGAGAAGATGATTGGGCTCTGGCTTGTGGTGATGATCGTGATTATTTAGATGTTTTGTCTTTTGTCAAAAATGGTTGGCCTTCAAAGAACAGCTTATCTTCTAGCATTTTGCCATACTTTCATGTTGCACAAGAACTTTCTGTCCAGGGAGAAACTTTATTGAGGGGTTTGCTTTTGGTTGTACCTCATGGTATAAGAGACTCCGTGTTGGATATGGCTCATGAGGGACACCCGGGCATGTCCGGCATGAAAAGAAGGATAAGAAGTGAATTCTGGTGGCCTGGTGTCGACAAGTTTATTGAGAAAAAGGTAAGATCTTGAATCGAATGCTGTGTGAGTGATAAATCGCAAAAGCCTATAAAATATCAACATGGCTCTATTTCGAGGCCCTCTAAACCCTGGGAGTGTGTTTCCATTGACATTGCTGGTCCGATGTCTTTGGGTCATAGCCCTGTCTATGCCATTGTTTTAATAGACCAGTTCTCCAGTTGGCCTGAGGTAAGATTTGTTCCTCATGTATCTTCTAGGGTCATTATTGACTTTCTAAACTCCATTTTCGAAAAAGAGGGTTTCCCTACTTCCATTCTATCAGATAATGGCACTCAGTTCACCTCCATGGAGATGAAATCCTTTTGTTGCAACCATGGCATTTTACACAAACGTTCTTCTGTGTATTATCCTCAAGGTAACGGAATGGTTGAGAGGTGGATTAGGGTGCTCAAAGAAGGTTTACAACTTGCTGTATGCAATGGAGAGAATTGCTACGATGCAGTTAGGAAACTCTTGTTGAGTTATAGGAATACTCCAAAGTCTGTGGGTGATTTATCTCCTTTCGAAAAAATGCGAGGGAGGAAGGGTGTGTGTAACATGAGTCAGCCTTGGATGAGGGATCTTGTCGATGGCAAGTTCAAGAAACAGGATACTTCTGTGATTTGTAACAATCCCAACAATCCCTGCAAGGTTGGTGATTGGGTACGTGTGAGGAAGTCTGGTTTTATTAGTTCTGGTACGTCACGCTTTTCCGACCCTAAGCTGGTTGTAAGAGTGGGCAGGCAAGTTGTGGAACTGTCAGACGGTAATGTTTGGAGTCTCTCCAAGGTTGTTAAGGTTCCGTCTCTTTGTATGAGACCGTCTCCCTCTAGTGGTTCTTCTTCTCCCAACCTGACCGGAACCTCTCACTCTTCCAACAAATGCCACCTACCTTCAACCTCTCGTCTGCAACTTCCTGTTCCCATTTCCTCCCGCAAATTGTATACTCCCCGCCTAAAGAAACCACCTGTGTGGCATAAAGATTACAATGTTGGTAAATGAGTTTTCACCATATCAATCTGTAATGTTGTTTTATTCCTTATGTTGCTGGTATGCATTTTGGTCGTTATGTTTTCGTTTTCTTTTCTAGTAAGGGGGATGTGTGGTATCCTCGTGTATTATCTCGAGCACACCCGCCGCATGCATTGGAACTTGGAATCTCTGGTCGGGGATTCCGTCCTGTCCTGTGCAGCGGTTGGCGTGGGTTCCTGATGTCTCCTTCTTAACTAAACAAAAAATCTACTTTGCCAACACCTCTACGTGTAGAGATCTTCTTCCTTACCTGGATTCTTCACATTGCCCCATTCTGAACTAAAATCATCAATTCATCTCTCTCCTCGGCCAGTTTTCCTGACTCCCTCCAACTAGGACAAATCACCCCCATACTCAAAAAACCAGGTGCTGACCCCAATGACCTCAATAACCTCAGACCTATCACTAACCTCCACTTTCTAGCCAAAACATTGGAGAAGTGCATCCCACAGCAACTTAAACAACATATTAATTGACATAAATTCATAAATGTTTTATCATTTGTATGTTCATCATTCTAATGATTTTTATTAATCCTACAATAAAACTGTTCATTCATAAACATATAGAAGTATTCAACCTCCATGACTCCTTCTTGTCTGCGTTCAGGAAAGGCTGTAACACTGAAACTACCATACTTAATATCTTGAATGACATTCCCAGATCCTTAAATTTAGGTTTAGGCTTTGCTTGCCGCTAGAATTGGAACGTTACTTAGGCCTGTTAGAACGCACTGTGATTGTTTTTGAAACTGTTTTTAAAACTTAAAATTGAAATTGCACTTTAGCAAGCTAAACCAGCATCTTGGTTTTCTTGCTGACTGGTTTCCTACTCCCCTAGTGCTCCTAGTGACTCCCCCAGTAGCAGCCAATCACGCTGCGAGAGGGCGGTGCTGAGGGCGGGGAACAGAAGTAAAATGCAGTACGCAGCGCGGGAGCACAGCGGACCCCCGCAGCGGGTGCACCGGCGGTGCGCCACAGGCAGGCCTGTCTGTGCCCGTCCTTGCCCTTCCGGGCCCAGGGGCCAGTCCCTATGCGCGAATTCTCAAGTAATCATCAGATACATTAAAAACGATGCATTCCACCCATCTGCGCCTCGCCCTAGAAACTCTGCCTCTTATATCTGCTCATACAATCTTCAACAAACAAAGCTCTTTGCCCAGAATCCAGACCCCACTACCTTCAAGCAGAGCCTGGCCAAACTAAGGGACGTGCCCATTTCTATATATTATCTTAATACCCGCTCCCTTGTTAAATATCAGCTGGACATCTTTCTCCTCTTGCTCACCGATAAGCCTAATTTTCTACTACTGACCGCAACCTGGCTCACTGATGACTCTGCTCCAGATATGTTGGCAGCACTACCCCCTGACTACTATATTATCCATGCCAATCGTCTACCTGGCAAAGTAGGGGGGGGTTGCAGCAATCATTCACACTAATTTTAGGTTCTGCTCCTTGACATGCGTCCCTCTCAAGGAGACTGAGAACATAGTTATAAAACTTGAATCATCCAACTACTCCTTTGTTTTCTTATTCAATTCAATTCATGAAGCTTTATTCGGCACATAAAAAATGACCATAAAAGCACAAAATATATACAAAGTCAATATTACAGAATACAGAGCATAAAAACATGCCATAAAATACAGACATTTGGATGTACGTTGTTACGGTGCGTGATATTACCACGCGTTCCGTTACAACGCGTATTTCACAACGCAAGTCGTTACCACGACTTGCGCTGTAGGGGTGCGGACTTAATAATAGTTGAATTTACAATTCCAACACCAGCCTACGTACAGTAGGGAAGGTGTTGGAATAGTAAATCTACTATTCCTTGTCCTTTAGCGCCCTCCAGCGCAAGTCGTGGTTACGACTTGCGTTCTAAAATACGCGTTGTAAGGGTACTGCGGGGTAACATCCGCCTCGTAAAGGATGTTCCCCAGACATTTATGCCTAAAATAGCATATTTTTACGTGCCTTAATAGAACAATTTAAAAAGGTGGCAGTATAAAAACAAACATCAGCAGACTCCATATTAAATAGCAGATTCATCGCCTGATTGGCAGTACTTGCACCATATTTGACAAACATGGGTTTCAAATAAACTAATCGAAAGTTCATGTACAATTTACAAATCAAGAGAAAGTGCACAGTGCTCTGTTTGGTAACGCCATCACATAGGTAAGGCCCAACTGGATGTTTCTTAAGGTTTGGCAGAGCCACTAAGTGGTGTACTACGCCAAACCTCAACCTCGTTAGTACGAACTTATGGGATGGCCTAGTCACCATTGATAAATATCCTGGCAAGCCTTCATTCATATTGTATTTATTGTAAAACATTACTGTGGACATAAATCCAGAGACTGAGACCCGTTTCCTCGCTTGATGGGCAATGAATGTAGTTTTCAGCTCTGCTCTGGGTATCTTAGATGCGGCACTAGGGTCATTCAGTATATTGATATTAAATATTTCTAAATAGCAGTCGGCAATATATTTTAACCACGGGATGTTGCGGAATTTGTCCATTAACAGACAATCTTCTATAACAGATCTATTAAATGCTTTTTCTTCTTGAAGCCATATCGACAGCCATAACATTAATGGCCTCATTAATAATAGATCGTCTAAAAAATGGATATTCAATTCCCGGTGAATCAACTCAGTCGAGGCGGAGGGAGGTGAACATAAAAGTTTTTTGAAGAAAGTGTTTTCCTCCGATTGTAAATTGTGGGAACGCATATGTCCCATACCCCGGCACCGTACATCGCGATGGTGACGCATCTTGCTTGATACATTTGGAGCATGTACCTGGTGCGTCTATCACCAACTTTTGCCGCAAATCTAAAAACACCATAAGCATTTTTCATCATTTTGTTACTAATATTATTGAATTCATTAGTCCACTTTTTGATTTTCGAGAAAGTTATACAAAGATAACAAAATTTATCAACTTCCAGCACCTTTTCACCCTCAATAAAAAAGGCATTAGAGGTTTTACGTCTAGCACCATAAGTCATTGTATGTGTCTTCCCCTTATTGATAGACAGTTTTCTATCCTTGATAAAGATAGAGAATCTGTCAATCAGACACTATAATCCGCGAGGTGTTCTTGAGAGCAGGACAGCGTCGTCAGCATACAATAACACAGGTACGGAGACGTCTTTAATTCTGGGGGCGTCGGCTTTTACTTCTTTTAAAATGGAGTCGATTTCATTAATAAACAATATAAAAAGAAGGGGTGCTAAAACGCAGCCCTGCCTAATCCCTCGTTTTACCCTAAATTTCGGGGTACATTTGCCTTTGGTGCCATAGGGCACACAGGTTTCTAACTTTTCCTATAATCTGGCAAGGAAGAAAATTATTCCCTCAGGTGCTCCTAGCTGTAACAAGGTCGGCCACAATATAGAGTAGTCGACCATGTCAAAAGCACTACTAAGGTCTGCAAAGCAGAGGAATAATGGGCCCTGTTTAGCTTCAGTATATTTACCTATCAATAAATCAAGATAATACACTGGTTGAGTGTCCCCCCGACCCTTCCTAAATCCAAACTGGCTGTCGGCCAGGATACCCTCTTGTTCGGTCCACTCTTCTAGTCTAACCAACATAACTCTACTCAAGATCTTAACTGAGGAGTCAAGAAGAGAAATGGGCCGATAATTTCTTGCGTCAGACCTGTTGCCTTTTTTATGAATCGGGATTATGATGGATTCCCCCATGTTTTTGGTGTCTCGGTACATACAGCCGCGTTAAAAACAATGGCCAAAAGGGGGCTCCACAACTCTGGGGCTGCTTTATAGGCGTCTATGGGTACCCCATCAGGTCCCTGAGCTTTCCCCCCCTTACTAGCACCAATGCCAAGCTCGACCTCTTTAATATTTATGTCCAATGGAATAATGGGCCATCTATTGGGGTTGTTATCGACAGTGTTTGACTCTCCAAATATTTTGAAGAAATGCGAGACCCAGTCATCACTGGACACGTTAGAGGTTAGTTCAGGTATGTTTTCCTCCTTAAGAAAAGCAGAGTTAACAGTTGCCCAAAACAGAGTGTTGATAGATAGCTCCGCAGCTTCATTAAGTGAATCCCAGGCCTGCTCCTGCATCTAACCCTTCCTTTTCTTTAGTGCTTGCTTATACTCAAATCTCAAGTTAACAATTTCGCCATGTGCCCTAGGCTTTTTTACAAGAGCGCATTTAAGCTTATTTAGCAAACTGGTACATGTATGGTCAAACCAACCCGGTCCATTTCTACATTGTGTTTTTTTGGGTTTAGTGAACCTGGAATTGATGGATTTATTAATATCATTAAAAGCAGTTAAAACCCGCCCATTATCTGTATTAATGTCAAGAAAAGGGGTAATATCGGTCAGGCTTTCATTAACAATAGAGCTTAACAAGTCTTTAGCCTTCTCCCCAGCCCATCTTATTCTTACACCGTTGGGCCTGTGTGGCTCCACATTACTAATTGTGGTACCTGTTTCTACTTTACTTTTCCCCCAAAGAGTACATTCCAAAATTATACAGTTATGGTCACTGTTAGAAAGGCGATCCCTGGGGGGCAGAAGATGTCTGACTGACCACCCCGAGACCCACCTCTCCGTATGGAGTTGGCCGAGCGCCGTCGAGAGCCCTCCGGGGTGAGGCTCCTCTCTTAGAATCGTAACAGCAGAGCAATCACACCACTACAAAGGGACACCACACAGGAGGATAACTTCTTAGAATCTTTATCAGTAATAGCGATTGGTTCTCTCGGTAATATGTACAATCGGATCGTGGGATCCTTAAAGTCTCAGTTAGTTGAGGAAAAAGGGTTAGCGGGACAGTCTTAGGACCAGCAAGGTCGGGCCGCGGCAGCGCCAGCAGGCTTCGAAGATGGATTCAGCGTGGTTGGGCCGCGGCAGTGCCAGCAGGACTCCAAGATGGTTTCAGCGAGGTTAGGCCGCGGCAGCACCAGCAGGACTCCAAGATGGTTTCAGCGAGGTTGGGCCGCGGCAGCGGCAGCAGGACTCTAAGATGGTTTCAGCGAGGTTGGGCCGCGGCAGCGCCAGCAGGACTCCAAGATGGTTTCAGCGAGGTTGGGCCGCGGCAGCGCCAGCAGGACTCCAAGGTGGTTTCAGCAAGGTTGGGCCGCGGCAGCGCCAGCAGGCTCCGAAGATGGTTTCAGGGTTCAAAGCAGCGAGTTCTTCTCGGGGTCAGCCGCGACAGCGTCAGCAGGGCTCTCGACTCCAGGATACAACTGCTGACCCATTCCAGAGCTGCCCCAGATATAGGTCTGGAGTCCTTTGATGTCCGGACCCTCGTGCCTGGGGGGCAGAGGGGCCGGGATGAGAGTGTCCAGACACCCAGCAGGGGGGTGGAGCCAGCGCCCAGGGAGTCCGGAGGGCGATCGAAACCAGGCGTCCGGGGATGGCTGGAGGCCCATCGAAACTCCCCTTCTCCTTGATCCGTCAAGTGGCCACTTTACCACCTGGTCGGATCTTGGTGCCTCGATGTCGGGGCTTCGCTGGGGTTGTGGCCGGGGATGGGCAGAGGCCGCGTGGTCAGGACGTGGAGGGTCCAAGATGGAGTCGGGGCCTGCGAGGGTGGCCCGGGCAGGGTCTGGACCAGTAGAGTGGGGGCGAGCAGGGGTCGCCGTGTTCTTGAGGGGGAGAGCCGGGGGTCGCCAGGAGTGGCGGCTCTCGTTGAGGGTCGGAGAGGTAGCTTCGTCGTGGAGGACAGGGATCACCGCTGTCCCGGGCCCGCCATGCGGGGAGGAGCGGGACCACGCCACGAGGCCGGGTCCAACACACGTCCCCCCCAGCTGAAGGCTGGGAGAGTCACGCATCTTCTTGGGGGTTCTCCTCGTCGAAGCGGAAGAAGCGGGACAGGCCGTCGGCGTTGGCGTGGTCGTTGCCGGGGCGATGCTCCACAGTGAAGTCCATCCCTTGGAGGGAGATGGACCATCGCAGCAATTTGGGGTTCTCCCCTCGCATCTGCATTAACCATCGCAAGGGCCGGTGGTCAGTCTGTACCCGGAAGTGGGTGCCGAAGAGATAGGGCCGGAGTTTCTTGAGGGCCCACACTACGGCGAAGGCCTCTCGCTCAATGGTGCTCCAACGTTGTTCTCGGGCCAGCAGACGTCGACTGAGGAAGGCCACCGGCTGATAAATCCCATCGGCGTTGAGTTGGGAAAGGACCGCCCCGACACCGTGCTCCGAGACATCTGTCTGTACTATGAATTCCCGGCTGTAGTCGGGGGCTTGGAGCACGGGGTGGTACACATTGCTATCTTTAGTGTCTCAAAGGCGGCCTGACACTCGGGTGTCCAATGCACCTTCTGGGGCTGTCTTTTGGAGGTGAGTTCGGTGAGGGGGCCCACAATGCTCCCATAGTTTTTCACGAAGCGCCGGTAATACCCAGTGAGCCCCAGGAAGGCTCTGACTGCTGTCTGGGTGGCCGGGGGCTCCCTGGCCATTATGGCGTCGATCTTGGGTTGCAGGGGAGCCACCTGGCCGCTCCCCACTTGGTGTCCCAGATAGGTCACGGAACCTTGGCCTATCTGGCACTTGCTGGCTTTTATTGTCAGTCCGGCCCGTCGGAGGGCCGTCAGGACCTCCCAGAGGTGCTTGAGGTGCTCGGCCCAGTGGAGGCTGTACACCGCAATATCGTCCAGGTAGGCGGCGCTGAACTCTTCTAGCCCTGCCAGCACCTTATTCACCAGCCGCTGGAATGTTGCTGGGGCGTTCTTCATCCCGAAGGGCATCACTCTGAAGTGGTAGTGGCCATCGGGCGTTGAGAAGGCGGAGCGCTCTTGGGCGCCCGGGGTGAGCCCGATCTGCCAGTAGCCTACGGTGAGGTCGAAGGTGCTCAGGTAGCGGGCGTCCCCAGGCGGTCGATGAGTTCATCGGCCCGGGGATTGGGATGAGCATCGGTCCGGGTGACGGCGTTCAACCCCCGGTAGTCCACGCAAAATCTCAGTTCGGGAGTGGCACCAGGGGCGTCAGAGGGTTCGACTACCCCCAGGGCCAGCATCTTGGAGACCTCGGATTGGATGCAGGTCCGAACTCGGTCGGGAACTCTGTAGGCCTGGTGTCGCACAGGCTGTCTGTCCCCGGTGTCGACATCGTGTACGCACCACTGGGTGACTCCGGGGGTGAGGGAAAATAAGTCTGCGAATTGTCCCAACAAGTTGCGGCAGTCCTGGTGCTGTTCTGAGGTCAGGGTGGAGGAGAGGGTGACCCCCTCGACAGAGCCATCCTTCTCTGAGGTGCTCAGGAGGTCCGGTAGAGTCGTCTTCGGCCCCGCCAGCCGTAGCCATCAGCAGGCTAAGCTCCGTGCGGACAAAGTGAGGCTTGAGCCCGTTGGAGTGGAGAACCCGGAGGGGGTTCATGGGGGATTCCATGTCCACCAGGTAAGTAACAGGGCTCTTGCGCTCCACTACCTTAAAGGGCCCCGTCCATTTGTCCTGGAGGGCACAGGGTTCGACCGGGGACATGACCCAGACCTGTTGGCCCGGCTCGAACTCAATTGAAGAGGCGTTTTGGTCATACCAGCGTTTTATCTCCTCCTGGCTGGCCTCGAGGTTGGCTTCGGCCAATGCTCGGAACTTCCGAGTCTGATTTCGGAGGGTCAGGAGGTATCTGTAGACGTCGGGGGGAGCATCTCGGGCTGCAACCTCCCAGCCCTCCTTGACCAGGCTGAGGGGACCCCGGACGGGTTGTCCGTACAATAGTTCGAAGGGGCTGAACCCCAGGGACTTCTGAGGGACTTCCCTGTAGGCGAAGAGGAGACAGGGCAGCAGCACGTCCCACTGGCGTCGCAGGGGCTCTTCCAGGCCCATGATCATCCCCTTAAGAGTTCTATTGAAGCGTTCTACCAACCCGTTCCCCTGGGGGTGGTAGGGGGTCGTAAACTTATACGTGACCCCGCACTGTTGCCACAGGGATTTCATGTAGCAAGAAATAAAGTTCGTACCCCGGTCACTTACGACCTCTCGAGGGAAGCTCACCCGGGAGAAGATCCCCATCAGCGCCCGACCCACCACGGGGGCCGTCACAGTCCGGAGAGGGATGGCTTCGGGATAGCAGGTGGCATGGTCCACCAGGACGAGAATTAACCGGTGTCCTTGGGAGGTGCGGGGCTCCAGAGGCCCTAAAATGTCGATTCCCACCCGCTCGAATGGGGTGTTGACGACCGGGAAGGGTTGGAGGGGGGCCTTGTGCTTCCCTCCACTCTTTCCGCTGGCTTGGCAGGTGGGGCAAGTCCGGCAGTGGTTGCTCACATCGTTCTTCATCTTTGGCCAGTAAAAATGGGTCACCAGGCGGCTGTATGTCTTGTCCTGCCCCAGGTGCCCAGCGAGAGGTACATTGTATGCCAGGTGCAGGAGGAAGTCTCTGAATCGGAGGGGAACGACCAGCACCCGGCCGACCCCAGTTCGGCAATCTTTTGCTCACTGTAGAGGAGATCATGGTCCCAATAGACCCAGTGGGACCCCGATGGGTCTCCGGTGGCTTGAGTGGCGGCTTGCTGTCGTATTCCCTCGAGAGAGGGACAGGATTTCTGCTCCTGCCGGAACTGTTCTCTGGTGGGGCCACCTTCTTGGCGCCATTGGGCCAGTTCCGGGAGGTTGCCGAGTTCAGCGATTTCTCCTCCGGGGGGCCCCGGGGGCTCGGGGTTTGGCTCGCGTCCTCTGCTACTACGGGCGGCGGAGGTGCGGGCCACTCTGGTTCCTCAGTCGGGGCGGAGGCTCGGGCGGCCATGGAGCGGGTGGTCGCACAGACACACTCAGGAAGGCCTAGCATCCCCAGATGCTCTCTCCGCTCAACGCCGGCCCAGGGGGAACTCTCGAGGTCGTTCCCGAGGAGGCAGTCCATTGGGGCATCATCTCGGACAGTCACTTTCAGCATGCCTGACACCCCTCCCCACTCAAAGGGAATACGGGCCAATTCGCACAGGCTCTCGGAGTTGTCCGCTGACCGTACTGGGCACAACACATTGGGTAGGATTTGGTCGGGAGTCACCAAGTGGCAACGGACAGCCGTCACGCTGGCTCCGGTGTCGCGGAGGGCTTCCACCCGGTGTCCATTAATGGTGACCCATTGGCGGTACTTTTGAGTGTTGCCCGGGATCGGGCCCGGGGAATCATGTCCCTTTCTCCTAGGCATACTAGGGACATGGCGGCGGGCTCCCACTCGGTCTCGTCGTGGTTGTAGGTCTCTTCTTCGCCCCTCTCCTCTCCCAGGGCGGCGGCAGCGATCTGGCGCTTTGGAGGGCCGGTGGAGCCGGGTCGTTGGTTCATTGGGCAGAGGGGGTCATTAGCATAGTGACCAGGCCTCTGGCATCTGTGGCAGGTAACGTTCGGGCGGGGCCCCGGCCATGCTGGGGGGGCCCTTCTTCTGGCCAGGGATGGGGAAGTAGAGGTTGTGGGCGGCCCCGCAGGGGAGTCTCGGCTCCGGTTCTGACCTCCTCCGCCGCCTTGCGGGCGGTGGTTCCCCGGGGAACCTCGCCCTTAGTCGCCCATCGGGCTCCGGGGGACCCGGGTGCTCACCCATCGATCGGCCTCGACGGCGAGTTTCCATGGCTCGGTCAGTTTGCTGTCGAGGAGATGTTGTCGGAGTTCAATAAAGCAGTTGTTGGAGAGGTGCTCCCATACAATGAGGTTGAACAGCTGCTCGTAGGTGGTGACCTGGCTGCCTTTGATCCACCCCTCTAGGGCTCTACTATAGAAGTTCACATACTCCACCCATGTGGTACCGGGGAGTTTCTTACAGTCTCGGAATCGCTGCCGGTACATCTCAGGGGTGAGTCCATAGCGAGAAAGGAGGGCAGCTTTCATGAGTTCATACGAGGTCATGTCGGCATCGGGGAGCTCTAGCAGGGCATCTCTCCCTTCGTTGATGAACTTTCCCCACAAGCCGGCGCCCCAGTCTTTGGCGGGTACTCGATGGGAGGCCATGGCCACCTCGTAAGCCTTAAACCATTGTTGGATGTCGTCGTTTTTGTAGTATTCTGTGACGACATCCTTGGGGATGTGGACCTTCGTGTCGGCAGGAGGAGGCGGGCTCCGGTTCCCGGAGGCGCTGGCCTCCCTACTTTGGGCCTGAATCTCAAGTTCTTTCAAGCCCCGCTCGTGCTCGAACGTGAGCTTCTTCTCCTCTAAGTATCTCTGTCTTCGTTTCTCCTCGAGGTCTCCTTGCAGTCGTAGTTGCTCAAGGGCTATCTTCTTCTCGGCTAGCTGAAGTTCTCCGTCCAGACGGAGTCGGGCGAGCTCCAATTCGTGGAGTTGGTTCCTTTCTCGTTCTCTGGCGTCTTCGTGGGAGAGGCCCGTGTCTCCGTTGGCATTTCTTTCCTCTGCTGCGGTTGCGGGGTTTTCTCGGTGCACATCTGGGACCGTGTTGTCTTCGCTCTGGGGTGGCGTGGCTCCTGCCTCCACCCATGCTTGTAGGGCCAGCTTGAGATCTTCCTTGGTGCTTAGTCCAGTGGTAGCGATGCCCAGGTCTTTGCAGAATTGTTTTAATTCTTTATGATTATAGTCCTCTAATCGTTCCTTCTGGAATTCTGCGGTCGGCCCGGTTTCTCTGGTCGTCATGGTGGCGGTGTGTTTCTGACAGTAGTGGGTGAGTCACTCTCTGTACAATTTGCGTCGGCTCGGATCGCACCGCCTGCCACCAATGTTAGAAAGGCGATCCCTGGGGGGGCAGAAGATGTCTGACTGACCACCCCGAGACCCACCTCTCCGTATGGAGTTGGCCGAGCGCCGTCGAGAGGCCTCCGGGGTGAGGCTCCTCTCTTAGAATCGTAACAGCAGAGCAATCACACCACTACAAAGGGACACCACACAGGAGGATAACTTCTTAGAATCTTTATCAGTAATAGCGATTGGTTCTCTCGGTAATATGTACAACTGGATCGTGGGATCCTTAAAGTCTCGGTTAGTTGAGGAAAAAGGGGTAGCGGGGCAGTCTTAGGACCAGCAAGGTCGGGACGCGGCAGCGCCAGCAGGCTTCGAAGATGGATTCAGCGTGGTTGGGCCGCGGCAGTGCCAGCAGGACTCCATGATGGTTTCAGCGAGGTTGGGCCGCGGCAGCGCCAGCAGGACTCCAAGATGGTTTCAGCGAGGTTGGGCCACGGCAGCGGCAGCAGGACTCCAAGATGGTTTCAGGGAGGTTGGGCCGCGGCAGCGCCAGCAGGACTCCAAGGTGGTTTCAGCGAGGTTGGGCCGCGGCAGCGCCCGCAGGCTCCGAAGATGGTTTCAGGGTTCAAAGCAGCGAGTTCTTCTCGGGGTCAGCCGTGACAGCATCAGCAGGGCTCTCGACTCCAGGATACAACTGCTGACCCATTCCAGAGCTGCCCCAGATATAGGTCTGGAGTCCTTTGATGTCCGGACCCTCGCGCCTGGGGGGCAGAGGGGCCGGGATGAGAGTGTCCAGACACCCAGCAGGGGGGTGGAGCCAGCGCCCAGGGAGTCTGGAGGGCGATCGAAACCAGGCGTCCGGGGACGGCTGGAGGCCCATCGAAACTCCCCTTCTCCTTGATCCGTCAAGTGGCCACTTTACCACCTGGTCGGATCTTGGTGCCTCGATGTCGGGGCTTCGCTGGGGTTGTGGCCGGGGATGTGCCGAGGCCACGTGGTCAGGACGTGGGGGGTCCAAGATGGAGTCGGGGCCTGCGAGGGTGGCCCGGGCAGGGTCTGGACCAGTAGAGTTGGGGCGAGCAGGGGTCGCCGGGTTCTTGAGGGGGAGAGCCGGGGGTCGCCAGGAGTGGCGGCTCTCGTTGAGGGTCGGAGAGGTAGCTTCGTCGTGGAGGACAGGGGTCACCGCTGTCCCGGGCCCACCATGTGGGGAGGAGCGGGACCACGCCACGAGGCCGGGTCCAACAGTCACTTAAAGATGAGACCTCAATATTAGGCGGGGCAAAGTATGGGGTAATATTCGATGAAACGATCACATGGTCGATTACTGAACTGCTTTGCTTATTCTTAAAGGTATGAATAATCTGACCCAGATCATCTTTGGCGGACTCTAAGATTTCCAGGTCATGGCAGCCCATAAGCTTGTGTAATGAATCACTGTAGCTGTCGTGTTTAAAGTGCAAATCTTCAGAACCAACATTATTCGTGACCCCACATACCTTTTGGGTTGACAGTTCACACAGGGGCAGATTAAAATCACCCACCCAAATTAAATCAAATAAAACATTAGATTCAATACAAAGATTGTCAATTTCACTCGCTAGATCATTGACTACTGACGATCTAGAATTATCAAACACATTATTGTAGTAATTAACAAATAATATATTGCGCCAATGGTCCGCAATAAGCCACAAAAGCTGGGCGTATGCGCCCACAGTCAGATATCTTTTTACTACAATCTGTCGTTTAATCGAAACCAGGATCATAAGACCACCTCGCGCCGCCAAACAATAAGATACAAAACCCTCATAATTTACATCTTCCCTACACCAGGTTTCCGGGAAGCATAAGATATCATGACTATTAATAAAGTCTTTCCATCCCAAAACATTTCCCTTGGATTTTAGTCCGGCGATATTCCAACTGACAATTGCAATACCGTTAACATGAGTAATGCTTTTAGCATCCAAAGCAACAATAGTATATGTGCTGACCCCCGCCTTTGAATTGACATTAAGAGAATCCCCACAGTTATTATTTACTATTTGACCACCCGTCAAGATTTGCTCTGGGGCTGTGTGCGGGGCGATTGGTTCAGTTATATAACTTTGTATGATCTCCCTTGCAGATGCTCCACAACCCTGTAAATGTCAATCATTGGTATCCAAAAGACTTAGAGCTTGAAATCTATTCTGCATAGTTAATTCAAGGACAGGGTGGACAGTTGGTTAGAGGGGTCTACTTCTATTCATGACGGGGGTACTACAATTGAAGGACTATAAAAATAACCAAGTGAGCGTACATATACGCTATTCACATCATATACTAGGGAGGCTGCTCTTAACAGGGCGGTAGCAACATGTTGGGGGTGTTTAAAATTAATGAAAACGCAGTCACCCCTACAGGTCTTTCTAGACGGGACAATCCAATTTACCCTCCTGGTAGATAATATTTGATTGGAATAGGCAATTGGAAAGCCAGAATGCTTATTTAGCCATGAGACTGTTTTGTTTTTTAATGATTCATGAGATTCCTGGTGGGACTGGGTAGCATGGGGATCGTTAGGTGGAACATTGGTCAAAACGACCACATAGGATGCACAATCAGGGGGGAGATTAATAAAGAGACTTTTCTTTACTTCCCTAAGGCCCGGATTACTATCTAATGGTACCATACCCTAGTTACTCTGACAATTGGTTGGTATTGAGTCAGGCATAACAGTTGGGGCTACGCTAATTCTCCCTCTAGGGGGATTGGGTAAGCTTTTGCTGGTTCCATTGCCCTCTTCGACTGGGTCCGTGGCAGCGGCCTTTGATCTTTCAGCCGCGGCCAGATGTATTTCCATAAGACCCTTTAATCGTTTAACTTCTAGGGAGATAGTATCCAATTTAAGCACTAGGGGTTTCATAATCTCATCCATGATGGTTTCAATAACTCTAACTAGTAGGTCGAGTTGCTCAGAATTTATTATAGCAGCTCTTTTTCTTTCCATTATTTCGGGAACATCCCGGGGGCTTTTAGGGGATGTTTCTACTCTTTTTTTATTGCGACTTCCCCCACGTTTAGTTTGCAACTTCCTACATGCCCTCACTGCTCTAGTGGGTGGTGGGCATTGCTCAATTGCCTCGATTGATACATCCAAAATATCATGATGGGGATCAGAGTGAACCTGGGCTTCGGTCATAACGACTAACCTGTTATCTAAATCGAAACTGTTATCATTTACTGGTACAGCCGGGTTAGAGGGAGAGACTTGGTGTATAGCCGGAGGACTCTCTCGTCCTAGCGATGCTCTCCGGTCATTATTGATTTTATTAACTACTTTCACTAGGTAGTTATCTAAAGTTGCTAACACTGGTGTGGCTTTATCAGATTTCTGTTTAGACATTATTAGATCTACCGGCAAACCCTTACTATTTGAGTGAAATTTAAAAGAACAAAGACTATTATGAATGTTCAAATATAATAATGCCAGAATCGGCACAGAGGCCTAAAGCCCGGTATGGTGAGTAAAACTGGACAATGTCCACAGTCAATATCATTAAAATCTCACTTGAGGGAGCAAGAATAGGCTCGGTAACAAGACCAAGCTCTGTGGCCCAGCCCAGCCTCGTCCTGCCCCGGACTGCCACAGACTGTCCGGCCCTTGTCCCGGGCTTCTCCCGGGCTCGTCCTGCACGAGACCCGCGTGGGCGGGAGGTGGGCCCGGTGCTTTGTAGGGCCTCCGGGCGCAGAGCTCATGTCACAGGTGGAGTGCCAGGCCCAGGGGCAGCTGGGATATGTAGTCTTCCCGCTGACGCCCGGTCCCGGTCTGGCGTGAGGAAAAGAAAGAAGCAGCCGCTGCTGCCCACGCAGCGCTGTGGAGGAGCTGTAGCATCCCGGAAGCAGTGGCAGGTAAGTTCAAAGCTGGCCGTTCCCCTCACGGCGTCTGTCCGAGTGTTTCCGGCCCCCGAGGCACTCTCGATGGGCCTGGTGCTTTGTAGCGCCTCCGGGCGCAGAGCTCACGTCACAGGTGGAGCGCCGGACCCCGGGACAGCTGGGATATGTAGTCTTCCCGCTGACGCCCGGTCCCGGTCTGGCGTGAGGAAAAGAAAGACGCAGCTGCCGCTGCCCAGGCAGCGCTTTGGAGGAGCTGTAGCGTCCCCGAAGCAGTGGCAGGTAAGTTCAAAGCTGGCCGTTCCCCTCACGGCGTCTGTCTGAGTGTTTCCGGCACCCGAGGCACTCTCGATGGGCCCGGTGCTTTGTAGCGCCTCCGGGCGCAGAGCTCACGTCACAGGTGGAGCGCCAGGCCCCGGGGCAGCTGGGATATGTAGTCTTCCCGCTGACACCAGGTCCCGGTCTGGCGTGAGGAAAAGAAAGAAGCAGCCGCCGCTGCCCACGCAGCGCTGTGGAGGAGCTGTAGCGTCCCCGAAGCAGTGGCAGGTAAGTTCAAAGCTGGCCTTTCCCCTCACGGCGTCTGTCCGAGTGTATCCGGTGTTTTCTTATTAATATATAGGCCACCATATTGTAGAGTAGTTCCTATATTCCCAATAGGCTCTGCGCATTGCAATAGCATATACTATAGATGTGACGTAGGAATGAGGTCGACTAGGTCTCTTTCGAATATACTAAACTTAATAGTGAGTGCCAGCTAGCTCAGAGGTCACTGGAAACTTTCTCAAATTCACAAGAAGGGATTAGTTTCTGACAACCGCATAAACATGACAACTTTGTTTCCCAAGAATAAACGTATCTCTACAGTCATGGAAACAATAGATAAGTATTTCACTCAGTCAATCGTGCATGCTTCGTTTCTACAGAGTGTAGAGAAATTGAGAGACGGACGTTTTCAATAAAAGATTTATTTAACAATCTTCTTCCTAATACAAGAGAAGTGAACTGCTACAACCATTATGCAGGCTGCAAAGTATAATGCGTACAGATAAACAGTAACATGAAATAATACTGTAAAAGCATGGTATGGTTTCTGAGCCATATAAAATAATGCACATAAATAACGAAGGCTAAAAGTACTCAACTAGTGCTTCTAAAATACGCCTACACCAATGTACCTAACCTAAGTCTAGTACGAAGGAAGAAGTAAGTGTGGTGTAGTATAGGTTTAGTATTCTTTTGCCAAGGATCTATACAAGATTTCTCTTAAGGTCTAATCAGCTCCGTACCTTGGTTTTACAATGAAGGAGGTCTGGTATATCTCTGTCTTGGACTCGATCTCCCAACACCCCGCAAGCGGAGCTTGGAAACACTGGAGCTGGATTCTCAGCAGGAGAAAGACAGTCTCTGGTCAGTGCATCAGCTGGAGGGTCGGATTCCTTCGGCACTTGCTGTAGCGAGCTACGTCTGGCAAGTAGATAGTCGAAATGCTCCAAACCACTGCGTCTTACTGGAGCAAGTGAAGGCATATTTATACCTTGAAGGTGCCTTGTTTGACGTAAAATGTCGGACATAATAACGTCATCAAAGAAGCCAAAGGGAATTGTATTTCTTTGAAAACTGCCTTGCAATCCATCCTGGCTCCGCACTTGCCCTCCCGAATGAGTGACTTTCATTCGGCATAGTCCCTTTGGCTTTTAAGAAAGCCGTAGTGGTACCCCTTCTGAAAAAACCTGGAGCTGATCCTGCGCTCCTTTCTAACTATCGTCTGATCTCCCTGCTCCCTTTTTTTTGCAAAGATTCAAGAGGGCCACGAAGCAAAATGCCTTTTCAATTTCCTAGAGGAGACAAAATACTTGGATTCTCATCAGGCGGTTTCCGGCCAGCCCATACCACCGAAACTGTGATCCTCGCTGTCCTGGACACTCTCCGGGATAATGTATGTATATGTATAATATGTATAAATGGTTTTGTAGCGCGCACTGTTACTGGGGAGTATCCTGGCACGGCGGGAGAGGCAAAGACAGATAAGCGGAGATCAGTTTTAGGAACTGGAACTGAATAGGTGGGTTTTTAGGTTCTTTTTGAATTGGGCTACTGATTGACTAGAGCGCAGATGAAAGGGGAGGGCATTCCAAGCGCGGGCAGCAACCACAGTGATGGACTGACCCCCTAATCTTGTTCGCTTAAATCTGGGAAGGGTCATTCTGAGAAGAGAAGATGACCGTAGAGCTCTAGTGGGGACATACAAAGTGAATCTTTTCTTTAGATAGGATGGTCCTTGGTCATGAATCGCTCTAAACGCAAGTACCAGAGTTTTAAAGAGGATCCGTTGTGGGACTGGAAGCCAGTGGAGGTCAGACATATGGGATCGGACACTCTTCCATCTGGGGACACCACAGAGAAGGCGAACAGCGGCATTCTGAATGACCAGTAGGCGTTTAGTCAAATACGCAGGAATGCCGCTGAACAGGGAGTTCGCGTAATCCAGTCTTGCCAAAATGAGTGCTCGGGCAACTGTATCCCTTGCCTCTCTAGGGAGCAGCGGAAAGAATTTCCCGAGCATTCTCAAGGTGGCAAAACACGTTCCAGTCAGTTTTTTTATATGGTCCTCAAATTTTAAATCCTCTCCGAACCATATCCCCAGATTTTTCGCGGGGCCACCCATTTCCTTAGGACATGGGATGTTTGGGGGCCACAGCTCATTTTTAAAACTTGGGGGGAAAGATCCATAAAAGAGGATCTCTGACTTTTCCTCATTGCATTTTAATTGAGCCAGCGTTAGCCAATGGAAAACTGAGGATAGGCAGAGATGGACCTTAGCTACGTCTAGATGTTCGTCAGGCCAGGTAAAAAGGAGTTGCGTGTCATCCGCATATCCTATAATCTTAGCCCCGTACTGCTCCGCGATATACATCAGAGGGGTAATATAAATGTTGAACAGTAAGGGGCTAAGAGTGGAGCCCTGTGGGACCCCCGTAAGGAGTGGTTTCGGTTCCGAGGCATGCGGGGGCATCCAGACCTGTTGAGTTCTTCCCGAAAGGAATGAGGATACCCAGGCCAGGGCATTGCCGCCGATGCCGATGGTTGATAACCTGTTGATAAGGAGAGCGTGAGGGACGGTATCGAAGGCGGCAGAGAGATCCAATAAAATTAGGACTGCTCTGCCGCCCCCGTCCAGACACTCCCTGATTGACTCCGTCATCTCTACCAGGGCCGTTTCAGTGCTATAAGCGGCTCTGAAGCCCGACTGGGCAGGGTGCAGGGCATTGGAAGATTCTATAAATAATGCTGATAAGCGCTCCCTTAGCACTGGTTTTATTGGATATCTCCGCCGCCTCTGTCATGGTCGACCATGCCATCTTGGCCGACCGTGTCAAACAGGCGGGTATTCACGGTTGGTGGCCTGTTGGCTCACTTCCTTTCTGGAGGACCACTCACAGGGTGTACGTGAAGGACATTTCTTGGCTCCCCCAGGCAAAACTACCTGTGGTGTCTAACAGGGCTCAGCTCTCTCTCCCCACTTTTTCAATCTCTATATGGCCCCCTTGATTCAGTCTCTTAAAGAAAAGAAGGTGTTGGTTTTCAACTATGCAGATGACCTCCAACTTGTCCTTAAGAGTGACAACCTGCATAGCTCTGTCACCGATTTCCAGGCCACCATGTTACATATCCAACGTTGGATGGATCACACGCATCTTAAATTAAACCCTGGTAAGACAGAGCTTGTTCTCACTGGGGACAGCCATAAATTCTGGGGCCCACACTATTGGCCTTCTGAACTAGGACCTCCTCCCCTCCCCTCCACTTCGGCTAAAACATTAGGAGTCTCCCTCGACAGTGACCTTTCACTGAAAACTCAGGTTGGCGCGGTTGTGTCCAAGTGTTTCTTTCAAATGCGCAAGATCAGGAAAATACATCGCATTCTTACTCAGGATGCACTGATCCAGGTCATAATAGCCACTGTCCTATCGCACCTGAATTATGCCAACTCCGTGTATTTAGGCATGCCACATTACCCGCTTAAACGTCTGCAGATGGCCCAGAACCATACAGCCCGATTGGTCTTTAGACAACCTAGATGGCAACCAGCAACCCCTTTGCTGAGGAAACTGCATTGGCTTCCCATTTCACAGCACTGTGCTTTAAAACTGCGTGCGTAATTTGTAAATCTTTGCATGGCATCAGCCCCAATTTTATTAACAGCCTGATACTCAGGCACACCCCCAAGTGCAACCTAAGGTCTGCCCATCTCTCACTTCTTTCCAACCCGGTGTTTAAAGAGCGTCAAGTAGGCCGCAGATTTGCCACCCTCGCCTCTAAACTGTGGAACTCCTTCCCGTTAGAAATACGGTCCTGCACAGACCTTTTGCAATTTAGGAAGTCTCTGAAAACCTGGCTGTTAGACCTGTCTGGATTTTTTTTTGCGTAGTCCCTCCTCATTATTCTTTATTTTGTCCCCTTTTTGCCCCACATCCCCTTAATATTTTTGTGTCCACTACTTTTTTTTAGGTGTTGGTCAAGGAGATAGGTGTACTTTTTCCCCCCATAATCTTTTACCTCAGGCCCAGAGGCCTGTTCTGTCAGGAAACTGCTGTAAATCACAAAATGGAGGGCCCTAACTGTTTCCAACTGCCACATCTTAGACTGCCCCATAGGATAACCTTAGGCTTTCCAGAACCTTCTGGACCCTACTGGACTCTGTGTGGGTAGACTATAAAAGGGCAGGGGTCAGGAAGCCATTTTGTGTAGTCCATAGTGTGAGAGGAGAGAGGCTGTAGTGTGAGGAGGAGGACGCGCTAGAAGAGGCTAGTTGGTTAATTGAACTGACAACATCTTTCAGAAGACGTTCCCCATTGTGCTCCTGACCGAACCCTTTCATTGGGCTAACATCGATCTGGGCCAGTCAAGCAACCAGGGACTTTGGACACCTTCCCAGTTTGGGCCGTGTCTCACATCCGCTTTCAAGACCCCCCATAGGTTTACTAACTAGCTCCCCGCCTTCCTGCTGAAGTTCTAGCCTACCCGGATTAGAAGAGCAGTGCCCGGTGTGTTTTGACATCTTGTGAGGCCGAGGCGTCTCTGTCTGGAGGGCGCGAGGGGGCGTGAAGTAGTGCAGACCGCGGAAGAGTGGCGCAGCTTGCTGTTCAAGCCGCGCGGCGGAATTGGCGGTGAGACGCTGTTCCCCTGCGCAGGAGCAGAAGCGTGTATCCCCCGGCGGAAGGAGGCGGTGCCGTCTGTGCCACTGGTTCCCCCGCATCTGCGCAGCAGAGGCCTGCATCCGAGAGACGCGAGGAATTCCCAAGGAGCAACACGTCTCCGGTTACCTCAGCGGACCCGGTCTGGTGAGGGCTGGGGCGGAGGAGCGTCCCGCATTCCCCGAGGAGCGGGAGCCTAGAGCCACAGCCGATCTGTTGTCAGCTTGCCCAGTGTCCGCTTCAGACGGTGAGAGGAAGAGCGAAGGGCCGCCGTCATTGATCCTCCCCACTCCAGCCCTGAGGTCAAAAGGCTGGCTGGGCTGGCTGGGCGGGGATAGGTGGCTGCTACTGCCGCTGGTGTTTTCTTCGGTGGAGCCGGCTGTTAGCCTCTACCCCTGTGGACTGGGGCAGGACAAGAGACCCAAAAACAGTAAGGAGCAGTGGGGGTGAGGAGGAATAGGGCTGAGCCCTCTTTGGTGTCGTGATAAATCACGAGTCCTAGCGCCTAGTAAGATGCCCTGATATCCTGACGTCTTTAATCTTAAGCTGTGTCAGAGTAGGTGAGGGGGAAGTTAGCTTCATATCCCCAACCTCATTTTTACAGGTCTAAGAGAAGCAGCTATTACGCTAGAAATCAGAGGGGAACCTAAACTACTGTCAGAAGAGCGCTGACAGTACTTGCTAAAGGGGAAACTCCCTTCAGATCCTCATAGCAATTGTTGTTGAAGAACAGTAAACTTGTGAAATTCCTGCATTCCACTCTGAATGTGCATTCTAGCGCTGTATTAAGGTGCAGATAAGGGGAGAGAGATCTTAACACTGTAGTAAAGGTAAAGCCAGTGATTTGGCAGGTTAAAGTGATGAAAAATATTGATGTCATTGATTACTAATGCAAAGTGACACTGCTTAGCGTAATCCTATTGAGATAATTTCAATTCCAAAAGCAAGCACTTCTGAACTCGTGACAACTGAATGTTTTGAACTGTAATTTTTCCACAGCAAGAAGAGTGTTATTTACTTCTCTACATCAAAGGTATAATTGTTATTTCTGAGAAGAACTGAGATGTCTCACACTGTATAATTTGAAACCAAAGAGTATATTATTTTTATAAAGCAGTGCCTATTTTCCCACAGTTTTGGTGTAGCGTTTGCATTTTGAGTGCTATTGCGTGGTTTTACTTTGGGTGGTCTGCAACCTTCACACTGTGCCTCTGAAAGGTTAGTCTTGCCCTAGGCCAGGCTACCCCAGTTCCAACAGATTGGTGCCTAGCGGTGGGATACTGACTTGGTTGCAGCTACTCACTAGTAATTCAACGCAATACACTAACCTACACCAGGAGTTTTCTCCTTGCGGCCCTCCTAATTTGAATTTTGTTATTTCTGGTGGTGGGTGGAGGTTAACCTCAGGTCACTTCTTGGTTTTCTCCTGTGAGTGATTTTATTCCATGGCAAAGATGGAGTTGAATTTTAAAGAGCTGGAAGCCAATACTGTGGCCCAACTCAGAGATTGGTGTCAGCATCAAGGGGTATTTTTTAATAAAGGTGCCAAGAAAGGAGAGTTGCTGACAAGCATAAGGGCATGGGTGGAAGCTCATTTAAGGGAGGAACCAGAAACTGAAGAGGGTGACGGGGACACTGTCACTGAGGCTGCATTGTTGAACCAAGTGGGAAGTGGGAATCTGCTGACAGGTCCCAGGATACCTTCAAGGGCAAGCAGCAGCGTCTCAGACAGGGGTTTAACTGAAGCCGAGCTAGAAGATAGGAGGGAGGAGAGGAGAATGAAGTTGGAATTAGCTAGGATGGAAATGGAAAGGGAGGAAAGGAGGTTAGCTCATGAGCGAACCATCAAGGAGATGGACCTACAAGCCTTAATACAAAGGCCTCCCAATCCAGACAATGGTGGCAGTGAAAAGAAAGTGAACACCAGGGAATCCAGACCCTATTTACCCAAAGATGTCATCGCTAGCTACACCCCAGGTGATGATATTGCCAAATGGTTGGCCGCCTACGAAGTTTCTTTAAGGGCTCACGGATCTTAGAAACTCACTGGGGAGGTGGGCTGTATAAATACATGCCACCTGCTGGCAGAGACACCTTGTTGGCTCTGGAGCAGGATGAGCAAACCCACTACCCTGCAATGAAGGTGGCCCTGGTGAAAAAGTTTTGACTTACCCCTGAAAGGTACAGACAGAAATTCAGGGGAAGTCACAAAATGAGTACCCAGAATTGGGTAGACTTTTTAGACTACGCCAAGAAAGCTTTAGAGGGTTAGGTCAAGGGCAGCGAGGTGAAAGATTATGAGGGGCTGTACAATCTATTTTTGAAAGAACACCTCCTCGAGAAATGTTTTCCCGAGTTGCGCCAACACCTGGTGGACAGCAAGCTGACCGATCCCCGGAAGCTTGCAGAGGAGGCGGACACTTGGGCAAGTACCCGGGTGTCCTCAAAGGGGACTGGAGGGGATTCTCAAAAAGCCGGACAGGGCGCCCACCAGAAGAAGGAGGGAGGAGACAAAAAGAAGGAGTTCTCCAAAGGTCCCCAAAATAATTTCCAAGGTAAGGGAGCAGGTTTCACCCCTAGGGCAAACCCGCCCAGAAACCCTAATCCTGGCCAAAGCCAGCAGCCAAGGGTTCTCCACTGTTTTGAATGTGGTGGTGTTGGACATTATAAGGGAGATGTCAGATGCCCAAAGAGACCACCCCCTCCCACCGGAGGAAAGTCACCGGGAATAGCTAGTGTAGCGCTCGGGGAGGAGTTGCCCTTAGATAAGGGGGGTGAGTGGGCGGGTGTCACCTTAGTGTCCCTGGGAGAGCGGGAGATGGTACCAAAGATCCAGGTGCCCCCAAATACTACAAAGTATGGGCAATGGGTTACCATCAATGGCCAAAGAGGGGAGGCTCTGAGAGATACAGGAGCCAGTATGACTATGGTGAGAAGTCAACTGGTGTCTCCAGAGCAGGTTGTTCCTAATGTACTCCACCCCGCCGCGATGGCTGACGGCAGAATGGGCCACTATCCAGTGGCTGAGGTTCCCTTTGAGTGGGAAGGGGTTGCAGGTTCACTTCGAGTTGCCGTAAGCCCTGCCGTGCCAGTTGATTGTCTGTTGGGGAATGACATGGAGCACAACACTTGGAGAGAGGTGGAATACCGGACGCATTCTGCGATGCTGGGTACACCTGACTGGGCCTGTGTAAGCACACGGTCTGCGACTGCCCGGAGAGGGAGTTCTCCTGGGTTGGAGCCTGGAACAATGGCCCAACCCGCTGCCAAAAAGGGACAGAATCGGAGACAGGGACAGCCTGCTTCGGCTTCCACGCCCCATGTGTCAGATCGGCCACCTGCGGTGGTAGGCCAGGAGTCCATGGAGGGGGGAGTAGACTCTTGTGGTAAATAAATAAATAATACCTCTCTTTTTGACTAGACATATATCATAACAGATAGCTCAATAAATAAGAGTCAAGATTCGAGGTAGTAGGAGTTTTGCAGGTTTAATACAGCATAAGGACAGGAACAGGACAACCTGCATAGGAATAGGATGGCAGGGCCCAGCAGCTGCTGGGGCTGGGTCTGGGATGAGCGCGCTGACTTTTAATAACAATACATGAGCATATATACATAACGCAAACACATAGCATTACATTGCAGTAGGCGTAGCAGTGGGTGGAGCAGAAGGCGTGACGCGTAGCAGTCGCGAAAGATAAGGGCGAAAAGAGGTGTAACGGGGCGTATACATAGACATGTGATGCAAACATAACAGAATATGTCATGAATGGGGCGGAAACCATGGAGGGGGCTACCTAAGGAGCCGGGACCTCTAACCTGATGGTGCGCGCAAACTAGCAGTGACGTGCTACTAGGAGAAGCTGGGGGCTATGAACTCTGTGCTAGGAGCAGAGACTGAAGTCTGGAGAGTCAGGGCGACATGTACCTAAACAGTATCTAGTATCTGATGTTTAGAGAACATGTTGATATAAACTAGAAGTCAGGAGGGGAAAGGCTAACTTGATTCTAAGACTGGACCATGCATTATTCTACATGTAGTGCGTGATGAAGAATATTAAATGACCATTAAATGCAGTATTTCTCTAACGTGGAGACGTGAAGGCTAGACAATGACGGAAACTATTGATGCAGTTCAGTAGCTTAGGAATGCAGAGAAGGAGGACTGAACTGATAACTGGAACTATAACATACTTTTGGCAGACTCAGAGACTGAGCCAGGCTGAGCCGGGCACTGCGAGGCAGGAAGTAAGTGAAGGGTCGAGGATACAGGTGGGGGCTGTATCGCTCCTCAGCGAGGCTTCAGGAGACAGGAGCTGAATCTGGTGTCCAGGCCCTTTTGAGGCCTAGAAACGGGGACTTTATAATAGAATAACGTGCACACTGAGAAACGTGGCAACGTAGCTTTACATAGGCCTGATATTCGTAGTATTCACGAGGACTGGAAACTGGCATACTAGAGGTGGACACAACTGTAATTGCGTCATTAATCGGACATGGGGAATGCATATGCATATTTAATCATGCACACATAACATATGATGGATGACACGTAGGGACACAGAACATGGCAAAATTTACTTTTCCACATTCCCTCCTTGTCACTACGTTTCCATCAGGAAACATCAATATTCATGATACCATCTATCATTTCATACAGTATCATTTGCTTGTCTCGAATTATCCTGGAACGGGATTTAGAACGGGGCTTGGGACTAGGAATACAAGAGGTAGCACAAATGCCGCAAATCGCAGGGCCACATTGTATACAGAGGCAGCAGCTGAATATGATCGCTACTGCAATACCTAGAAAGGACAATATTTTCCATCCCCAGGCGGAAATTATATTCCAGAACCAACCGGACCATGTCCAGGTGCCTGGATCTTGGTGTATCAGATGGGCAATTTTATGGAGTCTGGTTATAGCTGAATAAACAGACGGCGCGTTATTTGGAATGAAAATGCAGCAACTAGATCCGATGACTCTACAGGCCCCGCCCCTATCGGCCAGTATGACGTCAAGGACGAGACGATTCTGTAAAACGACAAATCTCATAGCAGATTGCTCTTCGGTTAAGTTACCTAGAGCAGAGGCAGTCTCATTTACTACAGCTTCGAGGGTTCTGGTTAACCTACGGATCAGTTTACTATTCTGGATAGGTCCTATAAAGAAAAAGAAACCTCTGTTGAAATCTGTATACTGTTCTAGAGCAGTTTCAGTATAATCGACAATTGGGGACTCCCTTCTATGTCTAACGTGTACTAGATGTGTGTTTCTATGATAATCAGGTGGGGCTAGAAAAACTGGTGGCAGTAGGAAGGCAATGTAACAGGTTCCCTCCCAATCGAGGGGCAGACGAACATATGCGGTTTGACCACAAATAAAATAAGAATGACGTGAAGCTTTAAAAATTGATTTCCCACTGTCACTATACTTGACAACAGTAGTACAATCACTATGTCCTACATGTACGGAACCATTATTTCGGACACATAATTCGCCTCTGACTGGTAGTACTGAAATAGCAGGTAAGTCTGGAGTAGTATCAGACTGAACATTCAGGACCATGAAATTCGAAGAATAGTTTCCTAGATTATATACTTCATTTTCTAGATCTAAACCTGTTCTGTGGGGAAGACCTTGCTTGTCTGGAAAACATGTACTGTTAAGAAAAGACATATCTGTTGAGGATGACGTTAACGTGGACCATGCTCCACACGAACCATTATGTGAAAATGGATAAGGAAAAAGTGGCAGAACTCCCTTCGGTGTCTGGAAAGGGGGGAGTCGACCACACACCCAACAATTAGTGGTATTGCTGGACTGGTGTGAGTAATGTAACATGCGGATAAATGAGTTATTTCGCATAGCGAGGCGGTAAGAGAGTTCATGAGGGGGCAGGTCACTAAACGTGTGCTCTACTGTAGCATTAGCAGACTTATTTACATGTGAAACTGGGAAACATAGGTAAAATGCATAACTGGTGCAGGAAATCATAAGGCTGGAAAACAATATGAAACATAGAAAAACAATACATCGGATTGAGTTTTGACTAACTCTCTCACTATGGGGGTCTATTTTATACATGTCAGAAACAGTCTAACCGTTTCACCTAGGGGAGGACTTAGACAATCAAACTGACTGACTTATTTTACTAGACCGGAGTTTTAGCTTGTACTCCTGTTGTGGAGTTTTCTCTAACAGGGGAGGGGTTGTAGCAATGTCTTTTGCGGGACAGTCCTTGAGAACAATATTTTGGCAATCCTTCAAATCCTGGGAAATGTTCTTTAAGACAGGTTTCAGTCCATTAAAAAGTTTAACATGAGAAAGGTGTACCCAGCCTTTGCGTCCTTCCAACTTCACGGCTGTACGGGTGGTGAGGAGGACCTGTCGGGGCTCTTTCCAACGAGGCTCCAGCGGACTTGATCTGTCAAAGTTGCGGACCATCACCATGGATCCTGGAACGATTTCGTGCGGTGCCACCTCGGTATTGTCTGGAAATGCGGCAGCAACCTGTGAACGACATGAGTTGAGGGCAGACATCAAGGAAGCTAGGTAATCTGTCAGCATATTACTTGAAACATCGGTAATACTTCGGGGTCTAGGAGTACCCCACATATTAGGGGGGCGGCCGAAAACGACCTCAAACGGGGACAGACCTGATCTGGAATGTGCGACCATGCGCATATAAAATAAAGCGACTGGTAGAGCTACTAGCCAGTCCACACCTTTTTCTTTACACACTTTTGCAATACGGATTTTCAGGGTCTGGTTATGTCTCTCTACGAGACCGGCTGCTTCAGGATGGCGTACACAATGAAACTTCCACTGGTACCCTAGCAAAAGGGAAACATGCTTCATGAGTTCAGATGAGAATGGCTGGCCGTTGTCAGAATATACGACTCTAGGGAGTCCATAACGGGGGAAGAACTCACGAACCAACTGCTTGGCAATGGTCGCGGCTGTGTAATCTGGGACTGGATATGCTTCTGTCCACCTGGACAAAGCGCATACAACTACAAGGACATACTTGAAACCTCGACATCGCTCCATCTGAATATAATCCTTCTGGAGGACTTCAAAAGGGTGGTCAGGGGGCTGGAATCCACCTTGTTCCACCGGGACACTTTTACCTGGATTAAACTGACAACATATCATACAGGTACGGACTTTCTGCTTGGCTGCAGCCCGTAAATGCTTGTTGAACCAAATGTTCTGGATACTGTCTAACATAGCTTTTTCTCCTAAATGTGCTGGACTATGTGCGGTATTAATAATGACTTGAACCATAGAGTCGGGGAGAAACCATGTGGCTCTACCCTTCGTTAACCATCCTTGATCTGTCTGGACCCCTCCTTGTTCGGACCATTTCTTGATTTCCTCGGGAGTAGCATGTAACTGGATATCTATGACATCTTGTGTAGGGTCCTTAACTGTCATACATGTAGTCGGATCTGGAGCATGTGTCTGTGTCGGATTAACTTGAATGTCTGGAGTCTGTGCTGTAAACTTGGCTGTGCGATCTGCTAGATCATTACCTTGGGAAATAATGTCAGTAACTTTCGTATGTGCTTTGCACTTCATGATAGCAATAGATGTCGGCAAGTGTATGGCATCTAACAGAGCTTGAATAAGGAGACCATGCTGAATCTTGGTTCCATGAGAAGTCATGAAACCTCTCTCCTGCCAGAGCACTCCGAAGTCGTGTACAACTCCAAATGCGTAACGTGAATCTGTGTAAACATTAACTCTCTGGTTCTTGGCATGTATACAGGCTTGTGTCAGAGCAACTAGCTCTGCTGCTTGAGCGGACAGGGTATTAATACGGTGTGTCTCTATAACTTTAGTGTCAGTAGTCACTGCATACGCAGCGACTAGTTCTCCTGTACTTGTTCTCATACATGAACCATCCACATAAAGTGTCAGGTCGGGGTCTGGTAACGGAGTATCTGTCAGATCTTGTCTTGGCTTTGTCGTAATGTTAACTACTTCCACGCAATCATGTGTGGCAGAATTTGAATTAACTGATGGTAACAGTGTAGCAGGATTTAAAATGTTGCAGCGTCTGATTTCTATGTGTGGCTGGAACAGTGTCAATTCATAACCTGTTAAACGTGCAATTGTCAAGTGCTGAGTTTGTGTTCGGTTTAAAAGAACTTCCACGGAATGTGGAACTTGTACTGTCAAGGTATGTCCTAAGACTATGGAATCACTTTGTCTGATAGCTAGTGCTGTGGCTGCAACTGACTTGAGGCACGCAGGCAGAGCCTGGGCTACAGGATCTAATGTGCTCGAAAAATAAGCACAGGGCTTGTATTGTCCTGCTTGATCTTGTGTGAGAACAGATAATGCTGTACCTTCACGTTCAGTAACGAAAAGTGTAAAAGGCTTACTGTAGTTCGGTGTCGCTAGAACTGGAGCTTGGCATAGGGCTTTCTTTAACTCATTGAAACTAAGTGTATGTTCAGATGTCCAAGGGAGGACAGTCGATACGGCTGCCTCCTGTGTCGTTAACCGTATCAGTGGTTTGGCTAGAAATGCATACTGAGGAATCCATTGTCTACAGTAAGAAGTGAGGCCGATAAAAGCACGTACCTCCTTCTGGGTCTTGGGCTGAGGAAGACTCGCTATTAACTGGATACGGTCTGGTGTCAACTGCCTACCCCTCTTGGACAGTAAGTGTCCTAAGTAGACCACTTGCTGGACACAGAATTGAAGCTTCGAAGGGGACACCTTGTGCCCCATCTCGGCTAGGAAATACAAGACTGTAAGGGATGCTCGCTCGCAAGCACGTTCAGAACGGGCTGTGATCAGTAGATCATCGACATACTGGAGCAGGGCAGTGTCAGTTGGCATGTGAATGTTGTCTAGTTGTCTCTTGAGTGCTTGACTGTAAATACTAGGACTTTCTGTGAAACCTTGAGGAGCTCGTGTGAACATATAGCTCCTTCCATTTAAACAAAATCCGAAAAGGAACTGGCTGTCTGGATGAATAGGAACACTGAAAAATGCGTTCTTGAGGTCTATGACAGTGAAGAACGTGGCTTCGGAATCAATGGCTGTCAATAGGGAAGAGATGTCTGGGACAACTGGGTACTGAGGAATAATACATTTATTAAGTTCTCGTAGGTCGATCACTAATCGATATACTGGGGGTGCATTTGGATCAGTACGTTTCATGACTGGAATGATCGGAGAATTGCATACGTTGGAGTCAGTTTCTACAACCACTCCTTGAGCCATGAGCTCGTCAATAATTTTGGATAAGGCTGCTACAGCCTCAGGTGGCAATCTGTACTGTCTGATTCGTGGTAACACTACACCTGGCTTGAGAGTCACACGATAGGGTGTGATTTGCATGTAACCTACATCAGTTGGACCTTGCGCCCATAGATGCTGCGGAACATTAGACAGTCTTGAATCAAAATCTCGTAATACAAAGTGACCCTTGAAGTCACGTAGGAACAATCGTATTCCCTCTGGGGAACAGCATATAACTGCACCTAACTCTTTCAGTGTCTTAATGCCTAATAGGTTTTCTGGACATGACTTAGTAAGTAACAGATCAGTAGTGCGGGACAATGGACCTACTTCTAGAGTAACTGGCTTTGAAATCTCATTTACGATAGGTTTTCCTGAAAATCCAAGGGAAACATTTCTTGAGCCTGAGAGCGGAGCCCCTGGAACTTCGGCGTGACTAATTGTGGTCCTACTTGCCCCTGTATCAATCAAAAACTTTCTGTCTTTCCCTAATACTTGACTATGAACATAGGGACCTTCTTGATCTACAGGTATCTCGATGAGAGGCAAGCCTACCTCCCTCTCTAGGCTGTTTCATGAATACTGCTGGTACTCTGGATACTCAGACTGTGCATACTGGTACATCTGCGATGTAACGTGCTGTGTTGCAGCAATAGGCTGCGGTGCGGTAACTGTCTGTGGTGCATTCTGTGGCTGAGGAATCTGTGAAACTTGTTCTTGTCTAGGCGGACGTGGTCTTTCTTTAGTCTTACCAGTAGCTATGTTGTGTTTCAGAACTGCACACTCGTTTATAAAATGACCTGGCTGTTTACAATAATTGCAGTTCCCTTTAACGGGAGCTGCAGGATGACTGGCTTGATTCGGACCCCTCTTCTGACTGTCTTGAGGAACAGATTGTGCAACTAGTACTTTCATTTTCGTGTCTTTCATACGTTTTCTTTCGTGTTCTTGCTCTTCTCTGATTCTATTCTGATGATACTGAAGCATTTGCAACATCTGGGACGGGGTATTAGCTTGCCAGGTACTTTCGACTTTCAAAACTCGATTCTTAATTTGTGGACTTGAATTCTCGACTAATTTAGTAACAAAAAGGTGAGGGTATGACTCACTACTTGTCTTGAGGCCACTGTTGATGCTAAAACATTTTTCAAATCTAGAATAAAAATCACTAATATCCTCATCTTGTTTCTGTTTACAGGCTGAGATTGCATCCCAGTCTTCTTTTCTAGTTGTCAATAATCTGGGTAGAACTTGTATCAATAATTCTGGTAATTCTTTACATTTATCTCCAAGACCGGTACCTGGTACTCGTGCCTTATCTTCAGCTTCTAGAACTGCCCAATCGATCTTTTTCTCTCCCACCTCCCATTCTTTTTCCTTGAGCTTTTCATACACCCCTGCGGGCAGCAGAACCTTTAACATTTTAATTATATCTGGGTATGTGTATTCTCCCATACGGAGCATGTCTTTTAATTCTCTATGGAACCCTGCTGGATCTTTGTCATGACAGGGAATTAATTTCTTCATCTCGAGGAGTTCCATCTTTGTAATCGGAGTGTATACAAACACTCGCTGCATTTCGCCACCCGTTCCTTTAACTGGGTGGACTTCTCGTAACGGATTCTGTCTCTCCATGTAAAATGGTTTACCTTCTGGAGGTGAGGCATGAACAAAATGCGGGTTCAAAAACGTCCTATATTTGTGACGCTGCTCTAGAATGACACTAATTAAATCGGTACCTAGACCTTTCCATCTATACTGGAGTAACTCGTTCAGGATATCATGTAACGGGCCTGGATCAGAGTGCTGACCCTCATACAATATAATGAGGTGCTGAATCATATACATACCCACCAGTCGTTGTTCGGCTGGGGGCATTTTCAGAAACATTTGTGCCACTATTTCGTCTGGAAAAGTGGTAGAATCAGTAATCCATCGGACTGCTGATCGGGCTAGTTCTTGTTCATGCATGGTACTTAACTCACTGTAACCGATTCGTGATTTCAGAATGTGATCGGTAGCTTGAAACACTTGTTCTAGAGAACCTTGTTCTGGTGCTGGATGATGGAAAGTAGACTTGTGTTCTAGGCGTAAATGGCGATCTGGAAATCTAGATTTTCCTACATACGCTATTCTGGCGGGATTCTCGTCCTCTACCTCTTCAGTATCAGAGTTACTTTCTTTCTCGCTTACTTGTGCTGCTTTACGTTGTTCGTGTATCTTTATTATTTCTCTACGGATTTTCTTGTACATACTCTCCATAGCACCGACGGTCTTGTGCTTACCCTCGGCTATATTATCACTCCACCTTGTCAGGATTTTCATTTCGGCCGGATCTTTAGACGGGTAATCTTGTTCTCTTATTAGACAATTGATCAGAAACTTTAATATCATGAGCTGGATCTCGGCTTTCCTTTGAGACATGGCCTCGCTAATACTTTCTGGATCATCCCCTGTACGGATGAAACGATATATTCTGTCTAGATCTTCTTTCATATTCGGTAAGGTGACTAGATACTCGGCCACCTTTCTTACGCGGAATGAATATAAAACCATATTATCCTCGCCTGGGACTGGATCATAGCCGCATTCGCCAAGGGATTTTCTTATTTCTGCTACAGTCTGATGTCTAGGCGTACGCTGTGACGCTTGTGCATGTAATTCGGATAACGTTAAACGCTTGTGTGGCGGCGGGGTTTGAGGAGTACCTCCCCCTGCGGCCCCTAAACTGGAGTCTAGGTCTACTGAGGCTCTTCATCCTGGCAGAGTGGGAAATGGAAATGTAGGCTGGACTTGTATGACGGACTGGACCGGGGGTACCGTAACAGGTACTCCGGTGTCTGGAGGAGCGGGAAGTGCCTGATTTACAGGGACTGGTGGAGCGCGAACAGGATTTGCATATTCTGGGACTGTGTCGTCCAAATAGGACGAAATAAAAATATCAGCTGCGGTCTGTTTGTGACGTAGCTTGATCGGAACTAATGGTGGCGGGAAATTACTGGATGCCTCTGGGGTCGCTTTTGGCAAGCCCTCGGCAAGGAGAGGATACATACCCCTAATAAGGGCATGCCTCTGTCTGTCTGACTGTTCGGCTTTGACTTGTTCACCAATCTCGATTAGTTCTTTTTCTTGTGCTCGTTCTAAGGATTCTCTACTTAATTCTGACTTTCTGATTTCCTTTTCAGTTCTCTTATGAGATTCTTTACGCCATAACTCGATGGCATCTTTCTGTGATTGTCTGGCTTTCTTTTTCCATAATGCTTCTTCTACTCGCATGATGTACTCGGCATCCCATGTACCCGATACGGGCCATCTATACTTTTCTTCTAACTGTTTGGTATACTCTACCCATAAATCTAGATACAATATGGCGCTTATGCCATGCTTCTGATACATAAAGTGACCTGGACTGTCCCTCGGCGGGACAGGAACTGCTTCTTCTAACAAACCCTTTCTAGTTTTTAGCTGACGTAATCTCGAAAAGAGAGACATTGTAAACTTGAATCGGAACACAATACAATACACGAGAAACAATAACAATTTGGAGAACAATTCAGGCATACCACGACATTGGAAATACATTGAACAACATCATAACATAACAGTTCGGACAGAATATTACCTGGAATACTGAGAACAGAAACACAAGAATTTCTCGAGAACGGAACAGACTAGAGTTACTGGATGCACTGCTGAAACAGTACGGAACATACCGGTCCCATAAAGGGACGCATCAAGACCCGTATCCACCTAGATGAACACTTCGTTTGTGAGTCTGTGTACCACCAACCCACGGACCAGAGTCAATTTAGATTGACCCTGTCTAGATACTACCCCAGTAATGGTACTCACCGGGCAGCAAGAACGGAAAGCCTCGGACTGGACTGGACTGCTACGACGACGGACGACGAACTTCGGACTTCAGTTACGGGTGGGCCTCCGGATACCTCGGACCTTGGACTCTTGGCTTGGGCTCTGGTCGGGACTCGCCGCGTTCCTCCACCGTCTCGTTTGGATGCTGGACCGCCTCCTCCGTCTCCTCCGTGGGCCTGAGGGATACTTGAAGCAGAAATATCTGCCGGTGCACAGAAGAGTTCCGTCACGACTGCAGAGGGTCAGGGGGTCGGCGTGGCTTCACCGACGCGTGGGGAAAGGGCAAGTCCCTATTCGGGCGCCATTATGTGGTAAATAAATAAATAATACCTCTCTTTTTGACTAGACATATATCATAACAGATAGCTCAATAAATAAGAGTCAAGATTCGAGGTAGTAGGAGTTTTGCAGGTTTAATACAGCATAAGGACAGGAACAGGACAACCTGCATAGGAATAGGATGGCAGGGCCCAGCAGCTGCTGGGGCTGGGTCTGGGATGAGCGCGCTGACTTTTAATAACAATACATGAGCATATATACATAACGCAAACACATAGCATTACATTGCAGTAGGCGTAGCAGTGGGTGGAGCAGAAGGCGTGACGCGTAGCAGTCGCGAAAGATAAGGGCGAAAAGAGGTGTAACGGGGCGTATACATAGACATGTGATGCAAACATAACAGAATATGTCATGAATGGGGCGGAAACCATGGAGGGGGCTACCTAAGGAGCCGGGACCTCTAACCTGATGGTGCGCGCAAACTAGCAGTGACGTGCTACTAGGAGAAGCTGGGGGCTATGAACTCTGTGCTAGGAGCAGAGACTGAAGTCTGGAGAGTCAGGGCGACATGTACCTAAACAGTATCTAGTATCTGATGTTTAGAGAACATGTTGATATAAACTAGAAGTCAGGAGGGGAAAGGCTAACTTGATTCTAAGACTGGACCATGCATTATTCTACATGTAGTGCGTGATGAAGAATATTAAATGACCATTAAATGCAGTATTTCTCTAACGTGGAGACGTGAAGGCTAGACAATGACGGAAACTATTGATGCAGTTCAGTAGCTTAGGAATGCAGAGAAGGAGGACTGAACTGATAACTGGAACTATAACATACTTTTGGCAGACTCAGAGACTGAGCCAGGCTGAGCCGGGCACTGCGAGGCAGGAAGTAAGTGAAGGGTCGAGGATACAGGTGGGGGCTGTATCGCTCCTCAGCGAGGCTTCAGGAGACAG
Source organism: Lissotriton helveticus (assembly GCF_964261635.1). Taxonomy (NCBI): domain Eukaryota; kingdom Metazoa; phylum Chordata; class Amphibia; order Caudata; family Salamandridae; genus Lissotriton; species Lissotriton helveticus. The sequence goes on along the minus strand of NC_136064.1, from coordinate 34,878,018 downwards.
GAGCTGAATCTGGTGTCCAGGCCCTTTTGAGGCCTAGAAACGGGGACTTTATAATAGAATAACGTGCACACTGAGAAACGTGGCAACGTAGCTTTACATAGGCCTGATATTCGTAGTATTCACGAGGACTGGAAACTGGCATACTAGAGGTGGACACAACTGTAATTGCGTCATTAATCGGACATGGGGAATGCATATGCATATTTAATCATGCACACATAACATATGATGGATGACACGTAGGGACACAGAACATGGCAAAATTTACTTTTCCACACTCTCTGGAGGATTTACCCATCCCTGCTGAATGGCATGTGGAGGGAGGTCCTACCAGAGAGGAATTCTGTAAGGGGCAGAGGGAGTGCCCTACCCTTGAGGGACTGAGGCGTCAGGCTGAAGCCCAGGCAGTAGGTGATGCTACGGGACACTACCATATTTACTGGGAGGATGGCCTCCTCTACAGTGAACCTAAGGTACCTCTACCTGGCTCATCAAGGGCCTTGGTGGTCCCGCAGCAATACCGAGCCTTTCTGCTGGAATTGGCTCATGCGATACCACTGGCAGGACACTTAGGCCAGGACAAGACCTTTGCACGGCTTGTCCTCCACTTTTACTGGCCTCAGATGAAAGTGGCGTCCAACACATACTGTAGGACATGTGTATCCTGCCAGGCTAGTGGGAAAACAGGGGTGAAGCTAAAGGCTCCCCTGGAACCACTTCCTGTCGTTAGCACCCCCTTTGAAAGGGTGGGCATCGACATTGTAGGGCCATTGGATCCACCAACAACAGCTGGTCACAGGTTTATCCTGGTTCTGGTGGATCATGCCACACGGTACCCAGAGGCCATCCCTCTGAGGACTGTTACTGCACCTGTGGTGGCTAGGGCCCTGATGGGAATCTTTACCCGGGTAGGATTTCCCAAGGAGGTTGTGTCTGACAGGGGGACCAACTTCCTGTCAGCTTACATGCGGACAATGTGGAAGGAGTGTGGGGTGACCTACCGGTTCACCACTCCTTATCACCCCCAGTCCAATGGACTGGTTGAGAGGTTTAATAAGACCCTGAAGGGCATGATAAGAAGTCTGCCGGAGAGCTTACGGAGGAAGTGGGACGTCCTCCTACCTTGCTTGCTGTTCTCTTACAGAGAGGTGCCGCAGAAGGGAGTGGGCTTCAGCCCGTTTGAATTGTTGTATGGGCACCCTGTGCGTGGGCCTCTCAGCCTGGTGAAGGATGGATGGGAGAAGTCTCCCAGAAAACCTCCCCAGGATGTAGTGAGCTACATGCTGGCCTTCAGAAGCCAGATGGCCAAGTTGTGGAAGCAGGCTGCTGACAACTTGGAGGCCAGTCAGGCAGTCATGAAGGAATGGTACTACCAAAATGCTCACCCGGTGGAGTTGGAGCCTGGCCAGAAAGTATGGGTGATGGAACCTGGAGAGCTAAGTGCCCTTCAGGATCGTTGGACAGGTCCATTTGAGGTGTTGGAGAAGAAGGGTAAGGCCACTTACCTGGTGGATCTTAAGACCCCGCAGCAGCCCTTACGGGTGCTGCATGCCAATCGCCTCAAACCCCACCATGAGAGGCCAGAGGTCATCCTGATGTTGGTGACTGATGGTGCTGAGGAAGCAGAAAGCGAGCCTCTCCCAGATCTCTTTTCATGTCAAGAGAAGGATGGTTCGGTGGAGGGAGTGATTCTCTCCCCATCCCTAACTCCAGAGCAACGAGAGGATTGCCGTCAGGTATTGGGGCAGTACTCCTCGCTGTTCTCCCTTGTCCCGGGAAGAACCCACCTGTGTACCCATGATGTGGACACAGGAGACAGCCCCCCAGTGAAATCCAAGACCTACAGGCTGTCGGACAAGGTGAAGGCTAGCATCCATGGCGAAGTTGCCAAGATGTTGGAGCTAGGAGTGATAGAACCTTCCAGCAGCCCTTGGTCCAGTCCGGTGGTGCTAGTCCCAAAAGCCGCCCCACCGGGCACCACACCAGAACTGAGGTTCTGTGTGGATTACCGAGGACTGAACTCAGTTACAAAGACTGATGCTCTTCCAATCCCTAGGGCGGATGAGTTAATTGACCGGCTAGGAGCTGCCCAATACCTAAGTACCTTTGACCTCACTTCAGGGTACTGGTAGATCTCCTTGACAGATGGAGCAAAGGAAAGATCAGCCTTCTCCACGACTGAGGGACACTTCCAGTTCTGTGTGATGCCCTTTGGGCTCAAGAACGCCCCTGCCACATTTCAGCAACTGGTGAACCAGGTCCTCTCTGGAATGGAGGGTTTCTCTGCTGCTTACCTGGATGACATTGCTGTCTTCAGTAGCAGTTGGGAGGACCACTTGCAACATTTGCAAGCCGTTCTCCAGGCTCTGAAACGAGCTGGATTGACCATCAGAGCCAGCAAATGCCAGATTGGGCAGGGGTCGGTTGTGTACCTTGGACACTTGGTGGGAAGGGGGTCAGTGCAGCCCCTGCAGGCGAAGATTGAGGCAATCATGGCCTGGGAACCCCCCAAGACACAGACTGAGGTCCGAGCTTTCCTGGGCCTCACAGGTTACTACCGTCGCTTTGTGAAGGGGTATGGCACTATTGTAGCGCCCCTCACAGAGCTCACCTCCAGGAAACAACCTCGACGGGTAGTTTGGACAAAGGCTTGTCAGCAAGCCTTTGAAAAATTGAAGCAGGCAATGTGTGAAGCACCGGTCCTGAAGGCTCCCGATTTCTCCAAGGAGTTCATTGTCCAAACAGATGCATCCGAACATGGCATTGGGGCAGTGTTATCGCAACTAAATGAAGAGGGCCTGGATCAGCCTGTAGTCTTCTTATCCAGGAGACTACTTCCCCGGGAACAGAAGTGGAGTGCAATTGAGAGGGAAGCTTTTGCGGTGGTGTGGGCTCTGAAGAAGCTGCGGCCATACCTCTTTGGCTCGCACTTCCTGGTTCAGACTGATCACCGCCCCCTTCGTTGGCTGATGCAAATGAAGGGGGAAAATCCCAAGCTGTTGAGGTGGTCCATCTCCCTACAGGGAATGGACTTCCGGGTGGAACATCGGCCTGGAGTGGACCACGCCAATGCAGACGGTCTCTCCAGGTATTTCCGCCTTAGTGAAGAGGACTCCCAAGGGGTTGGGTAGTTCTCCCCACTTTCAGCTGGGGGGGGGACGCGTGTTAGACCTGTCTGGATTTTTTTTGCGTAGTCCCTCCTCATTATTCTTTATTTTGTCCCCTTTTTGCCCCACATCCCCTTAATATTTTTGTGTCCACTACTTTTTTTTAGGTGTTGGTCAAGGGGATAGGTGTACTTTTTCCCCCCATAATCTTTTACCTCAGGCCCAGAGGCCTGTTCTGTCAGGAAACTGCTGTAAATCACAAAATGGAGGGCCCTAACTGTTTCCAACTGCCACATCTTAGACTGCCCCATAGGATAACCTTAGGCTTTCCAGAACCTTCTGGACCCTACTGGACTCTGTGTGGGTAGACTATAAAAGGGCAGGGGTCAGGAAGCCATTTTGTGTAGTCCATAGTGTGAGAGGAGAGAGGCTGTAGTGTGAGGAGGAGGACGCGCTAGAAGAGGCTAGTTGGTTAATTGAACTGACAACACCTTTCAGAAGACGTTCCCCCTTGTGCTCCTGACCGAACCCTTTCATTGGGCTAACATCGATCTGGGCCAGTCAAGCAACCAGGGACTTTGGACACCTTCCCAGTTTGGGCCGTGTCTCACATCCGCTTTCAAGACCCCCCATAGGTTTACTAACTAGCTCCCCGCCTTCCTGCTGAAGTTCTAGCCTACCCGGATTAGAAGAGCAGTGCCCGGTGTGTTTTGACATCTTGTGAGGCCGAGGCGTCTCTGTCTGGAGGGCGCGAGGGGGCGTGAAGGAGTGCAGACCGCGGAAGAGTGGCGCAGCTTGCTGTTCAAGCCACGCGGCGGAATTGGCGGTGAGACGCTGTTCCCCTGCGCAGGAGCAGAAGCGTGTATCCCCCGGCGGAAGGAGGCGGTGCCGTCTGTGCCACTGGTTCCCCCGCATCTGCGCAGCAGAGGCCTGCATCCGAGAGACGCGAGGAATTCCCAAGGAGCAACGCGTCTCCGGTTACCTCAGCGGACCCGGTCTGGTGAGGGCTGGGGCGGAGGAGCGTCCCGCATTCCCCGAGGAGCGGGAGCCTAGAGCCACAGCCGATCTGTTGTCAGCTTGCCCAGTGTCCGCTTCAGACGGTGAGAGGAAGAGCGAAGGGCCGCCGTCATTGATCCTCCCCACTCCAGCCCTGAGGTCAAGAGGCTGGCTGGGCGGGGATAGGTGGCTGCTACTGCCGCTGGTGTTTTCTTCGGTGGAGCCGGCTGTTAGCCTCTACCCCTGTGGACTGGGGCAGGACAAGAGACCCAAAAACAGTAAGGAGCAGTGGGGGTGAGGAGGAATAGGGCTGAGCCCTCTTTGGTGTCGTGATAAATCACGAGTCCTAGCGCCTAGCAAGATGCCCTGATATCCTGACGTCTTTAATCTTAAGCTGTGTCAGAGTAGGTGAGGGGGAAGTTAGCTTCATATCCCCAACCTCATTTTTACAGGTCTAAGAGAAGCAGCTATTACGATAGAAATCAGAGGGGAACCTAAACTACTGTCAGAAGAGCGCTGACAGTACTTGCTAAAGGTGAAACTCCCTTCAGATCCTCATAGCAATTGTTGTTGAAGAACAGTAAACTTGTGAAATTCCTGCATTCCACTCTGAATGTGCATTCTAGCGCTGTATTAAGGTGCAGATAAGGGGAGAGAGATCTTAACACTGTAGTAAAGGTAAAGCCAGTGATTTGGCAGGTTAAAGTGATGAAAAATATTGATGTCATTGATTACTAATGCAAAGTGACACTGCTTAGCGCAATCCTATTGAGATAATTTCAATTCCAAAAGCAAGCACTTCTGAACTCGTGACAACTGAATGTTTTGAACTGTAATTTTTCCACAGCAAGAAGAGTGTTATTTACTTCTCTACATCAAAGGTATAATTGTTATTTCTGAGAAGAACTGAGATGTCTCACACTGTATAATTTGAAACCAAAGAGTATATTATTTTTATAAAGCAGTGCCTATTTTCCCACAGTTTTGGTGTAGCGTTTTCATTTTGAGTGCTATTGCATGGTTTTACTTTTTGGTGGTCTGCAACCTTCACACTGTGCCTCTGAAAGGTTAGTCTTGCCCTAGGCCAGGCTACCCGAGTTCCAACACTGGCTATATGCACAAAGTTAGATTTTATGTTCCTCTTCAAAAGCATTCAAAGCCTTTAGCGCCATGAAGCCACCCGGTGTACGTGTGCTCTACAAATTATTACTAACATTAACATTAACATTAGATGAAGGTGATGCATGCCTCCTAATCCTACTTGACTTATCTGCGGCTTTCAAAACCGTTGATCACCCAGCATTGAGCGACTTCCTACCCGCTCCATGCTTGTTCGCTCACGTATCTGATCTATACCCAGCTCGATCCTGCATGGTCTATCATAATATCTGTCTTGTATATCTGCACATAACTGTACATGTTGTAAAGTGCTCCGATACCCTCAGGTCCAGCTAGCGTGTAGTATTCTCACATGATGTTTCTTTCTCTACGTTTCTTCACTCTAGCTGCTCAGCCTGTGTGTGTGTCCTCTGTATGGAATGTTGGTGCGTGGACCTTTACTAGAATGCCTGGGTGACTGGATGAGGTGTGACAGTTGGTCAGAGGGGCTGAGCAGCTAGCAGGCTGCTCCTGGTGGGGTTGTGAGTTACCTGTGATTTACCACCTACATGACTTTTACTACCTATTAACCAACCTGTGAATAAACCTACTTGGTTTACATCATACCAGCGTAGCGTGGTTACTACATTAATTTTGGCGACGAGTTGGAGACCTCCCCACGCGCTAAAGGGGTAAAAGTAACCTGAAGAGACCTGAAGATGTCTTCCACAACAAGTTTGGTAAAGGCTACATCTAAGAGGAAACGACAGGCGAAGCCTACAGGAACAAGACTCAAGACGCAAGAGCCACAAGTTGAAGCAAAGAAACTCAAGAAACCACAAACTAAGGAAACACAAAAGGAACATATACAGCACGCCAAAAAGCCCCACCAGTGTCCATCAGACCGGACAGCCCCTGCCAAAGCGTGCTGTGTGGAGTTCACCTGGAAGTTATGGACTCAATGTGCACATTCAAGAGAAGTAAGCGTTGTTTATTTAACTATATTTGGCTCTTTTAAATCAAATGAACGCTGTGAAAAGACATTTGTTTCGTGTGGCTCTGCGCCAAACAAGAATGTTGTACTTCATCTTATGAAGAGACAATGGCAAAGAATAACGTTACATCTAAAATATGTCACCACTTATTTCATGAACGCTGCGCAAGCTAAAACATTCTGTACTCTCTTCATTTGGAATTTGTTTTACAAGAACTGCGATTCAGGTGAAGTGAGAATTATCCATTTAGACTTTACACATGTCAACTCAAATTGATTGCTGCACAGTTTGAAATGTGAAGGACTTCCTTACAAATCTATTTTACAGTGAACTGACAGCCTTTTCTGTCATCTGGATGCTGCACTAGTTGAGAACGGTGTGCCATTTCAATTGAAAATGCCGATTTAGGAAGCCTTCCTCTGGATGCTACACTCGTTGAGGAAGGTCTAATTTTCAACTAAAAAGTAAAATATAATTTTGATTTAACTTCTAAGTTTAAGCAGAGATTTGGTGCCTTCGGTGTTTCTCAACCACCACATTTACATTTTAAATCAACACTGCACAAGCTATTGTCAGCGCGCGCCCTTACCTTCACGAGGGTTGCATTCTCTACTCTGCTCACAGTACTATCATAGGATGTTTCTGACTTGAGCCATCCGGCGCTGCACCAGAAAACGTGCCGCCATCTTAAGGCTGGCAATTCAACTCTTCAATTCCAAGTGTGATTTTACAGTACAATTTCAAGTGCTTGACTCCCGTTTTGCCAACCACGTTTGTGTCGGTTGTGATATTTTACTTAAAGCTAATTGAAGCTTTGGCCTTTCAGGAACACCGTCGTGGGAGCAACAATTACACGCTTTCCTTGCCTGTTTGTGGATTTTCATGAGGATTAAGCTATGTCCGGTGAGAGGATGTATTTGTCTTCTTCCGATTCTACAACTCACTCATGAAACTGTAGCATGAAGAAATCGGAAAAACATACTTTGAAGGTTTATCTAAGCACATGTGATTTTGAAATAAAAACAGTGACTCGTTTTCTTTGAAGGTTGCATTTTTTTTATTCTCGAGTTGTGTCGATCTGGTTTACATGCATATCTTCATTCACTCATCTATATTATGCTGCCATCTAGTGGCTATTTTTCACATTTTCTTTTTGATGTCTTAATTCCATTTCTGTTTGCAGCGTTTAAATCAAAATCACATTTCAGTATATATGTAGCAATCTTACATGTCTCAAGTACAGTTTACAGCTTTATAGTATTACAGTTACGATTATTTCTAGTACAGTGTTACAGTTTTATGTTTATTCCCTTAAGTTAAGGATATGTAGTTTTCTTTACAAGTGTTTACGGCACTTTACATGGCCTCTTCACAGGGGTGTACCTTTACACGGGGTGAGTTGTTCCCTTACAAGAGGGTTGGCCCTACATCAGGGTAAGCTCTGGGACTTTTTTTATATCCAATTTTTTACTGTTTACATTTCGTTTTTACCCTTACGCGAGGGTGGTGTTTTTATTGGTTGCAGGGGTTGGTCTCTGCGTACATAAGACGCATTACGCCGCATGATTTTTCTTGTTGGTTCTACATATTGCTGGCCTCCTCACATTGGAGAGTTTTAACATTTTTTTTTACAGGTTGTCCCTTTAGTAATAGTGGGGCAGGGCATAGGGTGAAAGTCCTTTTGCAAGATTTAGCTACAATTTACATGTCCCCAACAAAGGGGTGAACCCTTCACGGAGTGTGTTTTCCCTTACATGAGGGTTGGTTCTAGGGTTTTGGTTGTCCTTATCAATTGTTGCAGGTGTTATTCCTGCGTGCGTAAGTCACCTTGTGCCGCACTTACATATTGTTGTCCCTTGTTGATATGGGCGCAGGACTTAGGTTTTTAGTCCCTTATGTCCACATTACTTGTCTTCCTACACGGGAGTGCACATCACATTGCATTGGTGTTCCTTATTTTAGTTTGGGGCAGGACATTAGGTTTTTAGTTCCTTTTGTTCACATGATTGGATATTCCTTACAGAAAACACAAACGGTTGTCACTTGTTAATGGTGGGGGCAGGATTTTGGGTTTCAGTCCCATTATTCAACATTACATTTTCTTCTATATTTATTTTTTGCATTTGAGAAGGGGGATGGTTATATTGTATTCAGTAGCCATCTTTCCTTCCTGTCTTGGGTTCCTTTCCCTCTCGAGGTGCGGTGTTCCCGTCATCCCTGGGTCTGGGCTTTTGACTCTGTTTTAACCCCTTCGACGCTCATGACGAGCTCAGCTCGTCATGGAGTTGCCATTCACTTCAATGGAAATTACATTACAAATCTGCAAGAGCCTTAGCATCCAAGTGGTTTTAAATTGTTCATTTCCTCTTCATGATGTTCTCTTCATTTTGGGTGTGGACTGTGTATGTATAATGTACATTTATGCTTATAGTTAATTGCATGTTCATAGTTATGCATTCACTCTTTCTTCTGTTCATTAGGGAAGAGGTATGTAGTATTCTCACATGATGTTTCTTTCTCTATGTTTCTTCACTCTAGCTGCTCAGCCTGTGTGTGTGTCCTCTGTATGGAATGTTGGTGCGTGGACCTTTACTAGAATGCCTGGGTGACTGGATGAGGTGTGACAGTTGGTCAGAGGGACTGAGCAGCTTGCAGGCTGCTCCTGGTGGGGCTGTGAGTTACCTGTGATTTACCACCTACATGACTTTTACTACCTATTAACCAACCTGTGAATAAATCTACTTTGTTTACATCATACCAGCGTAGCGTGGTTACTACATAGCGCTATATAAAACTCCTAAAATAAAGCAAATAATTAAAATAAAAACATTGAGACACCCAAGTACCGCACTGGTATCAATGGCACAGTCCTAAGAGGGTTCACATCTTACCTGTAACATTGCTCAAAACAAATAAAAATCAACAACTGTCTATCAAAACCTACACTAGTTCCTCTTGTTGTACCCCAAGGCTCAACTCTATCCCTATCCCTTTTCAATCTCTTCATGGAACCCCTTACTGTTATCCTGAACCAAGAAGGGGTCAAATATGACCTATACCCTGCTGACACCCAACTCTATTATGAAATTAAATCACCCAGTGACATCCTACACTACTCAAGATACAAACTTGGCTTAATATCAACCACTTAATGCAGAACCCCAACAAAACTGAACTATTACTTTTCTCCCCAAAACACAACCCTCTACCAATCCAAGTCTTGCTCAAGATTGTGGACACCATAAATTGTTTTGTAATACTGTCCAACTCAGTTAAATCCTTGGGCATCACCCTGGACAAAACTAAGTCATTGAAGGACCACATCAATAACTCAGCCAAAAGAGCACTCTACACACTAGAACACCTCAAGAAATTCCAACCATTCATTCCCCAGAAGATTTTAAGATGGTAGTGCAATCAGTACTCCTCTCAAAACTGGATTATGGTAACGCCATCATCACAGGAACTGCGGAAATTCACCTTGCCCCCTTAAGTCCCCTTCTCAACATGGCAGACCGGTTTTAAATGTTTTGAGCACATCACACCAGCCCTCAATAGCCTCAATTGGCTCCCACTGGAAGGATTATAATTCTACAAGACTGCTTGCATCATCCACAAAGCCCTTCATACACATAACCCCAACTATTTGGAGAACAAACTTTCGAAAGCTGGAACAGCCAGATCTCTAAGGAGTTCCAACTCCATTCTTCTCATACCTCCCAAACTGAAAAAGAAATCCTCCTGGATAAGCTCATCTTCTGGAAATGCTCCCAGGACCTGAAACTCCCTCCCTACAGACCTGCACTGCAACCGTTTATTTTCCTGCTTCAAAATGGGACCTTAAACACCTACTGCTCAACAGATTCTTTAACACGCACCCTAACAGAGCTATGTTCCCAAAGATCACACCCGTTCTGACTTTACCAGTTGCAGCTGTAAATGTATTGCTTCAGCTGTCTACTATGTACTATGTACTCTATTACTATGTACTCTATTAGCTCATGCTGTTCCTATGTCTTCATACAGTAACTACCTTTGTGGCCTAATTATTTTCTTTGTCTACATTTATGCATGTACTTCGTTCAAATGCATTTTATGTAAATCGTTCCGATACCTTCTGGTTCAGCTCACACTACATAAAACGTATAAATAAATAAAATAAACATGATAAGGAACATACAGTTCAAATGCATTTGAGAACACCGGAATTTCGAAAGCGGAGGCGGAGGCGGAGGCGGAGGCGGAGGCGGAAAGCCGGAGGTTAGCACGCTGCACCTGAATTGTATTTTAAACTCTGTCACTATTGTCTTCACTTACTGTTGATTTTAAAAACTGTAATTGACCACGAAGCTCACCTGAGCAAAAGCGCCGTACTCACGCGCTCAGCCTGCCCTCCCAGACCCTCCAAAACACAGCGAGTCCCCGCTGTCAGAGGGGGAAAACGCCCACACCGCCAGCGCGGTCAAAGGCGAAGCCACGCCCACTGCGAGGCCACGCCCACCGGACTACTTAAACGCTCGTAACAGCGCAACACTCATTTCTGATTAATTTCCCTCTGAGGCGGAAAGCCGGAGGTTAGCACGCTGCACCTGAATTGTATTTTAAACTCTGTCACTATTGTCTTCACTTACTGTTGATTTTAAAAACTGTAATTGACCACGAAGCTCACCTGAGCAAAAGCGCCGTACTCACGCGCTCAGCCTGCCCTCCCAGACCCTCCAAAACACAGCGAGTCCCCGCTGTCAGAGGGGGAAAACGCCCACACCGCCAGCGCGGTCAAAGGCGAAGCCACGCCCACTGCGAGGCCACGCCCACCGGACTACTTAAACGCTCGTAACAGCGCAACACTCATTTCTGATTAATTTCCCTCTGAGGCGGAAAGCCGGAGGTTAGCACGCTGCACCTGAATTGTATTTTAAACTCTGTCACTATTGTCTTCACTTACTGTTGATTTTAAAAACTGTAATTGACCACGAAGCTCACCTGAGCAAAAGCGCCGTACTCACGCGCTCAGCCTGCCCTCCCAGACCCTCCAAAACACAGCGAGTCCCCGCTGTCAGAGGGGGAAAACGCCCACACCGCCAGCGCGGTCAAAGGCGAAGCCACGCCCACTGCGAGGCCACGCCCACCGGACTACTTAAACGCTCGTAACAGCGCAACACTCATTTCTGATTAATTTCCCTCTGAGGCGGAAAGCCGGAGGTTAGCACGCTGCACCTGAATTGTATTTTAAACTCTGTCACTATTGTCTTCACTTACTGTTGATTTTAAAAACTGTAATTGACCACGAAGCTCACCTGAGCAAAAGCGCCGTACTCACGCGCTCAGCCTGCCCTCCCAGACCCTCCAAAACACAGCGAGTCCCCGCTGTCAGAGGGGGAAAACGCCCACACCGCCAGCGCGGTCAAAGGCGAAGCCACGCCCACTGCGAGGCCACGCCCATAATACCTACTACAAATGTGTCGGCCATTCCAGCGCAGCGGACGAGCGCAGCGGGAGCGCCGTTTGCGCGCCAAAGGCGCGCCTAAGGCAAGCCCGTCTGCGCCCGTCCGCGCACGACCGGGCCTAGGGCCAGACCCCCTGGCACCCAGAGCCTCTACCAAAACCACATATTCCCGTCGTGACCTTTTAAGCCTTAGACCTTCCATCGCCCCCTCATGCAGATATATCCATGATATGAATGGACCCTTTGTCAGCTGCACGAACTGCCAGCCAGCCCAGCTTAAACTCCCCACACGAGTGCTGAAGCCCGCAACCCTCAAACTTGCCTCGCTGAACTGTCGCTCCCTCCCTAAACATGCGACACCAATCCACCACTTAATAGAAGACTACGAGATTGACATTCTCTTCCTAACGGACACGTGGCTCACCCCACACTCTGACTCGGACATAGTGTTAGCCACACCACCTGGATTCCTCATCCAGTCTCTCCCTCGACCACTAGGTAGAGGTGGAGGTATTGCCATCATCTACCGAGACTCTTTCATCTGCAATTCCAGCGACGCACAAATTTCAGACTCTGAAAGCCTTCAATTCTCAATCAAACTAGACCCTACGAATTCCCTTTCAGGGATTCTAGTCTACCGTCCCCCCGGCCACCCTGGTTCCTTTCCCAATGCCCTCTTAGACACTGTAGCTACACAGGCTCACTCCGTCACGAATTTTATTTTAGTGGGAGACTTGAACATCCACTTCGAAGACACTTCAGATTCTGGAGTAGTCGACTTGATCACTGAACTAGCGGCCTCGGACCTCCGTCTCCTTAACTCAGGAGCCACTCACATTAAAGGCCACCTGCTGGACCCAGTCTTCACCAGCTCCCCCGCGATGCAAGCAATAGACTCCATCCCCCTTCCCTGGACGGACCACTTCTTGGTCCTATTCCAACTTCCAGGTTCCCTTAGGAAACCTCAGAAATTGCCCACTTTCACCAGAGGCAGGACTTGGTCCAAACTTCCCATTGAAGAATGGTCCAATACCCTGATATCTACTACCCCGATTCATGAAGATATCCCGGACAACGCCGACAGTAACTTCAGTAATTGGATCACAACCTCCCTTGACTCCGTGCTCCCACTCAGAATGCGCGAAGACAAAACCAACAACACGGGTTCTGCACCGTGGTTCACCCCAGAACTTCGTCAGCTCCGCAAAAACTGTAAAATAGCCGAACGGCTTTGGAGAAAAGACTGGCATAATGCCAGCAAAGAGGCCTACCACTCCTCAGTCAAAATCTATAAAACTGCTATTAAGCTCTCCAAAGCCTCCCACTATGACACCCGGATAAAGGAAGCCTCAAATTCCTCTAGGGAATCCTACCTCATCGTGAAGGAGCTATTGAAAGTTCCCATCTCTCCCTTGTCCACCACCCCCCAGGTAGACAGAAGCAATGACCTAGCCACATATTTCAACAATAAAATCGCCCGTATCCTCACATCCCTCCCTCTTCCTAGCTCCCCCACCCGCAGAAATATTACTCAGCCCCCCGGTCAGACGGGAATACGTCCCCAACTTGAGACATTCAGGCCAGTAACGCCTAACGAGGTGGAAGCAACCCTGAATAAAATAAAAAGCGGATCTCCTTTAGACCCTGCACCCTTGAGATTTCTCAAAAACGTGGCCCCCGCTATCACCCCTACACTCACGGAGCTTATCAACTGCTCACTTGCACAAGGATCAGTCCCCGACAGCTGGAAAAGTGCAGTGGTGAAGGCACTCCTTAAAAAACCTCAGCTCGATCCAACTGATATGGCAAACTACCGACCCATATCCCTCCTCCCGGGGATTAGCAAGATTACCGAGAAACTGGTGAATAGTCAACTCTCCCGATTCCTCAAGACAAATAACATCCTACGGCAATCCCAAACCGGGTTCCGCCCGGGACACGGTACAGATACCGCCCTTCTTGCCGTCATCGAGGAAGCAAGGCGCATTCTAGACTCAGGAGGATCAGTGGCAGTGATCCTCCTGGATCTGAGTGCCGCCTTCGACACGGTCAACCACCGTGTCCTCCTCCATCGGTTGGCGACAGCAGGGCTCACCGGGATGGCACTCAGCTGGATAGAGTCCTTTCTCACCGGACGCACGTTCCAGGTCTGGGACGGTGAATACCACTCGTCCACACTTCCACTCACCAGCGGGGTTCCTCAGGGCTCCTCCCTGAGCCCCACGCTTTTCAACGTGTATATGGCCCCTTTGGAAGATGTGGTATCACCATTCGGGATAAAAATCGTGAGCTACGCTGACGACACACAATTGGTCGTCTCCCTATCCCAACTAGACGACCACCCAGACAAATTACCAAACTGTCTCACCGAAATTCACGGGTGGATGTGCGAATCGTCATTGAAACTCAACGGTTCCAAAACCGAAGTGATGCTCATGGGCAAACAATGGGCGACCATCCCCCCGGCGATCTGGCCAGACGTGTTCGGGGAAATCCCCACCCCGAAACACGAAATCAAGACCCTCGGAGTCTGGCTAGAACCCGATCTCTCAATGAAGACCCAAGCGGCCAAAACGGCCGGGACCTGTCTTGGGCTTCTGCGGACTATCCGCAAAATCTTCCCCCTTCTACCGCCCGTGTCCAGGAAACTTCTAGTTCAGGGCCTCATAATGTCACGGTTAGACTATAGCAATATGGTCTACCTGGGTGCGCCGGAAGCTACCTTAGAGAGACTGCAAAGAGCCCAGAATGCAGCAGCTCGCCTAATCATGAGCGTACCTCCCAGAGTATCCGCCAAACCCGCTATTAAGGCTCTGCACTGGCTCCCAGTCCGCCAAAGGGTGAAATTTAAAGCCATGTGCACGGCCCATAAACTAATCAATGGCTTGGGACCTGCGATTCTCAGCGGCTTGGTCACCCCTTACATAGCACCGAGAGCTCTACGGTCTGAGAACGAGCACCTGGCCAATATCCCCAAATTCAAGAGGACACGTACCGGAGGCCGACGTTTCTCTGTAAAAGCGTCCACTGGTTGGAACTCCCTCCCACGCTCCCTCAGACTGGAGCCCAATTACCTGACGTTCAGGAAAAAACTTAAAACCCTCCTGTTTCCTAAATAAACCCTTCTCCCTTTTCCCCCTCAGCAGGATTTAATCTTTATAGCGCGGGGATGCCCTCGGGTCACCAGGCGCTTTATAAGTTGCTAAAATAAATAAAATAAATACTGCCCAATCAGAAATGTGCAAATTAATATTCACACGCTGTGGGAAGTACTGCTCATGTGTGAGTGATGAGGAGATTTATACGCTGGGGATATCACGCTGCAACCAGGCGTGAGCCTAGATGGATGGAGAGGGTTTAACACTATTCCAATGTGGAACCTTCAGCAAGTCTGCAATGACTAACCCTTTAATGCACTAATACTGGATCTCACGCCCAACGGACTCAATACTGCATGTGAAGGGTGACTCTAAACACCAGCTTACGAAAGAGACATTGATTACATCAGAGAGACCACTGCTGCTTTTAGCAACCTATTTTTTTTTTAACCTTTATTTATAATTTTTCAATGAAGGTGCATTCTGTGTTCTTGTCATGTTATATCGTAAAGCATAGCACCGGCGTATAGATATAGATTTGCGAAGGTCGCTTTTCAACAGGGACATACAAAGTATTCCATGTGAAGAAATTAATAACATTACATTGTAACAGCTCTTACCCTCAGCATGGTTACACCTGAATTTCGTATATTGGAAACATTTGCTTCAACAAAGCAAGTAACTCAGTGTCCATGATGCTGTGGTCCGAGATTGCAGGATATACATACCCCTCTATCTTTCTGCTACACTTTACCCCTTGCATAGCTGACCCTCCGAGTGTTGTCTGTCAGCGCCAGTGGCATCTCCTGCTTTACTGTGTAGGTGAGCTTTAAATGGTCCCCATATGTCGCGGGGTCTACTACAGATCGGCATCAAATCCTTAAGCGTATCTGCATGTGTGTTACGATACGTCATAATGCCACAACTAAGCGAAATTGTCGGTATTGGGCCCCTCATCCAGCACATCCGCACTCATCGCATTGCCAGCAGCATGCACATTGCCACAAGTTATCGAATTTTTTTGGTACCCCAGAATATAGACCCAATAGAACCAGGGTTAGGCAGTCTGGTATTGTATGACCCACCATTCCCTGAAGCCCTGTCAACACTTTAAACCAGAATGCATACCCAGCATTACCAACGTCGTATCTCTCGCATTGGTCCCCCTCGCATAGTTCATATCTACAAAGTGGGGATGGTGTATAATAGACCCTGTTAAGATATTCAAAATGCACTAGACAATGGGGCACATGCATCATTGTAAATTGCATTCGCAAATGGTGCGAATCGCAAAATTCGGCCGTTTGCGAATGCAATTTCAACTTTTGGGATGCATCATCCTTTTTGTACTTTTCGCAATTTAAGAAATCGCAAACTTGCGATTTCTTAAATTGAGAATGCATTTAAGGAATCTCAAATTGAGGTTTCTTAAATGCAATGCATCAAACTTAAAAAATTAGCGATTTCGCTAATAAGGGGAGCAAATTACCATGAAGTTGACCTTCATGGTAATTTGCGAAAAACTTTGAAAAATGCACTAAAGTGCATTTTTCAAAGTTCCATTTTACACACACACATGCCCTTGGGGCATGTGTGTGTGCAAGATGTACTTATAGGCAGATTTCAGGGGTGCAACAGGGTGTCCTTTGGACACCCCTGCACCCTTGAAATTGCATTCTCAATTTGCGATTCTCTAATGGAGAATTGCAAATTGAGAATGCCATCCCATTCATTCCTATGGGCCTCTAGGCGCATAGGAATGCATGGGGAGGTGTGAGAAAGGGGATCCCGGGGGAGGCAGAAGATGTCTGACTCACCACCCCTAGGTCCACCTCTCCGTCAAGAAGTAGCCGAGCGTTACTGAGAGGCCTCCTGGGTGAGGGCCCTCTCCTAGGATCATACAGCAGAGTAACCACAACACTACAAATGGACACCACACCAGAGGTTGAGTTCGTAAGTTTTATCAGACAATAAAGGGTGCTGGTTCTCAGCGGTATGTACAAGTAGATTGAGGGATCTATAAAGTCTCGTAAAAGGGTCAGGGTAGCGGGACAGTCTCGGTTGGGGTGTAGGAAGGGATACCCTGCGCACAGCTCTCAATCCTCGAGCCGGGGGTTCCGAGAGGTCGAGCCGCGGCAGCGCCAGCAGGACTCGACAGGTGGTCTCAACGGAGAGGAGGCCGCGGCAGCGCCAGCAGGCCTCGAGGTGGTTTCGGCGAAGATGGGCCGCGGCAGCGCCAGCAGGCTCTCAAGATGGTTCAGCTGCGGCAGCGCCAGCAGGCTCTCAGGATGGTTCAGCAAAGGTGGGCCGCGGCAGCGCCAGCAGGCTCTCAAGATGGTTCAGCAAAGGTGGGCCGAGGCAGCGCCAGCAGGCTCTCAGGGTATCTTCCGGTTACAGGCAATGAGTTCGTCTGGTGTCGGCCGCGACAGCGTCAGCAGGGCTTCCAGTCCAGGATACAACTGGCGTCCTACTCCGGGGCTGGCCCAGATATAGGACTGGAGTCCTTTGATGTCCCGACCCTCGCGCCTGGGGGCCAGAGGGGCCGGGATGACGGTGTCCAGACACCCAGAAGGGGGGTGGAGCCAGCGCCCAGGGAGGCCAGAGGGCGATCGATACCAGGCGTCCGGGGACGGCTGGAGGGCCATCGAAACTCCCCTTCCTCCGGGATCTGTTGAGTGGCCACTCGACCACCTGGGTAGATCTTGGCGCCTCGATGTCGGGGCTTTGCTGGGCCTGGGCCGGGGCCGAGGCCATGTGTCCGTGACGTGGTGGGCCCAAGATGGAGTCGGGCGAGGCCTCGTGCTCAGGACGTGATGGGCTCATGATGGAGTCAGGCTGGTAGTGATGGTCCGGGATGGTGACCGGACCGGTAGGGTTGGTGCGTGCAGGATCGGGCGGAAGGGGCCGCCCGAGGCTCTGTGGAGGGCCGATGTCGTCCGGGGCCCGCCATGCGGGAGGGGTAGGACCACGACACGAGGCTGGGTCCAACAGGAGGTATTCCTTAATTGCGATTTTCAATTAGAGAATCGCAATTAAGGAATTTTAAGAAATCGCTATTTTTTTAGCGATTTCTTATGCATTGCAGTTTGCAATTCCTTAATTGCGATTCCATATTTTTCGCAATTAAGGAATCACAAAAAGCAATATTGATGCATGTGCCCCAATGCCTGTCATTTTGCGATATGGTTTTAATCACTGAACAGCAGTATATCCATTGTTTATCAGTTATTATTACTCCCTAGTCATCTTGCCATTCCAGCCTTGCCTTCCTACTAGCGGAGTCATAGATCTGCCGCATAAATTTATAAAATAGCGAGATCCCATGTGCTGGGGAAGTTGCGTTTAATAGGTGTGATAGGGGGATTGTTTCTGGTGGCTCTGTCTTATCCGTACTTAGCTGTACTTGCAGCGATTGATATGCTCTGTGGCAATTATATCTAACGCTTAGTAATGTCTCGGAAATTAAGTCTAGAACCTTTCCCCAGGGTCTCAGGGTTTCAGCCTTAAAAAAGTGTCCCATATTCTGTATTTTGCCTGCTTTAGTGCACGCTTTACTGCACCATCTGCGCTCAAGGCCCTGTAGCACAATCGGATTGCCCTGTGTCCGCTATGGCCAGTCCGGGCCTGTCCATGGCGTGGGTGGGAAGGGGAGATTTGTTTAGGGTTCTTCTGCAACTTCATTGTGATTCTTGGCATATTCAACATGAAAGACGCTAGATGAGATCTGACAAGCTGACAGAGGTCAGGACCAATGGGTGATGTACACAACACTGCTAGCTCACCACTCAAACGAGGTACAGTTTTAAGATTCCTCATGTGGAATGTAAGGCGATTAAATCACAACTGTAAAATATGTGAAGTAGTGACATATCTCCAATATCAAAAGATAGGCGTGGCCATATTGCAGGAAATGCACCAAGTACCCCAGACCAGTCTCCTAACGCAACATATAATGAGGGGGGAGTGTTTGGCAGCTGGGTTCACATCCCATTAACGTGGGGTGTTGATATTGGTGCACATGGTTCTGGCATTACTCTTATGAAGGTCCACACTGACACAAAAGATAGATTTGTGATTGCTCGCTGCAGAAAGGGCCCTTTCGATGCCTTATTAACCCCTTCAGTGCTAATGACAAGGGTAACTCGTCATGGAGTTTCCATTGATTTCAATGGAAAGTCAATGGGAAGAGGGGGATGTACCTTAGCAGCCAAGTGGTTAATAAGTGCATACGGGCCAAACTATGACGACCCGCAATTCTACCACGCATTGCATAACAAAACGATAACATATAGCCATATGCTGCATATATGGGCGGACACTTTAACTGCATTTTAACCCCTGAATTGGACAGATCTAAAGGCCCAACACGAAGACCTGCAGCATCGGCACGCACCATCACTACCATAGCGGAAACTAGCGGATTAGTGGAGCCCTGGCGACAAATTAATTCCCATGGCAAACATTATTCCACTGTCTATGATACTGACACACACATTGAGTATTGGTAGCTGCAAAATCGGCCGAAAACCGGCCCTGGCAAAGAGCTCGGCAGCACCCCAAACCCCCCCCCCCCCCCCCCCCCCCTCGGGGGAGGGTGGGTGAGGGGGGCCGGCCGAGCACTTTGCCAGGGCCGGGTTTGGTTCCCAGTCCGGCCCTGGCCATGGACCTAAATCTGGAACTTAGCCTGCCAAGAGTCTCACATGCTAACTCCCCTAAGAAGCCTGAAATGAAAAGGAAAGTAAGAGAATGAAAAGAGAAAAGAAAAAGAAGAGGGAGAAGATCTTAAACAGTTTAAGCTAACAGTAAGTGTGGTTGAAACACAGGGGCGAAGAGCGTCGTGTTGCCTCTATTCACATAGATATATGCTTACATATCCCTGCTGTATTACATTTATCGCTGCTACATCGTATTGACATGTAAGCACCATTGCAGAGCCACTAGCATCAAGTCAATGGTTGTTGCTCTTCCCGGCAACCAGAGGCACATTTACTGAGTTTACTAATATATTAGTGGTTTTGATTCAGCAGCGCGGTCCACCCAGCAGCAGCAGCCTGATGGGGGCTCACCTTGGCATGCATAACTAACAGGCATGTAGTGTCTTCAGCATCTCAAGAGCAGACCGGCAAATGCTGTATATTGGTGACTCACTACTACTCATACAGTCATACAGTTTTAACAAATTTCACCTTGGGTGGCTGATCTCACAATCCATTTTCACTCATCCGGCTGGTTGTGGCGGCCAGAGACATCATTGCATTTCTCTTTTGCCTCAGCCTTCTTGATAGCCTTCTGTAGGCTTTTTAGGTCTGTAAAGATACCGGGTATAGCATAGCATACTCCAAATTGAGCTTGTTTAGTTTCCGTTTCGCTGGGGCAAATTGACATTGCGCTTCTTGCATCTGCAGGGTAAAGTCCGGATACAGAAAGACTGTTGAGCCCTCATAGTTGAACGTCCTGAGATCCTGGCACGGCGTAGAGCGGCATCCCTTTACCGGTAGTTGAGAAGTCTCGCTATAATGGGGTGAGGTAGGGCACACGGCACCGGTCTTGGAGCAAGCAAATGAAGGGCGCGCTCCACTATAAACATAGCCGAGAACGTATGAGGTTCTCAATGAAGATGTCTATGGGGCTAGTGATATTAGCCTCAGCCAAATCCACTATGCGTAAGTTATTCCTTCTGGAGCACGCTTCTCAGTCTTGCTCTGCATCACTGCCAGCAGCTTGTCAGCTTTCTTTCATGTTTCTTGGGTCTGCCCTGCAGGTCTTCTGCATCCGAAACAAGCCTTTCAAACATGTCCAATCTTTCAGAGTGATTGTCTATTCTTTTGGACACACGGTCCATACGATAAGAGAGACAATCAATCTTACCGTCAATAGTGGCAAGGCTTTGTTGCAGTGGAAGAGGTGCAGGGCAGTGGAAGAGGTGTGATGCAGTGGCCAGGGTGCCTGACTCCGGTTCTATCCCCTGCACCCACGGTAGGTTAGCCCAGCACATGTGGGGGCATATTATCAAGGGGGTTTATCTCCGCTTTTTTGGCTTTAAAAGCCAAGAAAGCGGAGATAAAATTATCTCCCTATTACCAAGCTGTCGCTAACACCAGTTAGTGACAGCTAATAGGAGATAGCGACCATCTTGGGCCCCGCTTTGCATGTCAGTGATATTTATCACTAATGACATGCAAAGTGGGCGTGCCAAGATGTTAGCGACTGGAAACAGTCGCTAACATCGCTATCTCCTATTACCAACTTTTGGAGATATTCGCGCTAAGCGCGAATATCTCCAAAAGCTAACACCTGCCCTGAGCAGTTCTTCACCATGTTATCCAATGGGAGGTGGATAACATGGCTAAGAGCATTTGCTCGATAATGCATGAATATCGCTGACTTTTCAGCGATATTCATGCATTGCGGCCGTTTTTTATCGCATTTGCGATAAACCTTGCTAATAGCAAGGTTTATCTGCGATAAAAATCGCCGATGTGCGGCGATAATGTTTGTCTCTAAACAAGTTAGAGACAAAAATTATCGCTAGTTGTTGGTAATATGCCCCGTGATTCTGGGCAATAGTTCGCCTAATCTTCCCGACGGCCTCCATTGCTGGGACACCTCTCCGGAGGTAGCTGTGCACTTTACAAATGCTGGTATTTAATTTCATGCAAAAACAATTGATGGACAGAATGCAGAACAATGTCATACATGCACCCCAGTACAGAGATCTGGGCCTACACCCATCGTTTTTTGCTCACCATGCCATTCCAGTTGCATATGCAAATCAGACTTGACCCTGCGCCCAATGGATGCAGTCCAGCCCAAACTGGTAGTTCATTTAATTTCATTGACATTAGTAGTTCCTTTATGCCACTTTCATGTACGCCTCCCATTACACACACTTCCTGATCCAGAGCAGGGGCGTCTTCCTCACATGTAATTGTTGATTTGCTGATCGAAGCTCAGTTTAGGTTGACTTCTGTCTGACTTTCCCATCATGCTAGATACTGTTGCCCTCACTCACTTGAAGGTGACATGCTTCATCATTGGGCGGTGCTCCTAGTTAGGCCTGTGCTGCAATGCTTGCCGGGCCCCACAAGAGGGTGCTTTATTGGAGATCTATTAATTGAAGCCGTAGGGAGCACCGTGTGGTTAAAGGTGGACAACCCCACAAAACAGTGAGAAGACTGGTAAATGATATGAAGTAAAATCAGCTACCCCCCAGTTGTCACCAAAATATGTAATGAGGAATCACTGGGTAGAATTGACTTTAAAAGGATTGCAGAGAAACGTAGGATATGATATTCCAGGTTCCTGCAAGTGAGCAGTGAATTGGATGCTCATATGCCAGCACTATAGCTATGGTTTATGCTATGGGTTGACATGCTTCATGCCAAAATTAGCCATGAAGTGGCCTATTGGCATTGAATTCTGTGACCTAGGGCCCGATGTAGGTCGGTCGGTAACGGCCGAAAATCGGTATTTTCGGCCGTTTCCGACCGGTATTCAGTAATCGGTATGTAGGGACACATTATTTTACAGATTCGGTAAATTTACCGATCGGTAAATTTACCGAATCTGTAAAATACCGAATCGGTATTTATACCTATTCGGTATTTTTGATATGTAGGTGGGACTCTTCTGAGTCCCACAAGCCTTACAGAATCGGTATTTTACCATGAAATCCAACTTCATGGTAAAAAACCGATTCCGGTGTGCATGCACATGTGTGCATGCACACCTGTGCCATATGACAGGCAAACCTGCCCTTAGGGCAGGTATGCCTGCCACATGGCCCCCGAATCTTTTTTGGGGGTGCTAGAGGGTGTCAAAGTGACACCCCCTGCACCCTTGTCAAAATCGGTATTTACCGATTCGGTAAATACCGACCGGTAATGCCCCATTCATTCCTATGGGCTTCAAAGCCCATAGGAATGAATGGGCCATTACCGGTCGGTATTTACCGAATCGGTAAATACCGATTTTTACCGATTCGGTAGCAGGAACATCTGGATGTTCCTACATCTCAACCCCTTAGATTTACCGATTTTTAATTACCGAATCGGTATGATTCGGTAATTTAAAATCGGTAAATCTATTTTACCGACATCTGGGCCCTAATCTTCTCGTTAGAGTAAGAGGTGCTAAAAGGATTCCTTTATTTATTTATTTTATATCACCCCGCTCAAGTGATGAAAGGTAAGGTTTCGTACCCTTAAATAGGAGCAAAATATTAAAAAACGCTCTGTTATGGGTAACCACGTTAAAACATAAACAAACAGAGAAGAATCAATGCAGCAAACTAAAACATTCACATAAAGCCTTCCGCTCCACAGGCATGTCAAGAAATGGATGTGTTGCCATGACATGCTACATGCTGACAGGATGATGTAAGCCAATACATCGGATCACTGACATAATATCTATGGACATAATATCGACCACCAAAAATATCGGCGTCAAAATATCGACAGACAATATATCAAGTTTCTATCTACAAACAGGTAAGTACTAAAATATCGAGTCAAAAATATCATTTAAAAAAATATAGTTTGTAAAAATATCGAATTTCTTAAAAACAATGTTAAATTAAAAAAAATTAAACATTAATAACTAATATACACTTAAAAATACTTAAATTAAATTAAACATATTAAATCATTAATTAAAGTAAAAAAAATACAATCATATTTATTAAAACATATATATATAGTAACATAATATAAATACAAAATATGCAATATTATTACTGTAGGATAGCGGAAGTGTAAAAATGACTATTCCCACTCCAGAGAGTGCAACAGTAGGGAAAGCGTTGGATAGCGTAGGGGTAAAAATTACTATTCCCACTCCAAAGAGTGCAACAGTAGGGAAAGCGTTGGATAGCGTAGGGGTAAAAATTACTATTCCCACTCCAATGAGTGCAACAGTAGGGAAAGCGTTGGATAGCGTAGGGGTAAAAATAACTATTCCCACTCCAGAGAGTGCAACCGTAGGGAAAGCGTTGGATAGCGTAGGGGTAAAAATTACTATTCCCACTCCAGAGAGTGCAACAGTAGGGAAAGCGTTGGATAGCGTAGGGGTTAAAATTACTATTCCCACTCCAAAGAGTGCAACAGTAGGGAAAGCGTTGGATAGCGTAGGGATAACAATTACTATTCCCACTCCAAAGAGTGCAACAGTAGGGAAAGCATTGGATAGCATAGGGGTAAACATTACTATTTCCACTCTAGAGAGTGCAACAGTAGGCAAAACGTTGGATAGCGTAGGGGTAAAAATTACTATTCCCACTCCAGAGAGTGCAACAGTAGGGAAAGCATTGGATAGCGTAGGGGTAAAAATAACTATTCCCACTCCACAGAGTGCAACAGTAGGGAAAGCGTTGGATAGAGTAGGGGTCAAAATTACTATTCCCACTCCAGTGAGTGCAACAGTAGGGAAAGTAAATATTTCATATATTATTTTAAAAATAGATATATTAATTAATTAAAAGTAATTACCAATTTAATATAATATAATATTTAATCAATTAAAAATACAAATTAAAATAAATTATTACAATTAGTTACCTATTAATACAAATTAATTACAAATTAACAATTAAACATTAGTTAACAATTAATTCAAAATAAATACCAATAAATAAATGTACATATTTAATTAATTATAATTAATTTACTTCCCACCCTATTCCCCTATAAACCCACAACCCGCTACTGAATTAAATTACGCAAAAATTAAATAACATAAAATTTATTAATTAAAATAAATTATAACATAAATACACACTTTTCACACATATAACATAAAAAACACTATAAAAATTCAATATTAATAAAAATTCGATAATTTTAATAACCTATATTATATACTTCGATATTTTGACTTTCTATATTTGTAAAATTCGATATTACATTACTTACCTTAAAAACGATATTTTTGATGACTATATTCTTTCCATTCGATATTTGGTCCATTCTATATTTTGAAGTCGATATTTTGTCCGTTCGATATTTTGAAATCGATATTTTGTCTGTTTACCAAGCCAACATGTATGTGTATAAGCATTGTTGATCACTTTGCAATCAATCAATCAGGGGGTTTATAAAGTGCGCTACTCACCCGTGATGGTCTCAAGGCACTCGTGGTGGGTCCATCTCCGGATCAGTCGTAGAGCCTGGTCTTGAGGTCCTTCCTGAAAGTGTGCAAGGTAGGGGAGCGTCAGATGTTCACAGGGAGCTTTTTCCATGTCTTTGCAGTGATGTAGGGGAAGGCTCTCCTGCCTGCTATGTTTCTGCAGATGTGGGGGACCTCTGCCAGTATGAGGTCGGCGGAGCAGAGGTTCCTCATGGGTGTGTGGAAGGAGACTCTCTCCTTGAGGTATTTGCAAACGATGTTGTTGAGGGATTTGTAGGCGTGGGTGAGGAGTTTGAAGGTGACCCTCTTCTCGACGAGGAGCCAGTGGAGATCTTGTAGGTGTTGGGTCATGTATTTATGGCATGGCCTGGTCCACGCAGCTCTAGAGTCAAGGTCACCGCCCTCTAACCTGAAGCACCAGACATTGGAAGGTATTCGTCTTCCAGGGCTCCTGGTCACTACCGAGTGACATAGACTCTGTCCCTCCTGCTTTAAGGTACTCCTCTTCAAGTATCCACATTTGGATTCCCACGGACACATTCTCCCCTTGCAGCAGTTGTTGTGTAGCGTTTTAGGACCCAAGTGTAATTTTTCCCGATTCATGCCCTTATATAGGTGCAATTCACATTGCCCTAATATAGGCATAGAAATCATACCCATATTTAGACATAGCCCATGCAGTCCAATTACAGGCATGGCTACTTCCACCAGTTCCAAAAAGCCACACTGATTTATTGTAAAATTGGCTTAAGCTGCTAGGGAACCTCCCCTTGCGTGAATATTAATTTGTCCAAGAACTCATGGAGTTTTCAAAGAAATACCATTCTCTTGGGCTTCTTTGATGACGTTATTATGTCCGACTTTACGTCAAACTAGGCACCTTCAAGGTATAAATATGCCTTCACTTGCTCTGACAAGACACAGTGGTTTGGAGCAGTTCGATTATCTACTTGCCCGACGCAGCTCGCAACAGCAAGTGCCGAAGGAAGCCGACCCTCCAGCTGACGCACTGACAGAGAGGCTGCCTTTCTCTCGCTGAGAAACCAGCTCCAGTGTTTCCAAGCTCCCCTTGCGGGGTGTTGGGAAATCGAGTCCGAGACAGAGAGATACCAGACCTCCTTCATTCTAAAACCAAGGTACAGAGCTTATTAGACCCTAAGAGAAATCTTGGATAGATTCTTGGCAAAGAAAACAAAACCTATGCTACACCACACTTATTTCTTCCCTCGTACTAGACTTAGGTTAGATACTTTGGGGTAGGCATATTTTAGAAGCACCAGTTGAGTACTTTAAGCCTTCATTATTTATGTATGTTATTTTATATGGCGTAGAAACCATACAATGCTCCTAAGAGTATTACTTCATATTACTGTTTACGCTGTACGCATTACACTTTGCAGCCTGCATAACGATTGTAGCAGTTCACTTCTCTTGTATGAGAAAGAACACTGTTCAATAAATCTTTTATTGAAAACGCCCATCTCTCTATTTCTCTACAACTCTGTAGAAGCAAAGCATGCATGATTGACTGAGTGAAATACTTATCTATTGTTTCCACGACTCTGAAGATACGTTTATTCTTGGGAAACTAAGTTGTCATGTTTATGCGGTTGTCAGAAACTAATCCCTTCTTGTGAATTCGAGAAAGTTTCTAGTGACCTCTGAGCTAGCTGGCACTCACTTTTAAGTTTAGTATATGCAATAGAGACTTAGTCGACCTCAGTCCTACGTCACATCTATAGTATATACTTTTACAATGCGGAGAGCCTATTGGGAATATATGAACTACACTACATGGCACCCAACATTTGGTAAGGCACTAATTTAACGCTAGATTCTAGAGTAATTCAGTCGTGCTTTTCACAGAGACCCCTTTTCCCCGTAAAATACTCCAATAGACGTCTGGAGTGGGTGAAAGGATAAAATATCTGCCATAACTGAGTAGGACGAGAATCACATGTATTAGTTTTTGGTTTGTTCAATATTGAAGGATACAGTGTTCCAAAATATTGTGCACCTTATCTTTGTTTCCTTGAAACTTGCTATGCACTCTTTCATTAAACAATGTCACTCAATGGCGACAACAACAAGATTGGTGGAGCTGAAGACCAACCAGGTTTAGACATTACCAGTTTTAATTAAACCGACCCGGATGCTATAATCATCCCAGTAAATTTAAGGAAAACTATCACTTTTTTTTGTCATAGAGGCACATGAATAGCGGCAGAAAGAGGTATTCTATTCATGGATATTCTTCCCTGAAGCAAATCCAGTATCACATGTGTTCCACTTCTACAAAGTAGAGGAACCTCCAGCTGAATACACTCCTTTCGAGGATGTTGAAATTCCATTAACATACAAAGAGCATGCACTCTGGTTTAAAGGCACCCTATAACATCAAAATCATATTACTAGACTCGGTCCACTAGGTAGACCAGGAGCAACATGGCCGGTACTAGCCAGCTATACACCGCATCATGCCATTGAAGAAATGTCAGGTGCAAAACTATTAGTTCAACAAAAAACAAATAATAAAAATTCATAGACAATTAGTACAATATGTCATGTGGACACTAACAGTCCAACCTGCTATAAGCATTCCGCAACACACCCCTCACCAGGGGAACACAAATAAAATGACACCACAGACTATACAATCAGTCATTGGTAAATTACCTGCAAAACTGGAACAAATTCCATTCTGGATAGGTCATAAAATTACTCAAATCGAGGCAGTATTTCCTGATAGTACACCTCATGAGAAACACATAATTCTAACAATCTGTTTACCAATAGGTATCGCACCACACCTGGAATACTGCGACACTTGGGGTACAATCTTTGCTGCAATATACACAAAAACACATGGTGTTCCGTCCATGGTGGCGATACTAGACGTCTGGAAACAGATTCAAAATGAATACGGGGCAGAGCCTGCTTTAAATCTAGGTCTGAAATTACTGAAGGATTTCTAACAGGTCACAGCTATAATATTAGCTAATATTAAAAGTGAAGCAGCATCAGTGGCGATCCACCAGAAATTAAGAGAATTTGATGTAACTGAGCAACCATATGAACTGGCCAGAATAATTGAAAAATCCTATGAAGAACTAGGTAGAGATAGTTTGGCTGGGAAACCAGTCAAACCCCAACTAACAGAAAGTCTTGAAAAGGTCTTTATTAAAAACACTTTCACCACTCCTAAAAAGAAGTAGGAGGCACTAAACAGACCCTTCCTAAAGAGAAGCGTTCTCAATCCAGAGGTAGGTCTCCTCAAAAGGAGCCCTCTGAAAAGAGGTATAACCTTAGGAACAGGCATAATTTGAGAAAACCTGATAGATATCAAGATACTGATTGACGTTCCTCTCGTACCTTTCAGACTTCCTCACAGAAATCGGATAGAAGAGGACGGTCAGAATACAAGGAAGAATGTGTGAAGTCCAAAGACGATCAACACGTTCCAAAAAATAAGAAAACCCAATTCACCAAGAAGAATGCAGCAGGTCTAAAAATCAGACATGCCGAGGTTCTTGAGGACACAACTCAAGAACGGGGAGTGGGCCCAGACAATGCTAGACAGCGCAGCAGAAGTAACCATAGCTCGCAAGATCCTGAAGGATCATCTGGAGACAGTGGACTTGAATGAATGCATACAAGTTGAAACTGCAAATACCAGGGTTAGTATCCCACACAAGTTATATGAAGTAACACTCTGGATGGAGGGGGACATAACTAGAAAAATAAGAGCACTCTTTTGGGAGAAACTCTCCAGGGGTTATGATTTTCTTCTAGCTGAACAAGACTGGCCACCTGAATTTGTCAGGGAGTGCCCACATGGCGAAGAGATCATTATGCCAGCCTTCTCAAATCATATTCCAATTCATAAAAAAATACACCTATGCCAGAAAATGGGCTGTAGCCCAGGCTCCAGCATTATATAAAAATCATGTAGGATGGGATGAGGATTCTCCTCTTCACAAAATTCAGTTAAAAACTCAACCAACTGCATAGAGGCAGCATCCAGTTAAGCAAGAAGCGAAAAAGAAGTCAAGGAGATATTAGATCAACTTGAATACCAAGGGATGATTGATAGATGCACCTCGTCCATGAACAATCCATTGTTTCCTGTCTCCAAACCAGACAATGCATATCATCTAGTTTTGGATTACAGGCACTTAAACTCTTGTTGCAAAACCTTTACAGTACAAAATGCACAGAGTGCAGCACTGATGAATAACATTGTGCGTAAAAAAATATAAAACCACATTAGATATTTCTAACATTTTCTTCTGTCAAAACATCATACCTGAAAGCAGTTATTTGACCGCTTTCTCAATTATGGGGGTATAAAGTCACTTTTGTCGTCTCCCCCAGGGATTCAAGAATAGTCCAGGGTTATTTTCAGCTAGAGTAACAGAGTTACTACAAAAGTATGATGATGAGGCATTATCCTATGTCGATGACATCTATCTTATAGATGAAAACTTGGATAGGCACTTGAAAAGAGTGAACACCATTATACTTGGGTTCGCATCTGAAGGGTATAAATTCAATTAAAAAAAATCAAGAATTGCCCACCTGAACATCCTTTTTCGGGATACGAACTATCAAGCGAAGGCAAAAGCCTGGCAGCAAACTTTCTAGAGAAATATGCACTGCTCCAACCTCCAAAAATGCTGAAAAACTTACAGTCAATTCTAGGTTTCCTGAATTTCAGAAGAACTTACATTCTAATTTACGCAGAAATGGTTAAACCTCTCTACAAATTAATCAAACCTGATTTCAAACAAGTTAATTAGACTCAAAAACACCCAGAAATGTTGCGTTCAGTACAAACAGACACGTTAGCAACAACACATTTACAAACTCGCGTAAATGTAAGCAACCTTGTAATTCGAATCATCCCAGGAAGATGCAAATTTACGTACTTAACATTTAATGAATGAGAAAAAGTACCAATAGCTTATAAATCACTCTTGTACACACAAGTTGAAATGAAATTCACTTTAACAGAAAAAATTCTGACAGCGGTTCAAAATGCAGTAGCAAAAGAGAGAGCCCTCGCACAGGGAAAACGTATAATGGTCGTTACACTTGTACCTGCCTTAGAGGAAGTGACAAAAGCGAGCATTCCAAATGTAAAGACTTTATATCTCAGATGGATACAATGGGTTAATTCTCTTGCTGCAACAGACGTTGAATACGTTTTTGACCCATACTTGAAAACACAAGAATTTTTTCAATATGAACAAGAATGTCCTTTACCTACTGAAATTCTGCCTCTAGAACATTATGGATGTATATTATATACTGGCAGATCAGCACAGCCCGCAATTGGGGGTGAACAGGCTTATAGTGCTGAGTGTGCCATTGTTAAAGGTCGCTGGTGCAATGGTAATTTCCGACCTATGGTCACAAAAACACAATCTCTCGAGACTGTACAGCTCAGCGAGCTGAACTACAGGTATTCAAGATGGCGCTTGAAAATACCGATCGCGAATTCCCCACACTCAGAGTGTGCAATTCTTATTACTGCGTTCAATATTACAATTAATACTTGCAGAACTGGATTCAAAACGGTTTCAAAGATTCAAAAGGTGGCACAATCAAGCATAAGTTGCTTTGGAAACAAGTAGTTCAATTACAGAAAGAACTACAAAAGACTCACGTGATCCATAGACTGAGTCATCAACGTGATGGCGTTCACGTTGTAGGGAATTCATTGGCTGATGAAGCCGTGAAGGCAGCTGTGCAAACGGCTTCCGTAGCTGCAATCACTCGTTCAAAAAACAAAAATAGACAGCGAAATTATGCAGGATGTCACCGATTCCAAAAAGGATAAAGGTAAAATTTTACTGAAAGGCTTTCCACTCAAATACTCATATATAACTGATGCAAGTAATGTTTTGCTCGAATCCCTGGAGTAGGGGATAGAGTAATTCCAAACATGTAACATAGATTAGGACTAATTTTAGCAGCACATGAAGGGCTCGCCTCTGCACACGCAGGTGTTTCCGCCACAGTGTCATTACTAAAACAAAGATACTGGTGGCCACGTATGAGGAAACAAACTAAAAACTATGTTCTAGAATGTGAAATCTGCCAAAAAATGAAGGTTTCAACAGTGATACGTCTTGCGCAATCGCCCCTCTTATTTTCAGACAAATCATTGGCGTGCGTTTACCTGGACTACTGTGGTCCCTTACAAAGGGATGGCAACTATAAATAAATCATGGTGGCAGTGGATTCCTGCTCAAGATTCATTTGGATATGGCCTCAGCGCTCTGCTGACGCCCGAACTGTTATAAAAGATTTGCAAGCCTTTATCGGCACATACGCAGTCGGCACGCTACATTCTGACCAGGGTCGTGCGTTTAGCTCTCGAGCTTACAAGGAGGTCATGACCAATCTCAGCGTTGCATTGCGGTACTCAAATCCATTCCATCCTGAAAGAAATTCTGTAGTGGAAGGAAAAACCGGGACATAAAGCAATCTATAACAGCTAGGGTATTAGGCTCGGGTGACGGGTGGATCAAACATCTAATAAGTGTCCAACTTAGTCGAAACAATCTGCCAAGAAGTTCTCTGGGTGGAATCCCTCCATATGAAATCCTTTTGGTACTAGAATAATTGTCCAAGACCTCGATCGTCACACTTCAGTAGAACAAAAACCCATTGATATCAAAGACTGTTTGGCTATTTTGCAGGACTTAAATAAAACAAGGAGAAGTCTAATCAACACATCACAGAAGCCAACGACCACTGAAGGAGAACCACCCGTCCCAGCAAGGCCTGCCTAGATTCCTAAGATTGGGGATCTAGTTAGGGAAAAGATTGAGGATAAGAAGGAATTTGGGCCTTCTTACACACAACTAGTACCTGTCCTAGCAATCCACGGATCAAGAACGGTGCTACGGCCGCCTCTTGCTGGAAGAAAGGAGAACAGGTTTGTATCAATCCTCCTGGTAAAACCACATTTTGTGGCTGATCATAAGTAGTAGGCCAAGTGGACTCCAAAGATGTAGCAGACAACGAAATCTGGCTACTATCCAAGAGGTTCAAACTGAGAGACTGATCACCTTTGAAGAATCTGCAGTGCGAAAAGAAGGACTAGGCAACAAAGCCATGGAACTCATACCTCTTGAAACCCAAATAATAGTTTGTCAAGAATCACCTGTCTACAATGATATAGCATCGGACTATACTAATATGGCAAGTGATCATGTGGTTCCAGCGATTTCAACTAATCCTGATGCAATCCCTACAATTGACAGAACTGCCTCTGGCTATTTCATTACCTTTGAAATATTTTCCAAGGATCCCAAGGAACCTGAAACAACGCCAGCAAAAAAAACTTTTAAAGAACAAGCTACAGAACTTTTTCATCAACTTGAAAAAACTTAACTAGTTTCACCATGGGTAAAACTTTGGGTTGTGCTAGGTGTACTTATCCTCTTACTTTGGTTAATTCTTGTATTATGTACTATGCTGATAGATGGAAAATATAGTACAAAGGACACAGCAAGTCAATAAATCAACTTGCTACTGAAGCCACACAAATCATCTCATCGTGAATAAAGAGACTTGTCATCCGTGAACATCATAGCCGTTCCTAAACCTGGTGGTATAGCCTGGGACAGAACTGATTATGAAATTTTTGGTCCTGAAGAGCAGTTGAAGATAAGATTCCACATCAATTTAAGGTTTCCTTTAGTGACTTTGTTTCACCCAGCACATTTTCTGATGATTGGGACTTTTAGACTGTTAATGATATGATGTCGGACTTAGAGATGTCTGCCAAATTTACAAAACATGAATACTTAGAAGGTTCATCAGATTATGAACAAATGTACTATTATAATCACTATGGCCATCATTATTTGCACAAATCTGCAAACCCTAGAAATGTTTATACGTTCAATCAATGGCAGCATTGTCTTACGCCATTAAAGGGTAGCTCAAAAACATTCTATGAAAAATGTCCATACTTTTCAGGTTTTAATGTTTCAAATCCAGAAACATTTTACTTTAAAAATGTTAAAAGGAAAGGAATGAAAAGTATGTTGACTAATACTTAGCAAATTTATTCTGCAGCCTTTTATTCTCATTTGTCTACTTTAGGCTTTGACTTTTGGAAAGACAACATTGAGACAAAAACTGTCTGGGGCACAAAAGACTGGCAGGTGTAGGGGTTAGAAGCTTTATTTAGAGCCTGCATCATCCTGAAACAAATAATGTTTTTAAATTACACTGTTCACCAAACATATTGTCTTGGCTTAGCTAAGATAAAAGATTTAAACAAACCGTCCATACCTACACCTACACCGGATAGTAAGAATACTTCAGAGGGGGTGGTCGACGTAAAAACAATTTTACATAAAAACAGAACTGATCCTGATTGGAAAAAACGGTTAATCTGGCCCACAGACACAAACAACTGTCAAGATAGATTCCTGAACAAAACACAAGGGCTCACATTCAATAGGCCAGATCCATGATATGTCCAGAGACAACATCCAGGGATAGTAACATCATACAGTGTAGGAAAACTGTGCCTTGAGTGGCTACAAAAATCCACACTACCAAATATAAAGCAACACTTAACTTTACTTAATGATGGCGTTGATCTGAGGAACTTCCCACAAGGACCACAAAGACCACGTCATACACGTTTCATATACGCCGGTATCTATGCTGCTTATTATAATGAAGCAGGAAATCACGCAAATGGAAACTGCAGAACGAATACGAGAAATTGATCGTATTCATTTAGAGAAATCACTTTCTGTAGTTTACAATGGGTTAACGACTTTGTCCTCCAGAATTTATTCTTTGGACAGCATTATATCCTCTGCCATAGAAATAATGGAACAGGACTTGCTAATTTTACAACATGGACAGTCACAATTGCGTTACAAAATCTTCGTTTATGCTATGTGCCTTGGCGTCTAATCAACACCACGTCATTGTTTTCTGGATTTAACCTTACAGATAAACACATCTCTTTGGCACAGAGGAGAGCAGACTATACAGTGCTGAGCATAAAAAAACTGGAAAGATTACCATTGACTGTTTCTGAGAAACCAGCGATAGAATGGATAATACATGGCACCATTACTTTGCCAGTGCCAATTAATCATTTTCAGTATTGCTTAAGACACATACCAGCGGGCCTGTATCAAAGGTTGGGTAAAGATTACATGAAGTCAACCTGGGATTTACCATATACACACAAATGTTGGAGTGGGGGGAAATAAGTATTTCTTAGTGGTACAAATTGAAAAAGCGCACTAAGTGGTACACTTTTATGTCAGGGTATTAATTTACATGGAGCCTGTGATTGTTTTTCAAACAACTTATCCTGCCACCTGCAATGTTCTCCGGCTGCAGTGATTGATCCAACTTTTGGGAAACTTTCTAATGGGAGTTATTTAATGTTGAATGATCACAGCTGCTGTGGGATGTTGCCAGGGAAAGCCTATCTCGTAACTGTGTCAGCCAGGGTCACTTGCTTTATGCAAGTATTGTTTCCTAAAAGGAAGACAGACGGGGAGTCACCGCTATGGCCTTCACTGAACATCTCTATATGAATTGATACTTTAAGCAGAATGAAAGCCATTCTTTAACAAAAAACTGTGCCACTGACCTCGTCCAAATAGACGTATGAACTGCAAGTTGCAAGGACTTCTGCAGAGATACATGCGCTTTTATTGACAAATTGCCCTATACATTTAGTGGAAATGTTAGGTCGTATCTTTAACATGTCTGATACGAGTGGTATTGTATATGTATTTAAGACAGTTTTCATCTGGACTGTTAGCACCCTTTGAAGCAGTCCTCGGAATATTTCCAAACTTTGTGCACTCAGTGTTTGGCGAACTGCCTCTAACATTGGGACTCATAGCAGGAATACTCTTTTTTCTCCTTCTGCTCTGATATGGCAAGCCAATTCTCCAACGACACCCAGTTCACAGTAAAGAACACTCTACTAGCAATGAGGTATCGTGAGCGCACCATTCAAATTTTGGTATTATCTCGTTTAAGAGAGCTGAATGCCACATGGTTTCTGTCGTTTAGACCAATCTGGCAAGATTGCATCCTATCTGTTCTGCACTGCCTGCTACGTGGAGAAGAATGCATGTTAGACATCTGTTGTAATTTGGCAGCAACTGAATTAGCATTTAGCTCAGCTACACAAACTTTCCCCGTTAACTTGACCAAACGTGCGGGGGCCATTTTGTATTTCTTGGCTTCCATTTTCTATGAACATGCGGCCTCGTGGTCAGCGTGCCCTTTCGTCCTTCCTTCATGCCAATGACCATTTACCTTGCCCAGCAACAGGCTATTTTTAGTACTGGTCAAGCTCACGCATGCGTACTCAAACTTTTGGATTAACGAGTGGTCACTTCTTAGGAATGTTCCCCAAAACTGACCAGTGGCACCAAAACTCCTCCCACATGTTGGCTGTGTTCCAAAAATGCCCTTATATGTACCTGAAACTGTTCAAATGTATACCGCCTACCTTTTTATTACTGTTAAACTTGTATAAAAGAGGTCGCGCACCAATGTTCGGGGTGATACTTCTTGCATTGCCGAAGGGTGTTGTAGGAATGTACCACCACCCCATGGGGTCTTAATAAACTTCTCTTTTGCATTTTCCAGTTTCCGTGCCAACTTCTATTTTATGGTGTTTGAGAGTTTTTAGCAGAGTATGTAGACCTGACGAAACCCGATACCACAATTGGCGACCACGAAGGGACTCATCGGCGACTCGGATGCCCGAAGGAGAGGTCGCGACGAAGGATTGGAAACTCGCCATGGACGCGTACGCTGCCACTGAGTGACCCGAGTCTTGGCATCCGCGGTGTTTCTTCCTATCCTTCTGACTCGACCTTCCAGGTGGCGCCGGTCCTCGACTGAGATCCTGATCGGTTGGGTTGTCGTGCAGTGCCCGTTTGGCTGATTCGATTACGGAACTTGGCAGTTGGAACCTGGACGTTTGGAAATATTTGGTAAGCCTGTGATTGGTAAGGTAGTCTATTGACGCTTACTGTGGCTCTTTGAATTTGTTTGAGTTAGCTAACGTTTGGACCTATGATTTGAGTATATGTGGAGTGCACCTCACATAGACAGGCACGTAGAGATATTTCTCTGAATGTGAATTTGTTTGAACGGCACACCGTGTGTGAAGCACACTTAAGTGCCATTTTGTGTAACATCGCGTTTTCGTGATATTTTGACATGCCTGTTCTAAGCACACTTCGAGGAATGTGCTGTTTTGGAAATGGTACCAATTATCGATTAAATGAATCTCAGCCGGCTCCCCCAGAGGGAACTCCTAATCGCGAAATGTACATAAAATGTGGCCTTCCTCCCATTATGTATAGTATATTATGGCATAAATATACCAAAACTGATCGTGAATTACAATGGCCACTACATGGGTCATTTGATTTACGAAAAGTTCAGTACGTGGAACAATGTTTGTTTCAGCGCAGGTCTAGACAGGATATGTTTTATTGTGTACGTATGTGGGAGAAAGCGGTGCGTGAACGAATGAAGCGTGAACAAGCCTTGGTGGACAAGGAGCAGCGAAAGGCTGCTCGCGATAAAGCTTTACAGCTGCAGGAAAAGGAATTGCAGGAACAGAAAGAGAAGGAGAGTCGAGAACGTAATTTACAGGTTAATGGTCAGTTTCCTATTCGACGTCCTCTTTATCCTGTCCTTACTAATGAGTCGGATGATTTTTCATTGTTAGATTGTTGCCCGCCTCCGTATGTTCCGCCTACAGCTCCGGATGAGGAATCGGACGAGGATAATCAGGATAAACAGCGTACCAGGTTAACTACCGAGCGAATGACGGAACTGCATTTGGTTGCTCGTAAACTTAACTCAAATGCTATTACTGTTTCAGAGATCGATGATCTTATGAGTAGGTGGTCTGAAAAGGAGCGATTGTATTTTCTAGATCATTTTGCAGATGAAGTTGTTGACCGATTTAGGAAGCATTCTCCCGAGTTGGAACCCAGAGTTATATCAGTTGGTCGTGAGAATTTCCGTAAAGGTCTTTTTGTTCTTGCAGATGCGGAAGAGTTTTTCCAGCGTTTGGTTCAGCTACGGGATGAGGCGACACGGCTACGGGCAGCGAAAAAGGCATCGAGTTCGTCTACAACTGGGTCAACAGAAGTATCCAAAGAGTGCCCTATCTTTGGAACAGATAAGAGCGCTGCGGTTAACGTTATGCCTATGCAAGAAGCTGCGCCTTTGTATGTCCCCTCTAAAGGGGACGGCACAGATGATGATAAGAGGTCTAAAGATGCGAAGGGTTATTTTGTGTATAATTGGGTTTATACGCCATGGAATAGAACGGACGTTATGGCACTTAAGAATGCTTTGCCTGATCCTCGTAAAAACCCAGCAGCGTTCTATGAAGGCGTGGAAGGGTCTATTTCTTCGTGCGTTATAACATTAGTTGATATTGATCTTTTCTTTGGGTGAATATTGCCTCCTGATATGTGGAGGGCGATTCATAAGTTTGATGATCGAACGACTTTAGGTGCAGATTGGAAGGAAATAGCTTGAGCTGATTTGGATAGAGAACCTGCATGTAAGCCATGTCAATTTATTTTAGATCTTCCAGTGGCTATTTTGAATAAAATAAAGACGCTTGTTCCTCCTAAGAAAATTGACTGGACGATGCTGGCTTCTTGTAAACAAAAGCCGGATGAGTCGGTCTCTGATTTCTTTTCACGTTTCGAGGAAGCATTCCATGATTACAGCGGGCAATCATTAACAGAAGATACAGACAGACATTTGTTCGTCGATAAGTATGTGGCTAATCTCTTACCGGAGATTGCAAAACGTTTAAAAACGAGTGAGAGTTCATGGACCACTACAACCCCTGCTTATTTATTAACTATGGCTCAGTATTATGAACGACAGGAATTGGAGGCTAAAGAAAGTAGTGATAAGAAAGTGAAGGACTTGAAGACGAAGGTGATGTTGGCTCAGGTTTATGCGACACAGTCGAGAGAGAACGATAGGGGTAGACGAGGATCGTATGTTATGTCTCCCCCCCGTTCTGATATATCCGAGGATCAATGTGCATACTCTAAACAGTTTGGACATTGGGTTTCGGATTGTCCGGTGCTTCATGAACAGCGTCCTCAGCGTGGACGAGGGAGTGGAAGGTCACGGAATAGTTATGCGGGACCGAGAGGTGGAGCGAGTGATCGTGGTAGGTCAGAAGCGAGGGGTCGTGGTCAGGCTGATCGTAATAATTTTTTGCTCGACGGAATCAGTATCAGATAGCTAAAGGAGAGAATAGTGAGTCACAGGATAATCGTTATGCGTAGGATTGCGTAGGATGGGGTGTGGAATCGGTTGAATTACCAGTCGATCAAAGGGGTCCATATATATCAGCACATGTTTTGGGTTCTACTGATCAGTTTCTGGTTGATACAGGAGCTACTCGTAGCGCTCTGTCGAAACACTTGGTTCCAAGGGCTCCCCTGTCTGGCGAAATGATTACATCAATAGGGTTCGATGGAACACCTTCTCTTAGCCCATTGTCCCAACCCCTCATATTTCACATCGACAAATTCACTGCCCCATGCCCGTTTATGTTATCCCCAAATACACCAGATAACATTGTGGGACTTGACATGCTTAAACATTTTCGTGCAATGATACGTTGCGCCCCTGAAGGGGTGCGGGTTATTTTGAATGAGAATTACCCAGAGGTTGAAAGATCGTGTCTCATGCAGGAGGCCGATGCGTTAGCGTCTCTTCCAAGTACTTTATGGGCCACTTCTGATACTGATGTGGGACAAATGATTATTCCTCCTGTGCGTATCACTGTAAAGGAGGGAGCGTCTTTGCCTCGTGTCCCACAGTATAAGATCTCTAGAGAAGGCAAAATTGCTCTGACACACATTGTGAATGATTTGATAATGGCAGGGGTGGTGGAGGAAGTTCCCTATAATGTTTGTAACAGTCCAATTCTTCCGATCTTAAAGAAAGACACAGACACTAAGATCTATCGTTTCATTATTGATTTGAGGGAAATCAATAAGATAGTTGTACCCCAGTATCCGGTGGTTTCTGACATTACTGCCTTACTCACCTTGATTCCACCCACAGCCACTACCTTTACAGTAATTGATTTGAAAAACGCTTTCTTTTCGATTCCCATTCATCCTGATAGTCGATATTTATTTGGCTTCACATTAAATAATAAATCATATAGATTTTGTCGAGTTCCTCAGGGCTACACGGAGAGTCCTAGCATTTACAGCCAGGCTTTAAAGAGACAGCTTGATTCTTTTAACTTACGATCTGGGGTGGTTCTTATCCAGTATGTTGATGATATTCTACTTGCAGCAGATACACAGGAGCAATGTGAGGAGAGCACTCTCTCCTTACTTTCTTTTCTTGCTCGGAATCATCACAAGGTTTCTTGAAAGAAGTTGCAATATTGTAGACCAAAGGTGACCTACCTCGGTCATCTTTTGTCTAAGGAGGGGCGTGCATTGACATCAGATCGAATTCAAGCAATTTTAGACACGCTAGACCCTTGTACTCAGAAGGATGTTCGTGCCTTCATAGGTTTGACGTCCTTTTGTAGGCAATGGATATTAGGATTTTCGCACATTGTAAAACCCTTGTTAGCGTTGTTGTCTAAAACCACACCGGTTCCTCTTGAATGGACAGATGAATGTCAGAATGCTTTTGAACAATTGGGACAAGCTCTTTGTTCTGCACCAGTGTTAGGTACACCAGATTATAGAAAGATCTTTACACTATATGTACACGAGAAGGATGGGTGCGCATTGTCAGTCTTAGTGCAGACACATGGAGATAAACAGAGACCTTGTGCGTACTTCTCAGCAGTACTCGACCCTGTGGCTCGAGGATTGCCTGGATGTTTTCGAGCAGTTGCAGCAACAGCAGTAGCTATACGACAGAGTGAGGGAATAGTTTTGTCACACAAATTGTTGGTGTTAGTTCCCCATGCGGTAGATGCTTTATTGAACCAAACGAAAACGCAGCATCTAACCAGTGCCCGTTTAACAGGATACGAGTTAACACTGTTGGCGCCACATATCACACTGAAGAGGTGCGCCACACTGAACCCTGCTACTTTATTGCCATATCCTGTTCCTGAGACCCAGAAGGAAGAACAACATGATTGTGTTTTTCTGACTGAAGAACAAACAAAGGGTCGTATCGATTTACAGGATACGCCACTTGCAGATGTAGATGGGGAACTGTGGGTTGATGGATCGTGTGTGAAGCTGCCAGATGGCACGACTTCCGCAGCCTATGCGATCACGACACTTAAAACAGTGGTAGAAACAGCACGAATACTGCAAAAATTGGCCCAAGCGGCTGAACTGATAGCCTTAACGAAAGCATGTGAGTTAAGTGCTGGTTTATGTGTGAATATCTACACTGATAGCCGTTATGCTTCTGGAGTAGTGCACGATTTTGGCCTACTCTGGAAGGAACGAGGGTTTCGGACCTCAAATGGAGCACACATCATGCACGGAGAGTTGGTACGTGATCTCCTGAATGCACTAATATGTCCAAAGAAGGTAGCGATAATTAAGTGTAGTGCACACAAGAAGGTGACAGACAAAATAGGGCAAGGAAATGCTTTTGCAGACCGCATTGCGAGAGAAACGGCCATGTTACAAAATGTCTCTCCTATGTATGTGGTGAGATCGCAAGCTGAGCGATGGCATGATGCTAGAGAAGAAATTTTAGACATACAGAAATCAGCATCTGAAGCAGAACTCGCAACCTCGGCAACAGAGGGAGTGCTGGATGATGAGGGTTGTTGGAGAAGCAAAGACATGGAGAAATGGAAATTGCCTGCCGCTTATTTGCAAGCAATGGTTCAAATGACGCATGGGTTGGCACATGTTGGAGCTCTTGCAATCACTAAATTGCTTACTCGAGTTTGGGAGCATCCTGAGATTGCCAACACGGCCAAGAGAGTAGTGCAGACTTGTCTGATATGCCTACAATACAATCCTGCTAAAGGGACTTATACTCCTAAAGGAGGGTTCGTTCCACCTACTGCACCATTCGAAGTACTGCAAATGGATTACATCCAGCTTGAGCGCTGTAATAACCTCAAATATGTCCAAGTGGTGGTGTGTGCCTTCAGCAAATGGATTGAGGCCTACCCCACGAAGGATAATACGGCATTGACAACAGCTAAGGTGTTACTCAAAGAGTACTTCCCAAGCTATGGTGTTTGTAAATTTTTGTGGAATGATAATGGTCCTCATTTCGTTGGGAAAGTAGTGGAGTATGTCCTGAAAGGATTGGGGATTAAGCAAATAATTCATGCTGTATTCCACCCGCAGTCAGCAGGTCTAGTAGAAAGGTATAATGCGACTCTGAAGCCGAAGCTAGCAAAGATCGTGGCATCCACGTCTTTGAAATGGCCGGACGCTTTTTCCTTTGGCATTACTGTCTATTAGATCAGTGCCACATTCCCGATCTGGCCTCACACCTTATGAAGTGGTGTTCGGAAGGCCTATGAATATTTGGCAAGTTCCAAAGCCTCGTTTGATACATGATGTGCCTTGTATAATGATGAACGATTATTTGGCATGATTAACAAATGATTTACTTTCTATTCATCAACAGGTTCGAGAAGCGCTCCCCGACAATTCTATTGGAGAGGCTCATGATCTTCGTCCCGGGGACCATGTAATGGTCCGTGTGTTTGAGAGAACCAGCAGTTTGGAGCCGAGGTGGCGTGGCCCTGAACAAGTGTTGCTGGCAACGCAGACGGCTGTGCGTGTCACGAATAAGAAGCGGTGGATACATTCAACTCACTGCCGTCGTGTTTCTCCGGACCTGGTGAACCCTTCGGTGCTGTCTGATTATCGAGACATCCTGGATGCAGAAAAGAGCCCAGCTGTTACGCCTCACGAGTCGGAGGGAGCCTTCCCGGACCACACTGTTTCTGGTGGAGCGAAGTATAATCTGCGGCCAAGAAAATAATATTTTGTTCTATACTTTTCGAGACTGGTTAGTAACCGTTCCGAGGTTTGTGAAAACGGAAGCCGGGAATATCAAGGGGGGGGGATCAGTTCTGGCCAGTGTAGCGACACCCGTCTTGAATCTCGGAGAAGAAACCAGCGGCAGCCTCGGTTCTCAGCACTACATTTTTTTATTTTTTAGTTTGGTTTTTGAAACTTTGTTCTTTTTACTATGGCACCTACGACACTGAGAAACAGAAGAATTTTGGGTGCAGTTCTTTTTGCTACAACTATAATGTTAATAGCAGTAATAGCTTGGACTAAAGAACGATTGTTTCCTGCACGAGAATATCTACTGCCTACCACTCCAATTCCATCTGAACATTTCCATTTTACTTTGCCCTATCATGAAGAGAGACATAGGCAGACTTACTTGAATAATAGTTTTATTCAAATTTTACATCATACCCACAACATGACGAACACCTCCAATTGTTGGGTATGTGGAATGTTGCCTGGACATCAGAAAAGAGGAGGAACTCCGCTTATTCCTCTTCCGTTCTCACATAATGGTTCTTGTAATGCTTGTTACACTCTTCTTTTTACCCTAAGATGGCCAACAAAAGGTGGACTACTCTTTCGATTGAATAAGGTCTGTTACAACGACAGAGATGGGTATCCACAAGCAGAAGGAACTAAATTTGAGTGGGAAGAATATCGACCGGACAATGTATCTACACCTCGTATT
Source organism: Lissotriton helveticus (assembly GCF_964261635.1). NCBI lineage: Eukaryota > Metazoa > Chordata > Amphibia > Caudata > Salamandridae > Lissotriton > Lissotriton helveticus. The sequence continues at coordinate 34,835,405 of NC_136064.1, read as the reverse complement.
TTCACCAATCAAAGACTTATAAATCTGTCCAGTTTACATGTGATCACGGTTATTGATACTAAAGCTGATCTTTGCATTAGAAATAAAGGAACAATTCCGGTAGGGAAAAGTGAATGTAATACTACTCTCACATTTGATACTCCGAATGGTATTACCTTTGTAGCCTCACAAAACACTTATTTTATCTGTGGTAATAAAGGATATCATCGTCTTCCTCTTGGATGGTTAGGAACCTGCTATATATCTTTTGTACTACCCCCTGTGTTTATTGCCCCGCCTATGTACCATAATGATTTTGTATTGTATCACAATTTGATATTAAATAGGGTTAAGAGAGCATTAGAGCTTGACAATGTTGACCAAACTGACACCTCACTACAGCAATATGCAGACTTCAATTTAGGCCTGTTTTCCTTGGTTGATGCTGCTTTAAACAGCAGGAAAATAAGGTGGCTAACACGTGTTGTGGAAGCTGTTGCTAATGAAACTGCTTCTGCTTTAGGGAACATAACTGAGGAACTCCAGATTACGAGAATCGTTATGCTTCAGAACCGAATGGTTCTGGACATAGTATTGGCTGATCGTGGGGGTGCATGCCGCATTATCGGAAGTAGTTGTTGTGTTTATGTCCCCGATAATTCGCCTTCTGTATATGATGCCATTTCCAAATTGCATAAAATTGCTGCTGAAATACACCCCGAAAATGGAACATGGACACTTTCTGGTTGGTTTTGGACTTTGCTCAGTACTTGGGGTTGGAAGCTGTTAACAATTCTGTGTGTGATTATTGGAATACTCTTCTTCTTTTGTTTATGTATCCAATGTGGCCCTACTTTATGCTCTGTATGTATTACTGTCTGTATCCCATCTAAACGAGTTATTGCTAAAAATGAACAGCTGAGTAATGTTGAAGTGATGAAAATAATGATGATTGATATTGATGATGAATATCCTGATTACTTCCATTATGAGGTAGCTTCAGCTAAATGCTAAAAGGGCCGTCTGTTGTAATTTGGCAGCAACTGAATAAGCATTTAGCTCAGCTACACAAACTTTCCCCGTTAACTTGACAAAACGTGCGGGGCCATTTTGTATTTCTTGGCTTCCATTTTCTATGAACATGCGGCCTCGTGGTCAGCGTGCCCTTTCATCCTTCATTCATGCCAATGACCATTTACCTTGCCCAGCAACAGGCTATTTTTAGTACTGGTCAAGCTCACGCATGCGTACTCAAACTTTTGGATTAACGAGTGGTCACTTCTTAGGAATGTTCCCCAAAACTGACCAGTGGCACCAAAACTCCTCCCACATGTTGGCTGTGTTCCAAAATGCCCTTATATGTACCTGAAACTGTTCAAATGTATACCGCCTACCTTTTTATTACTGTTAAACTTGTATAAAAGAGGTCGCGCACCAATGTTCGGGGTGATACTTCTTGCATTGCCGAAGGGTGTTGTAGGAATGTACCACCACCCCATGGGGTCTTAATAAACTTGTCTTTTGCATTTTCCAGTTTCCGTGCCAACTTCTATTTTATGGTGTTCGAGAGTTTTTAGCAGAGTATGTAGACCTGACGAAACCCGATACCACACATCTATCTTATGCTACCATCAGTCATGCCTACGGATGTTGATACTTTGCTTGGGCCAGTAACGGCTCATGCACTGTGTTGTCCCCAGCCGCTACCAATCCTGATGACGGCTTTTGTTGAAATCTCACAGACGCAAGTTACTGCCAGTGAGATACTTGAGGCAACAGGTGCACAGGTACCATCTACCTCAAGCACTGACGCTGACGGCGATGCTTCTCATCTGTGTACTATTGACCTGCTAAGCGAGGTAATCCAACTCTCACCTACAATGAACACACATTCTCCACAATCTTAGAAGACGTGATGTTTTCTCCTAACAATGAAACTGACTTGTAAAAGTTGGCACACAGTGTTTCGAGAGACTCTGTATTCGACCTTCATTTTTTCAAAACAAACTTCAGACTGTTTTCCAAATTTGTATTTTTTCTTTTGAGCAAAAAGTAATCTGCTTAAAGTAGAACTATTCTTAGAGAACAAGAATTCTGTGATAAACTTCCAACAGACAATATTTGACCTTGTCCACATTTAAACAGTTTTTTATAAACTCTGCTATGGAATGGTCTCTACTTTTTCTTCTCTAGTAAAGAGCCATTTCATAAATGTAATTTCGTGATTGATTCAGACAGCATTTACAATGTCATACTATATGCTGTGGATGGACCAATGCTTTACAAATGCGTGCAGAACAAATGCTCATTTTTGCTGTACATCCATTTCAAATGCATTTTATGTATTTTGGGTGGGGTTATTAACACATCATACTTTAGATATGTTTTAGATGCTCAGGATTTAGTAATATGGAACATAATAAAGTGGAGTGAGTGTTGTGTAGCGTTTTAGGACCCAAGTGTAATTTTTCCCGAATCATGGCCTTCTATAGGTACAATTCGCACTGCCCTAATATAGGCATAGAAATCATACCCATATTTAGACATAGCCCATGCAGTCCAAATACAGGCATGGCTACTTCCACCAGTTCCAAAAAGCCACTACAATTTCTTGGAAAATCGGCTTAAGCTGCTAGGGAACCTCCCCTTGCTTGAATATTGATTTGTCCAAGAACTCGTGGAGTTTTCAAAGAAATACCATTCCCTTGGGCTTCTTTGATGACGTTATTATGTTTGACTTTACGTCAAACTTGCCACCTTCAAGGTATAAATATGCCTTAACTTGCTCTGACAAGACACAGTGGTTTGGAGCAGTTCGACTATCTGCTTGCCCGACCCAGGTCGCTACAGCAAGTGCTGAAGGAAGCAGACCATCCAGCTGACGCACTGACAGAGAGGCTGCCTTTCTCTGGGTGAGAATCCAGCTTCAGTGTTTCCAAGCTCCCCTTGCGGGATGTTGGGAAATCGAATCCGAGACAGAGAGATACTAGATCTACTTCATTCTAAAACCAAGGTACAGAGCTGATTAGACCCTAAGACAAATCTTGGATAGATTCTTGGCAAGAAAATGAAACCTTTGCTACACCACATTTATTTCTTCCCTCGTACTAGACTTAGGTTAGGTACATTGGGGTAGGCGTATTTAACAAGCACCAGTTGAGTACTTTTAGCCTTCGGTATTTATGTATGTTATTTTGTATGGCGTAGAAACCATACAATGCTCTTACAGTATTACTTCATATTACTGTTTACTCTGTACACATTATACTTTGCAGCCTGCATAACAATTGTAGCAGTTCACTTCTCTTGAATGAGAAAGAAGACTGTTCAATAAATCTTTTATTGAAAACGCCCGTCTCTCTATTTCTCTACAACTCTGTAGAAACGAAGCATGCACGATTGACTGAGTGAAATACTGAACTATTGTTTCCACAACTCTGAAGATACGTTTATTCTTGGAAAACAAAGTTGTCATGTTTATGCGGTTGTCAGAAACCAATCCCTTCTTGTGAATTCGAGAAAGTTTCTAGTGACCTCTGAGCTAGCTGGCACTCACTATTAAGTTTAGTATATTCGATAGAGACTTAGTCGACCTCAGTCCTACGTCCCATCTATAGTATATACTATTCCAATGCGCAGAGCCTATTGGGAATATAGGTACTACACTACACAGAGGCCAAATTCAAATTTCAAAGCTTTATTCGACATTTGTCATAAAAGCATCCTACCTAACCCTAATACAATAAATACTACATTCTTTAAAAATAATTCTAAAACACGTATTAAACGATGACAGTCGAATATTATACATTAAAAATTCAATTGATTATAACAAAATATTTTAAGAACAATTCATGCAATAGACAAATTCAATTTGTGCAACACTATTTCATTTACATTAACTTTAAACTGCGAGTACGCATTGTCCATGCCCAGGCAAGAAACTTAGCTACGGCAACAACCAATGGTGTAGAACAATCGGATTCTAATATTCTAAGGGCTGTCAATTGTCTGCGAGAGCCGATGTTTAGGCATACTGGCTTTAACCATTTACATCTGGGGCTAACATATAAAGGACAACAGAACAACAAGTGCGAAATGTGCTCTATTTGGTCTTTACAGTGGTGGCAATGTTCATCCCACATTGGCGACCAGTGTTTTTTAAATGCATTCACTGGTAAAGTACCTATGCGAAATTGGAAGTAAAGTTTCCTGTCATATGGTCGTTCTATTATGTCCCAGTATGTTTCACATGTTGGATACATTTTAATGTCACAGAAACGATTTGTCAATTTTGATTGGGAACCTTTACAGAACATTCTTACATAGACCATCTCCCAATATAGGTCTTTCAATTTCGCTTTAGTTGGAAAACTAGCCACGTCATGGTTGCCCCAGAGGTATTCCAATTTTAGCAGTACAAGCAGCCCCCGTAGTTCCTTCAACCCTTCGATGCAGTGAAAACGATCAAACTCAACAACGTCTTCAAGAGCTGTAGCATAATGCTTCAGCTCTGGAGTGACCATCAGGCGCCTCCAATAGAGGAGTGGCCGCAGTCTTGCTATGTCCTCAATATTTTTTCTGCCCAGGTCTAGTTTTAGCGGAATTACAGGTGTACTTTGGGGGACCATAACAAGCCCTCGAAGAAATCTGTTTTCCGCACATCCCAACTCCCCCAAGTTTGAAAACCCCCATAATTCCGAGCCATATAAGCAGGCCCCTAATACTTTCATGTTGTATATTTCTAATACACAGTTAACCGGCTTTGTTAGCGATTTGCGGTGTTTTAAAGCTACTGCACCAGAAAGCTGGTTAAACTTCAATAGGGTCTTATTAATATGCGACTTCCACTTCATATTTCCCTGGAGGGTGATGCCTAAATAAGTAAAGGCATCCACTTTCTCGAGGGGGGTTCCTTTGTATTTAATTACGCCTTTGAATGAAGACTGGTAGTTCAGGCACATGAAGTTTGTTTTAGTGGTATTCAATTCAAGGCCCCTGCTATCACAGAATTCACCAAAGGCATCCACCACTTTTTGGAGACCGCTCGGAGTGCGTGAAAGTAAGAGCGTGTCGTCCGCGAACATTAGGACAGGGACGTGGGAGCCAGCTATAATAGGAGCATCGCATGGGGATTTCATTAAGTGGGCAACAATACCGTTTATGTAAATTGAAAATAATGTTGGAGCAAGGACACACCCTTGCCTTACTCCTCGTTCTACTGGAAAAGAGTCTGTGACTTCACCTTGCTTGCCCCATCTAATTTTAGCAAAGTTATTGTCATGGAGGCGAACTAAAAGAGTAAGAAGTTCTTGGCTTAAACCTACTTCTGCCAGAGTCTGCCACAGTTTTTCTCTAGGCACTAGGTCGAAGGCTGCTTTTAGGTCTACAAAAACTGCATACAGCGTGCCCTTTTTTAGTGTGACATTTCTCCAATAAATAGTCATTAAATAGAGAACTTGGTCAACAATACTAGTCAATGGCCGGAACCCTGCCTGGTAGGGGGATAATATGTTCTTCTCATCGATCCATTGCTGCAGCTTATTCTGGACTAAGCGCCCCATCAGTTTTTGTGCTGTATCTATTAGACTGATGGGTCTATAATTTTGGGCTAATGTTTTGTCTCCTTTTTTAAATATGGGAATTATTTCTGCCCCCTTCCATGACGGGGGACATCCCCTCCCATCGCCACAGCATTTGCCAACATTGTGAAGTAAGAGCCCCAGGCAATCCGGTCCGATAGAAATACATCGGCTGGAATACCATCCATACCCGGCGCTTTCCCCCCCGCTATGTCATCCATCGCTAAGCTGACATCCTTCTCATTAAATATTTGAGTTTTGAAGAAGGTAAATGAGGGGGGTTGGTCATCAATGTATGCAGGGTTACGAGCATACTGTGGTTTAAAAAACTCTATCCATTGATTTATGGGGACATGATTTTGAGGCTGGGCGGCTATTCCTCCCCTTTCCCATTTTACTATAGCCCAAAAGCGCCTGGAGTCCTTAGCTGCACAGGCCTCCTTCATATCTTGCCAACCTTCTTCGTCCCAGCGTTTCTTAGCCAGTTTTTGGGTTTGTCTATATACATCTCTCGCCCTCCTGATTGCTATTACATTGCCAGTTTTCAATTCCAGACTCAAATTTTGCCGTGCCATCCTACAGCTTTTGTCATACCAGCCTTGTACTGTACCATTTTTCCCCTTTTTGCAAGTAACTACTTTTTTCGAGAAAAAACTTTGTATTTTGGAAAACAGATTACCATGAGCCTTCATCACGTAATCTTGAAAATTGCTTGTCCCTTGGTGCGACTCGATAATATTTACCTCGTCTACTACCAGTTTCTTAAGTACCTCTAGTTTTGCCACATCTTCTAGGAGGTTTTTCCATTTGAGATTACGCAAATTATTCGAGCAAACTACATCCTGCGTTGTCATCCCAATATTGTTACTTTGTGCTATAGGCTCATAGCGGGAGTAGAATGTCAATCGCAGGGGGTTATGGTCGCTTTCTGGTCTATTTTCTACAACCATGTCTAGCATTTTACTCCAGATCCTTACATCTAGGAGTATGTAATCAATTCTGCTAGTGGATCGGCCATTGTCGAACGTATTAAGTCCTTTTTGGTCGGAAGACGAGCGACCATTTGCCGCTCTCAGGCCTCTAGCTAAGCAGAGACTTTTCAGTTGGATTGCTACATTACTCCATTTTTTAATGGCTGGCAATTCCAGCTGTGGTATTCCCCACTTATCGTCCTCCTCCTCGGACAATGTCCTGTCCTCTTCTCCCAGTGGCTCAAAGGTGACATTAAAATCCCCTCCCACGACTATTTGATTTGTAGTCGATGACATATCTATGTGCTGCTCTAGAACCGTTATAGTGTTAGAGGATTTGCCACTGGACACTCCTCTGGCATAGACATTATACAAGGTAAGCTCGTGGCCATTTACCCATTTAATGTGAAGTGCCATAATGTCATTGGAAGGTATGGATAACTGTTTTATGGTACAATTCAGGGACTGCCTTATCCAGATTAACAATCCTCCAGAGGGGCGTCCCATCTGGTTTCTAGTGGCTGGGATATAAAAATTTAGAAAACCCTCTCTAAATGTTGGGGTTAATGACCATGTTTCTTGCAACATGATTATATCATGCTGATCAATGTAATCAACCCATTCCAATGTGGGTATCTTGCTTGCTATGCCTGCTATATTCCAGGATAGAAGGGAAAGCAAAGTCGAATCATTATGGGACGATAACTGCCCTGTTTTTACGTTCCGGATTATTAATCTACTTTCAACATTTTATGATTTGCCCTCCGTTGGTGTTATTTTGGGCTCTATAGCCTCTGCAATGCAAGCGATACCCTCAACATCTGATATTTGAACTTCAAGGACAGAATTTCCATGCACCGTATTGGTTGATCTTTCATTGTGCATATTCCGATTTGTCGAGTCGGTGGATGTCACATTTCCTATACTTGCATGCCTTTGCGACATTGGCCTTGCACAACTTGTGAGTCAATCACACTCGTTCAAGTTGGATAAAGCCAAGTAGCGGTTTTCCAAATTTATCCCCCAGTCACAACTTTGTTGTTCTTTCCTAACCCTTCTTGCTCCAACGGCTGACCACTTTGTCCTTAGGATGCTTGGCTTTGACACTAACCCTCTTCTGCTGTAAAAAAAGTCCAACGTCAGTGGAATTATTTCTGCCATTCTGCGTTGGGGTGGAAAAATGTTGAGCAGAATATCTGATAATACTTCAGGGCCCTTAAGGTTCAATACCACACAATCCCCAGTAAATTTTTTTGGTTTCGTCCCTATCCACTTTACTCTTCTTGCTGTTAGGAGATCTTCAGACAACTTTTCTCTGCCCCATGGGGATATTTGCATGTTGTTACCTAACCACTGCAAGGATTTGTTTAGGAGGGAATCAGGGGACTCAATCTGATCTTTTTCAAGTGGTGGGACGTTAGCCAGTACTAAAACCAGTGGAGAGGCTTCCACAATTAATTCCACGGGATTTAGTTCTAGGTCGAAGTTGGGTGTTAGAACATCCCCTTGGGTTACCGAGGGTACTGTATCTACTGGATTACCAACATCATGACCAACATCATTCCTATCACTGGGCACACTTGTCTGAATAGGGGGGGGTATTGGATGTAAGCTCTCAATCACATTTAACTGTTTTCCGTCTATCTTGTTCATAATTTCATTTGGAAGTTCGCCCACAGTGTCATTCGTAATTTTCAGAAGAGACTCCAACTTATGGACTTTGTCAGACAAATGATCTATTTTAGATATGAGCGGTTTAATTATGCAAGATATCTTGGCTTCTAACGTGGCCATAAACTTATCTGACAACAGCTCTTCAAAGTTTATAGAGTTACTCCTTTCCTCCCTTGTGTCATCAGTGGCGTGTTTATGTTTAATTTTTGGGGGCGTTGCAGGTTTTTTGCTATTAGACCGTAGCCCTAACCTTTTTGGTGGAATTTTAGTGGGTCTTTTCACCACTCTTGGGGCCGGGACTGGCGTTGGCGAAGAGATACTCTCTTCAACCACCTCTAGGTCAACACATGACTTAAATAGCTCCTCCCCCGTTAGTAAATCCACATTTGTATCATGTTGTAGAGCATTTTCAGACGAGTTCAGTACTGAACAATCATTACTTACAGCATTTTGAATAACAGTAACATTTGCAGCTTCTAAATCCAAGTCAATTAAATCTTGGCTTTCACTTTGGGAGCAAAAGGAAGAATCACTCAGCCCCAAAGAAGACCTCCGTTCGCTAATAATTTTTGCCACCCTATGTACTAGATAGTTATCCATGGTGTTGGCAGGCGTGGTAGGTGTTTTTTGTTTAGACATGTTTCAACACAATTAATGCGCTACGAGTAGCAAACAAATACAAATGAGTCAGTGGCCAAGAGAACAAACGCAAGACTCACAGTACTAGGGATGTTAATAACCGGGTCCAGTCCAGTCGTGACCAGTCTTGGACTGTCTTAGACTGTCCGCCCTTTGTCCGGGCTTCGTCCGGGCGTCCCGCTCGCGTCCCGCGACGCGGAGGACGGCGGGAATTTCAAGCGCCTCCGGGCGCGGTGACCCCCGAGATCTCTTCCGGGTCGCTAAGCAGTCTGGGTAACGTAGTTCCCCTCCGCTGGGCGGCCGCGAGAGCAACTCGAGCGGCGGCGGGAGGGAAACAGCAAAGTCCGGTGGCAGGGAAACAGCAAAGTCCGGTGGCAGAAACACACACCCCCAGGCAAGTTCTACCAGTTCTGACAATTCCGGCAAGCTGGGACAGACACCCGCTCCACCGAGGGCGGCGGGAATTTCAAGCGCCTCCGGGCGCGGTGACCCCCGAGATCTCTTCCGGGTCGCTAAGCAGTCTGGGTAACGTAGTTCCCCTCCGCTGGGCGGCCGCGAGAGCAATTCGAGCGGCGGCGGGAGGGAAACAGCAAAGTCCGGTGGCAGGGAAACAGCAAAGTCCGGTGGCAGAAACACACACCCCCAGGCAAGTTCTACCAGTTCTGACAATTCCGGCAAGCTGGGACAGACACCCGCTCCACCGAGGGCGGCGGGAATTTCAAGCGCCTCCGGGCACGGTGACCCCCGAGATCTCTTCCGGGTCGCTAAGCAGTCTGGGTAACGTAGTTCCCCTCCGCTGGGCGGCCGCGAGATCAACTCGAGCGGCGGCGGGAGGGAAACAGCAAAGTCCGGTGGCAGGGAAACAGCAAAGTCCGGTGGCAGAAACACACACCCCCAGGCAAGTTCTACCAGTTCTGACAATTCCGGCAAGCTGGGACAGACACCCGCTCCACCGAGGGCGGCGGGAATTTCAAGCGCCTCCGGGCGCGGTGACCCCCGAGATCTCTTCCGGGTCGCTAAGCAGTCTGTGTAACGTAGTTCCCCTCCGCTGGGCGGCCGCGAGAGCAACTCGAGCGGCGGCGGGAGGGAAACAGCAAAGTCCGGTGGCAGGGAAACAGCAAAGTCCGGTGGCAGAAACACACACCCCCAGGCAAGTTCTACCAGTTCTGACAATTCCGGCAAGCTGGGACAGACACCCGCTCCACCGAGGGCGGCGGGAATTTCAAGCGCCTCCGGGCGCGGTGACCCCCGAGATCTCTTCCGGGTCGCTAAGCAGTCTGGGTAACGTAGTTCCCCTCCGCTGGACGGCCGCGAGAGCAACTCGAGCGGCGGCGGGAGGGAAACAGCAAAGTCCGGTGGCAGGGAAACAGCAAAGTCCGGTGGCAGAAACACACACCCCCAGGCAAGTTCTACCAGTTCTGACAATTCCGGCAAGCTGGGACAGACACAGAGGCATATTCTTGAAGTCCTCCATTGAAAACGAGGCAGCTACCAACACCACTTCACACCTATGCACCTGCGATCCTGGTGTAGGTAACATGGGTACTAGGGTATCCATGCGTGGGGTGGCTCTATAACCACCTAACTTTCAAATGGTTTCTTCAGGGTCCATTGGGAAGGGTCCTTAATCTTTAGAAATCCAACTGCGACTTGCACATAGAATTGTAGGGAGCACGCTGTTGTATACTCACACTGCACATGCTCTCTGCGGGGTCCCTGTCTACTTACCTTGGATTGTTCTGTGGGTCCCCAGCAATTCTACATCCTGTGAACATTGTCCTGACTCGAGTCATGGTTCTTATACCACTTTCTTAGTATATGGTCTGGTCCCGACCTGGGACCCAGTGTATTTTGTTCTATTTACTGTGTTACCTTGATAAAGTATTGTGTGCATTGTGTTTATGTCCTTGTTGGAGATATTTGAACATTCTAGAGAGTATTATATAGCAAATACATATGTTTATAAATAGTTGGAGTGGCTCTTTTCACTTAATCTATACTATAAGATTGCATTCTGGTAAAGCAAGCTGCTTTACACTCCTTCCGGTATAAGCCTGAATACTGCTTTCCACAGCTACCACTTGGAGAGCTTTCTAAGGTTGCCTAAGACCTCTTAAATCACCATAAGGGTTGCCTGGAATGGTGCAGGGTGTCCACTTACATAAGTGTACATAATATACCAGGCCAACATCTGACAATATGGATTTCTATGTCATGCTATGTTATTAGGTAAGGTGGCCATTAATAAGCAATGATCCTATATGTCGGTAGTAAGGGTGTAAAACACAGTATATATGGTATGCCCAATGGCACCTGGTCCCTTCATGGCATGCCCCTTAGTACAGCTGTTATAGGCGAAAAGTGGCAGACATCTCACAGATGGCAATCATTACAGGGTAGTTGTTAGTACTAGATGTCCCATCTAAGATTGTGCAGAGAGTAGTGAAAGCTAACTGAAGCCAGTCCATGGGATTTCAAAATGTAGCCCTTTGTGGTCCGTCTTCAGACGAAAAACCCAACACTGTTCTCTTTCACACAGCCTTCTAGGCAAATCTTGGCCTTGTACAGTTATGATAACAGCCCATTTCAGATCAGAGGTGGAGTGACTGGTGTTGACAAAATGAGTGCTAAATTTAGTCGTCAGACTCTTGGCTCTCACATTGCTCTGATTTTCACACATCACTCTCTTGACAGCTCATGTTGTCATGCCAGCATACCTGAGCCCAGAGGGTCAAGTAATGACGTTGATGCAGTTCTTAGATTGGCAGTTGATGTGTCTTTCCTGGCACCACTCCCTCCCAAGACTAAGCTGTAGTGTTTTGGTAGCTTGTGTTAAGATGGCATACACATTGCACCTACTACATGGGTAATGACATGTCACGGGTGGCAGACCCCAAACATTGTTGATGTTTGTTTGTGCACATGTACTTCGCGGTCTAGTTTGGATCACTAAAACTTGAATGTTATTAGTATGCTTATAGGCGATCAATGGTTTTAACGTTTTTATGTCACCCATATTAAGGATTGCCCAATGTTTTTCGAATAACTTTCATAATGTGGTTGGATGCTGGCATGAAAGTTGTCACACATGGAAGCATGGGATTTACAGGTGTTTCTTTGGTAGCTAGGATGGCTTCCTTATTACTATTCAGGGCTTGTGTCCGTGATGTCCTGACTATATGTCATGGGTATTCGAGAGCCAAGAGTGTATGATCCAAGAAGTCAGCTTGTTTAACAAAGTTGCTCAACTCACAACAGTTTTGCCTGAGTCTAAGGAATTGTCCAAGTGAAGGTAAGATCTGAGGGAGCAAGAATTATGTCTCCCAAAAGGAAACAGATTGTTGCGATCTGTGGGTTTATTATATGTCTTGGTCTTTATTAATCCGTCCTCCGGAGAAAAAAGGAGGTCCAGCATTGGTAGTTGAACATCAGAAACATGTCCAGTGAATTTCAGAAGGGGTTTAAAAGAAAGGATGCATCTGTAAAAGTCTTGGATGTCCGTGGTGTCCCCCTTCCAGATGATCAGGACGTTATATATGTGTCTTCACCAATGTTAGATTCTGTTCATGAATGCATTGGTCTCAGTCAAAATGGATGACTGATCAAAGTGGTGCATGTAAAGACATGCCCGGCTTGGAGCATAGGTGCAGCCCATTGAAGTGCCCCCACACTGTATATACAGTGTTCAAATTGGAGAAAGTTATCTGTAAGTGCTAGGGTGGCACAAATCATCACAAAATCAATTGGAGTAGGGGGTTCCCAGTTGCCTGATCTCATTACCTCTTCAATCACTTGTAGAGTGGCTTCTTGTGAGATATTGGTATATAATACCTCCACGCCAAGTGCGACCAGGAGGTCAACACTTCAGGGACATTAATATCCTTGATGAGTTTGAAGATGTCTTTGGTATCTTTGGGGTAGGTGGGGGTTTGGGCCACCAAAGTCTGAAGGAAATGTTCACAGAAACATGAGGGAGGCACTAATAGTGAGCGAAAGCCAGAGACAATAGGGTGTCTGGGTGGCAAGCGTGTTTCTTTGTGGATCTTAGGTAGACACATGTTTGGAGATAGAGCTGTGAGTTACCCCCTCATTCACAATGGCTGTGATGGCTCGACATAGTCTAGGGTGGGATCCTGGCTCAGAGGCCTGTAATGCCTCTGAGCCAGGTTCCCAAAGAGATGCAGACATTCATTCCTGCTATCAGTCGTGTCATGAATCACAATAGCTCCGCCTTTGCCCACAGGCTTGATGGTGATGCTGGTATCAGTAGAGAGGGCTCCACGGGCTTCCTTTTCGGTTCTGCGCATGTTCTGGAACCCTAGTGAGATAGACATTTTAGTAACGTTGTTCATTACAACCTTCTTAAAGGTTGCAACCTCACTAGGCAAGGTGTTGATAGGTGGGTTAACCTTAACGGTAGAGGGTCTGTGGAAAAAAGAAAATAATCTGATTTTTCTAAAAAACTAGGCCAACTCGCAGTTGAGTTTTAAGAGATCCTCTCTGGGGGTAGGTACAAAAACTAATCTCTTATTATGGGCTGAACATTCAGACACACTGAGGGTCCATGTGGAGAGATTGATGATTAGATTGGGTGTCGTTGTTTTTTTCCTCTGGTACGGAGCACCATCTAGGCTTCCTTGGGTTTCCATTGTACCTGCATGCCTCTGCCTCTTTCTTCCTCTGTCCCTGCCTCTTCCTAAAAAAGGAGGGTTGTATGGCATCAGCATCCGGGGTTGAAAAAATGGGACTAAAGTGGTTCCCACATTGGTTGCTGCTGGTAAGGAAAGAGGTGAACCATGAATTGAGGCAGGCCCTGGTAGCCTGTCCATTTCTCATTACCACTCCATGTACCTGATCCAGAGCTCCCACTAATGCTCATGTTCAGTACATAGTGTCTGATTTGGATTGAGCATTCCACTCATAATCATCCCAAGTCTAACGGTACTTTTTTCTCCTGGCTGAATTTATTCACATCTTTCTGCAGTTTGTATATCTTCTGTTGGGTGAGGTACTCTTTGGTCTAATTCATTTAGGCATTGATCTTGGCTAGTCTAGATTTAAATTGTTTATTCTGGACTGTGGTTTTTCAAGGCATTTTCTGTAAGAGTTATTGTTACCGATCAGCACTAACCAGTCCCTAGTACATTTCCATGCGATCTTAGGCCAATCTTTGCAAAAGGCCAGATCTTCAAGGAAATTGCAGGGCATATTAGTGACTAACAACCAATTTGGTGTTGTGTTGGGTCTCAAGTATTCTGTGAGAATTTGCACCATTTAGGTGGGTTCTCAACAACTCCTTTTTCAGTGTAGACAATTTGACCTAATCTTCCTTAAGACTGCTTGAAGGTGCACTCCCATTGTTGCCCACCTCACGTTTCATTTCTTGAGTGGGGTGATGTAAAATAAAAGAATCCTTTTAGCAACTCTCACTCTATCGAGAAGATTATGTCAAAGAATACTTTACCTGGTCCTGATGAAATCCAAATAGACTGCTTCATGGTTGCTTGTGGCATGAAACATGTCGACCCATTGCATAGACCATAGCGGAAGAGTTGGCCTATGAGTGACTGATTTACTGCTCATTTGCAGGGACCTCGACCATCATATCCTATGTTTCCCTGCTTCCTCTTTAAATTAAACACCACCCAGTGATTCCTCAATAAAAAATTTGGTAACAACAGAATGGCAGCTGATTTTACTTCACACCATTCAGCCATCTTCTCACTTTTTTGTGGGGTTGTCCAACTTTGACCCCCACGGTGCTCCTATTGCTTAAATTAAAAGATCTCCAATAAAGGGCCCTCTCTCAGGGCCTGCCAGGCATTGCAACTATTGCTAGGAGTGCCAATCATAAATACCCCAACGCTCATTAGGAAAAATTATACTGGGCAGCAAAGACTCTTAATACAGTCTCCTTCTTATGCAGGAGCTTGTGGCGAATTAAATTGAATTGAATTACGCATTTCTATAGCACACGGATACTCAAAAAGAGCGTCCCGGCGTTGTTTAGTATGTCCAAAGGTGAGTAAACCAGAGTTATAGGTCTTTGCTGCATGCTAAAGTCTGAATAAAAATGTCTTCAGCTCCTTTTTCAAATCTTGCTTCTTTGGTATTCGTCTAAGGTAATCTGGGAGTTTATTTCACAGATTTGCTGCTATGACCATGAAGGAAGCCCTTCCCCTCTGCTGTTTCAAAAAGCGCGGGACACAATAAAACCAGCTGAGCTCGACCGCACAGTCTACCTCGACATTAAGCCTTGATACGATCCTTTGGGCACCTAGGTCCTTTATTGTGGAAAGCTTGATGCGTTAGAGCCAGGGCTTTATGGATAATTCACTGACGAAGTGGCAGCCAGTGAAGTTTGCCTCAATACACTGAGACCAATGTGAATTTTGGAATGCCATATTCTACATGACCTGTAGGCGCTGGATCAGATATTCCGGGGCACCAAGAAACAGGACATTAGCATAGTCCAACCTGGATAAAATGAATGATCTAAACACTGTGGGCATCACGAAGAAGCAAATAAGGAAACTTCCTCAGCTTGCAGAAAATCCAGAAACAGGATTTCACCAATGCTGACACTTGTGCTCTAAATGCGAGCTTGGTATCCAACAGCACACCCAGATTTCTTGCCACCACAGTTGGTGGCAGCGGCAGGGGAAAACTTTCAGGCCACGCTCCATCCAAGCTAGGAAAGGGGTTTTGTCCAAATATTAAGCCTTCCATTTTATATGAGTTGCACTTCAGTCTATTAACCCTCAGCTAGTCTAAAAGTGCTGCCATACAGTTGGTAAAGCCAAATTTGCCCTCTCTGGATTTGAGTATCATCCACATAAGAGATGATCTTGATATTATCGGATTCCACCAAATGAGCCATGGGAAACATGTAAATATTAAAGCGTGTAGGACTGAGAGAGGTGCCTTGCGACACCCACCATTTCAACTCTTTACATCCTGAGGCGTCTGGTTTCATCCAAACCACCTGCTCACAGCCTGCAATGAAAGAGCCCAACCAGCTCAGTGCAGAGCCCACTACTCCCAGATGTTCTAACCTGTACAGTAGGATGTGATGATTCACCATATCAAAAGCTGCTGACAGGTGCAACAGCACCAGAGCCACATTGCTGCCAGAGTCCAGATTGAAGCTGATGGACTCTGAGAACTGTGTGGTCTCAGTTCAGTTGCCATCTCTGAATCCTGATTGTGAGTTATGGAGCAAGTTGTTTTTCTCCAAAAAGATGGTGAGTTCTTCAATGCCTTGGATGCTAATGGCAACAGTGAGATTGGCATGAATTTTGCTAAGGCTTCAGGATCAGCATTGGCCTTTTTTATTAGCGGAATCACCCTGGCTTTTTCCAGTCATCAGGCATTACTCCTGCATCAAGGGAGCTTGCAAATAGCTTCTAATGAACCGGGAGCAATAATGCCTAAAATTGACTTCAATATGTGGAGGGATATTGGATCCATTGGGAACCCTAACCTGCAGTTCAAGAACGCAGCTGTTACACCCTCTACTGATGATACCAAAAAAGTAACCAGTGAGGGATGCTTTAATTGCTCCTCTGGTTCTTATACCTCTGGACCTGCCAGAGTGTTGTTCTCCCCTACCAGATTCTCCTGGATTCTGAGGATTTTCTACTAAAACAAATCAGTCAGATTTCAATGGGGGTGACTTAACTTTAGAATCAGTTACAATTTTAAAGCTCTCCATCCCATCACTATCAGACTCCCTAATGCAGTGAGAGTAAAAAATGCTATGAGACCTCTTGATATTATTATGAAAGGATTTCATGGACAGTTTATAAATGGCTTTATCAGAGTCCAGATTCACACGCCGCCACACTCTTTCTAGTTTCTTACACGCTGCTCCTTCCAGAGTGAGTTCCTTTGTAAACCAGCAACCTGAAAGGGTTTTGTATCCTTTCTAGATTCTGTAGTGGGGGCTACAAGATAAGCCACCCCCCTGAGCCAAGAGCCGTTCGCCCTGTCCCCCTCTTTAACGATATACAGGATCTCAGGTTTAGAGTACACCTTACCTCATCCATGGAGACCCTGCTCCAGCATTTTATTTCATAACTAGCAGCCCGTCCAGACGTTGTCCGGGTATGAAATAGAATGTGTGTAATGTGCGTATTTGGCAAGGGCAATTTATTTTAAAATCTTGTGGTAGACAACATTTTTTGTTTCATTAGAATAGGGACGGAGAAGGCCCAGCTGCAGCCCTGGTTGATGTTGCAGGCGCGTGTAATTGGTGTAGTGATCCGCTGCCTGAGCCCGGCTACAGCCCTGGTTGATGTTAGCAGGCACGTGTAATGTCGTTGAATGAGAGAGTTATCAGCCGCGGGTAAATCCGTTTAATGAGAGATTTGAGTGACAGCGAGTAGAAGAGGCTGCAGTAATTGTCCCCGCAGACACGCTCATTTGCTTGTTTCCCCGTTTGAGGCCCCGATTTTTATTTATTTATTTATTTAAATTTTATAAAGCGCATGGTTACACTAGCAAGTGTGTCCCCACGCTGCTCGCTACAGTTGTTTCATAGAGTCCAAGGCATGAATGTATGCAGAGTCCTTAGTCCGGTCTTAGTCTTTGGGGAAGAGAACAGTTTTAAGGTGTCTTCGAAAGTTAGACTCACATGGTTCCCGACGCAGTTTTTCTGGCAGCTGGTTCCATATCCTAGCGGTCGTGACTCTAAAGGATTTCCCACCCATTCTAGCCGTTTTGACCTTCGGGACCTGTACTTGTCCAGTGCCGCATGATCTGAGTTGACGGGTGGGTTTGTATCGTTTCAGAAGCCCAAGAAGATACCTTGGGCCTCTGCCATGAAGAATACGATGTCCTATACATAGGGCTTTATTTATTTTATTTATTTTATTTTATACACTTGTATAGCGCGACTGTCACTCCAAGGAGTATCTTGGCGCTTATAGCCCGTAGCCTAGATGACAGGCCGGAAAAGTCAGCTCGCAGCATCCGTCTTGTCCATACAGAACACGCTCTAACTAAACCAATGTCATACAGACCGTATCTGAGAGGTTGAAAATCCAAGTTTTCAGAGCCTTGCGGAAGTCTTTCTCAATGGAGATCAGACGCAAATTGGGTGGGAGTTTGTTCCAGGCCTTCGCACCCAAGGTTGCGAGGGATTTACCTCCTCTTGTTGAAAGTCTGAATTTGGGGATCTGTAATAGATTCATATTGGCTGATCTGAGGAAACGTGTAGGTGCGTACAGTTTGAACCAAGGGAGAAAGTATTTGGGTCCTTGTCGATGATAGGCTCTGAAGGTAATCACAAGGATTTTGAACAGTATGCGTTTGTGGATGGGTAGCCAGTGTAGGGCCTTGAGAGCGGCCGAGGCAGATGACCTCCTCGGCCATTTCAGGACCAGACGGGCAGCGGCATTTTGGACAACCTGCAGCCTATGCAGGACAGATTTGAAAGTTACCCGTTCCCTAATCGGGAGCCAGTGGAGTGTTCTCAATGCTTTTTTTGTTGATGCCCTTCTAGGTAGTTGTAGGATCAAGCGGGCCGCTGCACTCTGTATTCGTTGTATTCTCGAGAGGCTTTTTACGCTGGCCCCCCGATACAGCACATTTCCATAGTCCAGCCTCGATGTTATTAAGGTATGGACCAGGGTCTGGCGTACCGGTATGGGCATAAGGTCCAGCATTTTCCTAAGGACCCGCAGTATCCCAAAGCAGGTGCCTGCCACCTGTTTGGTTTGGTGGTCGAACAATAGGTTTTTATCTAACCATACCCCTAAGTTCTTCACTAGATTACTAGGTGTGGGTAGTTCGCCCAGTTCTTCCGGCCACCAGGCTGAGGTCCACACTGATGGAGATTTACCTACGATCAATACCTCCGTCTTATTCCCATTAAGCCGGAGGCAGTTGTCCGCCATCCATCGTGCCACCTCCTGCATGCAGGACGTAAAGTTGTTAGCGCATTGCTCCTCTGGTTGCGTTAGGGTCACAATCAGTTGCGTATCATCTGCATACGACACTATCTCAACCCCATATGTGTCTCTGATACCTCCTACTGGGGCCACATACAGATTAAATAGGGTGGGGCTGAGACTGGAGCCTTGTGGCACTCCCTGATTGAGTTTGATTTCTTTAGATCTGAACTGGCCCAAAGGTTCGATCTGTGAGGAATGATTTAAACCATTCCCATGCTTTCCCTCTCACCCCTCCCTTTTTGAGACACTGTAGCAGTGTGTGATGAGCTACAGTGTCAAAAGCGGCACTGAGGTCAAGGAGAATCAGTGCCGCCGTCTGGCCTTCGTCTGCATACCTTTGTAGGGCTTCCGTTGAGGATAGCAGGTCCGACTCGGTCGAGTGTAAAGCTCGAAAACCCGACTGTGAAGGGTGGAGCAGTCCGTTGGTTTCAGCAAAGGCCGATAGTTGTTTATTGACTGCTTTCTCAGCAATTTTTGCAAAATAGGGGAGGAGGGAAATAGGTCGTAGATTGTCCAGTTTTTCTAGACTGATATTACGTTTTTTTCTCAAGGGAAGTACTATTGCTCTTTTCCATGCAGTAGGGACTACTCCTGTTTTAAAGGAGAGGGCCAGGAGATGACTAATATATGGCTCTAGGGTGGTTATGCTGCCATGTAGTCTTTTTGGGGTTGCTGGATCACTCGGTGAGCCTGATTTGATGCTACATGCTATGTGGCATATTGTTTCCTGAGAGGGTGCTAGAAATGCCGAGAGGCAGTTAATCTCTTGTGCATTCAGGGTACTTTCTGCCATCCCAACACCTGCTCTGGCTGTATCTGGGAAGCCAGCGTAGATTTTGTCTACTTTGCTAGCAAAAAATTCTGCTACTAGATTGCAAGTTTCAACAGACCCAGCCATAGGGGCTGCTAGTGGTGCGAGGTCAGAGAGTTCCCTATAGACTAGGAACATTTCCTTCATGGAGCTGTCTGCATTTGTAATTCTAGTGCAGAAATAGGATTTCCTAGTTTTCCGGATTAATGCGTGGTATATCTTTAGGCCATTCTTATATTCAACTCTCTCTGTCTCAGAGTAGCCCTTCCGCCATTTCCTCTCTAAGTTTTTACATTTCGCTTTTTCTTCTCGTAGTTCAGTATTGAACCAGGGGGCAGACTTGGATCTCCTCGCCGGAGCCTTTTGAGTCCATGGTGCTGTGTAATCTAGCGCTTTTAAGAGTCGCCGATTAAGTGCTATGCAGGCGGATTCTATTTCTTCGCCCTCGGGGGCCTCCTGCTGTTAGAGCTTTATTGAATGCCTCCGCGGAAAATTTAGCCCATTTCCTACGTATATTAGTGGAGCTAGGTTCATTCTGAGGTCCCTTGTTCGGGACCGCCACCCGGAAAGTGACTAAGAAATGATCTGACCAGATAACAGGGGTAGGGGGCTCTACAGTTAGAGTGTCCCAATTAGCGAAAACAGGGTCTAGGAGATGGCCCTGAGAGTGAGTGGGTCTTTCTGATTTAAGCAGCATCTGTATGCCTTCTAGCTCCTGTTTGAGTTCCTGAGCTTCAGTGTTCCTAGGGTCGTCAAAGTGATAATTTAGGTCCCCAAGGAGGAGGAGTCTCTCGTGTTTGAGAGCGGAGAGCGTGAGGGTTTCCATCAGTTCGGTGGCAAAACTGGCTCCAGGCCCCGGGGGGCGATATATCAGGAATCTCTTGATACAGTACCCCTGGTGTACAGAAATGGAAAAGGACCCTGTTTCACTGTTAGCAAGATCCCTTCCCTCTAAGTTGCAGACCAGATCTAGTTTATGTATTATGGCAATTCCTCCCCATTCCCCTTTGGCCTGTCTATTCTCTTAATGTCGTATCCCGGTGGAAGGGCCCCCAGTATTTCTGGTGCCGATGTGGTATTCAGCCACGTCTCCGTCAGGAATAAGGCATCCACCTGACCATCCATAAGATAGTCGTGTATCTCCATCTTATGTTTTCCTAGGGAGCAGCAATTTAGAAGGGCAAGATTGAGTATCTTACCTTTATATCTGACCCCAAGTTGTCTATTGACAGAGAAGGAGCAGTGAGAACACTTCTTATCTCCGTTCTTAATATTTAGACTATGCAGACAGGTATTTTCTAGGGGAGGACATAGGTTTTTAAGTTCTACGGAGCTATAGTACTTTCGGATACAGCTCCCCGTAGAGATTTCTGCCCCTAGCCCCGGTGGGTCACGGACGGGCACAGACGGGCTTGCCTTTGGCGCGCTTCCGGCGCGCCCGCTGCGCCCGTCCGCTGCGCTTCCTGTGAGGGCCTGACATTTGAGGCAGAGTGGACTAGGGTGGGATGCAGGCCTGTTTGATGTTACCAGGCGCGTGTTCCCCCGCTTGAGGCCCAGCTGCAGCCCTGGTTGATGTTATCAGGCACGTGTAATTAGTGTACTGACCCGCCGCCTGAGCCCAGCTAGAGCCCTGGTTGATGGTAGCAGGCGCGTGTAATTGCGTTGAATGAGAGAGTTCAGTAACAGCGCGCAGGAGAGGCTGCAGTAACGTTACCTACCAGGCCTCCAGATGAACGCGTTTGTCACGCCCCCAGCACACGGCCACAGCAGACAATCTTCTGATTAATGTACGACCCACATGGCATGAAGGGCGGAATGTAGCACAGGCCCCCAGCGTTTCTCATGCACCAAGCATGCCCCTTGATGCGGCGCAATTGCGTTCACATGGCATGAAGGCCGGACACACGCCCCCAGCGTTTCTAACGCCCCCAGTGTGTCACGCCCCCAG
Organism: Lissotriton helveticus; assembly: GCF_964261635.1. Lineage (NCBI taxonomy): Eukaryota > Metazoa > Chordata > Amphibia > Caudata > Salamandridae > Lissotriton > Lissotriton helveticus. Next base: position 34,813,845 of record NC_136064.1, on the reverse strand, counting down.
CGTGCCCCTTGATGCTGTGCAGCAACGCAATTGGCGCTTCTATGTACGCCTCACATGGCATGAAGGGCGGACACACGCCCCCATCAATTGTCACGCCCCCAGCGTTTGTCATGCCCCCAGCACACGCCCACAGCCCACGATGTGATGGCCGCACCACACGCCCCCAGCATTAGTCACGCCCCCAGCCCACGCCCACAGCACAATGCAGACACGCCCACAAAAGACTACTTTGCTGGCACGATTCTTTTACCTTTTAAATGTATAGAGGAGTTGACCTAACGGCTAAGGCGCTCAACCTCGGACCTGGGGATCTGGGTTCGAGTCTTGGTAACGATGCCAAACATCCTGTGATTCTGGGCAAATCACTTAATCTCCCCGTGCCTAACAAAAATGAATGTGTGTCCTCATGTAACGTAAATGGTGCTATGTAAAGCGCTTTGATACCTGTTTCAGTTCGGGTCAAGTTCGCGCTATATAAAACTCTGCAAAAAAATAAAAAAATTAAAATAAAGTATGGTGGACGTCTGCATAGCCTATATCCTTCTGCTGCAACTGCCCTTTCAAACGCTGTATTGGGTGTTGTGATTGGTGCTGTGGTTACTGAGATTACCCGCCTCAAATGTTTGGGCTCTCTCTTTATAATATTAGTATGGATGCAGCTGTGCATGGTGGGACTCTTTTAACACATCCAATTTCCAACCAAAAGGAAAAAAGGAAGTGATCTGACTAAGGAACTGGCCGGGGGGATCCACCATTTATTATTGTGCTAGAGAATATGTTGTCAATCGTGTGACCAGCAATATAGGTAGGACAGGTAGTAGCTTTCACTAAGTTAAAAGAGGTTGGAGATAAAACTAAAGCCTAGTTAACAGCTCTTCTGCCAACTAGAAGTGGATGTTAAAATCCACAAGTAAACTGAAATTGGCATATGAAATGCATTTAGGGGCTAGTACTTGATCAAGGGATGAGGTAAAGTCTCCTGCATATCCTGGGGGGCAATAGACTAAAATCCCAGACCGGCAATGCTGTCCATCAATGGACAGGCTAAAGCCCAAGGATTCTCCTCCTGTATTCACATCTGGCTTAAAACTCTTACATTCATATATTCTTTTATAAACCAACACCCCCCTCCTCTATCTCTCACCCTGTCTTTGAGAACACAAAGATCAGGGCATGCGTCCTCCTTCATCCAGGTTTCTGTCATACAATTATGTCCAGAGTTTCCCCCCTTAGCCAATCATACACATCTAAAGCATGTTTACGCAGGGAGTTGACATTTATTAATACTGCTTTAACCTCTCTTTGCTCCTTACTAGGGGCTCCACTGTTGAAGTCCATCTGGTCCAAGGGGGAGAGGACAAACCTGCAGATCCCACATGGGACCCTCCCCCCACGTCCACCGATACAGGGCTACAACCTGATAAGATACCCCCTCTCAAACCGGTAAGCTCCTTGATGTGTAAGTCCAGACATGCCGAACCTCCACCATGCAACCATCATTGTGGCTGGTGATGGCCTCGTTCAGGACACGGACAGGCGCAGACTGGCTTGCCTTAGGCGTGGCAGTGGTGCACTAGTGGTGCGTCTGCGCTACAGCCTTGATTCTATAGAAAACCTCCTTCCCAACATGTGTAACACTAGAACAGGCCTGCCCAAAGATAGCGTTGCTTTGTGCTTCACACAGCCCTCTTCCCGGCCGGCAGTACTGCACTCAGACCAGGCGCGCAACACCGATTGGACTTAAAAAGGAAAACAGTATGCATTCAAAAAAGAAAAATGAAACTTTTCAGTTTAATTGTTTTAAAGGCAGCCAGTGGTTCCAGTCCTGCTCTAAAAATATTTTCTCACATACTCATAAAGGGGAAGGGGTCCCTTGGGGGATCCCTTCATGCTTGCGAATGGTTTACCACCTACTTGAAGTAGGTGGTAAACTGCAAATGTTTTGCAGCCACAAATTTGGTTGCAAAACAATTATAAATGACAATGTTGACTAGCTATTAGGAAGGGAAGCCAGCACAGTCTCAATTTCACTTTGCATTGCAAGGTAACAGTTGTACGCGCTCCTACTGAACTCCAATCTTTCCTGCCCCCTCGCGTGTCCCTTGGTCCCATTGCGCCTACACAGCCTGAACGGCCTCTACTGTCACACGACCCTCTGCACCAGCGCCAGCGTCCCGCCCAATTATACCCTTTTCCACCCCGTCCCCAGCCTTACCTTCTCCCTTCCTTCCCCATACAGCATCTTTTGCCAAGTACAACCCGGTCCTGAAGATGATCCTAACTCACGAGGATGGAAACGGCGTCAACCACTCAGCGCAATAAATGGTGCAGCCCCCAGTGTGGCGGATCTGAATTATTCCTTCCAATCAAAAAACTATTGCTTTGTAATTATCTTGAGCTACATTGTTCTCTTGATTCACTGTTCCACAATTGTCACTTGCGTCACCACCTTATGTTTCGCTTGCACATACCTAGCACCAAGTCCAATTCGGATGTTTTGTTATTTATTTATGTACAGGGTTGCTACAACTGTGTTTCTAACTTGTCTTTAATTATATGATGCCACGAGCACGGTTCAAAACAAATTGAGTCTCCTTGTTTCTGTTCAAGTAATGCTTTTTGCATACATGTCTAATTGTCTCTATAGTAATACCAGTTGGGATATTGTTTGTTTATTCCAAACCAGTGTTGGGGCAGGTGGCCACCGAAAGGCCCTCTTAATTCTACTTCCTGTGGTCAGGGTGCCGTTTGAAAGGGTAGCGGTCAACATTATTGGTCCGCTGGACCGTCCAACTGCCTCAGGGAACAAATATATTCTGGTGGTAATGGATCATATCCTGAAGTTATTCTCCAAAGGGCCACCACTGCTCCAATGATGGCAAAGGCCCTCCTTGGTGTCTTTACCAGAATGTGTTTCCCTAAGGAAGTAGTATCAGATAGAGATGCAAACTGCATGTCTGCATATTTAAAATATAAGTGGTAACAATGTACATGATTTTGAAGGCTTGCATATTTTAATTTTGAAGGAGCATCTTTTACATAATTTTCACCAAGAGCCACTTCATCAATTCCTGCTTGACCTAGGTCCACATTCTCCTAAGGAATTGGAGAAGAAAGCTCATCACTGGGTCTAGACAAGGGTTACCAAAACTAACACTGATGGTGGACACCAAATATTAGAGGCCAAAAAGCCCTCCCCCCAGGAAAGATGGTAACCCTAAAGAGTCTTCTACTGTTACCCAAACACCTGCTAAGAAGGGTAGTCACAGTGTCTCTACATAGTCTAAGTGTGGGTACGGGGGGAGGAACTGTGATCCCTACAAGGCTTGGCATTGTTATTTGTAAAGCAGTAGGCCACCGAACTGGAAGTATTAACCATAACACTAAGAAAAATGCTTCTAGTCTACCTACAGTACCTGCAGTTGCTAACATACAGATGGGACCCAGAATTGGTCTGCCCATGTCAGATGTCCCACTGAAGCAACATTAGTCTCTGAGGGAGAAGCAGACCTAGTTGGTGCTGCGTTGCCAGATAACAAGAAAACATAGAGGCAGAGTCCCAAGATTAAAGGGTCCAGGATTGAGTCCTTGAGCACTACTAGTGCTAGTGTCACCATGGTGACCTTACAACTGGTTCCCTCAGATCAATACCTGATTGGAAGGACCTATCAAGTCACCAAAGCTGGTAATGTTACTACAGTCCATCCCATGTCCATGGTCACTTTGGACTGGATGGTTGTAGTTGGACAAAAATAAGTACTTATGTCTCCAACTGTCCCTGTAGATTGTAGGTAGGTCTCTCAGGTAGGGGTTGTGTTATAACCAGAGCACAGAGCAAAGCTCTGAGTGAAAAAACGGTGCTAGATTCTGGAAGAATGGACCAGTCCTCCATGAGTATTGGCAAAAAGACTAGGTTACCAGCTTCTAAAAAGACCCAAAGTCAAAACCCCTCTTGTCAGGAAGAGGACTTGTATTCTCAGAGGGAACTGACCCTGAAGAGATTGGGCCTTAGCAGGCAAATCTATTGGGCCCAAGGGGACCCTCGGATGGATCTGAGCCAGGTACAAGAAACCTGTCCCACTCTTGAATGCCTGAGGCAGCAAGATGCTGCACAGAAAAATGGTGTTGTCAGTGGCACCTACAGGGTCTTGTGGGAGGATGAACTCATATGCACTGTGGCCAAAGACCCAGAAACCTGGTGCAACCAGTGAAGTGGTAGTGCTGCAGAGTTTAAGGGAGGATCACTTTACTCCGGCCTGTGACATCCCCTTAACTGGGCACCTTGGCCAGGATAAAAAGTGGAATACAGTGGTCAATCAATTCTATTGGCCAGGGATCTCACAGAAGGTGAAGGACTTTTGTCAGTCCTGTGTCACCTGCCAGGCCAGTGTCAAGGCTGGTGGCCATCAAAATGCCCTCTTAACTCTACTCCCTGTGGTTGGAGTATCCTTAAAATGGGTAGGGGCCAACATTGTTGGTCCCCTGGACTCTCCAACAGCCGCAGGGAACAAATATATACTGGTGGTAGTGGATCATGCCACCCGGTATCCTGAAGTTATTCCCCTAAGAACGACCACTGCTCCAGTGGTAGCAAAGGCTCACCTTGGTGTCTTTACCAAAATTGGATTCCCTAAGGAGTTAGTATCAGACAGAGATACAAACTTAATGTCTGCATACTTAAAACACGTGTGGGATGAGTGTGGAATGAACTACTGATTCAACACACCCTAACACCCACAAATGGACTGGTGGTTTGATTCAACCAGACATTGAAAGGCATGATTGGTGTTCTCCCTGAAAAACTCCTACTTCCATGCCTGCGTTTTGCCTACAGTGAAGGGCCAAAGGAAGGAGTGGGGTTTTCCCCCTTTCAGCTTTTCTTTTGGTACCTTATTACCAGTCCTCTCAGTCTGATAAGAGAAGTTTGGGAGAAACCTCTCAAAGAACTAAAATAAGAAATAGTGAACTATGTGTTTGGCCTTTGTTCCAGGATGACTGAGTACACGGAGAAAGCAAGCTAACATCTTCAGGCCAGCCAAGAGCTTCAAAAGCAGTGGCATGGCCAGATGGCTGCATTGGTAGAGTTGATCCAGGAAAAAAGTATGGGTATAGGAGTATGTGGCCCCTAGGGCCCTCCAAGACAAGTGGAGTGTGTCCTACCTGCACTTGAGAGAAAAGGGGAGGTCATCTACCTGGTGTACTTTGGCAGTTGCAATCACCCCAAAAGGCTGATAAATGTCAACCACTTGAAGCACTATTATGACAGAGTTAGCCTGACAATGGTAATGGTCAGAGATGAGGGACAGGAAAATGAGAGCAAATCTCTACCCGATCTCATCTCAAGAAATCCCCTACATGGGTATTTTGATTTAGTGGTCTTTTGAGACATCCTCAGTGACCAACAGCAAGCTTACTGCAGGTTAGTCCTAAGTCAGTTTACTGAGCTCTACTCCTTGTCCCCTGGTCAGGCTTGCTGCTGTACCCATTATGTGGACATTGGTGACAGGCTATCTATCAAAAACAAAACTTACAGGCAGTCTGATAATATCAGAGACAGCATCCACGCTGAAGTCAGCTCGATGCTGGAAATGGGTGAACCCTCAGATAGCCCACTGGGCCAGCCTAGTTGTCTCAGTCCCCAAACCTCACTCTAAGGGTGAAAGAACACAATAAAGTTCTGTGTTGACTTTAGGGGCTCAATGCAGTGACAACAAATTATGCACACACAATGCCTATAGCAGATAAACTAATTGAAATGTTAGGGGCAGCCACATATCTCAGTACCTTTGATCTCACATGTGGGTGCTGGCTGACTGCTCTGACCCCGGGAGCAAAAAGAAAAATCAGCATTGTTCACCCCAATAGGACTTCCAGTTTACTGTGATGCCCTTTGGACTATAGAATGTCCTTCCCACCTTCCAACGCTTGGTGAATAAAGTCCTTGCTAGGCTGGAATCCTTTAGTGCAGCTTATTGTGATGATACTGCTGTCTACAGCTTTTACTGACAGATCACCTGAACCACCTTGGCAAGGTTCTAGAGGCTCTGAGAAGTGCAGGCCTCACTATCAAGGCATACAGAGTACCTAGAGAACAACGCTTAAGTGCCATTGAGAGGGAAGCCTTTGCTGTGATTTGGGCCCTGAAGAAGTTGAGGCAATACGTGTATGCACTCACTTCCTAGTTCAGACAGACCACATGCCTCTCTGGTGGTTAGAACAGCTGAAAGGTGAACATTCCAAACTGCTCAAGTGGTCCATAATCCTACAGGGAATAGACTTCACAGTAGAGCACAGACCTGGGACTGCCCATGACAAAGCAGATGGGCCTTCCAGATTCTTCCACTTAGAAGATGAAAACTCTCCAGGGAAAGGTTAGTTACATGCTCTTTCATTTGCGACGGGGTCCTTTGAGAAGTTGCCTCTTTTTGCATGGTTTGCCTCTTTTTGCATGGTTAGCCCCTACTTGGTACTTTGACACCCTGTAAGTCCCTAGTAAATGGTACCCCAGTTATCCAGGGCCTGGGAGCTGAATAGGGTCCCTTTGGAACCTCACTGGGACAATGCCAGTGCAATGGCAGCTTGCATGGGGAAACATCACTTACAACGAAACTTTTACAACGCACTACCATTACAACACGGTCATTACAACGCAAACCATTACAACGCATTGCGCTGGGGGGCGCTCTAGGATAGGGAATAGGTTAATTTACTATCCAATAACCTTCCCTAGTTTCCATGGGGACTGGAGTTGGAATAGTAAATTAAACTATTCACTATCCAGCACCCAAAAGCGCTATGCGTTGTAATGGTATGCGATGTAAAAACCGCGTTGTAACAGCATGCGTGGTAAAAGCATGCGTTGTAACATCATCCATCCGCTTGCATGCCTCTGTGACAGAGAAAACAACAAAGTCGACATGGCATCCTGCCTGGGTTCCATGCCAACCAGCATTGCCTGAAGGCATGTGTAAGTCACCCCTCTAGCACTCTTTGCAGCTCAAAGGTGGTGTGCACTATAGCACAGATTAGGGCATATCTGCATGAGCAGATCTGCCCCTACAATATTGGGGTCCATTCCTTGACATTGTATGTATGAGGGATACCATAGTCAGTGCATGGACTGGAAACTCGACAGCTCGAGTTCGCCAGTACCATGATGGCCTCATTGACTACAGGAGTGTTTTGTACCAAATTATTCCTCTCAATAAATTCACACAGATGCCAGTGTTGAATTTATTATACCTTAATGGTGCACCCTGAAAACCTGTCAACCCTGGTGTGGTCTCTGATAAGCTGTAGGCAGCCAGCTACCACCAGATATGTTTATGGATCCCTGTGTTGAGAGCCCCTGCTCTCTTGGACAGAAACAATGTGCATTCTGGGCAGAGGTGTCACCCCTCCTCCCCTAGGATTGGCCAGTGCTCGAAGAAGGAAGCTTCAAAGGCAGCTGCCTTTGTAATGTGACCCCCAGCCCCTGCTGCTACCAGCAGATGATAGCCTCCGGTTAACACCCCCCTTTCGGCAGGAAAACCAGTGGGAAAACCTAAGAAGAATAGGAGTTATGCCCACATCTGCCAACTCGACCCCTAAGGTAGGGGAGGTGAGCTGAAGCACATTGTTCAGTCCCCGCCATCTTGAAGATGGGTGGACCCCTCCAATCAGGGCTAGGTCTGTGGGAGAGTGACCTATTAGAGGGTGCAGTCACCCCAGCTAAGGTGCCTGTTAGACCTGGTATCATTGCCGTGAGTCTCCCTTCCATGTTTTCTGATTGCCTCCTCTTGATCTGTTTGCTGGTTTTATGTGCTTTGGGCACAGTGCTACTGCTGTTCAGTGCCACAGTGCAAGTGCTCCCTATGTTAAATTGTTATACTAATTAGTGACTCCATGATTGTGTTATTTGATTTACTTGTCAGACCCTAGTATAGTGCACCATGTGTGCCCAGGGCTGGTAAATCAAATGCTGCTGGTGGGCTTGCAGCACCGGTTGTGCCACCCACAGAAGCACCTTGTAAAGTGAGTCTCAGGCCTGCAATTGTCCTTGTCGACTTGGCCAGTGCACCTACTTGCCAGTCCCTAAACCTTCGCTTTTCTTCATATCAGACACCACTATGGTAGGTGCAAGGGCAGGGTGCAATGTAAGTATAAGGTAGGCTAGTGTGTGTGACATGTTCTAATAGTGAATTACAGCCATTTTCGTTTTTCACTATTGCAAGGCTATCTGTTCCCCATAGGCCAGAATGGGAAGTTTGATTATTGCATCTTATAATCCTAATTGACTCAGGGAACATGGTAGAAATTCGAGTTTAGTATGACTGAACTCAGAATGATAAAATACATCTTTTAGTGAAGTTGGTTTTAACATTCTGTGTTTGAAAATACCACTTTTAGAAAGTAGTTATTTTCTTGTATAACTTTCCAAGCCTGCCTCTGATAGGTTGTGTTTTCCTTGTCTGGAGTTTGAGTGACAGGGGCCGGGGGATTGCAGGAGACAGGGTGAGTCAGCGCACTGCTGAATAGAGAGACCTGCATCTAGATGGGTGGGAGGAGTTGCACCTGGGGTCTGAATAGGGCTGTGCCTTCCCGCCACATTTCTGGCTCCATCTCCTGTGATGTATCTGATGTCCCTGGCCTACACTGTGAAAGGAAAGAAGGAGTCTTGTCAACAAAGTGCTCCAGGACTGACCAGAACTGATTTGGACTAGGCAGAGACCTCTCTGCCTTCAGAGAACCAAGAGAATTTGAGTATAAATATGGGGACCCAGACCCCAAGACTTTAGATAACTTCTGGGAACAAGACAAATCTTTTGCCAAAGAGAAGAACCAAGGAAGCTGGAAGAGTTTGGACTGCCCCTCTGCCAGTGTGCTGTTTGCTGGGTTGGCCTGCAGTGGTTACTTTATTGCCAAGGAAAGGAGAAGGAACTTTTAGAGAACTTTCATCATCTTGCAGAATATTACTCAAAGGCTTGAACTTATGATTATCTCCTGCTGAAGTCTCAGGGACAAAAGACTTCATCACCAGCTCCCCTCTGAATTTCCTTGCTGGAAATTCTATCTGCAGAAGCCTGCATGTCGCTTGGAGCTGGAAGCGCAACACATTGAGAGAAGTGTGTCGCAGTCGCAGCTGCTGCCATCACATCGCCGGAGAAGCTGCAGAGGTTGCTGCCGCATCACCAGAGAAGCGTGCCTTCGCCAAAGCTGTTACCCGACCCATCACCGGAGAAGTGTGTCACCGCCACAAGGTAGCCATCGCATCGCTGGAGAAGCATGTCACAGGGCCTGACGCGGCACGAAAGCTAGAGAGTTCACCGCACGGCCACCGGCCGTGCACGCATCGTCTTCACGTCATCGCATCAAGGGCGCCATCTTAATGCATCGCACTGGATTGTCGCATCAAATCGAGGCGCCATCTTGCGCATCGCAACCGGGCCGTAGGACGAGAATCTACGCATCACCTCCGCTCTAGTAAGGATCAAGACGCATCCCCTACTCTGCGGAAGCATTTAGCCACGACATATCATCTCCCTCGAAGCACGGAACCAACGCTTCTCCCACTCTGCGAGCCACTTGTTTGTTTTGCGTTACGCATCCCGGTACTTTTGTGAGAACTGTGTTGCATTTATCACCAACTTGAATTAAGTAACTTCTACCATCTTTAAGTCTATTTTAAGTACAGTATCGTGGACTTTTGTCGTTTGTGGTCTTGTGTTAAGTCTATATAAAGAATACTTATTGTTTATAAAACCTGTGTGGTATCCATCTGTAGGATTTTCACTGTATTAAGGTGTATATTCACAAATGCTTAACACACTGCCTCTGAGATAAGCCTTTCTGCTCGTGCCAAGCAACCAAGTGGGAGAGCAGGGGTTATCCAGTAGTGTAAACCCCTTTCACTGACTTAGAAGCAAGGGTCCCTATATGGTCAAAGGTGTATACCATTGCCAACTAGAGACCCCCAGTTCTAACAGTGCCCATTTGCCCTGCCTACTAATCCCTAATATGCCCCTTAAATTTAGTATTTAGGTGGCTTTCCTAGACCTAAAAACTAGATCTGCGATGATCTACGAAGAAAGAAGTCCACCCTGAAGAGAAGGCAGAAGACGACGACTGCCTTGGCCCCAGCCCTATCAGCCTGTCTCCAGCTTAGACAAACCTGCAACCTGTGTTGCAGCTGGGAACCACTGGGAGGACTGCTGCATTCAATAAAGACTCCAAATCTCCAGTGGGCAGTGGACCTGTCCAGAAGAAACAGAACAACAAAGACTCCGGATCCAGGCGGATCCGCAACTTGCACCAACTCTGCAATCGATGCCCACGGCCCAAGTCTGAGTGGCCCAAATAGCCAGTGAAGTCTTCCCAGAATCCAGGACTCTGAATCCAGCATTGGCTAACCTCTCCTGACCTCCACAACTGCACCTGCAGAGGGAATTTGAAATGTCCCCCCACAACAACCACCCAGTAAGATCATTTCCAACTTCTCACGGCACCCCTGCAACCGCAGCCCCTGTGCTTTGGTGAGCTCAACCAGTGGTACCCCTGTGACCCTCAACATCTCAACTTACCTGTGCTGTTGCTGATAAGCTTCCTGCACCCTCTGGCTCAACGCCTGCAGCCTGTTTCCAAAAATAAGAAACTTCATAGGATTGCATTGGGCGCCTGAAGCTGGATTTGACTCATGCACCCAGCCACCCCTGTGCTGCTTGAGGTGTATGTTTGGTGCTACTTTGTGTGCTGGCCCAACACCCAAAGCTTGGCCCCTGCAACTGTTCCACTTACATGCAAGCAGCGTGGCTCCAAGGAACTCCAGCCTCCATTATAATGCATTGGGCCGAACTCCGATTTTGTCCTCTGCACCGAGCCACCCCTGTACAGCTGGTTCTCGGTGTTGGTACTTATCTGACCCTATCCCACTGCTGACCTTTGATCATGAAGGGTGGAACTATAAGTTGCATACTTACCTGAATAACCTCAAAATTGTTTTCCCCATAGGATAACATTGAACTTTGCTGAAAATATTCTGTGTTGAGTTTCCAAACTGCAAAGTATTTTTTATTGGATCTCCTTCTTGAGTCGTGTGCCCATTATTGATCACTGTTGTGAAATACATTTCTTACACTCAGCAGTGTTAGGCCTAAGACTGCTCCCCCACACTACCACTAATAGAGCACTTTGGGTTTTACTTTGAGCCCTGTATACTTTCGGGGACGGTTTTACCACCTAGTGACAATATCATATACAGAGCCAGCTTCCTACATACCCAAACTCGACTTTGGTGGTATGGGTCCTTAAAAGCTGATAATATATAATATTTTGGAATATTAGGTGCCTCCATGGTCTCCCCAAGGTGTCCGAGGGGAGGGAGAGTCATGTAATTATAAGGAGGGCCCCTATAGACGATGTTTTGTATGCCCTGGGGATAGAGAATGTGCACACTTCCTTTTCCACATTGTAGTGAAGTTCCTCCCAAAATAGACCTTGGTGCTAGGAGCACTGTAGAGTGAGGATCTACACTATTGTTGTATAATCAGGACACAAAAAGTCTCTCCTAGGTGTTCCAATGGTGGAGGTCATATAGCAATAATCAGGGTCCTTATAAAAGATGATTTATAGGCCCTGGTGTAGGGGAAATTGCACATTTTATTTTCCCCATTGTAGATCCCCAGACAAATAGGATAGCAGTGCAATCATTTGTGAAGACATAATTATTGTTAGGAATCAACGAGAATACAATTTAAGGATTTAGGAGAATGGTATTGATAAATCCACAACATGCTATTGTTGACTGTATCTTAAAATATACAGAAAACACGTTATAGGACTTGCCTTTGAGCAAAAATTCAGCCTTCCTGCCCTCTTCCCTTATTGGTCAGAGTTATCAGGATTAGCCCGGCTGCTTTGATAAAGTGATAAGTGGTTCACCCAGGGAGAGGCTATCTGATAGAGAGAGCTCTGCTACGCAGAACTACCAGAGCTGGGGGGAGGGGTCATAAACCATGAAGTTTCAAAGGGGCATAGGAAAGGCAGAGCAGGTCAGGCCTATCTACCCCCCAGCCTTCTGACCCATCCAGATGGGAGGCTTAAGGCAGGAATTTGCAGATGGTAGGCGGAAGAGAACTATGGAAAGGAGCCATACTAGAGGTTGGTATGCCTAGTTCTTGCTCCTCTGCTGAGAAGTCAGCCATACTGAATTTTGGAGGAATGCTGCGTTTTGGGACAAGATTATGCCACAATTTGGAGGAAGTGGTCATGCTATGGGGTGTTGCCCTATACCTCATTGGACAGGAGTGCGAGCCTGCTTGACCCCAAAGAACACTGAATAAATATGTGAGAGGTGCAGGGCTTCTCGGTTTTCTGCTTGAAACAAAGAGAAGAAGGTTTGCCAAGCAGGAAACTAGATTTGCACCATCAGGGCCTGCATTCTGACAGACTGTGCCTGCTGCATTATCTGGAACTACAGCCCTTTGTATGTACCTTGCTTCAAGAGGAATAAAGAGTGTACTTCTTGTAAGCTAGAGGTTTACAGAGCTCACCTGGATCATCACCACCAAGAATACCCTGCCTGGAGTGAGTCCAGTGAATTTGTAAGGGTTTATCTAGGTCAATTGTGAGAATTGTGGTCCCAAATTTTAAAGGATTGTTTTGGAGATTCCAGACCCTTGGATTCTGTTTGGGACACTTTGAACCCTCAAGAGGAACTTCAGGAAGAAGTTCGAAAAGTTTGGAAATGTTTGGAGTAACTTTGGAAAAAATCTCCATAAAAGAGGACTGACTCAACCGCAAGATTCCAGCCAGCCGTCTTCAACCGTGAGCCAACCTGAGCTGCAGGTTCACACTGCTGAAAAGCTCCAGCAATCCGACTTCCCGAGTTTGACTGGGAGCTCCCTGGAAAGCAAGACAGCGAACCCTTACTGAATCTAGACTGGTGAAGAGCACCATAAATCCGGCAGAAAAAGCTCCAGAAAAGTGTCTAAGTCCTAAGGAATAATTTTAACCGAGGCCTACCGCAATTGGTACCCAAGAAGATGTTTATCTCAGTCAGCCTGAAACTTTGACTTTATCCCAGTCAAGCGTTTTCTGATGTCCCAAAGTGGCACTATAGGTTTCTACTTGCTATATAGTGCAAAATCTTTCAAAAATCATATCTCCAGTTCCCTACATTGGATCTTTGTTGTTTAGGTGTCATTTGAAAGATAACAATATTTCCTTAATGTTAGGAATTGATGTGGGATTTTTGATTATGTGTTGTGTCTTATTTACTGAATTGGTGTTTTTAAATGCTTTCCATACCAGCCTCATAAGTTAAGCCTGCCTGCCCGCCGTCAAGCTACACAGGGTTGAGCATGGGTATAATTTATTGAGACCTGTACTGAGCCATAAATGGTGTTAGTGGCCTTATTGCCAGTGGTAGATGCATATTTACCACTACCAATAGTCCACTTTCCAACTGTCCCACTGGACCCTATACCTCAGGACACAAATATGAGTGCTGCTGCACTCCTTGCTGATGTTGTGCTATCCTGACTCCATATGCCCATGTCTGGGGAGAATGTGGCACACATTGACCTTCAGCACCCTGCCCACATGGAGCCAGCTGGTAAGAATGAAAGGCCAGCTCCTGTACCTGCACCATAAGCAGTGGCAGAAGTGGGGCTGGCTTAACAAAAAGGCAGCATCCAGGAGTGGTGTGGGTACAGGCAGCCGTTATTTAAAAAAGAAATATAAGCAGCATGAAGCTATATTTTGGAAAACCCAAGACTGGGACACAGCGGTGAAGCTGCTTTATCAAAAGGCATTCATTGGGACAGGGGCTCAGCTTATAAGTCCTCTGTGTGCTCCTAAAAGTAACAAATTTGCTCAGGTGGGGACCCAGGAAGAATGCGTTCTTCCTATGGCACACCTAGTTTTTAAGAGTATTTAAGGGACCTTGGTCCAGCTATGGTTCAGAAGTGTGATTGGGTGCTACACGAAGTCCATCAGAAACCCTGATGATATCCAAAAAAAAGTTGCTCTAAGTGTTCCAGTGGTAATATTGATGTCCCCAGGAAAAGCTTGCTTGGTTTCCAAACCACTCCTAGAGCCTTTGTTTGTTTAATTTGGTTCGGGAGAGCCTGGGCCCCTGTCGGTTATTCCTATGGCTGCATTTGCAGCAGTGTAAAGATAGAAATAACACAGTGGGGCACATTTTACTAAACATAAAGCTTAATTGACAATGTTGATTATTGATAATTCAAAGTTTTATATCGCAATGCATAGTTGGGGAGAGGATATAGCCTTATGGATAGAGCGGTGTCGACCTTGAAACTGTGGAACAGTGTTCGACTCTCGGAAACAACGCTCAACATCCTCTTATTCTGGGCAAATCACTTAATCTCCTGGTGCCTAACAAAAATTAACGTGTCCTTGTGTAACAAAATTGGTGCTCATGTAAAGCAATACCTGATATTTTTGGGTCTAGTTTGCGCTATATAAAACTCTAAAAAAATAAAATAATAAATAATATTGAATGTTGGTACTATTCCCATTGATTTAAATGGTGTTGTAATGGTGTATTATACATGTCTTCTGCTTTTGTTAATATTTTGACACCCTGAATAGCCTACCCCTTTACATGGCAGTGCATGTAATGCAGGCGGGGGAGTTGTGTGTTTGAGGCTTGCTAAGGATGTAAAATGTTCTAATGACGTAACCAAATGTATTTCAATTCCCCTGATTGTCTAAAGCAGTAATTAAGGTGTAGTCTTTAGTAATGTTTACATGATAAAATAATTTTTTCTTTTTACAAGAAAAAGCACTGAATAGACAATAATTTAACGAGTGTTTTTTGTTTCATGCCACCTCCCATTAGTAGGCCTTGGACTGCTTGGCTTTGCTACCTCAGGAGATTCAATTTCTACAAAGAGTGCTTGGTTCCCAGTAAAGGGAAGGCTGAGGACTTATCACTTGTAAACAACTCACATCCATTCTCATTCATCATCATTCGTTCAATTTTGTGATCATATTATTTTTTGCTATGTACTTACGGTCATATAACTATATTTGTAAGACTACACAATATACATTCCTTTTTACATGTATGGCACCTGAATTTTCAGAGACACACACAGTATGCACTCTAAAAAAGAAGCACCCTGATACAGATATTAAACCATTAAAGTCCTAAGCCCGTCCCCCACTTTTTGGATTTTTGGAATTTGACTCTGGGCACTTTGAAATCCCATTCACTTTCCCAGTGAATGTGATCTGCCTCCAAACAGAAGGAAAAAATGGGTCAAAAATAATTAGTTTATTAATCATTTAGGTAAGACAACTGTAAGTTGGCACAGGAAATGCACCAATGGCATAAAAGTTAACGGTTGCAAGTGGACTTCTGAGTGCATTTAAGTTGTGACTGGAAAAACACGGTTCAGGCCTACCATTGGAGCGAGCTTTCCTAGTTTAAGAGTAACAACAGAAACTGTTTTGTATGTACAAAAAGTTACCTTTGTACATTACGTAACTTACCCTGGCATGTGCCTCGTCAGCCAAATGTCTGTGGCTTAGTGCTTTGTATTCAAAGGTACAACATCCTAAATATTAAGGATAGTATATTCCTGCAGTAGCTACATACAAAGTGTTCTTTCCACTGGACTGGCTGATGTAGCTTTAGTCCATGGACAGACCAGGGTGTAGGAAAATGGTGGAGTTTAAGTGCCTCAGAACCTGGTCCCTTCCTTTTTGAACAATAGTTTCTGGAATATTTTTGCAGGCACATAAATATGAATTGCTGCACAGGTTAAGTCTGAACTAATTAGTTCATTTATGTCATCAATCACTTTATAGTGTACAGGATGAAAGTGGGCGTTCACCACAGACTGATAAAAACGCAAATGGGCATGGGAAAGACTAGGAAGAAGAATTATTATTGTGTGGGCCCACGTGTGAAGATGCTTAGTGGTGACCTTCTGTCCACCTGTACTGAGGAACTGGAAGTATTCTCTAAGGTTCAACTGCCTAGCCTCCTGTTTGGCCTTGGGAAAGTAAACGACTTAAGAACGGCTCTGTTCTGCTATGGAAGAACCACCTGCCCATTCATGAGTAGATTGTACTGAACGCTGTGGGATTCCTAGCCGGTGAGATACATGGAACCGAGAAACTGTTCATGGAGGCCTAGGGGCCATAGGAGAAACGAAGAGGTTTCATAGCACCTACACAAAAGGGAGATTTTCTAACTTCTCTGTCCTCTGAAGGAAAGGGAGAAGGGGCTGAGGCCACTGACATAGATACAACTCTAAATGGTAAGAATTGGACATTAATCTACTCAGAGCATTTTCAAACAAAATAAGCATGCAATGTCATTGAGCTGTGACACAGATTCCGACCTTGCCATGCTGGATATTCAGAAAACCAAAAAAAGTCAGCAAAGCCTTCACAGAAGTGAAGTCACCATAACAGCTACAGCATCCAGCTTTGTCTCACATAGAGCTTTTTACACCACAACGGATGGCTTCAACTGGAGCCCAGACATGATGCATTTGAGATTGAGGGATCCTTGCTGGTTTTAGCATCCTGCCTTGCTGCTCTGTGCTGCAGGTGTACTGTACAGAGGGCTGAATGGCAAGTGGGTGCTAGATTTCTATTGTCAACTCTGTTTCTTGATGAGCTTGAATTTGGTTCCATAAAGCAAAAAACTACCTACTGCTTGCCTGGATCCACAATGGTTTGTGTGTATGTCAAACCCAGGCAGGGAAATCCAGTGACCGTCACCCTTCCCCAGATAAGGCACAGTAAGTAGTACTGAGAATTGGCAGCCTGAAGGTCGGCAAGCCGAAATGTCTAGAGTTTTCAACATTAGAACAAGCTGAGGCTTCCATCCCAACAATCTCTAAGTGATGCCCTCAGTTCCAAGGTAAAAAATGTTACTGGTGCAGCATGCAAGTCTTGCCTCACCCCTTATGTGACTAGAATCAGCACCTAGTTCCAGGTCATCTAGAACCATTGACTTTAATTTCCACTTGGTTATTTGTTCACCCGTTTTGCAGTAAAACTTTCAAAATTCATATTGCATGGTATGCTTTTAAACTTTATATAATTTTGTCTTATTTATTCTATTACCATTTTAAAAATGTTCCCAAACCGGATTGTGTTAGACGTGGCCCTTTCTGCAGGGTCGTCTCAACGTTTTTGCCTTCTCCCCTCATATTTTGCTGAATTTGTTTTTGTTGGCCTCTGGACTCTCACTACTGCTAACAAGTGCTAAAGTGTGTATGCTCTTTTCATTAAAAACATGCTTACAGGGGGGGGCGTGGCTAGGTGCTCAAGAGGTATGGCGGTACACGGGTAGGCTCTCTGGTGTGCTCGGCAGACTCTGTGATACCAAGCAGCTTTTCATGCTGCAGGAGACAAATGCAGACTCATAAAGACTACAGGAGCATTTTGTTAACCTTGGCAACTCCATAAACGTTGGCTGGGAAGATTTATTGATGGCAGTAAGTCTTATTGCGCATTCCGTTTCGCCGCAGTCGCCATTTTGTTTTTTGACACGATCGCGCGTCTCCTCAGTAAACAGCAGTAAGGAAGCCTTAACTCTCACAACAACTCGCATGTCTCTTAAATGAGCCCAGGAATGAGACTTTAATGCTTACTCACACTGGGAATGGGATTTCTTGAAGAAGCGTTTCACCAATTGGTTTCTGCTGAGGCATTCACACTGCATTGTGAAGGGCAGTCATTTTGTGATTACTAAAGAGTTACTATAACGTCTCTTCATAATGTTGCCATAAAAATATCAAAATTACAATATTTACATACATGTGCCCTCAATATACCCAGGATTGGGGAATTCTTGTCTTAAACGCTGGAGCATCATTAAGCAACGCTGCATATCATTTGCTGAATCCTGATATGCATATCTTCTGCAACGCGCAGTGCAACTACTACGTACTTACAATTACGCTCCCACAGCGCGTAGCTCTTATTAAAATCGCATTTTTCATTTAGAAAGAGGCATCACTGCGCTCGTAGGCTTTCACATAGAAGCCTCATTTGTCTGTTGCTGAACTGTCCCTCTTTTCCACGGATGTGCATCATCTTACATAATTTTTGATCTTAGAGTGCTTTACCTTATGTACATTTATTCAGAAGAGAGTGTTATGGAAGTGATTTATGGGCAGAATAAAAGCGTTACACTCCTCATCTATTAAACCAAAGCACACATTTATTAAGAATTCAAAGATATTCTCTGAGTTCTCTAGACTAGAGGACTTTTTTAGCGTCTTGTCCTCATAGGTTGGAGAGTACAATGAATTCCTCTTCTGTACCCCTAGGTACAGAATGGCTAAAAAAGGATCCTCCCTCACCCCCTAAACCAACTTCACTAGTATCTATGGAGCTACTGCTAGAGGAAATAAGAGCTCTCCTACCCATTATGGAAGAGACTAACGCCAAATTGTAAATTTTAATGCATAACTGGTCCCAACTTGAAACAAGGGTCTCCTCAGTGAAACAACGTGTTTCTTCCTTAAAAGAAACTGCGTCAGTGTCTCTCAACTACACTCAATAGTCTCATCGCTCCAACAACAAGCAGAAGACCTTGAGAATCGGAATAGGCGGAACAATCTCTGTATTTATGGCCTGGGGGAGGACCTTGAAGGATCTGACTCTCCCACTTTGTTTAAATCATTCCTCCTCAAATTACTACACATGCCAGAAGGCACGATGCTCAACATACAAAGCATGCATCGATTGGGCTGGGTTCCATCTCAAGCTTCAGCTTCACAACGACCAAGAGGAGTCATCTTATACTTTCTAGAGTATACGGATTTATTGAAAGTGTTATCAGCGGTCAAAGTTTCTCCAAGAATCACATGGTCAGGCTCATCTCTGTTCTTTGCACAGGACTATGACAAGCCCACTGCCAACGGACGTAAGGCTTTTGGGTAGGTGAAGTTTTCTATTCCCCAGGAGATGGCAAACATAACGGAGTAATGATACAATGTCGTAAATCCCTCTAGTACTAATTTCTATCTCAAGAATCAGATACTAAGGCAGATGGTTAAACGTTAAGCTGTCGCTAAAGGATGTTCCAGTCTCTTTTTTAAATGTTTATGCCCGTACATGCGGCAAAGCCTCCTTTTAGCCCACGTTTGCCAAGCAAATCACTCATTGTATAGACGATAACTTTATCCTAGGGGGTGATTGTAATCAGACTTTCGATCCATTCATCAATAGGAACTCTAAAGTCGGCTATGTTCCTAACAAACCCCATAAGTCTTTTGTTCAAGCTATCACGCAGCACAAACTCCTTGACGCCTGGCGTCTTTGTAATCCGACCACTGGAGAATTTACTTTTTACTCTCCATCTCATCACTCTCAATCAAGGATTGACTATATATTTGTCTCTCATAATATTGCACAAACTCTTACTAATGCAGAGATTGGTCCCATTTTATTGTCAGATCATGCCCCTGTCTCAATGAACTTTCAGATCTTACCTAAAGTTTCAGGTCCTAGAAGATGGCATTTTAATAATGCTCTTCTTTTAGATCCAAAGTTTACTGCTTATTTTACAATATTTTTTGATAATTTCTTTGAGATGAATCAAACCCAATCTATGGCCTTTTCCACTTTATGGGACACATTCAAAGCCTCAGCTAGAGATTTCATAATTGGATTTGTTGCAAAAAAATGAAAAAATGCCCGTAAATTGACTAAGGACCTCCTTCAAGATATTAGGAGACTGGGGCACTCTTACTACACCTCACATTCGAAAGACTGTTTAACAGCCCTCATTAATGCCAAGATGCAATTTAACAAGAAATCCACAGAAGATGCCTCTTTATATTTGTTAAATCTAGCGCAAAATTTTATGGGGGTAAAAATAAAGCCGGGAACATTTTGGCCAATTACTTAAAAGTTAGACGGAATAAACTAAATATTGAATCTATTTATGAAACAAACTCAGATTTAAAATACAAGAATGCTGATATTTTGAAAGAATTATCTCTTTTTTACAAAACATTATATGCTTCTGAAACACAACCTACTGATCACTCCCTAATGCCCTTTTTCTCTAGTATCCAAAAACGTCAACATTCTCCTCCAGACCTTTCTTCCTGGGAATTAGACTTAACACAGCAAGAATTATTTAAAGCCCTTAATTAAACACCTTAAAAATGACAAAGCACCAGGACCTGATGGTTTTATAGTCGAATTTTATCTACATTTTTCTAAACTTGTATTGCCCAAATTGCACTCCCTCACAGATTCTTTTAATACACTAGGCGATTCCTCAGGTTCCTTCTCAGAAGCACATATATGCCTTATACCCAAAGAAGGTAAAGAATCTAAACACTGTAAAAATTATAGGCTTACATCCTTAGTTATTATTGATTACAAAATCTTTTCCAAAGCATTAGCTATACGATTAGACTCCTATTTACCTGATTTACTGGGCAAAGAACAATCTGGATTTGTCAAAGGGCAATTCAAAACTGATAAGACAAGACTCCTTTTCAATGTTTTATCTAAGTCTTCACATTTAAAACAATCCCTTGTAGCGATTGCATTGGACGCTGAAAAGGCGTTCAAGAGAGTTGAATGGAACTATATGTTTTATGACCTCAAATGCTTTGGTTTTGGCCCTAAATTCACATCTTTAATTTTCCTCCTTTACTCTAACCCTGCGCCAATGGTCTAGTATCTCAATTTTTTTTATTTAAGTAGAGGTGTGCATCAAGGATGCTTATTATCCACCTTTCTTATTAATTTGGCTTTGGAACCTTTCATCTCTAAACTACATCAGAACCCCAATATCCATGGTTTTCAAACATCAAATTCCCGCATCAAACTTGCAGCATATGCCGATGATATTTTGCTTTTCATGTCTAAACCAAGTGATTCAATCCCTGACTTTCTAGCAGAAGTACATGAGTACTCCAATATTTCTACCCTTAACGAAATACACTTTTAAATCAGATTTTAGTGCCTCCAGTTTCACATGGAGTCCTAATCACATTAATTATCTAGGTTTACATGTTACCTCTTTAATTTCAGATATGGAATCACTTTTCATGAATAAATGTATACGAAAGATCTCGGACCTACCCACCCAATCCAATGGCATCCTCTCTACTTATCATGGTGGGGCCGTCTTCCTTCTTATGGAATCACAACAAATCTTGAATGTCTCTACTTAAATGAATACACCCCAAGACAGAAGGTGGAGTTAACTTTCCCGATTTTCCGGCATATCAGAAAGCATTCCTTTAATATCGAGCCTCCCTTTGGTTGTGTGATCCCAAAGATGATTGTCCTTCATGGACCACAATTGAACGTCTTTTTCTGTCCCCCTTTCCCTTTGATGAATACCTTTCCTTTTCACGTAAACCACAATCCTTATACACTCCCATAATCAAACTAACATCTAAACTCCTGCTATCTTCTTGCCCCAATCCTCATAGCACCGTAGATTCCTTCCTTAACTCTACAATTTGGCACAACAAAAACCTACTTATTAGAAATAAACCATTGGAAGATTTGGCGTCAAAGAGGATTAATTTGGATTCATCAGTTATTCTCACAGTCGGATTTTATGCCTTTCTCCTTACTCATGAATCATTCAGTTTACCTACCTCATTCACTCACAAATACCTTTTGATTAAGAAGGCTGTGATAGATACATACACCCAGGTGTCTGCCACACCTGCTTGTTCCACTATTTCTAACTCCACTTCACAACTTCAAACCTAGTTAAAAACTACACCCAAAGCTTCTACCATTCACAGTTTTCTACATAGTACTGGTACTATTAGGCAGAAATCCAAAATAGAAGAGACGTGGGAACGGGACTTCGCATTATCCTGGCCAGTGTCCTTATGGAATAACATATGGATCAAAATTCGGAAGTCGTCCAGAGCAGCTAATATAATGCAGACCCTGTTTTTTGTTTATAACAGACTTTTTTTTGACACTGAGCCATTTAAGCAAAAAATTCGGGACTGTACCAGATGCTTGTTGGACATGTTCCTCTCCAAATGCAGATTTATTTCATATGTTATTTGCTTGCCCTACTGTACATAATTTCTGGAAACAAGTATGGTCCCAAATCAATTCAATTTTTGGAACTAAACTTTCTTTCGCATACTCATGTTTTTGTTAGGAAGTCTCTCATCTTGTTAGGAAAATGTTACGATTAATGTTAAAATTATCGATTTGTTATTGGCAGTCGCGTTTCAGCAAATTACAGCTAATTGGAAAGACTGTTCTAAAATCACTTATAGAGCATGGTGGTATAATGTTTGCCATAATGACAGGTTGGACACCTCTTTTGTACACCCTATACACAAGGCAACAAAACAACTGGATTTATGGTTACCTGTTACAATGTATCTTGAAATAAGTGCCTCTCGATCTTTCCAGTTGCAGCCAACTCAACAAGAAGTCTCAAAACCCCCTTGAACCCTCTAAACGTTCTTAAAATATTTGCTATCCCATTATTTTCAATGATTATATATATCATTTAAACTCTTTTTACTTTTACTTTTGAGCCGATTCATACAATTTTATTGAAGTAATTTTCTTAAGTGATTTCTCTTATTTGATTTGCACTTAATATTGTGAACTTTGTATTGACACCCCTCTTTCTATTAATACAACTTTTCTGAACTAAAAAAAAAACATGCTTACATGTCCCAAATAAAGTGGACCTACATGTACCCAGGGTCTGTAAATCAAATCCTACCAGCGGTCCTGCAGCACTTACTGTGTCATCCAATTAATTAACCTTTCTAAACATGTCTCCAGTCTGCCATTAGAGCCTACATGCAATTTTAAAAAGCCAGTAAGTCTTGGCAATATCAACCTTTTGCCAAGCCTAAAATCCCCTTTTTATTACATATAAGTCACCCATAGTGTCGTAAGCCACTCACCACTCCAGGTGGTTCCACTTGGGCGAAGATATTCCCAGAATCTCTATGGAAGTTCACTGCGCTGCAGTGGAATCAACACTGCCTGCTCATGAACATCCACGGGGAAGGAGGGATGGGATGAGAGAAAAGAGATGACACTGATCTGGTATGTCGCGCTGGTGCTGATACGTTCTGGTTTTGGGTTGCTAGGGCTTCAGGCTCAGGTATGTTTAGTTTGGGTATATTACTGCACACTATTTATCTGTAAAGAAATGTCCTAATTACTTTCAGTTATATATAAATATAAAACCCAATTGTCATTAATATGCTTAGTAATTCGGTGATTATAATGCGTACCACAACATTTTCAGAAATGTACAAGGTTACTTAAGGAGTACAAGGCTGTCAATATGTATAGGATCTGTAAATTGGGGAAACAAAACAGTGGTTAATAATGACCACTTCTTCCTAATCACAGCCACGGATTAGATATATGAAAATTAAGAGCAGGGTATTTTAGAAGCTGAGGGAAATACTGGGCGCACAGCTCATTGGTGAACCGCAGTAGCTATGTTGAAGCAAAGGTGCAAATGGGTTAGAGGTAAGACCCTAAACCTCTCAAAGTCGTGTCAGAACACAACGTCAACAATCCAAACAGGACCCACTGCACACTTATAATGTAAGTAAGAGCAAAATCAGATGTCACATTGGACATTAAAGTTCGTATTGATCAGAGGACATGAAAGTTCGTATTCAGCGTTCAAAAAAGGGACACCAATGTTCCGGCTCCTCTTTTATTCTTCAATAAGTGCCAGCCGACACGTGTTTCGTCACCGGGAAACACCTTTTCCCGTGACTCATCAGGGCTGTAGATGGTCTGTGTAGGACCAAAGGTCGCAGTGCCGGTGATAATTCCGTCCCGGCCTTGCTCGAGACCGGGTTCCTTTCAAAAAAGAATGTAGTCTTTGTAAGAGAAGTGAAATATCCCGCTGGGTAATAGAGTAGCTTTGTTATTCGTGGTGATACTTGTAAACGTGGGGATCCAGTTGTTGATTCCGTCTAGTCTACTAGTCCACAGATAATAGATGCATACATTAGTGGTATCTTTGTACGTGACACCCCGAAGTGCGGGATGCGGCGCCGGCAGAGTAGCTGTGCTCACTGGCAGTTCCGGGTCCAGTCACCAACTGGACTGGACCCGGAACTGCCAGTGAGCACAGCTACTCTGCCGGCGCCGCATCCCGCACTTCGGGGTGTCACGTACAAAGATACCACTAATGTATGCATCTATTATCTGTGGACTAGTAGACTAGACGGAATCAACAACTGGATCCCCACGTTTACAAGTATCACCACGAATAACAAAGCTACTCTATTACCCAGCGGGATATTTCACTTCTCTTACAAAGACTACATTCTTTTTTGAAAGGAACCCGGTCTCGAGCAAGGCCGGGACGGAATTATCACCGGCACTGCGACCTTTGGTCCTACACAGACCATCTACAGCCCTGATGAGTCACGGGAAAAGGTGTTTCCCGGTGACGAAACACGTGTCGGCTGGCACTTATTGAAGAATAAAAGAGGAGCCGGAACATTGGTGTCCCTTTTTTGAACGCTGAATACGAACTTTCATGTCCTCTGATCAATACGAACTTTAATGTCCAATGTGACATCTGATTTTGCTCTTACTTACATTATAAGTGTGCAGTGGGTCCTGTTTGGACGGATTAGATATATGTATAACACAATCTTTGTACAGCACTATACCAAAAATCAAGACTGTCTGTTTTAACGGGTACTTCCACAAGTTACCTAGCAATACGAACGGTTTCAAAAACAGAACAGAATAGAATAATTATTTGTTTTTACCTGACACGAAGCAGGAGGAAACATGTGCATATGACCTCAACTGTTTGTTCTGTGCATCTATTACAGGTTGCCAGAGAGCTGAATATCCGACATGGAAGTTCAGGGAACCATAGTACAAATTGCAGACTGGAAGAAGGCCGACATGGAGCAGAGAGAAGACGACACCGCCTGGAAACTAATGAGTCAAGTAAGTGTTCCACATCTGAAGAGGCTACACTTAGAGTGCTGAGCATTTAAATACCGATAAGTGGGAGTGCACAGTACACATGCAAGTAACTCCAACAGTGGCACGTTGACATCATGGAGCATTGCAAGTTGTAGAAGCATTCCATTGGGTGCATGCACACGGGAGCAATCTACATGTGCACATTTGCTAACAGTTTCACGTGCCAACAGTTTGTTAAATAGTACAAAAGCACATACATGAATCATAATATCATTCTACCACTGCCACCAGGGATATGCAAAGTTGTGAAAATGTGTGACAAGCAAAAAATATGTCTTTATACAATGATGTATCTCACAAAGTTTGGTATATTTTACTGTCACCAGGAAATACTTTTCTTGCAAATATATACATATGATATCCATTTGACAGCGAGAAGTTTCTTTTGAGAGCAGGCTTAAAGCGGTACCATATTGTAATGGTCCTGACAAACCAGAATGACAGCACCAGAGATGTTGAGGGGAGGTAACGCCCATGACAGTTCTCCCACCAAAGGCTGCCTCAGCGGGAGTGGTTTGCAGGGGTTGAGAGCATGAAAGCACCTTGTAAGATGGGGAGCATGGATAAAAGATGCTGGTTCCAAGGATCTTTCATTTGGATGGTAACCTTACCCATCTATTACATAATATAACCTCACGTGGATATGCTTCCCGTCCAAAATAGGTTGATCTTCATACTCATAGTGAACTTCTACAACTATAGGGGAGGAGGATTGTCTTTACATGTGTGTGGGTGATATGGTTTGAGTAGGGATACATGAAAGACTGGATATATAGTATAATCTTCAGGTAATTGCAAATGCACTGTGACCATGTTGATTTATCTTCAGAAAGTGAAAGGGGAGTGAACCTTGGTTGTAGCGTTCTAAGTCCATCAAGACAGGTGTTTCTGGTGGAACGCCACATCATGTCTCCTTATTTATATAAAGGTTCTGAAGTCCTATGATTATCCGCCTATCTTTCAGTTGTTCTTTTATTCTGTGTGAGGCATGTGCAGGCTTGCTCTTGTATCTCTTGTAATTGTTGCAAAATAGTAAAGTCGGAGTGCATAAGACTTGGGTGAACTGGGAGGATTCCTGGGAAAGTACTTGGGTGTTGACCTGTGGAAAAATAAAAAGGGGAACACCCTAGCGCTGTATTTGTATTGGTTTTTGTTAGACCTTGCATCATTGGCATGAGTCTCTCCTCCATTTTTTCTGTTTGCCTCCTCTTTTTACGATGTTTTTGCTGGTATATTGCTTTGGGCACTGTGCCACTGCGGATCAGTGCCACAGTGCCAGTGCTCCCTATGTAAAATTACTGTATTGATTGAATTCCATGTTTGGCTTATTTGGTTTACTATCAGTCCCTAGTAGAGTGCACCAGGAGTGCCAGGGCTTGTAAATACAAATGCTGCTAGTGGGCTTGCAGCACGCGTTGTGCCACCCACAGAAGCGGCCTGGTAAAATATGTCTAAAGGTCTGCCATTGCTAGACCTAGGTGCAGTCTGGTACTGTCACGCAGACTGCGCAAGTACACCTACTTGCCAGTCCCTAAACCTTCCCTTAACTTCAAGTTAGTCACCCCTATGGTAGGCCCAAGGGCAGGGTGCATTGTAAGCATAAGGTAGGACAAGCCTGATGAGGTTGGCATGTCCTAATAGTGAATTACAGCCATATTCTTTTTTCACTATTGTAAGGTAACCTGCTCTCCATAAGTTAGTCTGGGCTGCCAGGATTATTAATGCTATAATCCTAGCGGGCTCGGGGAGCATGGTGCAATGTCGAGTTTGGTATCCCTGAACTCAGAGTTTAATAACGCATCTGTTTGGGTGGATGGTTTTTAGACTCTGTGTTTGAAAATAGCACTTTTAGAAAGTGGTTATTTTCTTGTCTGACTGTCAACTGGTCTCTGCTGGTTTGGTGTGCGTGTGACAGGAGCTGGGTGGCTCCAGAGGTCTGAATGAGTCAGTGTGGGATGAGTGGGGCATTTGCATTGAGAGTAGGGGAAGAGTAGCTCCTGATAGCCTGCCCTGCCTGACCCAATGCTGGCTCCACCTCCTGCCAGGCGACTGATGGCTCTGTGCCTGCCAGGGACGATCCTGGCCCCACCTCCTACCGGGCGACTGATGGCCCTGCCCCTGCCAGTGACAATGCTGGCTCCACTTCCTGCTGGGCGGCTGAAGACTCTGCCCTGCACAGTGAATAGGCCAGGTGCCTCATCCTGGCAACACCCACAACAAACCCAGGATGGGGGGAAATTCCCATGCGTGGACAAAGGGATCAAAGCCAAAAAGGGGTATAAGAGAAGGACCGCTGAACCAAGAATTTAGATCACTTCTGACAAGGAAACCTGAACCAAGGACATGAAGCCTGCTTATCCAAGGACTTGCCTACCCCTTCTGCCAGTGTGCTGTTTGTTGGGGGAATCGTGCAGTTACTTCTTTATTTTTGCCAAGGAACCAGGAGAGAGGAACTGAGTGTGTACTCTCAAGCTCTGCTAAGGAAAATCTCCAAGGGCTGGAAGAGTGCCAGCCTCCTGTTGAAGTCACAGGGCCAAAGGACTTCATTTTATTTGCTGAAAGTGCTTGTTGCTGGAACCTGAAAATCCAGCACCTCTGAAGAATCCAGCAATCTCGATGCCGACGGACGCCGCCGAATCCATCTCGACATCGTGAGTGCAGCTCCCGTGTCCCGCACCTTCGACGCCGGCCGCCGGGCCCGATCGACTCTAGTAGCGAAGCCGCTGCCGACGCCTCGACACCGAGCCCTCTCGACGCCGTGAGCGCTGTTCACTCTTGCAACATCATCATCGACATCGACGACGACGCTGTATCTTGCTTCGCCTCGTGAGCGCTGCTCCTGCCTGACATCTGTCGACGCCGCTGCAGGTCGCCCCAACTCCGAGGCCCGATCGATGCCGAAGACGCGACGCCGGAAGTCTCGCCGCCGCTGATCATCGTGTGCTTCACTTTTCCAAGGTACTGTGTTGTGGGGGTCTGTTGCGACTCTGGGCTTGACGCAGCGCTCCTCGCGGTCGACGCCGAACCTTTGGATTAACTTTGCCTCGACGTCGTGTGACGCCCGTGCTGGTTACATTGTTGCCAAGAACTGTGCTTTAAAGAAGAATAGTTACTCTTGTTGCTAACGACTTTGTGCTAAGAAGAAACCGTACTTGAACTATTATTTTTCCTTCCTAGAGTATTTATTAAGACTGTGGTATATTTTTGTCGTTATTTGGTCTTGTTCTAAGCCTTATATAAACATCCTTATGTCCATTTGTAGTGTATTCACTTCATTACTGTATGTGCTCAGGAATGCTTAGCGCACTGCCTCTGAGATAAGCCTGTCTGCTTTGCCAAGCTACCAAGGGGGTGAGCAGGGGTTATCTAAGTGTGTGATCCCCTTGCCCTAACTGGAAAAGGTGTGTCCCTATTTGTCAGAAGTGTATACCTCTGCCAACTAGAGACAGCCGCTTCTAACAGTTTTGTATAAAAATTCTACCAGGGGTAAGCCCTGATCCAGTGAGTGATTAGAGTGGATGTTAAAGATCGTAAGCTCTGCTCTAGACTTTAGTTCACCCTTTCTGTTGGTCGGTTCATTCATGGGTGGAAGGCAGATGAGAGAGCAAATTCAATCCCTAGTGTTGAGCATAGGGTGTTCTAGAATTTAGATGTACATTTTGGGTTACGGTGACATATTACTTTGCTAAGAATGCCATATAGCCATACGATTTGTGCTAAAAATATGTCACTAAATTCAACAGCAGTGGGTCATTTTTTTAAAGTGATGAAATGACCCATTTTGGACAATAGATCAACAACCACCAGCAGAGTGGTGTTTTCTATTCGATTCTGGTAAATTTGTAATAGAATCCACCCCGATTGTATGCCATGGAAGTGGAGGGATTGGTAAGGGTTGCAAGAGTCTGTCAAGGTCTATAAGCAGTGTTTTGTTACAGGCACACAAAGCGCATGCATTAACAGAGGCTTGTGCATCCTTAAAAATTGTGCCTTACCAAAATTTCCTGAAACAGTTTTCAAGAGTATTTTGTATACCAAGATGACCTGCTAATGCCGTGTCATGGTGCCATTGAAAGATTTGCTCTCGTAGTTTTTCTTCTGGTATAAACATTCTGAGGCAGATTTATGATAACTGGCGCATCCCCAGGGATGCGCCAGTTATTTTGCGCCGCTGCTCCGCCACCCATGGTGCGCCGCATTTACAATGCGGCGCACCATGGGGTAAAATGGCACAGATGCGTGACGCATCTGTCCCGTAAAGGTGGCGCATTGCTGGAGTTGCGTCGCAAGTGCGACGCAGTTCCAGCAAGGCTCGGGGGTGCCCCATCTTTACAATGCTGCGTCAAGACCTACTCCTGCTTCAAGCAGGCGCAGGGTTTTGACGCAGCATCGGCCTGAAAGTGACTGAGTGAAATCTTATAGATTTCACTCAGCCACTTTTGCGAGGCGCACCTGCCCCGGAACGCCCACCCTGTGCCTGAACGCCCACAAGTGGCGCAGGGCTTTACAACGTGACGCATCTGCCTAGATGCGTCATGTTGTAAATGGGTCGTAGGGATGCGCCACGTTTACGCCGCAGTTGCGTGGCGCAAACGTGGTGCATTCCCAACATAAATCTGCCCCAAATTCTTTATGAAAAAGATAACCTTTCCTAATGCTATTTTATGAACTCAGCACCAAATCCTGGTATTTAATGATTTGTGAAGCATCTTTAACATCTAGCAGAATGGTGTATTTCATTAAAAACATGCTTACAGCCAATTGTCACATTTAATTTACTTATAAGTCCCTACTAAAGTGGTACTACATGTACCCATGGTCTGTAAATTAAATGCTACTTGTGTGCCTGCAGCACTTATGGCGCCATCCATTTAAGTAGCCTTTCTCAACAAGTCTCACATCTGCCATTACAGCCTACATGCAGTTTTAAACTGCCAGTATGACTTGGCAAAATCAACCTTTTGCTAAGCTTAAAACTTCCTTTTAATATGACATATAAGTCACCCCTAATGTCATTTGCCACTCACCTAAACCCCAGGTGGTTCCAATTTTTGTGAGGATATTCCCAGAATTCCTATGCAAGTTCACTAGGCAATAAAGGAATCAACACTGCCTGCTATTGACCTACCAAGGGGAAGCCGGGATTGGGATGAGAGAAAAGAGAAAGAAGTACCAGGACATCACCGATCTGGTACGCCGCTCTGGTGCTGATGGGTTCTGGTTTTGGGTTCCTAGGGTCTCAGGTTCAGGCTCAGATCCACAGCACACTGTGATGTTGGGTAAATGGTGTTAAGTTAAGGTATATTACTGCACACTATTTATCTGTAAAGAAATACACTAATTAGTTTTGATACTAAATCAATATAATGCTCAATTGTCATTAATATGCTTAGTTATTAGGGGCCCGATGTAGGTCGGTCGGTAACGGACGAAAATCGGTATTTTCGGCCGTTACCGATCGGAATAGAGACAACGGGATGTAGGAGGCCGAAATCCTGCGAAATCGGCGAAATTACCGAATCGGAAAGTCACCGAGTCGGTAGAAATCCGAATCAGAAAAAAATTGGACTCGGAAAAATCTCCGAATCGGTAGAATACCTAATCGGAGATTTTTCCGATTCCGACATTTTTCCGATTCGGAATTCTACCGACTCGGTGACTTTCCGATTCGGTAATTTCGCCGATTTGGTATAAATTCCGAATCGGTGAAAATCCGATTCGATGCGAAAAGCTGAAGAATGAGATGTAGGTAAGCACTGAAATACCGAATTTGCTTCAAATTCGGTATTTCAGAGTCGGACATTACCATGGATTGGAATCAGGTGGTAACCAGGTGCAACCTATAAAAAAGGACCCAAAATGCAGTTCTACTTGCAACATGGCAGCTTTCTATGTCATAGCAAGACGGCTACGGCTACAGCAGGAAGGAGAGAGGGAATGGCTGAGACAGGAGCAGGTGTACAAACAGCGGATCACCCTGTGCATGCTGACAGATCCAGAGATCCTACAGAGGTACAGGCTGGAGGCAGAGACCATCAGAGACCTCATCAGGGACCTCCAACCCCTGTTGCAGCACCCCACCCCAAGGGCACACGCAATCCCTGTGCAGGTGCAGGTGCTATGCTGCCTACACCTGCTGGCATCTGGCAGCTATCAAAGTGTAGTTGCTGTGGCAGGAGGGGTGACCCAGAGCAGCCTGTCAAGGTTCTTCCACAAGTTCCTTGATGCCATGATCCAGAGGATGGACCACTACATTTCCTTCCCTTCCACCCATGCAGAACTGGCACAGACAAAAGCTGAATTCTATAAGATGGCAAGATTCCCCCACATCATTGGCTGCATAGATGGCACACACATACCGATTTGCCCCCCTGCTGACACGGAATACGTATACTGCAATCGGAAGTCACGGCACACCATAAATGTGCAAGTGATATGCAATGCCAAGTGTGTGATCACTGACCTGGTAGCAAAGTTTCCGGGGAGTACCCACGACTCCTATATCTTCCAGAGTAGCGGAATTCATGCACGGCTGATGGCAGGGGAATTTGGCGAAGGATACCTCCTAGGTAAGACACAGTGTCAGACCCCCATAACCAAAATTGCAGTGTGAAGTACATGTATGCATGTGAGTAATGTTACCCCTTCTCCTTCTAGGCGACAGTGCATATGCCCTACGCTCGTTCATTCTCACCCCTTACCTCAACCCCTCAACACCCAGCCAAAGGAGGTACAACCGTGCCCACAAAAGCACGAGGAACGTAGTGGAAAGGACCTTTGGCATCTGGAAGAGCAGGTTCAGATGTCTGCACAAGAGCGGAGGTGCAAGGCAATATACCCCCATCACCTGCTGCAAGATAATTGCTGTCTGTGCAATGTTGCACAACCTTGCAGTCAGGAAAGGCACTGAGGTAGAGTTATCCGACTACGAGGACCCTGACGATGACAATGCTGTGCCACTACCACTACCTGCTGGAGTCTCTGCACCAACTGACGGCGAGTACAGGCGTCAGGAGATAACAGACAACTATTTCTGAGTGAGTACAGATGCACAAACAGGTCAATGTATGTTTTCAGAAATTAAATTTAATAATGTTGCATCAACGTTACTGCACTGATGTGCAACAAAAGAAAAGTTAAACAAGAAGGGGTAGAAATGTCCAATGTCCGGGTTGCCTCAACCGCACTGGCAGTCTTATTTTTTGCTGCGCTTAGCTGGCCCACTAGGATGAGCCTCACCCCCTTCTGAATGCCCTGCATCCTCAGCTGAGCGCCTGCTGCTCCGGCGCGGCTCTGACGCAGCGCTGGCCGGGTTGCTGCGGCTGCTGCTGTCCCCAGCCTCGCCCAGGACGGGATTCACTACGGTGTTGGAGATCAGTAGTGTCTCCATGGCAGTGGTAATACGGCCCATGCCCCTAGTGACCTCGGACATGTTCTGTGTGAGGCTGGCCTCCATGTTTGCCCCACGTTGGCATAGCTGGGCAGTCGCAGCTGCAAGGCGGTTGAGTGACCTGTTCTGTATTCGTGCATCCCTGCGACGACTCAGCTCATGGTCATCCAATCTGTTGCAGAGCTGGGTGATGACAGTGGTCATTCGGCCAATAGATGTCGCTATTTCCTTGTTGCTGTCAACGAAGGTCTTGAAGCCCTGTGTCATTTCACCCATCTGCAGGTTGTGCAGGCGCAACTGGCGATGGCAGGCCAGGATGGATTTTGCCTGCATCCTCTGTATCGTTACCATGCTGGTCTCCAGCCCTGCGAAGACGCTGCCTCCCGGTGCTGGTATTGGGCTGCTGGTTGCACGTGGCCTACGTGGATTTCTGCTGCCCTGCTGTGTGTGCTCTGGTGACGCTGGTGTCACGGGGTCTTGTGCAGGAGCCTGACCCGCTGCCCCCTCCATGATGACTAATGGAGCTACAAGTCTCCTCCGGGCCGGGGAAGTGGCAGCTGCAGGGTGGCTCTGTGGTGGTGTGTTCTCCGGGGAGAATAGCAATGAGGGCGACTGAGACTGAGTCAGTCGGGGGGAGTGTGGAGTTGTGAGGGAATGTCCAGTGTCCTCCTCATTGCCCAGGGCACAGCTGTTGTCCTCCTCCTCCTGTGCTGCTGCACTGGTGCTTGCCACCGCCACCGCACTGGCTGTTGGTGCTGGAGCTGGTGCTGGAGCTGATGCTGCTCCCCCGCCTGATGGTGCCCCTAGGTATAAAGAAGCATTTGTCAAGTGGGTGCTAATGTGTTCCAGTCACTACTATTAAAGCATTGCACATCTCATTACAAACACGTTGATGCTGTATTACTGTTATTTATCTTATGCTTCTGCTGTGGCATTTTTGGTAACTTTTGCAGAGTACATTTAGCAAGATGCATTGCTCATGTCTGTTGCAAGCAGTACTGGCCTGGGGTTTGGCTGTGCATTGGGTCTGTAGGGGAGGTGTCTGGTATGGTGTGTCAAGTTGCGCATGCTTCTTACCTGTAGCTGTAGCTCGGAATGAGCTATCAGGTCCCCAATTCCCACGACACTGGCCCTCTCGATGGTGGTCGCCACTAGTTCCTCCAGCTGAGTGAGGGGTGGCGCACGGTTTGTTCCTCCTCCAGTGAGTCCAGCCTGCTTGTGCAGGTCGGCCAGTTTGCGCTTGGTCACGCCACGGATGTCGTAAAACCTCTTCTTGAGGTCGTCTAGGCTCCTGTGGGTGACACCAACTGCATTTACTTTCTCCCCGATGTCGATCCACAGCCTCCTCTTGGTGCTCTCCGGAACAGTGAGGGACAGCCTTCCATATAGCTGGGTGTGCACCCTCACCACCTCCTCCACCAAAGTTTGCAGCTCCATGGTGCTGAATTTTGGATTGCGCTTACGCGCTGCCTTCTGGCTCTCTGTGCTGTTAGCCATGTCTCACAGGGATCCTGCTCACAATGCTGCTCTCTCTGTGTTAGCTCAGCTCAGGCAGCTTTCCAGAAAGTTCTGATGAGTTGCACCTGCCTGGGTTGCCACTCCCTGTGGGGGAGGGTGCTTACAGCTCATTGGCTGATGTCTTCAGTGTCACTCAACCTGCTTGGCAAATCGCCATTCTCCGAATCGGTATTTTCCGAATCGGTATTTACCGAATATGTTCGGTAAATTCCGATTCGGAATGTATAATGCCTTCCTATTGGCCTTTCGGCCCATGGGGCGTATTTATATTTCCGATTCGGCGTTTACCGATTCGGTTGGTTCAGCATTTTTTTAATACCGATTCGGACGTGTCCGACCCGGCCTATACCGAATCGGTACTTGGCGATTCGGTACGTATCGACTCTCGATACCGAATGCTACCGATTCGGTATTTTTCCGACTATTTTTTCCTACATATCATTTTCCGATTTTGAAATACCGATTCGGTACGGATCGGTATTTTAAAATCGGTAAATGCGTTTTACCTACATCGGGGCCTAGGTGATTATAACGCATACCACAAAATTATCAGGCATTTGCATCGTTACTAAAGGAGTACAAGGCTGTCAATATGTAAAGAATATGTAAAATGAAAAAAACATTAGTTAATAATCACCACTTCTTCCTAATCACAGCCACTGATTAGAAATATGTATAACACAATCTTTTTACAACACTGTCGCAAAAATCAAGACTGTCTGTTTTCACGTGTACTTCCTCAAAACAGATCAGAATAGAATAATGGTTTGTTTTTACCTGAAATGAAGCGGGAGGAAACATGCGCGTTTAACCTCAACTGTTTGTTCTGTGCGTCTATTACAGGTTGCCAGGGAGCTGATGATCCGACGCAGAAGTCCAGGGAACCTAAGTCCGAATTGCAGACAGGAAGAAGGCCGTCGTGGAGAAGAGAGAAAACGACACCGCCTGGAACTGAATGAGTCAGGT
The DNA here is from genome assembly GCF_964261635.1 of Lissotriton helveticus. NCBI lineage: Eukaryota > Metazoa > Chordata > Amphibia > Caudata > Salamandridae > Lissotriton > Lissotriton helveticus. The sequence goes on along the minus strand of NC_136064.1, from coordinate 34,778,996 downwards.
AAGTGTTCCACATCTGAAGAGGCTAAGCATAGAGTGCTGAGCGTTTAAATACTGATAAGTGGGAGTGCAAAGCACACGTGCAAGTGACTCCAACAGTGGCACGTTGACATCATGGAACGCTGCACGTTGTAGGAGCGTTCCATTGGGTGCATATACACGGGAGCAATCTGCACGTGCACACTTGCCAATGGTTTCACATGCCAAAAGTTTGCTAAATAGTACAAAAGCACACACATAAATCATAATCTCAATCTACCACTACCAGCAGGGAATTGCAAAGTTGTGAACATTTGTGACTAGCAAAAAATATGTCTTTATACAATAATGTATCTCACAAAGTTTGGTATATATTACTGTCACCAGGGAATACTTTTCTTGTATACACATTTGATATCCATTTGATAGCGAGAGGTTTCTTTTGACAGTAGGCTTAAAGCGGTACCATATTGTAATGGTCCTGACAAACCAGAATGACAGCACCAGAGATGTTGAGAGGAGGTAACGCCCATGACAGTTCTCCCCCCAAAGGCCGCCTCAGCATGTGTGGTTTGTAGGGGTTAAGAGCATGAACGCGCCTTGTAAGATGGGGAGCGTGGATAAAAGATGCAGATTCCAAGGATCTTTCATTTGTATGGTACCCTTACCCATCTATTACATAATATAACCTCACATGGATATGCTTCCTGTCCAAACTAAGTTGATCTTCATACTCATAGTGAACTTCTACAACTACAGGAGGAGGAGGATTGTCTTTACATGTGAGTGGATGATACGGAACTGGTTATGCTATCCATTCTAGATGAGCTCAGGAGTAGGGCGGACAGAAAGATGCCTGGCGCCCTGGTGTTGCTAGACCTCTCCGCGGCGTTTGACACCGTGTGTCATAAACAACTATTGTCGCGGTTGAGAGATTCTGGCATCCAGGGCACAGCTCTTACCTGGTTTGCCTCCTTCCTGTCAGGAAGAACACAGAGAGTGCAGCTGGGGGAATTAGTCTCCACAGCAACGGTAACATCGTGCGGAGTGCCGCAGGGGTCAGTCTTGTCGCCGCTGCTATTTCATATATACTTAGAACCACTGATTGCCCTCCTGAATCAAATGGATTGTCAGGTATACAACTATGCTGATGACACCCAAATCCTCATCCAAATGGATGAGGTCCCTGGGGTGTCCACAAGGTTGCAAAACATCCTTAAGCATATAACTAACTGGATGTCATTAAATTCTCTAAAAATTAACCCCGACAAGACTGAGGTTCTACCTATTACTTTGGCGGGCAACCCTTGGCGTGATGGGTTTTGGCCCTTAGAACTCGGTCCTCCCCCAGTACCTGCAGCGACGGTTAAGAGTCTAGGTATCCATGTGGATGATAAGCTACCCATGCGGAAGCAAGTTAGTATGGTGGTCGGAACTTGTGTGGGACTATTACGTCAACTTAGGAAAATCGCACCACTCTTGTCATTTTCAACCTTGAGACAGGCGGTTTCCGCAATGATACTCTCAAGGTTGGATTATGGCAATTCGCTTTACATAGGATTGCCCCAAAAACTCCTCAACAAACTCCAAGTGGTGATGAACGACACCGCTCGGCTCATCTTTAAGAAACCTAGGAACTCGCACGCGTCCCCACTTTTACGCCAGCTACATTGGCTGCCGGTGAGACAGAGAGTGCTCTTTAAAGGGCTATGCATTGCTCATAAGTCACTCTATGGTAAGGCCCCAGGATACATCAAGACCCGTCTAACTCCATACATACCGGGCAGGGCATTAAGATCTGCTGATGCCTCTCGTCTCACCCAACCACGCGCCAGATTAGTTATGGTGGGCGGACGTGCGATATCAAATACTCTCCCTGCAGTATGGAACAACTTGCCGACCGATTTGCGGAGGGAGTCTAATTTGATGGCCTTCCGCAAGAAGCTAAAAACTTTGCTATGTCAGGATGCCTGGGTGGGGTTGTAAGGCCGGCTGTAATATTTGAAATCGGTCTGTTTGTGCTCAATTAGGAATCTAGCGATGCTACCTGGACAAGCGCTTAGAGACCCCAGGGTATAACGAGCTATATAAATTGAATAAAATAATAATAATGGTTTTAGTAGGAATACATGAAAGACTGGATATATAGTATAATCTTCAGGTAATTGCAAATGAACTGTGAGCGTGTTGATTTATCTTCAGAAAGTGAAAGGGGAGTTAACCTTGGTTGTAACGTTCTACGTCCATCAAGACAGATGTTTCTGGTGGATAGTCACATCATGTCTCCTTATTTATATCAAGGTTCTGGGGTCCTATGTTTACCTGCCTATCTTTCAGTGGTTGTTTTATTCTGTGTGAGGCACTTACAGGCTTGCTCTTGTATCTCTTGTAATTGTTGTAAACAAATAAAGTCGGGGTGCATAAGACTTGGGTGAACTGGGAGGATTCCTGGGAAAGTACGGGGATGATGACCTGTGGAAAAATAAAAAGTGGAACAACCTACAGCTGCATTTGTATTTGTTTTGTATAAAAGTATAAAAATTCTACCAGGGGTATGCCCTGATCCAGTGAGTGATTAGAGTGGATGTTAAACATCGTAAGCTCTGCTCTAGACTTTGATTGACCCTTTCTGTTGGTCGGTCCATTCATGGGTGCAAGGCAGATGAGAGAGCAAATTCAATCCCTAGTGTGGAGCATAGGGTCTTCTAGAATTCAAATTGTGGGTTACGATGACATATTACTTTGCTTGGAAAGCCATGTAGCCATACGATTTGTGCAAAAAATATGTCACTAAATTCCACAGCTGTGTGGGTCATTTTTTTTAAAGTGACGAAATGGCTCATTTTGGACAATAGATCAACAACCACCAGCTGAGTAGTGCTTTTATTGCATTCTGGTACATTTGTAATATAATCCACCCTGATAGTATGCCATGGAAGTGGAGAGATTGGTAAGGGTTGCAAGAGTCTGTCAGGGTCTATATGCAGTGTTTTGTTACAGGCACACATCAATACAAAAGGAGGAGAGGAGGGTCATAGGGAGAATTTAAGAGACCAGCCCAGGTTCACTTCCCCAATCACTATATGTAAACAACACAACAAAACGGGGGTCTAGAAGCCACAAATTGTGGCTGGCTAATCATACTCTCTCTAATGTAGAGTGTTGCCCGTAAACTTCCAGAGAAAGCCACAAAACTAAGGTCCTCAAGAAACGACAAAAAAGAGACATTAGTGTGATATGTGGTAGGTCTCAGCCTTTCATGATGTCCGAATAACCATCAACTCTTCCTGATGATCAGTATTTTCATTTGGTCAAACGGCTCAAAGGTCGGTGTATCTGTTGATCATAGAATACACCATATCGATAGGTACTAAGCCGAATACTGCCCAAACAGAACAGTGCAAGACGCAGTTCTAGGGGGAGGCCTCCCCCTAGACTCAGAGAAGTCCTGAGGTACCAACGGACAGAGCGGGGCCTCCATATCCTGAGCACGGTCCAGGTGAGGTGAGGTCCAACCCCCGGTCAAGCTGGATGCCATCTGCATACCTTGACGCGGAGGATCAGTTTTCTACTGGTTGTATACTCTTTTCAACCTATTAATGTTATTACATTTATGAATAACAAATAACTTTGTGTTTACATATATTTTCCACTATTTGATCACTCATATAGGCAGTAGCAATTTAGTAGAGCAGAAGCCATGAAGAAAGCCTAGGGACTCACAGCCCGTTTGGCTGAAACATGTCGGCGCTTTTAGACAGTTATTCTTTCAAACTGCGTCTTGCACTGTTCTGCTTTTAGTTAGGGGGTGTGTCTGCGTTTAATAAAGTTTTTCCATGTTAGGGCATGCCAACCTATTTTAACTCACCACTTCAATTATTATTGTGTTTTGCACTGCTTCTATCTTTTCAGTTGTCAGTTGCCCGCTTGATTTTTCAGAGTGAATGTGGGCGGTATTCGGCTTAGTACCTATGGGTATGGTGTACTCTATGATCAAGAGATACACCGACCTTTGAGCCGTTTGACCAAATGATAATACTGATCATCATGATCATCATGAAGAGTTGATGGTTATTCGGACATCATGAAAGGCTGATCCCTACCACATATCACTAGTAATGTCTCTTTTTTGTTGTTTCTTAAGGACCTTAGTTTCGTGGATTTCTCTGTAAGTTTACAGACAACACTCTACCTTAGAGAGAGTATGATTAGCCAGCCACAATTTGTGGCTTCTAGACCCCCGGTTTGTTACAGGCACAGACAGGGCATGCATTAACATAAGCTTGTGTATCCTTAAAAATTGTAACTTACCAAAAATTCCTGAAACAGTTTTCAAGAGTATTTTGAATACCAGGATGGCCTGCTAGTGCCGTGTCATTGTGCCATTGAAAGATTTGCTATCATAATTTTTCTTGCGGTATAAACATTCTATCTTTATGAAAAAGATAACCTTCCCGGTACTTAATGATTTGTGAAGCATCATTAACATCTAACAGAAAGGTGTATTTTCATTGCAAACATGCTTACAGCCAATTTTCACATTTAATTTACTTATAAGTCCCTAGTTAAGTGGGACCGCATGTACCAATGGTCTGTAAATGAAATGCTACTAGTAGGCCTGTAGCACTTATGGCGCCAGCCACTTAAGTAACCTTTCTCAACAAGTCTCACTTCTGCCATTACAGCCTATATGCAGTTTTAAACTGCCAGTATGACTTCGCAAAATCAACCTTTTGCTAAGCTTAAAACTTTCTTTTTATATGACATATAAGTCACCCCTAATGTCATAGGCCGCTCACCTAAACCCCAGGTGGTTCCAATTTGGTGAGGATATTCCCAGAATCCCTATGGAAATTTACTAGGCAATAATGAAATCAACACTGCCCGCTATTGACCTACCAAGTGGAAGCCGGGATTGGGATGAGAGAAAAGAGAAAGAAGTACCAGGACATCACCGATCTGGTCTGCCGCTCGGGTGCTGATGTGTTCTGGTTTTGGGTTCCTAGGGTCTCAGGTTCAGGCTCAGGTCCGCAGCACACTGTGATGTTGGGTAAATTGTGTTAAGTTAAGGTATATTACTGCACATTATTTATTTGTAAAGATATACACTAATTATGTTTGAACATATATAAATATAATGCTCAATTGTCATTAATGTGCTTAGTTCTTAGGTGATTATAATGCATACCACAAAAATATCAGTAATTTGCAAGGCTCCCATCAATATGTATAGGATCTGCAAAATGAAAAAAACATTGGTTAATAATCACCACTTCTTCCTAATCACAGCCACTGATTTGAAATATGTATAACACAATCTTTTTACAACACTGTCGCAAAAATCAAGACTGTCCGTTTTCACGAGTATTCCTCAATGGTCAGTTAACAAGCAATACTAAGCATTTCATAAACAGCGAACACTTGCTGCATAATTAAGTTCTGTCAACGAAATGTTTCATAAATAATGTTCCGACAACAGACACTTATAACCCCAGTCTCTATTGCTACTTGTATCTTAGCAAGAATTCAAGGTTCACTTTACAGAGTTAAAAAAGTAAATTAAATACCAGTTTGTGCTAAACAAGAAATACGTCTTTCTTGTTTCGTTGTTAAATCATGAAGATTCTAGAATAAAGGTTTGTTTTTACCTGACACGAAGCGGGAGGAAACCTGAACAAAAAACCATTACTCTTTGTGCTGCGCATCTATTACAGGTTGCCAGGGAGCTGAAGATATGACGAAGACGTCGAGGGAGCTACTATCCAAATTAAGGTGTGGAAGAAGGCCATTGTGGTGTATAGAGCGAAGACGGCACCATTAGGAACCGGATGAGTCAGGTAAGTGTTCCACATGTGATGAGGCTAAGCATTGAGTCAGAGTGCTGAGCTTTAACTACTGATAAGTGGGAGTGCACAAAACATGTGCAAGTGACACCAAAGGCGGCAATCACATCATGGAATGCAGCACATTGTAGAAACATTACATCGGATGCTTGCACATGGGGGCAATCTGCACGTGCTCACTTGCCAACTGTTTCACTTGCCAACAGTTCAATAAATATTACAACAGCACACACATGAGTCATAGTGTCAACCTACCAATGCCACCAGGGGTTTGCAAAGTTGTTGAAATACATGACAAGAAAAAAAATACGTCTTCATACAATGATGTATCTCACAACATTCGGTTTTTATTACTGTCAACAGAGACTAAAGTTCTTGTATATACATATAAAATACACATTGACAGCGAGAAGTTTCTTCTGACAGCAGGCTTAAAGCTGTATCATGTTGGTAATGGTCCAGACAACCAGCATGACAGCACCTCAGATGTTCAGGGGAGGTGACCCTCATGACAGTTTTACCCTCCAAAGTCCTCCTCACCAGGAGTGGTTTAGAGGGATTGAGAGCATGTAATAGCCTTGTAAGACGCGGAGCATGGATGAAAGATGCTGGTTCCCTTGATCATTCTGATGCATGGTAACCTTTAGATAATACAACCTCACATGTATACACTTGGTGTCCAAAATATATTGAACTTCATAATCATATTGATCTCCCACAACAACAGGGGAGGATGATTGTCTTTACGTGTGTGTAGGTGATATTGTTTTTTATTCTGTGAGAGGCACTTAAAGGCTTGCCCTTGTATCTCTTGCAATAATGGTAAACGAGTACATACAGAGGGCATAAGACTTGGGTGAAATAGGAGGATTGCTGGAACAATGCGTGGTTGATGACCTGTGAGAAAAAAAGGGGAACAGCCCGTAGCTGCATGTATATTGTTAATGTATGAAAATTCTACAAGGGGTACGGCCTGATCCCAGTGAGGGATTAGAGTGGATGTTAAAAATAGTAGGCTCTGATCTAGACTTTGATAGACCCTTTCTGTCTGTCCATCTGTTTGTGGGTGGAAGGCAGAGGAGATTGCAACTTCAATCCCTAGTGTTGCTCTAAGTGTTCCAGGGGTAATATTGATGTCCCCAGGGAAAGCTTGCTTGGTTTCCAAACCACTCCCAGAGCCTTTGTTTGTTTAATTGGGTTGGGGAGAGCATGGGCCCCTGTTGGTGGTTCCTATGGCTGCATTTGCAGCAGTGTAAAGATAAAAATAGCACTGTGGGGCACATTTTACTCAACATAAAGCTTAATTGACAATGTTGATTATTGATAGTGCAAAGTTTTTTACTGCAATGCATAGTTGGGGAGAGGATATAGCCTTACGGCTAGAGCGGTGTTGACCTTGAAACTGTGGAACAGTGTTCGAGTCTTGGCATCAACGCTCAACATCCTCTTATTCTGGGCAAATCACTTAATCTCCGGGTGCCTTACAAAAATGAACATGTCCTTGTGGAACAAATTTGGTGCTCATGTAAAGCAATACCTGATATTTTCGGGTCTAGTTCGCGCTATATAAAACTCTATAAAAATAAAATAATAAATAGTATTGAATGTTGGTACTATTCCCATTGATTTAAATGGTGTTGTAATGGTGTGTTGTACATGTCTTCTGCTTTTGTTAATGTTTTGACACCCTGAATAGCCTACCCCTTTCCATGGCAGTGCATGTAATGCAGAAGGGGGGAGTTGTGTGTTTGAGGCTTGCTGGGGATGTAAAATGTTCTAATGACATAACCAAATGTATTTCGATTCCCCTGATTGTCTATAGCGCTAATTAAGGTGTAGTCTCTAGTAATGTTTACATAATAAAATACTTTTTTTCTTTTTACAATAAAAAACACTGAATGGACAATAATTTAATGAGTGTTTTTTGTTTCATGCCACCTCCCAGGAGTAGGCCTTGGACTGCTCGGCTTTGCTACCCCAGGAGATTCAAGTTCTACAAAGGAGTGCTTGGTTCCCAGTAAATTTTGTAATCATATTATTCTTTGCTATGTACTTACGGTCATTTAACTATATTTGTAAGACTACTCAATATACATTCCTTTTTACATGTATGGCACATGAATTTTCAGAGACACACACAGTATCCACTCTAAAAAAGAAGCACCCTGATACAGATATTAAACCACTAAAGTCCCAACCCCGTCCCCCAATTTTGGGATTTTTGGAATTTGACTCTGGGCACTTTGAAATCCCGTTAACTTTCCCAGTGAATGTGATCTGCCTCCAAGCAGAAGGAAAAAATGGGTCAAAAATATTTGGTTTATTAATTATTTAGGAAAGACAACTGTAAGTTGGCACAGGAAATGCACCAATGGCATAAAAGTTAACTGTTGGACTTCTGAGTGCATTTAAGTTGTGACTGGAAAAACACGGTTCAGACCTAACATTGGAGCGAGCTTTCCTAGCTTAAGAGTAACAACAGAAACTGTTTTGTATGTACAAAAAGTTACCTTTGTACATTACGTAACTTACCCTGGCATGTGCCTCGTCAGCCAAATGTCTGTGGCTTAGTGCCTTGTATTCAAAGGTACAACATCCTAAATATTAAAGATAGTATATTCCTGCAGTAGCTACATACAAAGTGTTCTTTCCACTGGACTGGCTGATGTAGCTTTAGTCCATGGACAGACCAGGGTGTAGGAAAATGGTGGAGTTTAAGTGCCTCAGAACCTGGTGCCTTCCGCTTTGAACAATAGTTTCTGGAATATTTTTACAGGCACATAAATATGAATTGCTGCACAGGTTAAGTCTGAACTAATTAGTTCATTTTAGTCATCAATCACTTTTTAGTGTACAGGATGAAAGTGGCTGTGCACCACAGACTTATAAAAACGCAAATGGGCATGGTAAAGACTAGGAAGAAGAATTATGATTGTGTGGGCCCACGTGTAAAGAGGCTTAGGGGTGACCTTCTGTCCACCTATACTGAGGAACTGGAAGTATTCTCTAAGTTTCAACTGCCTAGCCTCCTGTGTGGCCTTGGGAATGTAAACAACTTAAGAACAGCTCTGTTCTGCTATGGAAGAACCACCTGCCCATTCATGAGTAGATTGTACTGATCCCTGTGGGATTCCTAGCCGGCGAGATACATGGAACCGATAATTTGTTCCTGGAGGCCTAGGGGCAATAGGAGAAACCGAGAGGTTTCATAGCACCTTCACAAAGGGGACATTTTCTAACTTCTCTTGCATCTGAAGGTCAGGGAGAAGGGGCTGAGGGCACTGACATAGATACAACTCTAAATGGTATGAATTGGACATTAATCCACTCAGAGCATTTTCACACAAAATAAGCACGCAATGTCATTAAGCTGTGACACAGATTCCGACCTTGCCATGCTGGATATTCAGAAAACCAAAAAAGTCAGCAAAGCCTTCACAGAAGTGAAGTCACCACAACAGCTACAGAATCCAGCTTTGTCTCACATAGAGATTTTTACACCACAACGCATGGCTTCAACTGGAGCCCAGACATGATGCATTTTTGATTGAGGGATCCTTGCTGGCTTCAGCATCCTGCCTTGCCGTTCTGTGCTGCAGGTGTACTGTACACAGGGCTAAATGCAAGTGGGAGCTAGGTTTCTATTGTCAACTCAGTTTCTTGCTGAGCTTGAATTTGGTTCCATAAAGCAACAAGCATTTACAATGCAATGGTCTCGTCTTTCTTAAAGTTAGAGCTATTGGCATTGCTCATGACATTATTTTTGTTTTTAAAACATAGAAATAAATAGCATTGTCATTTACAATGCCAAGAGCTTAATCTCTCGCAAATGCTAGACCTTTTGCATTTGCACACACACACTCACACACAGAGAGACAGAGCCACACACACAGATCCTAAAACACACACACACAGAGCCCAACACAAACACACACACAGAGCCACACACACACACACACACACACAGAGCCACACACACACACAGAGAGCCACACACACACAGAGGCACACAGAGCCACACACAAGGCGCCACACAGTGCGAAACACACACACACACAGAGCCACACACACAGCACCACACACACACACACACAGAGCCACAGACACAGGCCACACACACAGCGCCACACACACAGCGCCACACACACAGAGCCACACATACAGAGAGCCACACACACACACACAGAGCCACACACACACAGAGCCACACACACAGAGAGCCACACATAGACACACACACACACAGACACACACACACAGACAAAGAGAGCCACACACAGAGAGCCACACACAGACAGCCACACACACAGAGCCACACACAGAGAGCCACACGCACACACAAAGCCACAGAGACACACAATGCCGCAGAGACACACACACACACCCTCACCCGGGGAGTCTCCTTATTTACAAATGGGTTATTTGAGTCCCCCACCAGCTCACCCGTTGCTTCCCTCAGTGTAGGTCAGCCTCACGCCCATCTCTGCCTAGTAATGCCCCAGGGAACAGAGGCATGAAAAAAAATGGCATTGTCATTAACAATAGTTTAATCTCTCGCAAATGCCACACACACACACACAGACCCACACACACACACACACACAGAGCCACACACAGAGCTACACACAGAGCCATACACACACAGTCATATGGCAGCAGCACTTCGTTAAAGATGATGTTCTGCTTCCTGACAGTCTGGGGTACTCACTACAAGGCGCCAGACAATCTTGAATCAACCCTCCTTACCCACACACTAACACACTAACACACCTCACTACCTGCCCCATCATCACTCATTATCGAATTTTACAAAAACGGCTATTAACGAAAAGGGTGGAATGGCCCTCGTTCAGAATCTGGGTGATGTTTTAGGTATAATAAAAAAAATACCGCTAACAGAGACTGGAATGACAATGGGTTGTGAATGATGGTTACGGTTTATCAGTTAGTTCCTGTGGCTTTAATACACTCACAATACCAGCGGAGCAAAGTGTAAACACACGTTCCCACTCAGGATATACATACAAGTTGTACAACTGCCGTCAAGCACACAAACGGCAGGAATAAGGCCACCTGTAACGCACACCCCCAGGGGGATGTGGCAGAGCACAAACAGTAGATAGTGACACGAAAGGTCAAGCACACACCTGGCGCTGGGCACTTATAAGGACGATCCTGGCACACAGACATTATCGTTGTAGAAATATCAATGGGACCAGCCACAGATGAGGCATATCCAAAGAAGGGCATATACACTAAGCTGTGGAGGGTACAAAACACTGGGTGGGGCATGACAGGCCCGTAGCACTGATACATGGAGCCTACAAACGGTACACACCTGGTGCAGGGCGTTCAGTCTGTCCACATTCCCATAAATTATGTCTGCCCCACGATCCAGCAGCATGAACACCTCCTCGCTGTCACCACTGGAGCATACAGCTAGGAAGACTGTGCCATCGTTGAACTTGACCCTGGTCTTCTTGCGCCTAACCACGGGCGGCTCCTGGTCTGTCTCAGAGCCGATCCAGTGCTTTGCGTCCACCATCTTCATCCCCTGGCTGCAGCTGCTGCCCCAGACCCTGCTTTAGGGGAGCCTCTGCGCTCACCCCCCAGCCGGAGGGGAGGGCCACGATGATCCACCCGCACAGCACCAGGTCCCCCACTGGCACACGGCACACAGAGTGCCCCACAGGCCATAGAGCGGGCTGCGGCACGCGCGCTCCAGACACACACTAAATGCTAGCGGAGGCCCCTGGTCATGCTTATTAACCTATAGTCGCGAGACTTTAGCGAGGTAGTCGATGTGGCCAGAATTTCACGGTAAATGCCTATGCCAGACTGGGCAGAGTAGAGTCTACGAACAGTCGGTGTCTTGTTGGAGTCGAGAAAATGTTACGGTACCAGGAAATGTTTCTATTTGCATTTGCCTGAACCTTACATGGCGACTGCTTACGACAGCGCCTAAGGCAGTTCCCGTGTTCTATCAGAACGGAGTCTATGCTGAGCCTGGATAATAATAATAATCATAAAGAATACAACACGAAATGCCTGAGACCTTGTTCACTAAGCCCCATCCTTTTCAGACTGGGGGCGTGCTTTTGATTCAAAGAGAAAGAAACGAAAAAACACGCCCCTCAATCCGAAAAGGACGGGGCTTAGCTACAAAAAATGACGTCACAGAAACCTCTTCTCCAATGGCTGGCCGCCGTTTAGGGAGCCAGCAAATGGGGAAGAGGGGGGTTTAAGCCTCGCTACTCTGAGACATGAGATCTCGCCAGCGAGACTGCGCATGCGCAGCCTATGCTAGCCGAGACCTAAAAACTACCTACTGCTTGACCTGGTCCATAATGGCTTGTCTGTATGTCAAACCCAGGCAGGGAAATCCAGTGACCGTCACCCGTCCCCAGATAGGGCACAGTAAGTAGTACTGAGAATTGGCAGCCTGAAAGTCGGCAAGCCGATATGTTTAGAGTTTTCAACATTAGAACAAGCTGAGGCTTCCATCCTACCAATCTCTAAGTGATGGCTTCAGTTCCAAGGTAAAATAGTTTACTGGTACAACATGCAAGACTTGCCTCACCCCTGCTCTTATGTGAGTAGAATTTGCACCTAGGTCCCGGTCATCGGCAACCATTGACTTTAATTTCCACTTGGTTATTGGTTTACCCGTTTTGCAGTAAAACTTTAAAAATTCATATTGCACGGTACACTTTTATAATTTATATAATTTTGTCTTATTTAGTCTATTACCATTTTAAAATTTTCCCCAAAACGGATGGTGTTAGACTTGGCCCTTTCTGCAGGGTTGTCTGAACCTTTTTGCCTTCTCCCCTCATATTTTGCTGAATTTGTTTTTGTTGGCCTCAGGACTCTTACTACTGCTAACAAGTGCTAAAGTGTATGTGCTCTTTTTGTTAAAAAAACATGCTTACAGGGGGGTGCGTGTCTAGGTGCCCAAGAGGTATGGCGGCATATGGGTAGGCTCTCCGGTGTGCTCGGCGGACTCTGTGATACCAGGCAGCTTTTCATGCTGCAGGAGGCAAATGCAGACTCATGAAGACAGCGGGAGCATTTTGTTAACATTGGCAACTCCATAAAAGTTATCTGGGAAGATTTATTGATGGCAGTGAGTCTTACTGCTCCTCCGTTATGCCGCAGCCGCCAATTTGTTTTTACACGCAATCGCGCGTCTCCTCAGTAAACTGCAGTAAGGAAGCCTTAACTCTCACAACTACTTGCATGTCTCTTAAATGAGCCCAGGAATGAGACTTTAATGCTTACTTAGGCTGGGGATTGGATTTCTTGAAGAAGTGTTTCACCAATTGATTTTTGCTGAGGCATTCACACTGCATTGTGAAGGGCAGCCATGTTGTAATTACTAAAGAGTTACTATAATGTCTCCTCATAATGTTGCCATAAAAATATCAAAATTACAATATTTACATACATGTGACCTCAGTATACCCAGGATTGGGGAATTCTTGTCTTTTACGCCGGGGCATCTTTAAGCAACGCTGCATATCATTTGCTGAATCCTGATATGCATAGCTTCTGTGCAACCACTACGTACTTACTATTACGCTCCCACAGCGCGTAGCTCTTAATAAATTCGCATTTTTCATTTAGAATGAGGCATCACTGCGCTTCAACATTTGTACTGTTCGCATTAACACATGTGCTCTTAGGCTTGCACATAGAAACCTTGTTTGTCTGTTGCTGAAGTGTCTCTCTTTTCCATGGATGTGCATCATCTTACATAATTTTTGATCTTAGAGTGCTTTACCTTATGTACATTTGTTCAGAAGGGAGTATTATGGATGTGATTTATGGGCAGAATAAAAGGGTTACACTCCTCATCTATTAAACCAAAGCACATATTTATTAAGAATTCAAAGATATTCTCTCAGTTCTCCAGACTAGAGGACTTTTTTAGCATCTTGTCCTCAGAGCTTGGAGAGTATGATTGATTCCTCTTCTGTACCCCTAGAGAAATCTAACACCAAATGGCTAAAAAAGGATCCTTCCTCACCACCTAAACCAACTTCACCAGTATCTATGGAGCTACTGCAAGAGGAAATCAGAGCTCTCTGAGCCTTTATGGAAGAGACTAACACTAAATTGCAAATTTTAACGCATAATCTAAAAACCTGGCTATTTGCAGAATTCTACCTGTAAAATTCGCTTCCTCCACTTTCCTCCGACCACTCAGCTGTTTATTTTTTTCCATCTGATGCGCCTTGATGCCTTCGGGTTAGGTTGCGCTCATATAAATTCCATTTCATTCATTCATTCATTCATTCATAACTGGTCCCAACTTGAAACAAGGGTCTCCTCAGTGGAACAAAGTGTTTCTTCCTTAAAAGAAACCTGCGTCAGTGTCTCTCAACTACACTCAAAAGTCTCATCGCTCCAACAACAAGCAGAAGACCTAGAGAATCGGAATCGGCGGAACAATCTCCGTATTTATGGCCTGGGGGAGGACCTTGAAGGATCTGACTCTTTCACTTTTTTCAAATCATTCCTCCCCAAATTACTACACATGCCAGAAGGTACGATGCTCAACATCCAAAGCGCGCATCGATTGGGCCGGGTTCCATCTCAAGCTTCAGCTTCACAATGACCAAAAGGGGTCATCTTATACTTTGTAGAGCATACGGATTTATTGAAAGTGTTATCAGCGGTCAAAGCTTCTCCAAGAATCACATGGTCAGGCTCATCTCTGTTCTTTGCACAGGACTATGCCAAGGCCACTGCCAACCGACGTAGGGCTTTTCTAAATATGAAAGCTGATCTACGTTCAATAGGGGATCGATGCAGCCTTTTCTACCACTGCCTCTTCAAAGTCACTTACAACAACTGAACAACAACGTACAAAGCTTTGCATTTACAAAGCTTCATAAACTCTTGTAAAACAACGGATATGGATTCTTCGGGTCCTTCTTCTTCATTTAACACTTGAGACTATTTTTCCTACAATTGAGCTTCTCTAGGCTTTGTTTTCTTTTTATAATGTTTGATGTTTCATGAATTTGTTTATCCAGTTTTTTTAATATTTGTTACATTTATTGGTATTACTAAGTTACAAAATTTTCCGTACACATGTTTATTGTCTTTGTTGGTTATTCCCGTTAACGTCCTTTCCAGCAACTTCTCCTAACTTCATTGTTTCTTGTCTCCACAGAATTTGTACACGTGTCTCCTGGCGCCATCCTGGTTCTCCGTTTGGCTGACCCTGGATGTGTCGCCTACTCCATGTGGTTCCATCCTCCTCCTCGTGTCTTTTTGACCTTTCTTTATGTAGGTATGTTTTCTTTTTGTTTTTACATCCTATTTTGTTCCTAAATGTTGTCTTATTCCCCCCCAAACACTCTTCTTAGTTTTTTTTCTGGGTATCGTTCTCTTCTTACTTTCCTATGATCTATTTTACATTGTTATTTTATCTAATATCCATACTCTTCTCTATTGTGACATTGATTTTATTGTTACTTCTCTTCTCTTCTTACCTCACATCTTTCACCATTGTTATATTGAATTGGGTTTTTATTTCATACTTTTAGATCAATTTGTTTCTAATAACTTATGTCATTAAAATATATTACTTGGAATGTTAAAGGTTTGAATTCACCCATTAAGAGGCAAAGAGTAAATGTAAATTGATACTTGTATAGCGCACTACTCACCCGCAAGGGTCCCAAGGCGCTTGTACGAATACCGCTGTGGAACCCATCCTGGCTTTCCCAGTGAGGTGTCCACTCCTGGGCACCCCCAAGGTGGAGGCCAGGCATCCTTAGTGTTGTGGGGGCCGTTGTGGAGATTAAGCAAGCTATTGCCCAGAGTTGGACTCCATGATTGGAATAGGCAATGAGGCGAGAATTATCAGGTCCGTGGAATTTTTGAGCCCAAGATCCGCAGAGGCGGGGAATTGAACCCTGGTCCCGGGCTAGACCTCTGCATCAGGGTCTGCCGCTCTAACCATTGAGCCACACTTCTCCACGAGTCCTGTCTCACCTAGCCAAATTAGATGCTGATATCGCATTCCTGCAAGGAACTCACATTTAGGATACTGAATCTTTAAACCTAAAAAGAGGTTGTGTAGGTGAAGTTTTCTATTACACAGGAGATGGCAAATGTAACGGAGTAATGATACTGTGTCGTAAATCCCTCTCGTACTAATTTCTATCTCAAGAATCAGATACTAATTGCAGATGGTTAAACGTTAAGCTGTCTTTAAAGGGTTTTCCTGTCTCTTTTTTTCAAATGTTTATCCCCCTACATGCGGCGAACCCTCCTTTTGGCCCACGTTAGCCAAGCAAATCACTCATTGTATAGACGACAACTTTATCCTAGCGGGTGATTGTAATCAGACTTTCGATCCATTCATCGATAGGAACTCTAAAGTCGCCTACGTTCCTAACAAACCCCATAAGTCTTTTGTTAAAGCTATCACGCAGCACAAACTCCTTGACGACTGGCGTCTTTGTAATCCGACCACTGGAGAATTTACTTTTTACTCCCCATCTCATCATTCTCAATCAAGGATTGACTATATATTTGTCGCTCATAATATTGCACAAACTCTTACTAATGCAGAGATTGGTCCCATTGTATTGTCAGATCATGCCCCTGTCTCAATGAACATTGACATCTTACCTAAAGTTACAGGTCCTAGAAGATGGCGTTTTAATAATGCTCTTCTTTTAGATGCAAAGTTTAGTGCTTCTTTTACTACCTTTTTTGATGAGTTCTTGTAGATGAATCAAACTCAACCATGGCCTTTTCCACTTTATGGGACGCATTTAAATCCTCAGCTACAGATTTCATAATTGGATTTGTTGCAAAAAAATGAAAAAGTGCCCGTAAATTGACTAAGGACCTCCTTCAAGTTATTAATAGACTGGGGCACTCTTTCTACATCTCGCATTCGAAAGACTTTTTAACAGCCCTCATTAATGCCAAGATGCACTTTAACAAGAAATCCACAGAAGATGCCTCTTTATATTTGTTAAAATCTAGCGCAAAATTTGATGGAGGTAAAAATAAGGCCGGGAAAATTTTGGCCAATTACTTAAAAGTTAGACAGAATAAGATAAATATTGAATCTATTTATGAAACAAATTCAGATTTAAAATACAAGGATGCTGATATTTTGAAAGAATTATCTCTTTTTACAAAACATTATATGCTTCTGAAACACAACCTACTGATCACTCCCTAATGCCCTTTTTCTCTAGTATCCAAAAACCTCAACATACTCCTCCAGACCTTTCTTCCTTAGAATTAGACTTAACACAGCAAGAATTATTTAAAGCCCTCCAACAACTTAAAAATTACAAAGCATCAGGACCAGATGGTTTTACAGTCGAATTTTATCTAAATTTTTCTAAACTTGTATTGCCCAAATTGCACTGCCTCATAGATTCTTTTAATACATTAGGCGGTTCATCAGGTTCTTTCTCAGAAGCACATATATGCCTTATACCCTAAGAAGGTAAAGACTCTAAAGACTGTAAAAATTATAGGCCTATATCCTTGGTTAATATTGATTACAAAATCTTTGCCAAAGCATTAGCTATACTAGGCAAAGAACAATCTGGATTTGTCAAAGTGCGATTCATAACTGATAATACAAGACTGCTTTTCAAAGTTTTATCTAAGTCTTCACATTTAAAACATTCCTTTGTAGCGATTGCATTGGACGATGAAAAGGCGTTTAAGAGAGTTGAATGGAACTATTGGTTTTATGCCTTCAAATGGTTTGGTTTTGGCCCTAAATTCGCATCTTTAATTTCCCTCCTTTACTCTATCCCTGCGACAATGGTCTAGTATCTCAATTTTTTGATTTAAGAAGAGGTGTGCGTCAAGGATGCTCATTATCCCCCTTTCTTATTAATTTGGCTTTTGGAACCTTTCCTCTCTAAACTACATCAGAACCCCAATACCCATGGTTTTCAAACATCAAATTCCCACATCAAACTTGCAGCATATGCCGATGATATTTTGCTTTTCATGTCCAAACCAAGCGATTCAATCCCTGCCTTTCTAGCAGAAGTACATGAGTACTCCAATATTTCTGGATACAAATTGAATAACGACAAATGCGCGATAACGAAATACACTTTTAAATCAGATTTTAGTTCCTCCAGTGTCATTGGAGTCCTAATCACATTAATTATCTAGGTTTACATGTTACCTCTTCAATTTCAGATATGGTATCACTTTTCATGAATAAATGTATACAAAAGATCTTGTACCTAACCACCCAATGGCATCCTCTCTACTTATCATGGTGTGGCCGTCTTGACACTATAAAGATGATGTTGTCACCAATAATCATATATACTATTTCTAATATCCCGTTCCGTATTCCTACTAAATTTTTTAAGAGGGTCTATTCAATTCTTCCTACTTATGGAATAACAAAAAATCTCAAACGCCTCTACTTAAATTAATACACCCCAAGACAGAAGGTGGAGTTTTCCAGATTTTCCGGCATATCAGAAAGCATTCCTTTTACGTCGAGCCTCCCTTTGGTTGTGTGATCCCAAAGATGATTGTCCTACATGGACCAAATTGAAGGTCTTTTTCTGTCCCACTTTTCCTTTGATGAATACCTTTCCTTTTCACGTAAACCACAAGCCTTATCCACTCCCATAATCAAACTAACATCTGAACTCCTGCTATCTTCTTCCCCCATTCCTCTTAGCACCGTAGATTCCTTCCTTAACTCTACAAAAATATACTTATTAGAAATAAACCATTCAATTGGAAGACTTGGAGTCAGACAGGATTAATTTGGATACATCAGTTATTCTCACAGTAGGATTTTATGCCTTTCTCCGTACTCAGTCAATCATTCAGTTTACCTACCTCATTCACCCACAAATACCTTTTGCTTGAGAAGGCTGTGATAGATACATACACCTATTTGTCTGCCACACCTACTTCTTCCACTATTTCTAACTCCCCTTCACAACTTCAAACCTTATTAAAAATTACACCCAAAGCTTCTACCATTCAGTTTTCTACATAGTACTGGTACTATTAGGCAGAAATCCAAAATAGAAGAGACGTGGGAACGGGACTTCGCATTATGCTGGCCAGTGTCCTTATGGAATAACGTATGGATGAAAATTCGCAAGTCGTCCAGAGCAGCTAATATAATGCTGACCTTTTTTTTGTTTATAACAGACTTTTTTTGACACTGAGCCATTTAAGTAAAAACTTTCTTTCTCTTATACTCATGTTTTTTTAGGAAGTCTCTCATCTTGTTGGGAAAATGTTACGATTGATGTTAAAATTATCGATTTGTTATTGGCAGTCACGTTTCAGCAAATTACAGCTAAGTGGAAAGACTTTTCTTTAATCTCTTATAGAGCATGGTGGTATAATGTTTGCCATAATCACAGGTTGGACACTTCTTTTGTACACCCTATACACAAGGCAACAAAACAACTGGATTTATGGTTACCTGTTACAATGTATCTTGACATATGTGCCTCTCGATCTTTCCAGTTGCAGCCAACTCAACAAGAAATCTCAAAACCCCCTTGAACCCTCTAAACATTCTTATAATATTTGCTATTCCATTATTTTCTATAATAATATATAAATAATTTACTCTTTTTACTTTTACTTTTGAGCCCGATTCATACAATTTTATTGAAGTAATTTTCTTAAGTGATTTCTCTTGTATGATTTGCACTTGATATTGTGAACTTTGTTTTGACACCCCTGTTTCTATTAATACAACTTTCTGAACTTAAAAAAAACATGCTTACAGGTCCCGAGTAAAGTGGTCCTACATGTACCCAGGGTCTGTAAATCAAATCCTACCCGCAGTCCTGCAGCACTTACTGTGTCATCCAATTAACTAACATTTCTAAACATTTCTCCAATCTGCCATTACAGCCTACATGCAATTTTAAAAAGCCAGTAAGACTTGCCAATATCGACCTTTTGCCAAGCATAAAATCCCCTTTTTATTATATATAAGTCATCCCTGAACTCCAGGTGGTTCCACTTGGGTGAAGATATTCCCAGATCCCTATGAAAGTTCACTGCGGTGCAGTGGAATCAACACTGGCTGCTGATGAACTTCCACGGGGAAGGAGGGATGGGATGAGAGAAAAGAGATGACACCGATCTGGTATGTCGCGCTGGTGCTGATACGTTCTGGTTTTGGGTTGCTAGGGTCTCAGGCTCAGGTCCGCACTACAATGTGATGTTGGGTAAACGGTGTTTAGTTAGGATATATTACTGCACACCATTTATCTAAAAGAAATGCACTAATTACTTTCAGTTATATAAATATAAAACCCAATTGTCATTAATATGCTTAGTAATTCGGTGATTATAATGCGTACCACCACATTTTCAGAAATGTACAAGGTTACTAAAGGAGTACAAGGCTGTCAATATGTATAGGATCTGCAAATTGGGAAAAAAAACAGTGGTTTATAATGACCACATCTTCTTCATCACAGCCACGGATTAGATATATGTATAACACAATCTTTGTACAGCACTATACCAAAAATCAAGACTGCCTGTTTTAACGGGTACTTCCACAATGAACAGTTACCTAGCAATACGAACGGTTTCAAAAACAGAACCGAATAGAATAATGATTTGTTTTTACCTGACACGAAGCGGGAGGAAACATGTGCATATGACCTCAACTGTTTGTTCTGTGCATCTATTACAGCTCTTCTTGATCCGACCCACACCTGGACCTCGCCGACGCCAATAGCGCCACAACCTTTGCTTTAAACACAAAAACAAGCCTTGAATGTATGAAATGACCATCAATAATGAAGCCAATGCTGTAAATCTTCAATATTAGCAGAAAAAATTAGCTCCTTACTGAGGACAACATTCGGCGACAGAGTAACCTGCACATAAACTGACAGATGCCGGATGAAGCATTAAGGGCAGTACAATGCTTGCAAGAGGCTGAGCTGTGTACCTCCACGCCACAAGACGAAGAAATGACTTTAGGAAAATTAAGGCAACAACAATAACAAACCGCCTCCTGTATAAACAAGTGTCCAATACCAGCTTTGATCATGGGATCGGTATGATGTGATTACCGCAGTGCTCTGTTTTCTAATATGATGACAAGCCATCATTCCGTGCTCTAGGTGAATTGTAAACTCTTTCTGGCCAAACCACATCAACCAGAGAAAAGCACAACAGAACGGAGCCGGACAATTGACTGGTAAAGGAAAGAGGAGTTTGTTTAAACTCCTACTTACTCCTCATTTTACTTTAACCGGCACGCTGATTTATCGGCCGCCGGGCTCTGCTAGTAGTTGGGCTTCTTCCTTCCCTGAACTTATTGCCCCATTTTTGGCGCAATCTACTAATTTTATTGTTGTCGGTGACTTAAACATCCACTTTAACTCTGCTTCGTGTGCCATCTCTGCTCGCCTCTTACAGGATCTTGCAGCCTTAGATCTTCACCTTCATAACTCCGACCCTACTCACAAGGCCGGCAATCTTTTAGACCCCATCATCTCTAACCTCACTGGCATTTTCTACCAATCTTCAACGCCAGTTACCTGGTCTGACCATTTTATTGTCAAATTCTCCATTAAAATGACTATGGTTAATCCTTCTAATCCCGCTTTCCCTCACAAAGCCAGCAGGAACTGGAAACGTCTAGACGTAGACAAACTAAATTCCTTTCTTGCCAACTCAAAACCCACGTCTTCCAGTATATCTACTAAAGAGCTACCTACTGTTAGATTGTGGTTGACAACAGCTTTGGATTCCTGTCTCCCGATTCAAAGAAATAAATCTCAAATCCATCATCCACCGGCACCATGGTTCTCTGACGCCCTTCGCCAAGAAAAATCTAACTGTAAAAAACTGGAACGCATATGGCGTTCCAACTATAACTCTGATCAGAAAGCAAAATACAAGGCTGCCCTTAAAGCGTATCACTCGGCTTGTGATATGGCCAGAGCCAATTTTGCTAACACCACTATTCTCACGGCGCAAAATAGTCCCAAGGCCCTGTTTAAAATAGTCAAAGAGCTTTCAGGTGCGTCTACTGTACCCAAGGACCCCTGTCTGGACACTGCCCAGTGTGATGCTTTAGCCAATTTCTTTGTTGAGAAGATTGATAAGATCTATGATACTTTTAACTCTACTCCAGTTGCGTCTACTTACCCTGATCTGACCTTACGCACTCCCCCTCCTGCTATCATCCCTTGCTCCACTTCCACTACTCCCCTACTTCACGCGTGGGATCCTATCTACCCGACGCTTTTAAGAAAGTATTTACAAGACATTAAATCTGGTTCCCCCCTTGACCCAATGCCTCCTCAAGTTCTGAGTTCTCTGGATCCAGCCCTACTCCATATTGTCTTGAAGGTTCTGAATGCTTCACTAATTGAGGCCATCGTTCCTAATGAATGGAAGCACGCTATGGTGGCCCCATTATTAAAAAAGGCCAACGCAGATCCCAACAACCCATCTAACTTTCGCCCTATTTCTTTGCTGTCAGGTTTCTCTAAAATTTTAGAGAAACACGTTAATTCTTTGCTCAATTCTCACGTCGAAACCTCTAATCTTCTTCATGGCTCTTTGGAGTGTCGGAATCCATCAGACAAAAGGTGGACAATGGGGAGACAGTGGCACTCATATTGCTTGATTTGAGTGCCGCATTTGACACCGTCTCCCACTCCATCTTGTTGTCCACCTTGAAATCTGTGGGTGTCGGTGGTTCCGCCCTGGCCTGGATTGCCAATTTCCTTTCTGATCGCACGTTTCAAGTTTTTTCTTCTACATCTGTTTCATCAATATTCCCCTCCAATCACGGTGTCCCCCAAGGGTCTATCCTCAGCCCTCTTTTTTTAATTTGTATGTGAGACCTCTTGCTTTTTTGGCGGAACAGGCAGGTCTCACAATTTATTCCTATGCCGATGACACTCAAGTCACCTACTCACTCTCCACTAATAAAAATCTTCCCTCTTCCTCTCTTCAAGTTGGACTAAAACTAATATCTGCATGGATGCTTGAGCACAAATTAAAACTGAATGGGGACAAAACAGAACTGCTTCTGTTTGGCTCTGATACTTCGCTCTGGGGCCCACAACATTGGCCGCCGGAGATGGGCCCTCTACCCACCCCAACCACGACTGCTCGCAATCTTGGGGTCCTCCTTGACAATCAATTGTCCTTCAGGCAACACGTCGTGAAAGTCTCCGCCACCTGTACCACCATCATCAGGTGGCTGAGGAAAATCACGTGGATGCTGCCTGTTGACACCCTGAGGACTGTAGTCCAGGCTCTTGTCACCTCACGCCTGGACTATGGGAACATCCTACTCCTGGGTGCTTGCAAGGAGGTAACTAGGAAGTACCAGGTGGTACAAAATATGGCTGTTCGCCTTATTTGCAACCTACCCGCCAGAACCTCGGCCCCACCCCACATTTGCGTAAACTGCATTGGCTGCGAATTGAGAGCAGAGTCAAATTCAAGGCACTATGTCTTATGCACAAGATCATGACTGGAAGAGCCCCTCACTACCTATCTGTTCTGGTGCAGCAATACATCCCCCCACGCACACTTAGGTCATCCACCCAGAACAAGTTTAAGATACCACGTGTCAAGAGAGCCAAAATGGGAGGCCGTTCGTTCTCCCTGTTAGCACCTTCTCTTTGGAACTCCCTTCCCCCCCCTCTGCGATCTGAAATGTGCTTTCTGACCTTCCGTAAAGGAATCAAGACATGGCTCTTCAATACCTAAACTGTGGGTCTGACGCTCCCCTTACCCTGTATATCGTTCTGTTTGCCTTAGCGCCGGGAAACCTCCGGGTAGCTGCGCGCTTAATAAATGTAATTATAATAATAAAAATAATAATTATATCTACAATACAACGGACTGTCCCAATTTGCACCAGCCAGAAGGAAAATACATCCCTGCTTCTTGGATTTCCCGCCGCTGCCTCCCTGCGGCCCGCCCCCCCGTGATTCCATTCGCCGCCCCGCTCCCACCACCCAGCTGCTCCTCCCTCCCAGCTCCTTACTTAAGGGGACCACAGAGTGTGACCGCTCAGCCCTCCACAGGGCTTGGTCGCCCCACTCACTGCTGCCGCTACTGCCTGCCTTGCCGCCTCCTGCCTGCAGATTCCCTCGCTCGCTGCCCGCTGATCCTGGGACTTTCCCGCTGCCCGCTGCTTCTTGGATTTCCCGCCGCTGCCTCCCTGCGGCCCACCCCCCAGTGATTCCATTCGCCGCCCCGCTCCCGCCACCCAGCTGCTCCTCCCTCCCGGCTCCTTACTTATGACGCCCCCTGAGTGGCCGCGCGCAGCGGGAGCACCGATGGAGCGCCGAAGGTGCGGCAAAGGTAAGCCCGTCCGCGCCTGGACCGCGCACCGTGCCAGGACCCCTGGCCCCCACCGATGCAAGACGACCCAACAGACTTACGACGACGCTGCCCTCAATGCACTCAATGCGGGCCGGAACCTCACCTGCTGCTGAGCCGCCCCGAAACGCATTCACGGACCCTTCACCTGCAGAACCTGCAAGTTCACCTGCCTCCGAACCTGCACCACGCCCGCCAAGCCAAGCTCCAGCAACAACCTCAAGTGCATCCTGCTCAACACCCGCTCCGTCCACAGACATGCCGTGGAACTCTGGAACCTCCTCGACACAACATCACCTGACATCGCCTTCCTCACGGAAACCTGGATGAACGCCACATCAGCCCCCAACATCGCCAACGCCATCCCGGACGGGTACATGATCATCAGGAGGGACCGCGTCAACCAGACCGGAGGAGGCATCGCCATCGTCCACAAGAACACCATCCGCATCACAACCGACTCCAATGACACCCTCACCACCGCCGAGCACCTCTACTTCCAGATTCACACCGACCCAAAGACACCCTCAGAGGCACCCTCAACTACAGACCCCCGGGACCACGCACACAATTCAGCGAAGACATCACGGACTTCATCAGCTCACACGCCCTCCCCTCCGCCGACTACATCCTCCTAGGGGACCTCAACTTCCACCTGGAGAACAACAAGGATCGCAACACCGTCGCCCTGCTGGACAACCTCGCCAACCTCGGACTCAAGCAACTGGTCAACACCCCCACCCACTACGCCGGCCACACGCTTGATCCCGTCTTCTCATCCAGCAAGCACATCACCTTCAGCCACTCCACCGGACTCCACTGGACCGACCACAGCTGCGTCCACTTCAGCTTCAGAAAAACCACACCCCACCACCACCCGTAACAGGTTTCTCACAGGAGCTGGAGCAAGATCACCGCCGACCAGCTCACCACCTCCCTCAGCCAGAACCCACCTGCCAGCACAACGGACCCCAACGAAGCAGCCCGCAACCTCACGCAGTGGCTGACCGCCTGCGCCGATGACCTCGCACCTCTAAAGAACCCTCCCAGCAGACCCAGAACCAAGAAGGTCCCCTGGTTCACCGACGAACTCAAGGACTCCAAGAAGACCTGCCGCACCCTCGAGAAAGCCTGGCGCCTCGACCAGACCACTGACAACATGACCGCCCTCAAACACGCCACCCGCAAGCACCACCAGCTCATCCGCACCACCAAGAAGAAATCACTGAAGGAGCGACTGGACAACAACGCCCACGACAGCAAGGAACTCTTCAGCATCGTCAAGGAGTTCTCCAACCCCAGCACCGGCAGCAACGACATCACTCCTTCACAAGACCTCTGCGACTCCCTCGCCTCGTTCTTCCACCGCAAGATTGCCGACATCCACAACAGGTTCGTCACACCATCCACGCACCCAACCGTCGAACCAACGCACCCCATCGCCACCCTTCGCACCTGGACCACGGTGACCACCGAAGACACAGCCCGCACGATGAACACCATCCACTCTGGATCGCCAACCGACCCCTGCCCCCACCACGTCTTCAACAAGGCCGACTCCACCATCGCACCACAACTCCGGGACGTCATCAACACCTCCTTCAACACTGCCACCTTCCCGGAGAGCTGGAAGCATGCCGAGCTCAGCGCCCTACAGAAGAAACCAACAGCGGACCCCACCGACCTCAAGAACTTCCGCCCCATCTCGCTCCTCCCTTTTCCTGCCAAAGTCATCGAGAAGACAGACAGCTTGCCGCCTTCCTCGAGACGAACGGATCCCTCGACCCCTCACAGTCTGGGTTCAGAGCCAACCGCTGCACCGAGACCGCCCTCATCGCAGCCACCGACGACATCCGAGCCCTGCTCGACAACGGGGAAACAGCGGCACTCATCCTCCTGGACCTCTCTGCAGCGTTCAACACTGTCTGCCACCGCACCCTAGTCCAAAGCCTCAGCAACACCGGCATCCAAGACAAGGCACTGGAGTGGATCATCTCGTTCCTCGCCGGAAGAACACAGAGAGTCCGTGTTAGACCTGGCATCATTGGCATGAGTCTCTCCTCCATTTTTTCTGTTTGCCTCCTCTGTTTACGATGTTTTTGCTGGTATATGCTTTGGGCACTGTGCCACTGCTGATCAGTGCCACAGTGCAAGTGCTCCCTATGTGAAATTGCTGTATTGATTGACTTCCATGTTTGGCTTATTTGGTTTACTGTCAGTCCCTAGTAGAGTGCACCAGGAGTGCCAGGGCTTGTAAATACAAATGCTGCTAGTGGGCTTGCAGCACATGTTGTGCCACCCACAAGAGCGGCCTAGTAAAAGTATGTCTGAAGGTCTACCATTGCTAGACCACGTGCAGTCTGACTGTCACGAGGACTGCGCAAGTACACCTACTTGCCAGTCCCTAAACCTTCTCTTAACTTCATGTTAGTCACCCCTATGGTAGGCCCACGGGCAGGGTGCATTGTAAGCATAAGGTAGGACAAGCCTGACAAGGTTGGCATGTCCTAATAGTGAATTACAGCCATAGTCGTTTTTCACTATTGAAAGGTAACCTGCTCTCCATCAGTTAGAATGGGCTGCCAGGATTATTAATGCTATAATCCTAGCGGGCTCGGGGAGCATGGTGCAATGTCGAGTTTGGTATCCCTGAACTCAGGGTTTAATAACGCATCCGTTTGTGTGGATGGTTTTTGGACTCTGTGTTTGAAAATAGCACTTTTAGAAAGTAGCTATTTTCTTGTCTAACTGTCTACCGGTCTCTGCTGGTTCTGGTGTGCGTGTGACAGGAGCTGGGTGGCTCCAGAGAGTCTGAATGAGTCAGTGTGGGATGAGTGGGGCATTTGCATTGAGAGTAGGGGAAGAGTAGCTCCTGATAGCCTGCCCTGCCTGATACAATGTTGGCTCCGCCCCCCTGCCAGGCGACTGATGACTCTGTGCTTGCCTGGGACTTTCCTGGCCCGCCTCCTGCCGGGCAGCTGATGGCCCTGCCCCTGCCAGTGACAATGCTGGCTCCGCTCCTGCTGAGCGGCTGAGGACTCTGCCCTGCCCAGTGAATAGGCCAGGTGCTTTGGCCTGGCAACACCCACAACAAACCCGGGATGGGGGGAAATTCCCCTGCATGGACAAAGGGATCAAAGCCAAAAAGGGGTATAAGAGAAGGACCCCTGAACCAAGAATTCAGATCACTTCTGACAAGGAAACCTGAACCAAGGACAAGAAGCCTGCTGATCTAAGGACTGCCTACCCCTTCTGCCAGAGTGCTGTTTGTTGGGGGAATCCTGCATTGCTTCTTTATTTTTGCCAAGGAACCAGGAGAGAGGAACTGTGTGTGTACTCTCACTCTTTGCTGAGAAAATCCCCAAGGGCTGGAAGAGTGCCAGTCTCCTGTTGAAGTCACAGGGCTAAAGGACTTCATCTGCTTAAAGTGCTATTTGCTGGAGTTTGTGAATCCAGCACCTCTGAAAGAATCCAGCAATCTCGACGCCGACGGACGCCGCCGAATCCAGCTCGACATCGTGAGTAACGGCTCCAGTGTCCCGCTTCCTCGACGCCGGCCGCCGAGCCCGACCGACGCCAGCAGCAACGCCAGTGAGTAGTGAGTTCGGCTCCAGCTCCAAGTGACCTCGTGTCTGCACCGCTGCTGATCGCATCGACTTCGAGCCCTCTCGACGCCGTGAGCGCTGCTCACTCTTGCAACATCGACATCGACGACGCCGTATCCTGCTTCATCCCGTGAGCGCTGCTCCCGCCTGACTTCGGTCGACGCCGCTGCAGATCGCCCCGACTCCGAGGCCCGATCGACGCCGAAGACGCGACGCCGGACATCTCGACGCCGCTGATCATCGAGTGCTTCACTTTTCCAAGGTACTGTGTTGTTGGGGTCTGTGCGACTCCGGGCTCGACGTAGCGCTCCTCGCGGTCGACGCCGAACGTTTGGATTAACTTTGCCTCGACGTCGTGTGACTCCCGTGTGGGTTACATTGTTGCCAAGAACTGTGTTTTAGAGAAGAAGAGTTGCTTTTGATACTAAAGACTTTGTGCTAAGAAGAAACCGTGCGTGAACTATTATTTTTCCTTCCAAGAGTATTTATTAAGATTGTGGTATATTTGTGTCGTTATTTGGTCTTGTGCTAAGCCTTATATAAAAATACTTATTTTTATCATACTACTGTGTAGTGCCCATTTGTAGTGTATTCACTTTATTACTGTATGTGGTCATACATGCTTAACGCACTGCCTCTGAGATAAGCCTGTCTGCTTTGCCAAGCTACCAAGGGGGTGAGCAGGGGTTATCTAAGTGTGTGATCTCCTTGCCCTGACTAGAAAAGGTGTGTCCCTATTTGTCAGAAGTGTATACCTCTGCCAACTAGAGACAGCCGCTTCTAACATTGGTGGGTCAGCGGTGGGATTTTGAACTTTGCATTTATGACCCATGTGCAGTGATTAGTGTGTGCTACATAGTGAAAGCAGACCATAGCGCAGCCACAATCTGTTTTGGTTGGATATTCTATTTTTGTTCTCCAATTTCCTGAAGCTTGATTTTTGAAACTGCCAGTTTTGACCATGAGTGACGCCGGAGTCACTGCCCCTGTTGCTGTTGTGGAGGAGTTTGATAGAAGCAAGATAAAGGATTACAAGTTACAGGAGCTGAAACACTTTTGCAAGCAATTGAAAGTCCCTACTCCAGGCCTCTCCAAGAAAGGAGATTATTTTAAAGCATTGCAGGCCTGGTTAGCGGCCAGAGACCCCTCTGATCCGGTGGTGGTACCGACAGAGGAAGGGGAGGAGGAAGTGCCCGTGACTGGGCCTGTATCCCCTCCTGGCAGCAGTGTTTCCTCCAAAGGTCTTTCCCCTGAAGAAAGAGAAGAAAGGGCGAAGGAGCGAGCCTACAACATGGAAATGGCAAAACTTAAGATAAATGGGCAGTTGGAGATAGAGAATGCAAGAGGCAGGAGAGAAGCTGATTTGGAGATCAAAAGGTTAGAGTTTGAAAGAGAGAAGTTAGCTTTTGAGCGTGATACCAAGTTGAGGGAGTTGGAGCTCCAAGCTAAAAAGTTAGAATTGAATCCCTCTGGTGGCAGCGTCCCATCTGTGCCTGCAGAAAGTAGGTTTTATTTTCCCAAAGATGTGATCAAAGATTTTCAGAAGAATGAGGATATTGGTCAATGGTTTAAAGCATATGAGTTAGCATTGTTGGCCCACCGGGTCCCTGAGAAGGATTGGGGAGCGGGGTTGTGGGGTCGCTTTGTGAATGAGGGAAGAGATACCCTGTTAGACATGCCTGTTGAGAATAGGACGTCTTATGCTCATATGAAAGATGCTTTAATGTTAAGGTATGGCCTCACCCCAGAAAAGTACAGACAGGCCTTTAGAGAATGTAAGAAGTTGCCTGGTACCACGTGGGTGGAGTATGTGTCATATTTTTGCAGAGCCATGGATGGTTGGGTAAAGGGCAGCAAAGTGGAAAGTTATGATGCTCTTTATGATTTGTTTGCTTGGGAGCACTTGTCTAATAACTGTTTTCCAGAGCTGCGCCAGCACCTTATTGATAGCAAGATATCTAACCCTAGAAAACTTGCTGAAGAGGCGGACCGCTGGGTCAGTACCAGGGTCCACAAGGGTCCAGTGGGAGACTCAGCCAAAGGTGGGCAGGGTCCCCAGCAGAAGAGTGGGGGGGACAAGGGTAAACAGAAGGAGTCCCAGAAAGGGCCCCAAAGTAATCCCCAAGGGAACCAAGGGAAGGGTTCCCAGCCTCCCCCAGATAAGAAATCAGAGGCCCCGACAGGTAAACCTGGTCGTAGGGGCCCCATGACTTGCTTCGCTTGTAAGCAGGTGGGACACCGTTTTTATGATCCTCCGTGTCCCTTGAAGAACTCTAGTGCACCACCCGGTGCACCACCACGTGCCGCCCCCCGTCAGTTGGCTAGTGTAGCTCTGGGAGGGGAGGAGATGGTTGCCCATGGTGGGGAGGGTCCCGCAGAGATGTCCCTGGTCTCTCTAGGAGACATGGAATTGGTCCCGCCACCCCCTCTGCCTAGTAACACTAAAAAATATAGGCAGTGGGTGACCATTAATGGCCATAGAGTGGAAGCCCTCAGAGACACCGGAGCGAGTGTGACAGCTGTCAAGTGTCACTTGGTGTCCAGAGAGCAGGTTGTTCCCCACGCATTCTACCCTGTGATAGCTGCTGACAACTCCCAGAGAGAGTGTGAGGTAGCTCAAGTTTCCTTTGAATGGGGGGGAGTTTCAGGTACTCTTCAGGTTGCTGTGAGGCCCGCCATGCCTGTTGATTGTCTCCTGGGCAATGATTTAGAAGACTCCCCTTGGGCTAAGGTGGAGAGGGAGACACATTTGAAAATGTTGGGTGTGCCAGAGTGGGTGTGTGCAACCACTCGATCCATGACAGCAAGTAAGGGTGTTGATGGGGTTCTGGAGCCTGAAAGTATGGCCCAGGACCCAGCTGTGAAGAGAAGAGGCAGGGGGCGTGGGAAACCGTCCCCCGTAGTTCCCGTGGTCCAGGAGGAGGCAGACCTCGAGGGGTATGCCCTGGAACCCACAGGTGAACAAGTTGCTGAACTGGGAGACCTGCCCGAGCTGACCCATTGGCAGCAGGATGGTGGTCCCTCCAGGGAGGAATTCTGTGCAGAACAGAAAGTGTGCCCTTCTCTTGTGGGTATGAGGCAGCAGGCCTCAGCCCAAACCTCAGGTGATCAGTCAGGGTCACATTTTGTTTACTGGGAGAACGACCTCCTGTATAGCGAGCCTAAGGCTGCTGAGCCTGGGTCAGCCCGTGTGCTGGTGGTACCCCAGCGCTTCAGAGCCTTCCTCCTGGGTTTGGCTCATGACGTTCCGTTAGCTGGACATCTGGGGCAGGACAAGACCTATGACAGGCTTGTCACCCATTTCTATTGGCCTCAGATGCGAAGGGACACAGATGTCCATTGCAAGACCTGTCAAACTTGCCAGGCAAGTGGGAAAAGCGGGCGGAAGCAGAAGGCTCCCCTCCAACCTTTTCCCGTGGTCAGTACCCCCTTTGACCGGGTGGGGATTGACATTGTTGGGCCACTGGACCCCAAGACAGCCCTGGGCAACAGGTTCATCCTGGTCTTGGTGGACCATGCCACACGGTACCCGGAAGCCATCCCTCTCAGAACAGTGACTGCCCCCGTGGTGGGACGGGCAATGATGGGTGTTTTCTCCCGAATGGGGTTCCCCAGAGAGGTGGTGTCAGACCGGGGCACCAACTTCATTTCCAACTATATGAAGTCTCTGTGGAAGGAGTGTGGGGTAACTTATAAGTTCACCACTCCTTACCACCCTCAAGGTAATGGGTTGGTTGAAAGATTCAACCGTACCCTTAAAGGCATGATTATGGGTCTTGAAGAACCAATGAGGCGTAAATGGGACGTCCTCTTGCCATGCCTGTTGTTTGCTTACCGTGAGGTGCCACAGAAGTCTCTAGGGTTCAGCCCCTTTGAGCTTTTGTATGGTCACCCGGTAAGAGGACCTTTGAGTCTGGTCAAAGAAGGCTGGGAGCAATCTCCCAGGAAACCTCCCCAGGATGTATACAGTTACATGCTGGCCTTTAGGAACCAGACAAGGCGCTTCAGAGATCTTGCTCAGGCAAATCTGGAGGCCAGCCAGGAGGAGATGAAGCGGTGGTACGACCAGAAGGCCACTCTGGTAGAGCTTCAGCCTGGACAGAAAGTTTGGGTCATGTCCCCTGTGGAACCTTGTGCGCTCAAGGACAGGTGGACTGGACCATTTGAGGTTGTGGAGAAAAAGAGCGATGTCACCTACATGGTGGACCTAAAGTCTCCCAGGAACCCCTTGCGGGTCCTGCATGTCAACCGTTTGAAGCCCCACTTAGAAAGGTCCGAAGTGGGCATGCTCCTAGCTACAGATGCTGGAATGGAGGAGGAGAGTGAGCCTCTTCCTGACCTCCTGTATGCAAAAGAGCAAGATGGGTCAGTGGATGGTGTTGTCCTCTCTGACACACTGACCCCTGAACAGCAGCAGGATTGTCGCCAATTGTTGGGACAATTCCCTGATCTGTTCTCCTTGATTCCTGGTGTCACTCAGTGGTGTGTCCATGATGTGGACACCGGGGACAGCACTCCTGTCAAGCACAAGGCTTACAGAGTGACTGACAAGGTCAGAGCCTACATCAAGGAGGAGGTCTCCAAGATGTTTGCCCTAGGGGTGGTTGAGTCCTCTAGCAGTCCTTGGGCCAGCCCCGTGGTCTTGGTCCCAAAAGCTGCAGCGCCTGGTGCTTCACCGGAACTTCGGTTCTGTGTGGATTACCGAGGACTCAATTCAGTCACCAAGACTGACGCGCACCCCATCCCCAGAGCTGATGAGCTCATAGATCGGTTAGGGGCTGCCCGGTACCTTAGTACGTTTGTTCTAACGTCTGGGTACTGGCAGATCGCCTTGACTGATGGGGCCAAAGAGAGGTCAGCATTCTCCACACCCGATGGGCACTACCAGTTCCGGGTTATGCCCTTTGGGATGAAGAATGCCCCTGCCACCTTCCAGAGGTTGGTCAACCAGGTCTTGGCTGGACTGGAGGATTTCAGTGCCGCCTACCTGGACGACATCGCAGTGTTCAGCGCCAGCTGGGAAGAACACTTGTGCCACCTCCAGGAAGTGTTGTTGGCCCTGCGCCGAGCAGGCCTCACAATCAAAGCCAGTAAGTGCCAGATTGGGCAGGGTTCAGTGGTGTACTTGGGGCACCAAGTAGGGAGCGGCAAGGTGGCCCCCCTGCAACCCAAGATTGATACCATCCTGGCATGGGCACCGCCCAAAACCCAGACTCAGGTGAGAGCCTTCTTGGGTCCCACGGGTTATTACAGGAGGTTTGTCAAGGATTATGGTAACATTGTGCACCCCTTGACTTCGCTGACTTCCAGGAAGCAGCCACGACTTGTGAACTGGACTGACGCCTGTCAGACGGCCTTTGACACCCTGAAAACTGCAATGTGCACAGCACCCATACTCCAGGCACCCGACTTTTCTAAAGAATTTGTTGTCCAGACGGACGCTTCAGAGCATGGCGTGGGGGCTGTTCTAGCTCAGGTGAATGAAGAGGGCCGAGACTTACCTGTAGCCTTCATCAGCAGGAGGTTACTTCCCAGGGAACAGAGGTGGAGTGCGATAGAAAGAGAAGCATTTGCTGTGGTCTGGGCGCTGAAAAAGCTAAGACCCTACCTGTTTGGGACTCACTTCCGGGTTCAGACAGACCACAGGCCCCTCAGATGGTTGATGCAGATGAGGGGTGAGAATCCAAAGCTGTTGAGGTGGTCCATTTCCCTACAGGGGATGGACTTCACGGTGGAACACCGCCCTGGCACAGATCACGCCAATGCTGATGGTCTGTCCAGATTTTTC
Organism: Lissotriton helveticus; assembly: GCF_964261635.1. Lineage (NCBI taxonomy): Eukaryota > Metazoa > Chordata > Amphibia > Caudata > Salamandridae > Lissotriton > Lissotriton helveticus. Next base: position 34,745,412 of record NC_136064.1, on the reverse strand, counting down.
CGCCTTAGTGATGAGGACTCCCTAGGGTAAGGGTAGTTCTCCCCACATTTCAGCTGTAGGGGACACGTGTTAGACCTGGCATCATTGGCATGAGTCTCTCCTCCATTTTTTCTGTTTGCCTCCTCTGTTTACGATGTTTTTGCTGGTATATGCTTTGGGCACTGTGCCACTGCTGATCAGTGCCACAGTGCAAGTGCTCCCTATGTGAAATTGCTGTATTGATTGACTTCCATGTTTGGCTTATTTGGTTTACTGTCAGTCCCTAGTAGAGTGCACCAGGAGTGCCAGGGCTTGTAAATACAAATGCTGCTAGTGGGCTTGCAGCACATGTTGTGCCACCCACAAGAGCGGCCTAGTAAAAGTATGTCTGAAGGTCTACCATTGCTAGACCACGTGCAGTCTGACTGTCACGAGGACTGCGCAAGTACACCTACTTGCCAGTCCCTAAACCTTCCCTTAACTTCATGTTAGTCACCCCTATGGTAGGCCCACGGGCAGGGTGCATTGTAAGCATAAGGTAGGACAAGCCTGACAAGGTTGGCATGTCCTAATAGTGAATTACAGCCATAGTCGTTTTTCACTATTGAAAGGTAACCTGCTCTCCATCAGTTAGAATGGGCTGCCAGGATTATTAATGCTATAATCCTAGCGGGCTCGGGGAGCATGGTGCAATGTCGAGTTTGGTATCCCTGAACTCAGGGTTTAATAACGCATCCGTTTGTGTGGATGGTTTTTGGACTCTGTGTTTGAAAATAGCACTTTTAGAAAGTAGCTATTTTCTTGTCTAACTGTCTACCGGTCTCTGCTGGTTCTGGTGTGCGTGTGACAGGAGCTGGGTGGCTCCAGAGAGTCTGAATGAGTCAGTGTGGGATGAGTGGGGCATTTGCATTGAGAGTAGGGGAAGAGTAGCTCCTGATAGCCTGCCCTGCCTGATACAATGTTGGCTCCGCCCCCCTGCCAGGCGACTGATGACTCTGTGCTTGCCTGGGACTTTCCTGGCCCGCCTCCTGCCGGGCAGCTGATGGCCCTGCCCCTGCCAGTGACAATGCTGGCTCCGCTCCTGCTGAGCGGCTGAGGACTCTGCCCTGCCCAGTGAATAGGCCAGGTGCTTCGGCCTGGCAACACCCACAACAAACCCGGGATGGGGGGAAATTCCCCTGCATGGACAAAGGGATCAAAGCCAAAAAGGGGTATAAGAGAAGGACCCCTGAACCAAGAATTCAGATCACTTCTGACAAGGAAACCTGAACCAAGGACAAGAAGCCTGCTGATCTAAGGACTGCCTACCCCTTCTGCCAGAGTGCTGTTTGTTGGGGGAATCCTGCATTGCTTCTTTATTTTTGCCAAGGAACCAGGAGAGAGGAACTGTGTGTGTACTCTCACTCTTTGCTGAGAAAATCTCCAAGGGCTGGAAGAGTGCCAGTCTCCTGTTGAAGTCACAGGGCTAAAGGACTTCATCTGCTTAAAGTGCTATTTGCTGGAGTTTGTGAATCCAGCACCTCTGAAAGAATCCAGCAATCTCGACGCCGACGGACGCCGCCGAATCCAGCTCGACATCGTGAGTAACGGCTCCAGTGTCCCGCTTCCTCGACGCCGGCCGCCGAGCCCGACCGACGCCAGCAGCAACGCCAGTGAGTAGTGAGTTCGGCTCCAGCTCCAAGTGACCTCGTGTCTGCACCGCTGCTGATCGCATCGACTTCGAGCCCTCTCGACGCCGTGAGCGCTGCTCACTCTTGCAACATCGACATCGACGACGCCGTATCCTGCTTCATCCCGTGAGCGCTGCTCCCGCCTGACTTCGGTCGACGCCGCTGCAGATCGCCCCGACTCCGAGGCCCGATCGACGCCGAAGACGCGACGCCGGACATCTCGACGCCGCTGATCATCGAGTGCTTCACTTTTCCAAGGTACTGTGTTGTTGGGGTCTGTGCGACTCCGGGCTCGACGTAGCGCTCCTCGCGGTCGACGCCGAACCTTTGGATTAACTTTGCCTCGACGTCGTGTGACTCCCGTGTGGGTTACATTGTTGCCAAGAACTGTGTTTTAGAGAAGAAGAGTTGCTTTTGATACTAAAGACTTTGTGCTAAGAAGAAACCGTGCGTGAACTATTATTTTTCCTTCCAAGAGTATTTATTAAGATTGTGGTATATTTGTGTCGTTATTTGGTCTTGTGCTAAGCCTTATATAAAAATACTTATTTTTATAATACTACTGTGTAGTGCCCATTTGTAGTGTATTCACTTTATTACTGTATGTGGTCATAAATGCTTAACGCACTGCCTCTGAGATAAGCCTGTCTGCTTTGCCAAGCTACCAAGGGGGTGAGCAGGGGTTATCTAAGTGTGTGATCTCCTTGCCCTGACTAGAAAAGGTGTGTCCCTATTTGTCAGAAGTGTATACCTCTGCCAACTAGAGACAGCCGCTTCTAACAGTCCGCCTCCCCCCGTTTCGCTCCGAGGCCACCGAAGTCACCTGCGGCGTCCCGCAAGGATCTTCACTCAGCCCCACCCTCTTCAACGTCTACATGACCTTTCAATGATGAAGTGTGGAGAGAAGGATTCTTTCCCAAATAGTTCTATGAGGAGATTCTCCACAAAGGTCTCCATTTTGCCTGTGTTGGTGGACTCCGCAAGGCCTAAAATACGGACATTATTGCGGCGGGACCTCGCTTCCAAGTCCTCGTTCTTGTCGGCTATGAGTTTGAGCAACCTGTCCATTTCAGTGACCTGTTTACGCGTGGAAGTAGCACCATCCTCCAGAACATATATCCTGTCTTCAGACTCATTGATGCGGGTGTCATGTTGCCCCAGCTTGGCCACTACGCTGTCCATGCGCATGTTCATAGTGTCTATTTTGGCATCTATTGTGGAGAGGCTTTGCTTCATGCCCAGCAATAGAGTCTTCCAGTCTTCCTCCTGAGGGGCTGAGGCCGCAGGGCTGCCTTCCGACTCCGGCGTCATTTTGGAGGACTTTTTGGATTCAAACGGTATCTTGGACTGCCGGGCATCACTGCGGCCCATGTCTCATCTGGGCGTTCGCGATGTAGTAGGAGAAATGGACGCCAGCTCGCAGCAGTGACGGGCGGAATAGGGGGGGACCGCCTCGGGCAGGGCCGTTGGAGTAGACAAAAATTGAGAGCAGCCGCAGTCATAGGCACCGAGTGGGTGAGGGCTCCAGGCAGAGAAGACAGCGCGAGGTGCAGGCCCGAGGAATGGAGATACTGTAGAGCGCCTTTTAGCGCAGTGGCCTCAGGTGGTGCAGTCCTCGTGCTGCGCCGCATCGTCAATACAACCCCAGGATAGCTCAGCGGAAGGAGGCCAGGAGATCGTTTTGACTTCCACTGAAGGAGGGGAGGAGTGCGTCAGGCCAGTTCGCCACAGGTGGGAGTACAAGATGGGAAGGGCCCAGTATATTGCAATGGTGGCCGGCGTTGCAGCGCGGTCCCGCTATTGGGGCGGTCACGCAGGTGCCAGGTGAACTATGAAGCTCCGGGTTTGACCCAAGGAGGAGAGTAGGTAGGCGCCTGGGCCGTAACTGCTGCGGTGGCCTAAGCGGCGGCAGGAGCAGGGGCGGCGCAGCAGCAGTAGGGAGAGAGGATCCGCTTCACCTCGCAGCGTCTGTCAGGAGGCTGGGATGATGAGGGCACCAACCGTGCAGTAGGTGGGTTAACAGTAGCAGTGCCTATAGGGCCGGTGGTCGCAGTCCTACTGCAGCTTGGCTAGGGCCGAGAGTTAGGCGCGACGCGGCTCAGACCATGAAGCAGGAGCCCCAAGATGGCAGATGGCGGGCAAACCTTCGAGGCAGAGAGCACGGCAATGTGCGTTTCCAGCGCCGGGGGGACAATGACGGGGTGAGGCGGCAAGCCGCGGGCAGCGCTCAGCTGATGACAGCAGCTGGGGTTCCCCCGGGCACGTTGAGCCCCTTCAGGCGGTTAGCGGCCAGGCCCTCGCCAGTGTTCAGGGCACCTCCGGCAGTATCGGGAAGGCCGCGCAGCACCGGCCTTTCTCAGCAGAGTGAGCCGGCGCGCGAGGGTCTCCACCACAGCGTCGCAGCCCGCCCAGCGCTCCGCGGCCGCCGGCACTGCTCCAGACAGGATTCACAGGGCAAGCGAGACACCACCGTGATCAGCTCGACTATGCGCAGGTGAGGGGGCAATGTTGGGGCCAAATTGTCCGGTCAGGATCCCTGCAGCATAGGAGAAAGTGCTCGGCTGATCAGGAGCCTCACACCAATGAGACTTTAATGCTTACTCACACTGGGGATGGGATTTCTTGAAGAAGCGTTTCACCAATTGATTTCTGCTGAGGCATTCGCACTGCATTGTGAAGGGCAGCCATTTTGTGATTACTAAAGAGTTACTATAACGTCTCTTCATAATGTTACCATAAAAATATCAAAATTACAATATTTACATACATGTACCCTCAGTATGCCCAGGATTGGGGAATTCTTGTCTTTTACGCCGGAGCATCATTAAGCAACGCTGGATATCGTTTGCTGAATCCTGATATGCATATCTTCTGCAACGTGCAGTGCGACCACTATGTACTTACTATTACGCTCCCACAGCGCGTAGCTCTTATTAAATTCGCATTTTTCATTTAGAAAGAGGCATCACTGCGCTTCAACATTTGTACTGTTCAAATTAACAAAAGTGCTCATAGGCTTGCACATAGAAGTCTCATTTGTCTGTTGCTGAACTGTCTTTCTTTTCCATGGATGTGCATCATCTTACATAATTCTTGATCTTAGAGTGCTTTACCTTATGTACATTTGTTCAGAAGGGAGTGTTATGGAAGTGATTTATGGGCAGAATAAAAGTGTTACACTCCTCATCTATTAAACCAAAGCACATATTTATTACGAATTCAAAGATATTCTCTGAGTTCTCCAGACTAAAGGACTTTTTTAGCTTCTTGTCCTCAGAGGTTGGAGAGTACAATGGATTCCTCTTCTGTTATCCTTGGGTACAGAACGGCTAAAATAGGATCCTCCCTCACCAACTTAACCAAGTTCACCAGTATTTATGGAGCTACTGCTAGAGGAAATCAGAGCTCTCTGAACCATTATGGAAGAGACTAACACCAAATTGCAAATTTTAATGCATAACTGGTCCCAACTAGAAACAAGGGTCTCCTCAGTGGAACAAAGTGTTTCTTCCTTACAAGAAACTGCGTCAGTGTCTTTCAACTACACTCAAAAGTCTCATCCCTCCAACGACAAGCAGAAGACCTTGAGAATTGGAATAGGTGGAACAATCTCCGTATGTATGGCCTGGGGGTGGTCCTTGAAGGATCTGACTTTCTCACATTTTTAAAATCATTCCTCCCCAAATTACTACACATGGCAGAAGGTACGATGCTCAACATCCAATGCGCGCATCGATTGGGCCTAGTTTCATCTCAAACTACAGCTTCATGGTGTCCTGAATCTATCAAACACTGGTTACCCACTGCTCAACCACCCTACTTCCACTTAAGGAGGCCTGGGAGGAAGATGTTGGTCCCTTAGATGAGGATGATTGGAGGGAAGCCCTGGAGTCCCCGCGAGGGGCTGCCATTGCCATACGACTTAGGCTAATTCAATTCAAGTACTTACACAGGGCATACTATACCCGAGAGCGGCTGTGGAAGGCAGGACTGATTGGGTCTCCGGAGTGTCTGCGCTGTGGGGCTGCAACAGGTACGCTGCTGCACACTGTGTGGTCGTGTGCTTTGCTGGTCAGATTCTGGAGAGGTGTTTGGAGTTGCTTGTCAGAGGTATTGGGATGGGATCTTCCCCGCACCCCTCGCTTAGGGTTGCTCCATGTATTGGAGGGTGTAGGTGGAAATATATATAAACGTCACCTATTGTTGTTGGGGCTGGTGGTTGCCAACAGAGGCCTAGCCCGAGCGTGGAAGGGAGAGCGAGCCCCCCCCCTGTGTGCATGGAAAGCTGGACTAGATTACTTTATGGGACTGGAACGCCCGGTATTTGAAGCAAGAGGATTCCCCGGGAAGCATTTTAAGATCTGGAAGCGGTGGGCGGAGTATAGGGGGTTGATACTGGACCCCCCAGTGGGACAAGAGGATGAAATACAGGTAGAAGATGCTGTACAGGCCTAGGAAGTGCATCATACCTAGCACACTACGACCAAGTACTGATTGTCTTGTATACTCACGTGCATGGGGTGAGGGGGGTAACAGGGGTGGGTAGGAGGGTGGTTGGGTGGTTGGGGTCGGTGGGTGGAAGAGGGGGGGTTCGTGTTATTCATCTTTTTATTGAATAGAATTTGCACTAATGGTAAAACCTGTCATGATGCTTGGTGGTGATCTCCTGACTGTGGGGAGCCACATATTTCGTTTTGCTTAACCACTCAATAAAAATTTGTTGTGAAAAAAAAAACCTACAGGTTCACAACAACCAAGAGGAGTCATCTTATACTTTTTAGAGTATACGGATTTATTGAAAGTGTTATCAGCGGTCAAAGCTTCTCCAAGAATCACATGGTCAGGCTCATCTCTGTTCTTTGCACAAGACTATGCCAAGGCCACCGCCAACCGACGTAGGGCTTTTCTAAATATGAGAGCTGATCTACGTTCAATAGGGGCTCAATACAGCCTTTTCCACCACTGCCTCTTCAAAGTTACCTACAACAACAGAACAACAACTTACAAAGATCCTCTGCATATACAAAGCTTCATAAACTCTTGTATGTGGATATGTATTCTTTGGGTCCTTTTTCTTCATTTAACACTTGAGACTGTTTTTTCCTACAATTGAGCTTCTCTATGCTTTGTTTTCTTTTCATAATGTTTGATGTTCCATGAATTGATTTATCCAGTTTTTTAAATATTTGTTACATTTATTGGTATTACTAAGTTACAACATTTTCCGTACACATTTTTATTGTCATTGTTGGTTATTCCCGATAATGTCCTTTCCAGCAACTTTTCCTAACTTAATTGTTTCTTGTATCCAGTTCGGGGTGGACTGTTCCCATGAGGCACAGGGTCAGACTGATTTGCATATGGCCATGTCTGAACTAGGGTGGCTGAGTGAGCTAAAGAATGGTGATGGATTAAACCCAGATCAGTTGACTGGGGGTGAGTATTTGATTTGCTCAAACGCTCCGTCCATCATCCCCTTTTGTATCGCTTTGTTCGCCCTAAGTTGGCATGGTATGCTCAGACGTGAGTCCCTTGCTCACTTGGCCACTGGATTCAAGATAGCCTGGCTGATGAGGATTATGAACCTGAAACCGGTCACAGGATTCTTGTTTCCGGTCCTGGGAAGACATTGCTTGGCAGTTCGGGCTGGACTGTTCCCAAGAGGCACAGGGTCAGACTGATTTGCATATGGCCATGTCTGAACTGGGGTGGCTGCGTGAGCTAAAGAATGGTGATGGATTAAACCCAGATCAGTTGACTGGGGGTGAGTGTTTGATTTGCTCAAACGCTCCGCCCATCATCCCCTTTTGTATCACTTTGTTTGCCGTAAGTTGGAGGGTATGCTCAGACGTGAGTCCCTTGCTCACTTGGCCACTGGATTCAAGATAGCCTGGCTGATGAGGATTATGAATCCGAAACCGGTCCCAGGATGCTTGTTTCCGGTCCAGGGAAGACATGGCTTGGCAGTTCGGGCTGGACTGTTCCCATGAGGCAAAGGGTCAGACTGATTTGCATATTGCCATGTCTGAACTGCGGTGGCTGAGTAAGCTAAAGAATGGTGATGGATTAAACCCAGATATGTTGACTGGGGGTGAATGTTTGATTTGCTCAAATGCTCAGTCCATCATCCCCTTTTGTATCGTCTTATTCCCCCAAACACTCATCTTATTTTTTCTCTGGGTGCATTCTCTTCCTACTTTCCTATGATCTCTTTTACTTTGTTACTTTATCTAATTTCCATACTCTTCTCTATTGTGACATTGATTTTATTATTACTTCTCTTCTCTTCTTACCTCATATCTTTCACCATTGTTATATTGAATTGGGTTTTTATTTCATATTTTTGGATCAATTTGTTTCTAATAACTTATGTCATTAAAATGTATTACTTGGAACGTTAAAGGATTGAATTCCCCCATTAAGAGGCAAAGAGTCCTGTCTCAGCTAGCCAAATTAGATGCTGATATCGCATTCCTGCAAGAAACTCATTTTCCGGATACTGAATCTTTAAAACTAAAAAGAGGTTGGGTAGGTGAAGTTTTTTATTCCCCAGGAGATGGCAAACGTAACGGAGTAATAATACAATGTCATAAATCCCTCTCGTACTAATTTCTATCTCAAGAATCAGATACTAATGGCAGATGGTTAAACGTTAAGCTGTCTCTAAAGGGTGTTCCAGTCTCTTTTTTAAATGTTTATGCCCCTACATGCGGCGTACCCTCCTTTTGGCCCACGTTGGCCGAGCAAATCACTCATTATATAGACGATAACTTTATCCTAGCGGGTGATTGTAATCAGACTTTCGATCCTTTCATCGATAGGAACTCTAAAGTCGCATTCGTTCCTAACAAACCCCATAAGTCTTTTGTTCAAGCTATCATGAAGCACAATCTCCTTGACGCCTGGCATCTTTGTAATCTGACCACTGGAGAATTTACTTTTTACTCTCCATCTCATCATTCTCAATCAAGGATTGACTATATATTTGTCTCTCATAATATTGCACAAACTCTTACTAATGCAGAGATTGGTCCCATTATATTGTCAGATCATGCCCCTGTCTCAATGAACATTGACATCTTACCTAAAGTTATAGGTCCTAGAAGATGGTGTTTTAATAATGCTCTTCTGTTAGATCCAAAGTTTACTGCTTCTTTTACTACCTTTTTTGATGATTTCTTTGAGATGAATCAAACTCAATCCATGGCCTTTTCCACTTTATGGGACGCATTTCATTATTGGATTTGTTGCAAAAAAAATGAAAAAATGCCCGTAAATTGACAAAGGACCTCCTTCAAGATATTAGGAGACTGGGGCACTCTTACTGCACCTCGCATTCGAAAGACTGTTTAACAGCCCTCATTAATGCCAAGATGCAATTTAACAAGAAATCCACAGAAGATGCCTCTTTATATTTGTTAAATCTAGCGCAAAATTTAATGGGGGTAAAAATAAAGCCGGGAAAATTTTGGCCAATTACTTAAAAGTTAGACGGAATAAACTAAATATTGAATCTATTTATGAAACAAACTCAGATTTAAAATACAAGAATGCTGATATTTTGAAAGAATTATCTCTTTTTTACAAAACATTAAATGCTTCTGAAACACAACCTACTGATCACTCCCTAATGCCCTTTTTCTCTAGTATCCAAAAACGTCAACATTCTCCTCCAGACCTTTCTTCCTGGGAATTAGACTTAACACAGCAAGAATTATTCAAAGCCCTCCAACACCTTAAAAATGACAAAGCACTAGGACCTGATGGTTTTACAGTCGAATTTTATCTACATTTTTCTAAACTTGTATTGCCCAAATTGCACTCCCTCACAGATTCTTTTAATACATTAGGCGGTTCCTCAGGTCCCTTCTCAGAAGCACATATATGCCTTATACCCAAAGAAGGTAAAAACTCTAAACACTGTAAAAATTATAGGCCTATATCCTTGGTTAATACTGGTTACAAAATCTTTGCCAAAGCATTAGCTATACGATTAGATTCCTATTCACCTGATTTTCTGGGCAAAGAACAATCTGGATTTGTCAAAGGGCAATTCATAACTGATAAGACAAGACTCGTTTTCAATGTTTTATCTAAGTCTTTACATTTAAAACAATCCCTTGTAGCGATAGCATTGGACGCTGAAAAGGCATTCAAGAGAGTTGAATGGAACTATATGTTTTATGCCCTCAAATGGTTTGGTTTTGGCCCTAAATTCACATCTTTAATTTCTCTCCTTTACTCTAACCCTGCGCCAATGGTCTAGTATCTCAATTTTTTGATTTAAGAAGAGGTGTGCGTCAAGGATGCTCATTATCCCCCTTTCTTATTAATTTGGCTTTGGAACCTTTCCTCTCTAAACTACATCAGAACCCCAATATCCATGGTTTTCAAACATCAAATTCCCACATCAAACTTGCAGCATATGCTGATGATATTTTGCTTTTCATGTCTAAACCAAGTGATTCAATCCCTGCCTTTCTAGCAGAAGTACATGAGTACTCCAATATTTCTACCCTTAACGAAATACACTTTTAAATCAGATTTTAGTGCCTCCAGTTTCACATGGAGTCCTAATCACATTAATTATCTAGGTTTACATGTTACCTCTTCAATTTCAGATATGGTATCACTTTTCATGAATAAATGTATAGAAAAGATCTCGGACCTAACCACCCAATGGCATCCTCTCTACTTATCATGGTGGGGCCGTCTTGACACTATAAAGATGATGCTGTCACCAATAATAATATATACTATTTCTAATATCCCGGTCCCTATTCCTACAAAAAAATTTAAGAGGGTCAATTCCATTCTTTCTTCCTTCTTTTGGAATAACAAAAAATCTCGAATGTCTCTACTTAAATTAATACACCCCAAGACAGAAGGTGGAGTTAACTTACCCGATTTTCCGGCATATCAGAAAGCATTTCTTTTATGTTGAGCCTCCCTTTGGTTGTGTTATCCCAAAGATGATTGCCCTAATGGACCACAATTGTGTTCAAATCGTTTTTATTGGTCAAGAAATGAAGAGAAAGTAAATACCAACAATAATACATACAAGCATGGGTCTTTCCGTGCTGAATTATAGTAAAGTAAAAAGACAAAATAAGGTGAATACAAACACAAATACGGATCCACATAGCTCGTGAAAGGCAGATGGACAATTATGAGTGTAGTACCTACATGTGATTTGAGATTGAACACCAATGTATACAAGTAGGAGTAGTTCTTCATTCCTGAACAGTATTCTCAGTGACGATGTCAGCATAGAAGACAATAAAACAAACTTATGCATCAGAACAATGAATATACAATGGCTAGCCATGTGTTGTGTTCCATTTACTGTGCTCTTATCTTTATAGTTTGTGACACCACAAGGTAGCTCAATCCCCATCACCAACACCTTAACATTTAGCTTGGTCTACTAGTAGTAGACCCACTAGTGGCCTGCCACTGGGTTCAGTTGAGGCGGCAATTCTATACTGACTCAATGAGTGATGAACAACTACGGCGGATCAAAAGAGAAGGAGGAAGCATCAAGAGCAGTCCAGAGTTTTTTGTTAGATACGCGCCATGGGGAAGAGTGCAGAGCAGAGTTATCTGTCCCTCTAATGCACGACAGCCATTCCTTCCACATAGCGAATGAAACCTCTGAGGCACTCTTCCATTTGCACAAAACAACTTTGCACGCTAGTGTAAGTAGTAGATTGAGTAGTTGACGATCATGATCTCTTGATAACATCGGGTCAATGGCACCCAGAATTATGTAGATAAATTCCCTCTTTGGCTTAATCTTAAATATGTGCTCAATATAGTCAAAGACGCTAGACCAATATTTGTGGAGTAAGGGACAGTGGAAAAGCATGTGTGGTAGATCTCCTTCAGTAAGGGAGCAATTCCAGCATGTGGGGGTGTCTCTTAGATTAAGTTTAAACAATTTTTGGGGGGGTCCAGAAAACCCTGTTAATTAGCATATATTTGGTTTGGGAAAGGATCTGGGACACCTTGTGCGTGAGGGCTGAAGCATGAATCTTATCCCAGTTAAGGTCTATGCCCGTAGTTTGTGGGTTCTTCTTCCCACTTAACCTCATCACGTCTTTGTGGTTTGCCTAGAGCCGGTGAGAGCATTTTGTATACCTTTGAGACGAAGTGACCTGTATTCTGAAGGCGTGGGAGTAGTGATTTTAACCAAGGATCTGAGAGTGAGAACGAGTGTGTGGATAAGGCTGATTTCAACTTTAGGAATGCATAGAAGTCAATTGGCTGGAGGGAATGTTTAGTCTGAATTGCAGAGAACGGCAGTGGCAGGTGACCATCATATAGATCTGAGACCATGTTGATGCCTTTAACTGACCAGTGTTCCCAAAAGGGTGATGTTCCATTAATCTTGATGTGTGGGTTGCGCCAAAGCGATGAGGAAGACGTTTTTTTTACCTGTAGTCCAGAGTTATGGGTTTGGTCTAGTCAAAGAAGTGCTCTTCTGGTGTTGAGCATAATGTATTTTGAGTGCGTAAGATGTGACAGATCCATGGTAAGTATCGCTGGGAGAGGAGCTTTGCCTATGATGGAGCTCTCTATAGCAATCCACAATGGTGCATAACTTGAGCCCTCATTAAACCACATGCCCCTTGCTTGCACAGAAAAGCAGTATGATATCTCCTAAAGTTGGGTAGGCCCAGGCCGCCTTTTATCTTTGGAAGTTGTAATTTTTTCATAGATATTCTGGGCCTCTTCCCCTGCCATAAGAAAGTACTGAATAACTTCTCTATTTTTTGTAGGAAGTCCTCTGAGAAAGTCATAGGGAGCATGCTTGCCATGTAGTTAATTAGGGGAGTGACCATCATTTTCAATGTCTCCGCTCTTCCCCACCACGATAAGTACTTAGGAGACCACCCAGCTAGGAGCTTATTTACTTTCTTTAGGAGTTGTTCTTCATAAATTTTTAGTGTCGTAATTAGATCCTTTTCAAATTCTAGGCCCAGGTATTTGAAACTTTTTGGTTGCCAAGTGAGTCCAGAGTTACCTAATATGTCTTTACCACTCATATTGTTTAAAAGCTTGACCTCAGTCTTATCCTTGTTTAAGGAATAACCAGACACGTCAGAAAATTCCTCGATCGTGGACAGTAAGGCAGGTATCGCTTTATCAGCCTGTTCACTTAGTACTAATACGTCGTCTGCATAAGCTGTGAGTTTTATAATGCATTCGTTGAATGGAATTCCTGGAATGTTATCATTGCTTCGGATTTGATACAGGAAGGGTTCAATTGCCAAGAGGAATAAGGAGGGAGATACGGGGCACCCTTGCCTAGTTCCTTGTTCTAGTTTAAACGGGGAGGAGAAAGCTCCACCAGCCCTTACCCTAGCAGTAGGACAGGCATAAAGCGACATTACCATTTTAGTGAAAAAAGGACCTAGCTCAAATTTGTATAGGACTGCTTCCAAATATGTCCAGTCCACTTTATCAAATGCTTTCTCTGCGTCGAGTGTTATCGCAGTAATGGGTGTGGATAAGAATTTTGCCTTTTCAATGACATGCGCTAGGATTCTAGTATTATCACTTGACAACCTGTTTTTTAGGAATCCCGCCTGTGAGGGATGAACTAGGGACGGAAGGAATTTCTGGATGCGTTGCGCCAATATTGAGGCCAAGAGCTTACAGTCTAAGTTTATTAGCGAGATGGGCCTATAGTTCTTTGGGAGCTTAGAGTCTTTCCCTTCTTTTGGTATTACGGCAATAACCGCCTCAGCCAGTGTCCCTTTTACCTCACCTGTTTCGACAATCTCATGAAACATATTTAAAATTGGTGATGTGAGCGTTTGGGAGAAACATTTATAAAACTTTGCTGTGAATCCGTCAGGGCCGGGGGCCTTCCCACATTTAAGTGACTTGATCGCACATGTGACCTCCGTCTCTGATATCGGCTTATTTAGTGTCTCCTGTTCTAACACGGTAAGTGTTGGTAGCTCACACTTAGATAGGTACTTCACCACCCTTTCCCTTCTCACATTATTGTTTTTGGCATATAGTTTCTCATAAAAGTCTTTGAACAATTCCGCGATTTTAATGGGGTCTGAATTGGGAATACCTTTGTCATCTATCAGGGAGTTGATTGTGTTTTTTTGTATTTCAAATTTAAGGTAGGCTGCTAGTCCTTTCCCCGCCTTATTAGACTCGCAAATTTTAAACCGTTTCCTTCTGTCCAGCCAGACCCCTACTCTTTCACTTATTAACTTGTTGTAGGCATACTTCTGGTTTGTTAAGCTATTTAGCGCCTCAGCAGATCTATTTCTCAGATAATCTCTTTGGAGTTTCGAGATATCTTTTTCTAACTTCAAGAGAGCAGCATTATGGTTCTTGTCCTCGTCGCCAATTGTAAAGTGTGATGGTTTCACCAAGAGAAATAATCCACAGGAAGCAATAACGATGAATTTGTAGATTTATTCCTAGTAAATAGATAGAACATCACGGGAGTGCGTCCTTCCTCTCCGGAGCATGAACGGCAACTGCTGGATGCAACCGTCCATGCCAGGGAGTAAGACTGCCCTCACGAGAAATGCATTTTTAAAGATTGTGGCTAACATAACATTAGACTTCATGCGCACCTAACAGAAAGTGTGCGCATGAAGTCGGAATTAAAAGAAAACATTCACGCGTGTCTGAGCGCATGTGCATGAATATATAACATTCGCACGTGTCTGAGCGCGTGTGAATGAAGTGAAGTCATATTACATCAGACGTTATTTTTATGATGAGTCCCCTTATGGTGCTCTTTAGAGCTTTCCATCTGATGGAGTCAGTGGTGTCGCCCTCTTTATTAATTATTAGATAATCCTTGATGGCGGTTTCTATGGTGTCTCTGTGCTTCTCGTTGTTTAGGATGGCCTCATTGCGGCGCCATAATGATTGAGGAGTATTGGTTTAACGTTTGATAAAGTTAGTGAGATGCATGAGTGGTCTGACACGAGTCTTGGTTCAATGTTTGGGTCTTCAATTCTAGCTATGGCGTTTCTAGTGATGAACAAATAGTCGATTCGTGAAAACGAGTCATGTGGAGGGGAGTAAAAAGAGTAGTCTCTGCCATCGGGGTTTTGTAGACGCCATGTATCTATCATGTTAAATCTGCTGCATGGTCTAGTGAAGTCTTTATGGGCCTTGCTGGGACGGAAGTTACATTTAGAATCCCTATCTAAGGCAGGTTCGAACGGAAGGTTGAAATCACCTGCCAGAATATGGACAGCTGAGTCCGGAATTGTGTCTATTTGTTTTGTGAGTTCTGACCAGAAAGAGGGTTCTTGTGAGTTAGGGGCATATACCGTTGTAATGTAAAATTCAGTGTCATCCTTGATCAATTTCGCCGAAAACCATCTGCCTTTCGTGTCCATTGAGGAAGAAACTATTTCCACGTTGGCCTTTTTTGCTATCAACATTACCACCCTGTTCTTCGTAGCTACTGCCTCAGAACCCACCAGTTCAGTATAGAACTTGTTACGTAGAGTATGGAAATGTTTTGCATCTAGTTTCGTTTCCTGCAACAGAGCTATGTCACCTTTTTGTCTATGAAGGTAATCTAATATTTTCTGCCGCTTAATCGGATGGGCCAAACCCTTCACATTCAATGAGAGTAATTTAAGGTTACCTATTATCATTGTCCCTATGGGAGTGTCAACAGTGGGAGCCATCATGTGTCATAGACTTGCCATATCAAAGGACTGTTTAAAGCTATACTACGATGAGTCATTTTAACTAGTGAGACCCATAGTAGGCGTAGGGTGATGATCATGTGTTTTGTTGCTGAAAGCACATTGCTAATAATTCCGTTAGTAATTCTGAGCATTAGTGACAGGTGTGCACCTTGTGGGTAGAACAACTGCAATATAACACAAGTACTGGTGTTAGTGTAGGTAAGAGCAATAGTGGTGTCTAGAAACACAATATGATGCCAAATAGAAATTATAAGAGAAAACAAAATATGCAAATCCCCCCCAACCCCTGGATCCTCCCTCCGCCCTCCGGCCTCTCCCACAACCCACCCCTCCCGCCCCAATTGTAGAAAAAGAACATGGCGACTCGGGAACGACCGTGAGGCCGCCTCCAAGCAGTTTACTAAAGTCAATGCAATGTAAGAACTGCAAATGTATTTCAGAACATCAATGTAACATATCATTAATGTAACATATATGGAGACAAATAAGACTTTGTAAAACTTCATCAACAAACTCTTCAGTAACCTCTACAGTGACTATATGTGAGGTCTGTAAGGTCACCGGCAGCAACATCCAACGGACTGACCAAGCGAAACATTAACATGCCACTATAAAGATGATGCTGTCACCAAAAATAATATATACTATTTCTAATATCCCGGTCCCTATTCCTACAAAATATTTTAAGAGGGTCAATTCCATTCTTTCTTCTTTCTTTTGGAATAACAAAAAATCTCGAATGTCTCTACTTAAATTAATACACCCCAAGACAGAAGGTGGAGTTAATGTACCCGATTTTCCGGCATATCAGAAAGCATTTCTTTTATGTTGAGCCTCCCTTTGGTTGTGTTATCCCAAAGATGATTGTCCTTTATGGACCACAATTGAACGTCTTTTTCTGTCCCCCTTTTCCTTTGATAAATACCTTTCCTTTTCACGCAAACCACAAGCCTTATCCACTCTCATAATCAAACTAACATCTAAACTCCTGCTATCTTCTTGCTCCAATCCTCATAGCACCGTAGATTCCTTCCTTAACTTGGCGTCAGAGAGGATTAATTTGGATACATCAGTTATTCTCACAGTCAGATTTTATGCTTTTCTCCTTACTCAGTCAATCATTCAGTTTACCTACCTCATTCACTCACAAATACCTTTTGCTTATGAAGGCTGTGATTGATACATACACCCAGTTGTCTGCCACACCTGTTTCTTCCACTATTTCTAACTCCACTTCACAACTTCAAACCTAGTTAAAAACTACACCCACAGCTTCTACCATTCACAGTTTTCTACATAGTACTGGTACTATTAGGCAGAAATCCAAAATAGAAGAGACGTGGGAACGGGATTTCGCATTATCCTGGCCAGTGTCCTTATGGAATAACATATGGATCAAAATTCGCAAGTCGTCCAGAGCAGCTAATATAATGCAGACCCTGTTTTTTGTTTATAACAGACTTTTTTTGACACCGAGCCATTTAAGCAAAATATTCGGGACTGTACCACATGCTTGTTGGACATGTTCCTCTCCAAATGCAGATTTATTTCATATGTTTTTTTGTTGTCCTACTGTACATAATTTCTGGAAACAAGTATGGTCCCAAATCAATTCAATTTTTGGAACTAAACTTTCTTTCTTTTATACTCATGTTTTTTTAGGAAGTCTCTCATCTTGTTAGGAAAATGTTACCATTAATGTTCAAATTATCGATTTGTTATTGGTAGTCACGTTTCAGCAAATTACAGCTAATTGGAAAGACTTTTCTAAAATCTCTTATAGAGCATGGTGGTATAATGTTTGCCATAATCACAGGTTGGACACCTCTTTTGTACTCACTATACACAAGGCAGCAAAATAACTGGATTTATGGTTAGCTGCCACAATGTATCTTGACATATGTGCCTCTCGATCTTTCCAGTTGCAGCCAACTCAAACAGAAGTCTCAAAACCCCCTTGAACCCTCTAAACGTTCTTAAAATATTTGCTATCCCATTATTTTCCATGCTTATATATATCATTTACTCTTTTTACTTTTACTTTTGAGCCCGATTCATACAATTTTAATGAAGTCAATTTCTTAAGTGATTTCTCTTGTATGATTTGCACTTAACCGCTACCGCATTTTCCCGCTGTGCGCTGATTTTTGAAAAACGCGCGGTTTGTGACAAAGCCAGCTTGTCATCCGCGTAGCGCAGGTAACGCCCATGACGAGCTGGCTTTGTCATCAGCGCGGAAGGGGTTAATATTGTGAACTTTGTATTGACACCCCTGTTTCTATTAATACAACTTTTCTGAACTTAAAAAAAAACATTCTTACAGGTCCCAAGTAAAGTGGTCCTACATGTACCCAGGGCCTGTACATCAAATCCAACCAGCGGTCCTGCAGCACTTACTGTGTCATCCAATTAACTAACCTTTCTAAACATGTCTCCAGTCTGCCATTAGAGCCTACATGCAATTTTAAAAAGCCAGTAAGTCTTGGCAATATCGACCTTTTGCCAAGCCTAAAATCCCCTTTTTATTACATATAAGTCACCCCTAGTGTCGTAAGCCACTCACCAGAACTCCAGGTGGTTCCACTTGGGCGAAGATAGTCCCAGAATCCCTATGGAAGTTCACTGCGTGCAGTGGAATCAACACTGCCTGCTCATGAACATCCACAGGGAAGGAGGGATGGAATGAGAGAAAAGAGATGACACCGATCTGGTATGTCGAGCTGGTGCTGGTAAGTTCTGGTTTTGGGTTGCTAGGGTCTCAGGCTCAGGTCCGCACAATAATGTGATGTTGGGTAAATGGTGTTTAGTTAGGGTATATTACTGCACACTATTTATCTGTAAAGAAATGCACTAATTACTTTCAGTTATATATAAATATAAAACCCAATTGTCATTAATATGCTTAGTAATTCGGTAATTATAATGCGTACCACAACATTTTCAGAAATTTACAAGGTTACTAAAGGAGTACAAGGCTGTCAATATCAGCAAATTGGGGAAAAAACATTGGTTAATAATGACCACTTCTTCTTAATCACAGCCACGGATTAGATATATGCATTACACAATCTTTGTACAGCACTAAACCAAAAATCAAGACTGTCTGTTTTAACGGATACTTCCACAATGAACAGTTACCTAGCAATACGAACGGTTTCAAAAACAGAACAGAATAGAATAATGATTTGTTTTTACCTGACACGAAGCGGGAGAAAACATGTGCATATGACCTCAACTGTTTGTTCTGTGCATCTATAACAGGTTGCCAGAGAGCTGAAGATCCGACATGAAAGTTCAGGGAACCATAGAACAAATTGCAATTTGGAAGAAGGCCGGCATGGAGCAGAGAGAAGACGACACCGCCAGGAAACAAATGAGTCAAGTAAGTGTTCCACATCTGAAGAGGCTAAGCTTAGAGTGCTGAGCGTTTAAATACTGATAAGTGGGAGTGCACAGTACATATGCACGTGACTCCAACAGTGGCACGTTGACATCATGGAACGCTGCACTTTGTAGAAGCATTCCATTGGGTGCATGCACACGGGAGTAATCTGCATGTGCACACTTGCCAACAGTTTCACGTGCCAAACGTTTGTTAAATAGTACAAAACCACACACATGAATCAAAATATCAATCTACCACTGCCACCAGGGATATGCAAAGTTGTGAAAATGTGTGACAAGCAAAAAAGATGTCTTTATACAATGATGTATCTCTCAAAGTTTGGTATATTTTACTGTCACCAGGAAATACTTTTCTTGCATATATACATATGATATCCATTTGACAGTGAGAGGTTTCTTTTGACAGCAGGCTTAAAGCTGTACCATATTGTAATGGTCCTGAAAAACCAGAATGTAGCACCTGGGAAGTTGAGGGGAGAAAACGCCCATGACAGTTCTCCCCCCAAAGGTCGCCTCAGCATGTGTGGTTTGTAGGGGTTGAGAGCATTAAAGCCCCATCTAAGATGAGGAGCATGGATAAAAGATGCTGGTTCCCACGATCCTTCATTTGGATAGTAACCTTACCCATCTATTACATAATATAACCTCACGTGGATATGCTTCCCATCCAAAATAGGTTGATCTTCATACTCATAGTGAACTTCTACAACTATAGGGGGAGGAGTATTGTCTTTACATGTGTGTGGGTGATATGGTTTGAGTAGGGATACATGAAAGACTGGATATATAGTATAATCTTCAGGTAATTGCAAATGCACTGTGACCGTGTTGATTTATCTGCAGAAAGTGAAAGGGGAGTGAACCTTGGTTGTAACGTTCCAAGTCCATCAAGACAGGTGTTTCTGGTGGAAAGCCACATCATGTCTCACTATTTATATAAAGGTTCTGAAGTCCTATGATTATCCGTCTATCTTTCAGTTGTTCTTTTATTCCGTGTGAGGCATGTACTGGTTTGCTCTTGTATCTCTTGTAATTGTTGAAAACGAGTAATGTCGGAGTGCATAAGACTTGGGTGAACCTGGGAAAGTACTTGGATGTTGACGTGTGGAAAAATAAAAAGGGGAACACCCTAGAGCTGTATTTGTATTGGTTTTGTATAAAAATTCTACCAGGGATATGTCCTGATCCAGTGAGTAATTAGAGTGGATGTTAAACATCGTAAGCTCTGCTCTAGACTTTGGTTGACCCTTTCTGTTGGTCGGTTCATTCATGGGTGGAAGGCAGATGAGAGAGCAAATTCAATCCCTAGTTTTGAGCATAGGATCTTCTAGAATTTAGACGTAAATTTTGGGATACGGTGACATATTACTTTGCTTAGAATGCCATATAGCCATACATTTTGTGCTAAAAATATGTCACTAAATTCCACAGCAGTGGGTCATATTTTTTTTAAAGTGATGAAATGGCACATTTCGGACAATAGATCAACAACCACCAGAGTGGTGTTTTCTATTCGATTCTGGTAAATTTGTAATAGAATCCACCCTGATTGTATGCCATGGAAGTGGAGGGATTTGTAAGGGTTTCAAGAGTCTGTCAGGGTCTATATGCAGTGTTTTTTTACAGGCACAGCCAGGGCATGCATTAACATAAGCTTGTGCATCCTTAAAAATTGTACCTTACCAAAAATTCCTGAAACAGTTTTCAAGAGTATTTTGAATACCAGGATGGCCTGCTAGTTCCGTGTCATGGTGCCATTGAAAGATTTGCTCTCGTAGTTTTTCTTGTGGTATAAACATTCTATCTTTATGAAAAACATAACATTTTCTAATGCTATTTTATGGACACAGCACCAAATCTTGGTATTTAATGATTTGTGAAGCATCCTTAACATCTAGCAGACAGGTTTATTTCATTAAAACATGCTTACAGCCAATTGTCACAATTAATTTACTTATAAGTCCCTAGTAAAGAGGTACTACATGTACCCATTAAATGCGACTAGTGGGCCTGCAGCACTTATGGTGCCATCCACTTAAGTAGCCTTTCTCAACAAGTCTCACATCTGCAATTACAGCCTACATGCAGTTTTAAACTGCCAGTATGACTTGGCAAAATCAACCTTTTGCTAAGCTTCAAACGTCCTCTTAATATGACATATAAGTCACCCCTAATGTCATAGGCCACTCACCTAAACCCCAGGTGGTTCCAATTTGGTGAGGATATTCCCAAAATTCCTATGCAAGTTCACTAGGCAATAATGAAATCAACACGGCCCGCTATTGACCTACCAATGTGAAGCCGGGATTGGGATGAGAGAAAAGAGAAAGAAGTACCAGGACATCACCGATCTGGTACGCCGCTCTGGTGCTGATGGGTTCTGGTTTTGGGTTCCTAGGGTCTCAGGTTCAGGCTCAGATCCACAGCACACTGTGATGTTGGGTAAATGGTGTTAAGTTAAGGTATATTACAGCACACTAGTTATCTGTAAAGAAATACACTAATTAGCTTTGATACTAAATCAATATAATGCTCAATTGTCATTGATATGCCTAGTTATTAGGTGATTATAATTAGGGCATAGGCATGGACATTAAACACGGGTTTCATTGTATAAAGACAACAAAGACATGCCACCAGACATAATGGGAGCAGACCCTGCCACCCAGCAGCTACTTGGTGCACCACACCTAAGACTCTTGTGGGGGCCTCCACTATAGAAACACACCAGCACAATGCACTTGCCACCGATTCATAGAAGCGGCCACCACAGAACTCATGTCTTTGGACATTTAAGCTGCCCAGCATGAGTGGAAACAGGCAATACCCTGTGACATCAATGACAGTAAGGAGGCCCCAGTGCCATCCATCACAGACTGCAGTTAATAGAAGATTCTAAGGTAGAAGAAGTGGCACGTATATAATCCCCTATGTGCACCTACCTGTGCAGCACCAATTATGCAGAAAAGAGCACTGCAACGGCCCAGTGAGAGGTGCACGACCTGCCAGTAAATGTCTAGAGCACCCCTGATTCACGGACCAATATGCAGAGCAGAGCTGCAGGGATGCTTAGAAGTAAGCATGGGCGTAAAATCAGTTCGGCTCGCGGATTTTGCGGATTTTCGGCAAATTCGCAATCCGCGAACTCTCGTGAATTTGCCGAAAATGTGCAAATCCGCGCGAAGCGGATGTTTTGCTTGGTTGCACTTGCCAAATAGAATACTATACAATTTTGCGGCGCGCAGCGTTCACTTACCGTCATTCAGCGTTTGAAGAGTTGTTTTTCTCCATGTTTGCGTGTGCTGCGCCATTTTGGATCTTGCTGCGGGATCCCGTGGGAGTTTGTCGACCGCTATTACATCATCGCGGCTTGCCACCTTGCACAGCGAGAGTTTGGCAACGCGAGTACGTCATAAAGGCCTGTGATCACGCATCGCGGGAGTAAACACTTGCGAACACGTAGATGCGGCGGGCAGCGACAATCTCGCAATTGCGAAATTGCAAAATTTGCAATTTCGCACAAGGAATCCACCAGCAGTCAGCATAAACCTTCTAAAAATGATTTTTTATCAGAATAACTCCTCAGGTTGACATTTGCCTGCACTTTTTTTTGCAAGGAGTCCATTTTGGGGGTGGGAGGAAGGAAGTGCCCCACAGTCTCCAACTTCCTGTTCCTGTCCAGCAGGCTCCTCCCAGTGCTTTGTTCATGTCCTGGTCACTTTGATATGGATCTTGACCTGGAAGGATTACTTTTTGTGGATGCTGCTGGATATTTGGATTTGAGGCCTTTTTGACTTTCTTTGGATCTTTTTTGGATTTGAAATTTCACAAGTAAGTTTGTTTGGGGAATTACAGTTGCTGCAACTACAATTTTGGAACTTATTCAGAACATTAAATAAAATATATTGTGCAAAAAAACGATTTTTTCAAAACTGAAAGCACTCAGCAGGTGCAAAAGTTCAATCTTATCATTAGTAACCATTCCCTGTAGTGCTTCCTGAGGGGCCCCTCCAGAGTTCAGTTGCCTACTTGTAACTATTCTATGACCCTGCTCTGACCCTCACAGCAGGCTCAGAGAATAGCTACAAGTATGCCACAAAGGTCCTGTTAAAAAAAATTACACTGCAACAGAAAGCAATTACTGATAAGGAAGCAGGTGCCAGACTGGAAGTTCAAATCAGTGACACATTAATCAGCCCCAAAATCATTCATGTCAGTTGAGGCAGGGCAGGTGTGCTTTTCCACCCATAATCTACAGTAATGAACCAGAGGGTGGCATGGGTGAGCCAGAGGGTGGCATGGGTGAGCCAGAGGGTGGCAGTGGTGAAAAGAGGGTGGCAGTGGTGAAACAGAGGGTGCTGTGATGAACCAGACGTAGAAACAACATGGTCGCGACCGTTGCTACCTGACAAGTAAGTTCGCGTTTGCGAACTGGTGTAAAACCCTTGCAAAATGGCAGTAACACTTACGAACACAAAAAAAAAGAATCCGCAAAATTCCCGAGAGTTCGCGGATTTTGCGGATTGCGAATCCGTAAATACGCAATTTCGCGGATTGCCAAATCGCAAAATCCGGCCATGCTTACTTAGAAGGGGTGAGAACACACAACAAAGCCTTGTTAGCAAATAAATGGTCTTTTAAAGACCTGTGAAGTACTCTGGTGCCGCTGTGTGTGTGTGCCTGGGATCTGTCTCTGCCGGGCTGACACACACGAGGCGTGGGGGGGCCTGAAGCTCTTTGATCCCATGGGCGCTGCACACCATTAATTTGTCCCCTGAGGCCACAGAAATGCCAAATTCAAAACAAGGGCTGGGGCAGCAACAAAAGGACTAGGCGCCTGGCAACTCTGGGCAGAAGCACGGCCGTCTGGCAAAATGTACTAGTATTTTGCCGTTTTTACATATAAATACAGACAAAGGAAAAATTGTTTTCCGTCTGTATTCATATGTAAAAATCCGCTTAAACGGAAAACCGGAAGCCCTAATTATAATGTATACCACAAAATTATCAGGAATTTGCAACATTACTAAAGGAGTACAAGGCTGTCAATATGTATAGGATCTGCAAAATGAAAAAAACATTGGTTATTAATCACCACTACTTCCTAATCACAGCCACTGATTAGAAATATGTATAACACAATATTTTTACAACACTGTCACAAAAATCAAGACTGTCTGTTTTCACGAGTACTTCCTTAATGGTCAGATAGATAGCAATACGAATGGTTTCAAAAACAGATCAGAATAGAATAATGGTTTGTTTTTACCTGACATGAAGTGGGAGGAAACATGCACATTTGACCTCAACAGTTTGTTCTGTGCGTCTATTACAGGTTGCCAGGGAGCTGATGATCCGACACGGAAGTCCAGGGAACCTAAGTCCGAATTGCAGACAGGAAGAAGGCCGTCGTGGAGCAGAGAGAAGACACCGCCTGGAACTGAATGAGTCAGGTAAGTGTTCCACCTCTGAAGAGGCTAAGCATAGAGTGCTGAGCGTTTAAATACTGATAAGTGGGAGTGCACAGCACACGTGCAAGTGACTCCAACAGTGGCACGTTGACATCATGGAACGCTGCACATTGCAGGAGCAATCCATTGGGTGCATGTACATGGGAGCAATCTGCACGTGCACACTTGCCAATGGTTTTACCTGCCAAAAGTTTGCTAAATAGTACAAAAGCACACACATGAATCATAATATCAATCTACCACTACCAGCAGGGAATTGCAAAGTTGTGAAAATTTGTGACAAGCAAAAAATATGTCTTTATACAATGATGTATCTCACAAAGTTTGGTATATATTACTGTCACCAGGGAATACTTTTCTTGTATATACATTTGATATCCATTTGACAGTGAGAGGTTTCTTTTGACAGCAGGCTTAAAGCGGTATTATATTGTAATGGTCCTGACAAACCAGAATGACAGCACCAGAGATGTTGAGGGGAGGTAACGCCCATGACAGTTCAACCCCCAAGTGCCTCCTCAGCGTGTGTGGTTTGTAGGGGTTGAGAGCATGAAAGCGCCTTGTAAGATGGGGAGCATGGATAAAAGATGCAGGTTCCAAGGATCTTTCATTTGTATGGTACCCTTACCCATCTATTACATAATATAACCTCACGTGGATATGCTTCCCGTCCAAAATAAGTTGATCTTCATACTCATAGTGAACTTCTACAACTACAGGAGGAGGAGGATTGTCTTTACATGTGAGTGGGTGATAGGGTTTGAGTAGGGATACATGAAAGACTGGATATATAGTATAATCTTCAGGTAATTTCAAATAAACTGTGAGCGTGTTGATTTATCTTCAGAAAGTGAAAGGGGAGGTCTGGGGTCCTATGTTTATCCGCCTATCTTTCAGTGGTTGTTTTATTCTGTGTGAGGCACTTACAGGCTTGCTCTTGTATCTCTTGTAACTGTTGTAAACGAATAAAGTCGGAGTGCATAAGACTTGGGTGAACTGGGAGGATTCCTGGGAAAGTATGTGGATGATGACCTGTGGAAAATTAAAAAGTGGAACAACCTACAGCTGCATTTGTATTGGCTTTGTATAAAAATTCTACCAGGGGTATGCCCTGATCTAGTGAGTGATTAGAGTGGATGTTAAACATCGTAAGCTCTGCTCTAGACTTTGATTGACCCTTTCTGTCCATTCATGGGTGCAAGGCAGATGAGAGAGCAAATTTAATCCCTAGTGTGGCGCATAGGGTCTTCTAGAATTTAGATGTAAATTGTGGGTTACTGTGACATATTACTTTGCTAGCAAAGCCATGTAGCTATACGATTTGTGCTAAAAATATGTCACTAAATTCCACAGCTGTGGGTAATTTTTTTTAAAGTGACGAAATGGCCCATTTTGGACAATAGATTAACAACCACCAGCTGAGTATCGTTTTTATTGGATTCTGGTACATTTGTTATATAATCCACCCTGATTGTATGTCATGGAAGTGGAGGGATTGGTAAGGGTTGTAAGAGTCTGTCAGGGTCTATATGCAGTGTTTTGTTACAGGCACACACAGGCCATGCATTGACATAAGCTTGTGCATCCTTAAAAATTGTACCTTACCAACAATTCCTGAAACAGTTTTCAAGAGTATTTTGAATACCAGGATGGTCTGCTAGTGCAGTGTGCTCTCATCATTTTTCTTGTGGTATAAACATTCTATCTTTATGAAAAAGATAACCTTCCCTAAAGCTATTTTATGGATTCAGCACCAAATCCTGGTACTTAATGATTTGTGAAGCATCTTTAACATCTAGCAGAAAGGTGCATTTTCATTAAAAACGTTCTTACAGCCAATTTTCACATTTAATTTACTTATAAGTCCCTTGTAAAGTGGTACCACATGTACCCATGATCTGTAAATTAAATGCTACTAGTGGGCCTGCAGCACTTATTGTGCCATCCACTTAAGTAGCCTTTCTCAACAAGTCTCACGTCTGCCATTACAGACTATATGCAGTTTTAAACTGCCAGTATGACTTGGCAAAATCAACCTTTTGCTAAGCTTAAAACTTCCTTTCTATATAACATATAAGTCACCCCTACTGTCATAGGCCACTCACCTAAACCCCAGCTGGTTCCAATTTGGTGAGGATATTCCCAGTATCCCAATGGAAATTTACTAGGCAATAATGAAATCAACACTGCCCGCTATTGACCTACCAAGTGGAAGCCGGGATTGGGATGAGAGAAAAGAGAAAGAAGTACCAGGACATCGCCGATCTGGTCTGCCGCTCGGGTGCTGATGTGTTCTGGTTTTGGGTTCCTAGGGTCACAGGTTCAGGCTCAGGTCCACAGCACACTGTGATGTTCGGTAAATGGTGTTAAGGTATATTACTGCACACTATTTAAATGTAAAGAAATAATCTAATTATTTTTGATAATATATAAATATAATGCTCAATTGTCATTAATGTGCTTAGTTCTTAGGTGATTATAATGCATACCACAAAAATATCAGTAATTTGCAAGGCTCCTATCAATATGTATAGGATCTGCAAAATGAAAAAAACATTGGTTAATAATCACCACTTCTTCCTAATCACAGCCACTGATTAGAAATATTTATAACACAATCTTTTTACAACACTGTCGCAAAAATCAAGGCTGTCTGTTTTCACGAGTATTCCTCAATGGTCAGTTAACAAGCAATACAACGCATTTCATAAACAGCGAACACGTGCTGCATAATTAAGTTCTGTCAACGAAATGTTTCATAAATAATGTTCCGCCAACAGACACTTATAACCCCAGTCTCTATTGCTACTTGTATCTTAGCAAGAATTCAAGGTTCACTTTACAGAGTTAAAAAACTAAATGAAATACCAGTTTGTGCTAAACAAGAAATACATCTTTCTTGTTTCGTTGTTAAATCATGAAGATTCTGGAATAAAGGGTTGTTTTTACCTGACACTAAGAGGGAGGAAACCTGAACAAATGTTATGTTATGTTATGTTATGTTATATAATTTTTGTATAGCGCACGGATGCCGCAGCAAAGTGGCGTCCCGGCGCTTTGGAGAGTAATAACACAACACGACAGAAGGAGAGGTGAGAGAAAACAATGAAAAAGAAATGGGTCTAGATTGTGGCAAAAGGGAAGGTTTTAAGTGCCTTCCTAAACGGAAACAACTCAGGAATGGAGCGCAATGAGGCAGGCAAAGAGTTCCAGAGGGATGCTGCCATCACTGAAAAGGAGCGACCGCCCATCCTAGCTTTTTTAAAACGCGGCACCATAGCCAAATTAGCTCCGGCAGAGCGAAGAGCTCTGGCAGGGACATAATGCTGGATCATATGTGCAAGAATAGGAGGGGAGGATGCTTTGAGAATTTTAAAAGTCAAGCACAAGGCTTTAAATTTGATTCTCTGCCCCACTGGCAACCAGTGGAGGTCCTGAATGGTCCGACGAGCCGAGACAAACCTTGGAAGTCCAACAAGCATCCTGGCCGCCGCATTCTGAACCCTCTGAAGGCGAGATAGCTCAGCTTGGTTTAAGCCCAAAAACAGGGAGCTAGCATAGTCCAATCTGGTAAGAACCAGGGCTTGAACAATGATCTGTCTGGTCTCCGCATCGAAAAACTTAAAGATTGGTCGTAAGCATTGCAGAGTACCAAAACAAGTGCCAGCCACACGTTTAGTATGGGAGATGAAAGAAAGCTTATTGTCAAACCACACCCCGAGGTTTCTGACCTCCGTCACAGGGGAGGGGACAGGGCCAAGATCAGAAGGCCACCACTGATCTCCCCATAATTCACTTTCCCTACCAAAAATAATGACCTCGGTCTTAGAGGCATTAAGTTGTAGCCGATTGTTCGCCATCCAGCCTGCCACGGCTTTTAAAGCTGACTGGAAAGTGGGGGCATCCATATTGGAGTCACCATTAAGTGCCACCGCCAACTGCGTGTCATCGGCGTATGACACTAAGGAGAGACCAAAACTGTGAGCAACCTCCGCTAATGGCTGAACATATAAATTAAATAAGGTAGGGCTTAGGGCTGACCCTTGGGGGACACCCTGGAGTATGGGGCGAGAAGCAGAAACAAAAGGGGGCGTAGAAACCTTAAAGGCACGATCCTTAAGAAAGGAGCGAAACCACTCAAGTGCCACCTCTCCGACTCCCGCTTCCATCAGGCGATGTAGTAGGATCTGGTGAGACACAGTGTCGAATGCGGCACTAAGATCCAAAAGGATCAGTGCCGCCGTCTGACCCAGATCTAACAGATGCCTGATGTGTTCCACCACAGCCAGAAGGGCAGTTTCTGTGCTGTGGCCGGCACGAAACCCATTTTGGGAAATATCCAATATATTTGCTTCCTGCAGATGAGAAGATAAAATAGCATTAGCATGAGCTTCTGCCAATTTAGCTGGCCAAGGAAGAAGAGATATAGGTCGGTAGTGTTCACCATTACTCTTTGTGCTGCGCATCTATTACAGGTTGCCAGGGAGCTGAAAATATGACGAAGACGTCGAGGGAGCTATCATCCAAATTAAGGTGTGGAAGAAGGCCATTGTGGTGTATAGAGATAAGACGGCACCATTAGGAACCGGATGAGTCAGGTAAGTGTTCAACATCTGACGAGGCTAAGCATTGAGTCAGAGTGCTGAGCTTTTAACTACTGATAAGTGGGAGTGCACAAAACATGCGCAAGTGACACCAAAGGTGGCACTTTCACATCATGGAATGCAGCACCTTGTAGAAACATTACATTGGATGCTTGCACATGCGGGCAATCTGCACGTACTCACTTGCCAACTGTTTCACTTGCCAACAGTTCAATAAATATTACAAAAGCACACAAATGAGTCATAGTGTCAACCTACCAATGCCACCAGGGGTTTGCAAAGTTGTTGAAATACGTGACAAGCAAAAAAATACGTCTTCATACAATGATGTATCTCACAACATTCGGTTTATATTACTGTCACTAGAGACTAAAGTTCTTGCATATACATATAATATGCACATTTGGCAGCGAGAAGTTTCTTCTGACAGCAGGCTTAAAGCTGTATCATATTGGAAATGGTCCAGACAAACCGCATGACAGCACCTCAGATGTTCAGGGGAGGTGACGCTCATGACAGTTTTACCCTCCAAAGGCCTCCTCACCAGGATTGGTTTTGAGGGGGATTTGAGAGCATGTAATAGCCTTGTAAGATGGGGAGCATGGATTTTATTTATTTAATTATTTTTGTGTTTTATAGAGCGCGAACTTGACCCGTGAGGGTATCAGAGCACTTTACAGGTTCATAGCGTAACGTAACAAAGATGGTTATCAGAGGGTTATACAGAATCAAGGGTGAAAGGTAGGCAGGGGGTCAAAGGGGAGTGTGTAAAGGAGGGAGGGGGCGAAAGCTGAACATAGGAACAATTTTCAGAATAGAAGGTTGTACATTAGGGAGGAAGTTGCAGGAAATGCTTTACGTTAAGGGACTGACAGGAAAGGAATACTATACCACAGTGTTCTTTACAGAGTAAAGGATCATACAATAGAACAGGATATCACAAGGGCATTAAGTCTCTCGGTGGCTATGGAGCGGGTTAGCCAAGGAATTTACCCATGAGGAAGGATTTAGCCTCTTTTTTGAAGTGTGCCAGGGAGTGGATACTTCTGATGTCAGGCGGGAATGAGTTCCATATTCTTGGAGCAGTCCCGGTGAAGGCTCGGTTGTAGTTTTTTTTTTTCTTAAAATGTGCAGGCCGGAGTAGGAAGGTATTTGTCGATCGTGAGTTTCTGCTCCCTCCGGATATCACAAGTTTCTGTGCTAGATACGCCGGGGAGTTGGAGTGTAAGGCCTTGTGCGTGATGCATGCCATCTTGAAGTGAATCCTCGTCTCTAGGGGAAGCTAGTTCAACGCTTTCAAGTGAGGGGTGATGTGATCGAATTTTCTGGAGCCAGTGAGTAGTCTGGCGGCTGCGTTGAGGCAGGCTTTTAAGGGTGCCAGAGTGACCTTGGGTAAACCGGAGAGGGTGGAGCAACCGTATTCCAGCCAAGAGATAACTAACGATTGGACTGCTAGTTTTAGGTCGTGAGCTGCTAGAAAGGGTTTCAGTTTCCGTAGGTAACTCAGGTGGAATCTGGCAGATTTGGCCATTGCGTTGATGTGTTTTCTCATGTTTAGGTTGTAATCCAAGGTGATGCCCCGTGATTTGGCAGAGTCCACAATGGTAGGGGAACAGTTTAAGGCTGTGATAGTTTTGGTCCAAGTCTGTATCTCAGAGCTGCTCTTGGGCGGAGAGATTAGGAGGAACTCAGTTTTATTAGCATTGAGCTTGAGTTGGTTAGATGCGAGCCATCAGACGGTCAGCTTCAAGGCATCGTTCAGGGTGAGGATCTCTGCAAGAGATGAGATTTTTATGTAGATCTGAGTATCATCAGCGTACATATGGAAGGAGATATTTGCATTGTGAAGGATTTTTGCCAGGGGTTCCAAATAGAGATTAAAAAGTGTGGGGGACAACGTTGAACCTTGAGGTACTCCCACCGTGACCACGGAGGAGGAGGAGAGTTCACCATTGATTAGGAATCTTTGAGATCGGTTTTGGAGCTAGGAACTAAACCAAGCAAGTACAGAGCCATCTAAACCCATCCTAAGTTTGAGCCGTTCGAGTAGCATCTCGTGGTTGACAGTGTCGAAGGCCGAGGATAGATCAAGGAGGATTAGGAGACAAGTT
Organism: Lissotriton helveticus; assembly: GCF_964261635.1. Lineage (NCBI taxonomy): Eukaryota > Metazoa > Chordata > Amphibia > Caudata > Salamandridae > Lissotriton > Lissotriton helveticus. Next base: position 34,714,463 of record NC_136064.1, on the reverse strand, counting down.
TCGTTTTGGTCCAGGGCTTGAAGAGCATCATCGACAATGTGGAGCATGGTGGTTTCAGTGCTATGTCCCGGTCTGAAGCCGGATTGGCAGTCATCGAGTAGGTGGAAGTTGCTGATGTGGTGACTTAGTTGTATATGAACACATTTTTCAATCACTTTCGCCAAGAGGGGAATGTTGGAGATTGGTCTAAAGTTATCTGGGGAGGCTGGGTCCAGCGATTGCTTTTTAGAATGGGGAGGACTTGGCCTGCTTTCAGTGAGATCGGGATGGATCCCTGCCGGAGCGAGGCGTTGATTATCGCAGTCCAGCAAGGAATGATGGATTTGGTAATAGTTGCAAGACAGTTCGAGGGGAGTGGGTCGTTGAAATGGTTGTTCGGGTTTAAGGAGAAAAGGATATTTGCGACAGAGTCTTCGTTGTAGGGTAAGAATTCGGACCAGTGCGCTAGATTCTTTGGTGAGGTCTGTGTCGGTAGCAGTGATGGGGGAGGCAGATGGTCAGTGGTAGGTGGGGGGAGTGAGGCAGCTTTGAGTTCGGTACCTAAGGTTAGGATTTTGTTTGCGAAAAATGAGGAGAAATCTTCAGAGGAGATGAGAGGCTTGGGGTTTTCTTTCGCTGTTTTGGACAGTTTGTTTGATTGGAGTTTGATCATCTCAAAGAGTTTCCGAGGCCTGTTCTGGGCATTTCCTAGTTCCGCTCTGAAAAACTCTTTTTTTGAGTTTAGGATGTTTTTGTTGTATGCATTTCTGGCCAGGCGAAGCAGTTTCAGGTGAACTGCCAATGGGTGCTGTCTCCAAATTCTTTCGGCTTGTCGGAGGTATCTTCTCTCGTCGTTAAAGGAACAGGTGAACCAAGGGTTTTTATCTTTGACTCGAGCCCTTTTTAGTTTAAGTGGGGCCAGGTCATCCAACATGTTCGATATCGAAACAGTAAAGTGATCGTTGAAGTCACTGACTGAGGTGATGTGAGGAGGGGGGGAGGTCAGATTTGCAACGGGTCTCAAGTTCAATCAGGTCTAGGTTTTTGGTGTCTCTGACCCAGTGTTTTGGTAGCACTGGTTGAGGAGCCCGTGTTTTGAGGGTGCAGTATAAGAGAAAGGCGATGGCATGGTGGTCTGACCAGTCGCAGGGGTCGGTGGATATGAGTTTGACGGTTTTCTCATTGGAGATGATCCAGTCAAGGGTAGCCTCTTTCGAGTGGATGGGGAGAGGGCAAGCTTGGGTCAGGGATAGATCGGTCATAAGATCTTTAATGGCGTTGACATGAGGATCCTTAAGGTCGTTCCAGTACAGGTTGAAGTCACCAAGGAATATGTCTTTGGAATTGGGGGAGTATTTTGCCGTGATGATTTCCATGAGGTAGTCAGTAAATTGACGGTTATTGCCTGGGGGGTGGTAACAAGTGTGCAGGTTGCACAGGTGGGTGGTGTTGCTCCAGACTGAGAGGGCTAGATATTTGCAGGAATCAGCAGTATCCGTTAAGAGCTCTGAGACAAGGATGTTAGAGCGATAGATGCAGGGGATTCCGCCACCTTTTTTGTTAAGTGGTCTGTCTAGTCTGGCTTTGTTAAAATTCAGGGGTACTAAGAGGTCGAGGCATAGGGAAGATGCATCATTAAGCCATGATTCAGTTAGGATGGCTAGGTCGGTGGTATTGTTCAGAATGAGAGCAGCGACATCGGCGGCATGCTTTACTGCCGACCGTCAGTTGATTAAGAGTCCCGTCAGACCAGCGAGGGAGGTGGTAGTAGGAGTCGGGGCAGTCAGGAGTACGGGTGCAAGATTGCTACTGATCGCCCTTCTATTGCAACGGGGGGCTAGTCTGTGTGGGTCGATAGCGACCGTGCAGATGAGGTGTGCTGCACTCGCGTCTGGTGGGCAGGGAGAGATAAGGGCTGGATTGAGGTCTTTGAGAATATCTTGTATTTCTTTTTCAGTGAGGTCTGAGGAGTCAGTGGTGGCCAGGCAAAAGTTGTAGGAGCGGGCGAGGTTGAGGATTTCCTCCTCAGATAGACAGCTAGTGTGCTTGCGAGGGCGAAGGTGCCTTAAGGCTGTTGGTAGCGGGCGTTTGCAGAGGAGACCGCTGAGGCATGAGCTTTGCGAAGGATAATTCGGCGAGGTGGAGGAGGTTAGTTAGGTCGAGGATAGAGGAGTGGCAGCTCTGGATTATTATGGAGGCTCTGGACTGTAGAGAGCGGATATATGAGGAGGGGGGTAGGAGGGTTGGGGTGGGTTGGGCTGGGAGTTATGGTGGATTGGGTGGTAGGGTGGACTTTGCTGGGAGTCATGGAAGGGGGGGTGTAGGTGTTAGCGGTGCTGGCTTGACCTGTTGAAGAGGACGTTGTAGAGGAGGAGGGGGGGTTAAGGGGACAAGGGTGGACAGCTATGGAGGATAGGGTGGTAGGGTTGACTGTATTGGGGGACATGGCAGGGCGTGTGTGAGTGTTAGCGGGGTTGGCTTACCAGCTGAAGGGGACGTTTCTAGGGAGGGGGGTTAGGAGGACAAGGGTGGACAAAGTTAGGAGTCATAGAAGGGGTGGATAGAGTGTTGGCAGGGCTGGTTTGACCCGTATCAGCCAGGATCGCTGAGGACATGGTGGTCTTGAAGTCCGGAGGTGAGGCATGGGGGGAGGGGACCGAGGGTCCCGGGTTTATTTCAGATAGGGGGGGTTGTGGAAAGATTGAGGGAGTTGAGGTGTGCTGTGATGGAAACAGTGTGCTCCAAGCGAGGAGCGTGGAGGGGGGAAATCAAGGGTCTCAGGTCTCTGACGATAGGGGGTTCGATAGGAGTAGTGAGGTGGTGAGTGTGCTTAATATTGGGTGGAGGGGACAGATTACCGTCAGGCCGGGTGTTGGTTGGCGTTCCAGTGTCATGCACATGTTTTCGGAGAGTGGCATAAAGATCTGAGAATTTGTCGAGGTTTTTTGTAGAGGCTTGGATCAGTACAATACCACTTTTGTAGAGGGTGATGGTTAGTTCAGCTTGTAGTGATACCGAGGGTCCTATTGAGAGCTTGGTGCCATAAGGAATGTTCCTGGAGAAACGAACATTGAGGAGTAGAGAGAGGGTGTTGCGCCAGGCAGGAATTCTTTTGGAGTAGAAGATGAGGTTGTTGGTGATGGTGCCTTTGTCCGCACAGAAACGTGGGTCGGAGATCAGAGCCTCAGGATGGTTTTTCAGGGTGAGGTGTTTGAATGCTTTTGTGGCGGTTTTTGAGAGATTAGAGGGGTAGACCAGGGTGTAGGTGTTTGACCCAGAGGCAGTTAGATCCGGACCCATCATGTTGGTTTGGGGTGGGTACATTGGTAGGAAGCCGGGTCAGTGGGCAGTAGGTTTAAGGCCCACGTCATTCAGAAAAGAGGTGCTTGAGGGGTAAGCATCAGCATATTAGCTGCATGAGTGGTAAAAGTGTCTTCAGTGAGCCAAGAGAGCAGCAATAGTCAAGAAGTAACCATAGAGTTTTATAGCACGCTATGTTAAAGTCAGGTACGTCTTCAGTGAGGATAGTGTAGGTAACCAGGTTATAGGTGATCAGTAATGAGTCTAGAATCACTCCATTTCAGTGGTGTAGATAATAAGATTTGGTAGGCTCGCCATTTTGAAGTCAGGCATTGAAAGGCATTGAGAGCGATCGAAAATGTCTTAAACTGCCGCCATTTTGAGGTCAGGCATTGCTCGGTACCGGATCAAATAAGAGGCGTTGTGAAGTGTCCCCCGCTAAACAACACACTCACCAGGGCAACAATGCAGAATCGAGTGGAAGCGCTTGTAGAAAGGACTAGTTTTGTGATTGGTTATGAGGGGCTGAGAGAAAGTGCTGCGACTTGTTAGGGCGCCGCCATTTTGCATGAGGGAGAACTCAGCCACGGATATTCAAAGGTGAAATGCGATCAAAACAAAGCAAATACCTGGCGGGGGGTAACCGAGAGCAAATCCAGGTCCTGTAGGCTGAGGGAAGCCGGGTCATCAGGCTGGGATCGTCATCGATGGCCGAGGTCTGCAGGGAGGATGAAATGCAGGGTCACGGTGCTGGGGCTTGCAAGGCATCGGCAATTCTGGCTCCGGGTAGGATCAAAAACAGGCAGCAATAGCAGGAGATCAGCGCCGGCAGTTCAAGCAACGACAGCCCCTAGGCAGCAGTCGGGAGAAGACGAAGTCGTGGGGGGCGCCGTGCGACGGCCAGGGCTCCACTAATGGTGATCAGCGGCTGCAGGCGGGAGCTCGGCTTCGGCTCAGCAAGGTTTCGGGGAGAGACTGTGCCCCTGGCTAGAGGGTCATCCTCGGGCACCCGGAAGATAACACGTCCCAAGAGGCGCCAGAGAGTCCGTGGTGGCAGAAACATCTCCGTCCCGAGCTGCGGCACGAGCTGGGAGGCGCGATGAGCGGTGTTGCGATCCGGGTGACCGCAGTGACCGGAGCCCGCAGGTAAGAATGTTTTGGGCCCTATTCCTCATCCGCGGATAGATTCGGTGGCAGAACTCTCTCAGGTCCAGAAGGCAGGTGGGGTGAGGGCCGGTAAGTGGAGTTTGACGGGGATATCACCAATTTAGTAATCCCCAAACTGGGAGCTACTCGGGGTAGCTCCTACACTGCGCCCATCTTTCGTCGTCAACAAGCTAAACTAATGGATGAAGTTTGAAGTTTATTTGATTATGCTCGATTAATTAAAACCATTGCATACACAAGATAACATTTCTTGTGTTAAAATCGTTATATAATAAATGGTTTTACATCATATTAAAATAACACAAATTATTAAAAGATTCTGTACATTAGCCATGCTCGTTGCTAATATTATTTTGACTATGGTTATTCTTGCTACGTTCCAGTCAGTTCATGTGATGATTAGTCTTTTTGCAGCTCATTCCTGTATTTTATTCTTTTTGCGGTTATATCGAGGAATTTAATTAGCCGGCAATTTAGCTGAACCTGATCGGGGTTGAAGCACAACATTAGCGCTTGTCTGCATGTTCTGGCTCCGTACTGTTTAAGTGCTGGCTTTAACAGGGTAACCCTTATATCTTTTAACGTATTGCAGATGCATATAACATGAATTGCGTCCTCAACACTGCTGCCGCATAAACAACACTGCTGGGCTCCTTCCTTTTTCTCCCAAGGCGGCAGGAATTGTTTAAAGGGGCCGGCCCCCAGTCGGAGTCTTAGGAATTTTTCCTTGATGTTAATTTTTAATCCCATGTTCAGGTAAAACTTGGGTTTTAATTTGTTTTATGTATGTAGAACCATCCAGCCGTGTGATCATTTGGCTAAAGTTTTCTTGTCCTCAATTGCGGATAGTAAACAAGTTACTTTTGTCACAGTTTTTTTGAATGTTAAATGGTTTACCTGGACGTCCCACAGCTCTATTAAACCTAGATGTTTAATAGATTCCTCAAGGTAAACGCTTGCTGGTGATTTTCCTGGATGGGAAAGCTCCATCCAAAGTTGGTCGTTCAGGGTTCCCTTTTTATCACCTTTATTTTTGTGCCAACATTTCACATATGCTCCCATGTATTCAAGGAACTGTTTTTGGAGCCCAAATTCCAATCGTATTTGGGCCTGGGAGACCGTTTTCGGGAGTTGGAAAATTGCGCGGAATGATATAGATATTATATTATCAAGAGTTGTTGCATCTTTTCCCTTCAGCGCTTCACTCCCGTAAGTAATCGTTGGCTGGAATTTTGCTTGCAAGATCCTTAGTAGAGGGTAGAATGTCAGGTCCGGTAAAAGCTTCTTTAAGGGCTTTTTGGCAAGTTAGGTCGTTGCCCCCTTTCTCCGCAGGGCTTCTAATTGTAGTTTTGATGAATTGTTTTGGTCCAAAATTTCCCCTAGGTATTTATAGCTTACTCCTTGTTCCAAGCGATGACCATCAAGGAACCAGCTCAGATGTTTCTTCTTGCGGTAATTTACTGCCATTATTTTTGTTTTGTTGTAGTTTATTTTTAATGCATTTTCTTGAGAGTATGTCTGAGTGACATTCAGTAGGTGCTGGAGACCTATTGGGGTCCTGCTTATCAGAACTAAATCGTCCGCATAAAGCAGGTTTGACAGAGTAGAGTTCCCTAGTTTTGGCGCGTGAGCTGCACAGCTATTCAGCTTCACTGGTAAGTCCGCTACAAAGAGGTTGAATAGCAAAGGGGCTAAAACGCACCCTTGTTAAAGTCCTTTTGAAGTGGGAATTTTTTTTATATTTGTCAACCGTCACCGAGCTTTATCCTGACCCATGTTTTGGTGTGTAAGTTCCTTAATTGAAGTAGGAGGTTTGAAGGAATCCCCCAGCCATCTAGTTTTTGCCAGAGTTTAATTCGATCTACGTGATCGAATGCTGCGAAAAAGTCTATAAAGCAGAGGAAGAGCGGATATTTCCCCTGTTTAGCTGCGTCCATGAGAAGGGTCAGGGCCATTATGTTGGTTATTGATCCTTGCCCTTTCCGAAATCCAGTTTGTGTTATTGGTATTATTTGATTCTTTTCAGCCCAGGTGGTTATATTGTTTAGGAGGAGTCCTGCAAAATATTTTCCTCAATGTTGATCAGAGCTATTAGGCGATAGTTTTTCGGCTCAGTCTTTATTCCTTGTTTATAAATTGGGCTTATAATGGAACCTCTCCACGATTCTGGAATTGTGGATTTTCTAACTGCATACTTGAAAACAGGTTCAAGTGCGTTGCTCCAGTAGTCCGGGTCATTTTTAAACAGCATAGGTGGAATTCCATTAGGACCCGGGGCTCCTGCCAGTTGGCCCCTTGCTATTTGTTTCATTATCTGTTTGGTTGATTGGGTAGTGTACCCCTCCTTTAATCTCCAATCGGCATTTAGTGCTTGGGATTCTGTTGGTACTCGTTGTTCTTGGATTAGTACTAATCTATTGTTTTCCTCAGTAGGAGATTGGCAGAGTGGTACTGGCTCTTTTGCGTTGCTATTGCAGCTCACAGGCTCTAGACTTTTGGGGTATAAAACTGTTTATTCTTTATTATTAAAATGATTAAAGAGTACCGCTGTCCAAATCTCTTCAGAGATGTGGGAGTTAATTCCGTGATGGTTTGGCCGATGTACTTTATTTACTGTTTGCCAAAATGTTGCGCTGTTTTTCTGTTTGGCATTGTGATACCGTTTAGCCCAAAATTCGTTGCTCACTGTCATTTTCCTGGCCCATCTTCTTCTCTTAAGAAGGGCCTTAGAGGCACATAGAGACTGCTGCAAATGTTGATTTCCAGGTGACCTCCCAAGTTGCCGTAGTAGTTGGTATGTTGATGATTTCAGTTTTTTGGAGGCTAGCTAGGCTCGTTGCTATCAAATTTGGAGGGTCGTTTACGTTCTTTCGTTTTCGACCTTTGCCGATGGGAAATTTGTTGTCAAGTGCGACAGTGACGTTTTCCCAGGTTTCCAAAGGGTGGCCTAAGTTGTCATGTACTTCCTTAAGCACTTCTTTTGCTATTACGGCTACTGTTTCTATGTTTGTTGAATGGCACCTAATACGATGAAGGTTGGTTGATCCTACTGTAAGAATGGATTTTTCGGCCTCCTGAAATAATGTTGCTGTAGTATAAAGTGTCATTTCTTGTGGCATGTGGTCACTAAGTGTACTGTTCTCTATTTGAAATGAGGTTATCTTGTCGAACATAGATAGTGTTGTAAAAGTGAAATCAAGGTAGGAGGATACTTTAGGAGAATGAAATGTGGGTGCCGGGGGGTTATCTTCCTTAAAGCGGCCGTTGACTGCCCTCAAATTAAGATGTTCTAGTGCTGAGAGTAGGTAGTGTGAGCTCTTAGATGGTTTTGTTACCGTTGTGCTGCCCTGGGTCAGGATGTTCCATATACCATTTAGATCCTGCTTGAGGTCATCTTCCTGGTTATTCCCTAAAAGATGCATATTAAAGTCTCCTGCCAAGATGACTTTGTCTGTGTCAGCCTCTTCTATAATTCTTACTTGCTTCTTTAGATGCTTGTAGTTTATGTTTAGGATGGAGGTAGATGTTTATCAAGATTACCTTTTGTGCTGTCTGATTGAAGAACAGCATGACCGTTGAAGCCTGAATACAGCTTGGGGCGGTGATATGTGTTTTTATAGGGTGCATCTCACCAATTTTTGTTGTAGAGGAGAAAAGGAGTAAACCCCCCGATCGGCGTCCGAATATGGAGTGTTTAATAGCAGAGGTAAAGCTAGAGATGTATCCCTGTAGGTCGAAGGGTTTATCTTCCCAGGTCTCCTGGAGTAGTATAATGTCAAATGTTTTGAGATAGTTCAAGAAGTCATGGTCGCTCAGCTTCGAATTTATGCCGTTAATGTACCAGATGCAGATTTTTACTTAGTTGAGGCCCAATCGGAGTGTTGGTGTTGGTAGCTTCCTGTGTCAATGGATGAAAGATGCTGGTTTCCTTGATCATTCTGATGCATGGTAACCTTTTCAATCGATTAGATAATACAACCTCACATGTATACACTTGGTGTCCAAAATATATTGAACTTCATACTCATATTGATCTCCTACAACAACAGGGGAGGATGATTGTCTTTACGTGTGTGTAGGTGATATTGTTTTTTATTCTGTGTGAGGCACTTACAGGCTTGCCCTTGTATCTCTTGCAATAATGGTAAACGAGTAGATACAGAGGGCATAAGACATGGGTGAAATAGGAGGATTGCTAGAACAATGCGTGGATGATGACCTGTGAGGAAAAAAGGGGAACAGCCCGCAGCTGCATGTATATTGTTATTGTATGAAAATTCTACCAGGGGTAGGGCCTGATTCCAGTGAGGGATTAGAGTGGATGTTAAAAATAGTAGGCTCTGATCTAGACTTTGATTGGCCCTTTCTGTCTGTCCATCTGTTTGTGGGTGGAAGGCAGAGGAGATTGCAACTTCAATCCCTAGTGTTGCTCTAAGTGTTCCAGGGGTAATATTGATGTCCCCAGGAAAAGCTTGCTTGGTTTCCAAACCACTCCCAGAGCCTTTGTTTGTTTAATTGGGTTGGGGAGAGCATGGGCCCCTGTTGGTGGTTTCCCCATGGCTGCATTTGCAGCTGTGTAAAGATAGAAATAACACTGTGGGGCACATTTTACTCAACATAAAGCTTAATTGACTATGTTGATTATTGATAGTGCAACGTTTTATACTGCAATGAATAGTTGGGGAGAGGATATAGCCTTACGGCTAGAGCGGTGTCGACCTTGAAATTGTGGAACAGTGTTCGAGTCTTGGCAACAACGCTCAACATCCTCTTATTCTGGGCAAATCACTTAATCTCCGGGTGCCTTACAAAAATGAACGTGTCCTTGTGGAACAAATTTGGTGCTCATGTAAAGCAATACCTGATATTTTCGGGTCTAGTTCGCGCTATATAAAACTCTATAAAAATAAAATAATAAATAGTATTGAATGTTGGTACTATTCCCATTGATTTAAATGGTGTTGTAATGGTGTGTTGTACATGTCTTCTGCTTTTGTTAATGTTTTGACACCCTGAATAGCCTACCCCTTTCCATGGCAGTGCATGTAATGCAGAAGGGGGGAGTTGTGTGTTTGAGGCTTGCTGGGGATGTAAAATGTTCTAATGACATAACCAAATGTATTTCGATTCCCCTGATTGTCTATAGCGCTAATTAAGGTGTAGTCTCTAGTAATGTTTACATAATAAAATACTTTTTTTCTTTTTACAATAAAAAACACTGAATGGACAATAATTTAATGAGTGTTTTTTGTTTCATGCCACCTCCCAGGAGTAGGCCTTGGACTGCTCGGCTTTGCTACCCCAGGAGATTCAAGTTCTACAAAGGAGTGCTTGGTTCCCAGTACATTTTGTAATCATATTATTCTTTGCTATGTACTTACGGTCATTTAACTATATTTGTAAGACTACTCAATATACATTCCTTTTTACATGTATGGCACATGAATTTTCAGAGACACAAACAGTATGCACTCTAAAAAAGAAGCACCCTGATACAGATATTAAACCACTAAAGTCCTAACCCCGTCCCCTAATTTTGGGATTTTTGGAATTTGACTCTGGGCACTTTGAAATCCCGTTAACTTTCCCAGTGAATGTGATCTGCCTCCAAGCAGAAGGAAAAAATGGGTCAAAAATATTTGGTTTATTAATTATTTAGGAAAGACAACTGTAAGTTGGCACAGGAAATGCACCAATGGCATAAAAGTTAACTGTTGGACTTCTGAGTGCATTTAAGTTGTGACTGGAAAAACACGGTTCAGACCTAACATTGGAGCGAGCTTTCCTAGCTTAAGAGTAACAACAGAAACTGTTTTGTATGTACAAAAAGTTACCTTTGTACATTACGTAACTTACCTTGGCATGTGCCTCGTCAGCCAAATGTCTGTGGCTTAGTGCCTTGTATTCAAAGGTACAACATCCTAAATATTAAAGATAGTATATTCCTGCAGTAGCTACATACAAAGTGTTGTTTCCACTGGACTGGCTGATGTAACTTTAGTCCATGGACAGACCAGGGTGTAGGAAAATGGTGGAGTTTAAGTGCCTCAGAACCTGGTGCCTTCCGTTTTGAACAATAGTTTCTGGAATATTTTTGCAGGCACATAAATATGAATTGCTGCACAGGTTAAGTCTGAACTAATTAGTTCATTTTAGTCATCAATCACTTTTTAGTGTACAGGATGAAAGTGGCTGTGCACCACAGACTTATAAAAACGCAAATGGGCATGGTAAAGACTAGGAAGAAGAATTATGATTGTGTGGGCCCACGTGTAAAGAGGCTTAGGGGTGACCTTCTGTCCACCTCTACTGAGGAACTGGAAGTATTCTCTAAGTTTCAACTGCCTAGCCTCCTGTGTGGCCTTGGGAATGTAAACAACTTAAGAACAGCTCTGTTCTGCTATGGAAGAACCACCTGCCCATTCATGAGTAGATTGTACTGAACCCTGTGGGATTCCTAGCCGGCGAGATACATGGAACCGATAATTTGTTCCTGGAGGCCTAGGGGCAATAGGAGAAACCGAGAGGTTTCATAGCACCTTCACAAAGGGGACATTTTCTAACTTCTCTTGCATCTGAAGGTCAGGGAGAAGGGGCTGAGGGCACTGACATAGATACAACTCTAAATGGTATGAATTGGACATTAATCCACTCAGAGCATTTTCACACAAAATAAGCACGCAATGTCATTAAGCTGTGACACAGATTCCGACCTTGCCATGCTGGATATTCAGAAAACCAAAAAAGTCAGCAAAGCCTTCACAGAAGTGAAGTCACCACAACAGCTACAGAATCCAGCATTGTCTCACATAGAGATTTTTACACCACAACGCATGGCTTCAACTGGAGCCCAGACATGATGCATTTTTGATTGAGGATTCCTTGCTGGCTTCAGCATCCTGCCTTGCCGTTCTTTGCTGCAGGTGTACTGTACACAGGGCTAAATGCAAGTGGGAGCTAGGTTTCTATTGTCAACTCAGTTTCTTGCTGAGCTTGAATTTGGTTCCATAAAGCAACAAGCATTTACAATGCAATGGTCTCGTCTTTCTTAAAGTTAGAGCTATTGGCATTGCTCATGACATTATTTTTGTTTTTAAAACATAGAAATAAATGGCATTGTCATTTACAATGCCAAGAGCTTAATCTCTCGCAAATGCGAGACCTTTTGCATTTGCACACACACACACACACACACACACACACACACACAGACAGAGCCACACACACAGATCCTAAAACACACACACACAGAGCCCAACACAAACACACACACAGAGCCACACACACACACACAGAGCCACACACACACACACAGAGCCACACACACACAGAGGCACACAGAGCCACACACAAGGCGCCACACAGTGCGAAACACACACACACACAGAGCCACACACACAGCACCACACACACACACACAGAGCCACAGACAGAGGCCACACACACAGCGCCACACACACAGCGCCACATACACAGAGCCACACATACAGAGAGCCACACACACACACACAGAGCCACACACACACAGAGCCACACACACAGAGAGCCACACATAGACACACACACACACAGACACACACACACAGACAAAGAGAGCCACACACAGAGAGCCACACACAGACAGCCACACACACAGAGCCACACACAGAGAGCCACACGCACACACAAAGCCACAGAGACACACAAAGACACAGAGACACACACACACCCTCCCCCCGGGGAGTCTCCTTATTTACAAATGGGTTATTTGAGTCCCCCACCAGCTCACCCGTTGCTTCGCTCAGTGTAGGTCAGCCTCACGCCCATCTCTGCCTAGTAACGCCCCAGGGAACAGAGGCATGAAAAAAAATGGCATTGTCATTAACAATAGTTTAATCTCTCGCAAATGCCACACACACACACACAGACCCACACACACACACACACACAGAGCCACACACAGAGCTACACACAGAGCCACACACACACAGTCATATGGCAGCAGCACTTCGTTAAAGATGATGTTCTGCTTCCTGACAGTCTGGGGTACTCACTACAAGGCGCCAGACAATCTTGAATCAACCCTCCTTACCCACACACTAACACACTAACACACCTCACTACCTGCCCCATCATCACTCATTATCGAATTTTACAAAAACGGCTATTAACGAAAAGGGTGGAATGGCCCTCGTTCAGAATCTGGGTGATGTTTTAGGTATAATAAAAAAAATACCGCTAACAGAGACTGGAATGACAATGGGTTGTGAATGATGGTTACGGTTTATCAGTTAGTTCCTGTGCCTTTAATACACTCACAATACTAGCGGAGCAAAGTGTAAACACACGTTCCCACTCAGGATATACATACAAGTTGTACAACTGCCGTCAAGCACACGAACGGCAGGAATAAGGCCACCTGTAACGCACACCCCCAGGGGGATGTGGCAGAGCACAAACAGTAGATAGTGACACGAAAGGTCAAGCACACACCTGGCGCTGGGCACTTATAAGGACGATCCTGGCACACAGACATTATCGTTGTAGAAATATCAATGGGACCAGCCACAGATGAGGCATATCCAAAGAAGAGCATATACACTAAGCTGTGGAGGGTACAAAACACTGGGTGGGGCATGACAGGCCCGTAGCACTGATACATGGAGCCTACAAACGGTACACACCTGGTGCAGGGCGTTCAGTCCGTCCACGTTCCCATAAAATATGTCTGCCCCACAATCCAGAAGCATGAACACCTCCTCGCTGTCACCACTGGAGCATACAGCTAGGAAGACTGTGCCATCGTTGAACTTGACCCTGGTCTTCTTGCGCCTAACCACGGGCGGCTCCTGGTCTGTCTCAGAGCCGATCCAGTGCTTTGCGTCCACCATCTTCATCCGCTGGCTGCAGCTGCTGCCCCAGACCCTGCTCTAGGGGAGCCTCTGCGCTCACCCCCCAGCCGGAGGGGAGGGCCACGATGATCCACCCGCACAGCACCTGGTCCCCCACTGGCACACGGCACACAGAGTGCCCCACAGGCCATAGAGCGGGCTGCGGCACGTGCGCTCCAGACACACACTAAACGCTAGCGGAGGCCCCTGGTCATGCTTATTAACCTATAGTCGCGAGACTTTAGCGAGGTAGTCGATGTGGCCAGAATTTCACGGTAAATGCCTATGCCAGACTGGGCAGAGTAGAGTCTACGAACAGTCGGTGTCTTGTTGGAGTCGAAAAAATGTTACGGTACCAGGAAATGTTTCTATTTGCATTTGCCTGAACCTTACATGGCGACTGCTTACGACAGCGCCTAAGGCAGTTCCCGTGTTCTATCAGAACGGAGTCTATGCTGAGCCTGGATAATAATAATAATCATAAAGAATACAACACGAAATGCCTGAGACCTTGTTCACTAAGCCCCATCCTTTTCAGACTGGGGGCGTGCTTTTGATTCAAAGAGAAAGAAACGAAAAAACACGCCCCTCAATCCGAAAAGGACGGGGCTTAGCTACAAAAAATGACGTCACAGAAACCTCTTCTCCAATGGCTGGCCGCCGTTTAGGGAGCCAGCAAATGGGGAAGAGGGGGGTTTAAGCCTCGCTACTCTGAGACATGAGATCTCGCCAGCGAGACTGCGCATGCGCAGCCTATGCTAGCCGAGACCTAAAAACTACCTACTGCTTGACCTGGTCCATAATGGCTTGTCTGTATGTCAAACCCAGGCAGGGAAATCCAGTGACCGTCACCCGTCCCCAGATGGGGCACAGTAAGTAGTACTGAGAATTGGCAGCCTGAAAGTCGGCAAGCCGAAATGTTTAGAGTTTTCAACATTAGAACAAGCTGAGGCTTCCATCCCACCAATCTCTAAGTGATGGCTTCAGTTCCAAGGTAAAACATTTTACTGGTACAACATGCAAGACTTGCCTCACCCCTGCTCTTATGTGACTAGAATTTGCACCTAGGTCCCGGTCATCGGCAACCATTGACTTTAATTTCCACTTGGTTATTGGTTTACCCGTTTTGCAGTAAAACTTTAAAAATTCATATTGCACGGTACACTTTTATAATTTATATAATTTTGTCTTATTTAGTCTATTACCATTTTAAAATTTTTCCCAAAACGGATGGTGTTAGACTTGGCCCTTTCTGCAGGGTTGTCTGAACCTTTTTGCCTTCTCCCCTCATATTTTGCTGAATTTGTTTTTGTTGGCCTCAGGACTCTTACTACTGCTAACAAGTGCTAAAGTGTATGTGCTCTTTTTGTTAAAAAAACATGCTTACAGGGGGGTGCGTGTCTAGGTGCCCAAGAGGTATGGCGGCATATGGGTAGGCTCTCCGGTGTGCTCGGCGGACTCTGTGATACCAGGCAGCTTTTCATGCTGCAGGAGGCAAATGCAGACTCATGAAGACAGCGGGAGCATTTTGTTAACATTGGCAACTCCATAAAAGTTATCTGGGAAGATTTATTGATGGCAGTGAGTCTTACTGCACCTCCGTTATGCCGCAGCCGCCAATTTGTTTTTACACGCGATCGCGCGTCTCCTCAGTAAACTGCAGTAAGGAAGCCTTAACTCTCACAACTACTTGCATGTCTCTTAAATGAGCCCAGGAATGAGACTCTAATGCTTACTTAGGCTGGGGATTGGATTTCTTGAAGAAGTGTTTCACCAATTGATTTCTGCTGAGGCATTCACACTGCATTGTGAAGGGCAGCCATGTTGTAATTACTAAAGAGTTACTATAATGTCTCCTCATAATGTTGCCATAAAAATATCAAAATTACAATATTTACATACATGTGACCTCAGTATACCCAGGATTGGGGAATTCTTGTCTTTTACGCCGGGGCATCTTTAAGCAACGCTGCATATCATTTGCTGAATCCTGATATGCATAGCTTCTGTGCAACCACTACGTACTTACTATTACGCTCCCACAGCGCGTAGCTCCTATTAAATTCACATTTTTCATTTAGAATGAGGCATCACTGCGCTTCAACATTTGTACTGTTCAAATTAACACATGTGCTCTTAGGCTTGCACATAGAAACCTTGTTTGTCTGTTGCTGAAGTGTCTCTCTTTTCCATGGATGTGCATCATCTTACATAATTTTTGATCTTAGAGTGCTTTACCTTATGTACATTTGTTCAGAAGGGAGTATTATGGATGTCATTTATGGGCAGAATAAAAGGGTTACACTCCTCATCTATTAAACCAAAGCACATATTTATTAAGAATTCAAAGATATTCTCTCAGTTCTCCAGACTAGAGGACTTTTTTAGCATCTTGTCCTCAGAGCTTGGAGAGTATAATTGATTCCTCTTCTGTACCCCTAGAGAAATCTAACACCAAATGGCTAAAAAAGGATCCTCCCTCACCACCTAAACCAACTTCACCAGTATCTATGGAGCTACTGCAAGAGGAAATCAGAGCTCTCTGACCCTTTATGGAAGAGACTAACACTAAATTGCAAATTTTAACGCATAATCTAAAAACCTGGCTATTTGCAGAATCCTACCTGTAAAATTTGCTTCCTCCACTTTCCTCCGACCACTCAGCTGTTTATTTTTTTCCATCTGATGCGCCTTGATGCCTTCGGGTTAAGTTGCGCTCATATAAATTCCATTTCATTCATTCATTCATTCATAACTAGTCCCAACTTGAAACAAGGGTCTCCTCAGTGGAACAAAGTGTTTCTTCCTTAAAAGAAACCTGCGTCAGTGTCTCTCAACTACACTCAAAAGTCTCATCGCTCCAACAACAAGCAGAAGACCTAGAGAATCGGAATCAGCGGAACAATCTCCGTATTTATGGCCTGGGGGAGGACCTTGAAGGATCTGACTCTTTTACTTTTTTCAAATCATTCCTCCCCAAATTACTACACATGCCAGAAGGTACGATGCTCAACATCCAAAGCGCGCATCGATTGGGCCGGGTTCCATCTCAAGCTTCAGCTTCACAATGACCAAAAGGGGTCATCTTATACTTTGTAGAGCATACAGATTTATTGAAAGTGTTATCAGCGGTCAAAGCTTCTCCAAGAATCACATGGTCAGGCTCATCTCTGTTCTTTGCACAGGACTATGCCAAGGCCACTGCCAACCGACGTAGGGCTTTTCTAAATATGAAAGCTGATCTACGTTCAATAGGGGATCGATGCGGCCTTTTCTACCACTGCCTCTTCAAAGTTACTTACAACAACTGAACAACAACGTACAAAGCTTTGCATTTACAAAGCTTCATAAACTCTTGTAAAACAACGGTTATGGATTCTTCGGGTCCTTCTTCTTCATTTAACACTTGAGACTATTTTTCCTAAAATTGAGCTTCTCTAGGGTTTGTTTTCTTTTTATAATGTTTGATGTTTCATGAATTGGTTTATCCAGTTTTTTAAATATTTGTTACATTTATTGGTATTACTAAGTTACAAAATTTTCCGTACACATGTTTATTGTCTTTGTTGGTTATTCCCGTTTACGTCCTTTCCAGCAACTTCTCCTAACTTCATTGTTTCTTGTCTCCACAGATTTTGTACACGTGTCTCCTGGCGCCATCCTGGTTCTCCGTTTGGCTGACCCTGGATGTGTCGCCTACTTCATGTGGTTCCATCCTCCTCCTCGTGTCTTCCTGACCTTTCTTCATGTAGGTATGTTTTCTTTTTGTTTTTACATCCTATTTTGTTCCTAAATGTTGTCTTATTCCCCCCCAAACACTCTTCTTAGTTTTTTTTCTGGGTATCGTTCTCTTCTTACTTTCCTATGATCTCTTTTACATTGTTATTTTATCTAATATCCATACTCTTCTCTATTGTGACATTGATTTTATTGTTACTTCTCTTCTCTTCTTACCTCACATCTTTCACCATTGTTATATTGAATTGGGTTTTTATTTCATACTTTTAGATCAATTTGTTTCTAATAACTTATGTCATTAAAATATATTACTTGGAATGTTAAAGGTTTGAATTCACCCATTAAGAGGCAAAGAGTAAATGTAAATGTAAATTGATACTTGTATTGCGCACTACTCACCCGCAAGGGTCCCAAGGCGCTTGTACGAATACCGCTGTGGAACCCATCCTGGCTTTCCCAGTGAGGTGTCCACTCCTGGGCACCCCCAATGTGGAGGCCAGGCATCCTTAGTGTTGTGGGGGCCGTTGTGGAGATTAAGCAAGCTATTGCCCAGAGTTGGACTCCATGATTGGAATAGGCAATGAGGCGAGAATTATCAGGTCCGTGGAATTTTTGAGCCCAAGACCCGCCGAGGCGGGGAATTGAACCCTGGTCCCGGGCTAGACCTCTGCATCAGGGTCTGCCGCTCTAACCATTGAGCCACACTTCTCCACGAGCCCTGTCTCACCTAGCCAAATTAGATGCTGATATCGCATTCCTGCAAGGAACTCACATTTAGGATACTGAATCTTTAAACCTAAAAAGAGGTTGTGTAGGTGAAGTTTTCTATTACACAGGAGATGGCAAATGTAACGGAGTAATGATACTGTGTCGTAAATCCCTCTCGTACTAATTTCTATCTCAAGAATCAGATACTAATTGCAGATGGTTAAACATTAAGCTGTCTCTAAAGGGTTTTCCTGTCTCTTTTTTTCAAATGTTTATGCCCCTACATGCGGCGAACCCTCCTTTTGGCCCACGTTGGCCAAGCAAATCACTCATTGTATAGACGACAACTTTATCCTAGCGGGTGATTGTAATCAGACTTTCGATCCATTCATCGATAGGAACTCTAAAGTCGCCTACGTTCCTAACAAACCCCATAAGTCTTTTGTTAAAGCTATCACGCAGCACAAACTCCTTGACGACTGGCGTCTTTGTAATCCGACCGCTGGAGAATTTACTTTTTACTCCCCATCTCATCATTCTCAATCAAGGATTGACTATATATTTGTCGCTCAAAATATTGCACAAACTCTTACTAATGCAGAGATTGGTCCCATTGTATTGTCAGATCAAGCCCCTGTCTCAATGAACATTGACATCTTACCTAAAGTTACAGGTCCTAGAAGATGGCGTTTTAATAATGCTCTTCTTTTAGATGCAAAGTTTAGTGCTTCTTTTACTACCTTTTTTGATGAGTTCTTGTAGATGAATCAAACTCAACCATGGCCTTTTCCACTTTATGGGACGCATTTAAATCCTCAGCTACAGATTTCATAATTGGATTTGTTGCAAAAAAATGAAAAAGTGCCCGTAAATTGACTAAGGACCTCCTTCAAGTTATTAATAGACTGGGGCACTCTTTCTACATCTCGCATTCGAAAGACTTTTTAACAGCCCTCATTAATGCCAAGATGCACTTTAACAAGAAATCCACAGAAGATGCCTCTTTATATTTGTTAAAATCTAGCGCAAAATTTGATGGAGGTAAAAATAAGGCCGGGAAAATTTTGGCCAATTACTTAAAAGTTAGACAGAATAAGATAAATATTGAATCTATTTATGAAACAAATTCAGATTTAAAATACAAGGATGCTGATATTTTGAAAGAATTATCTCTTTTTACAAAACATTATATGCTTCTGAAACACAACCTACTGATCACTCCCTAATGCCCTTTTTCTCTAGTATCCAAAAACCTCAACATACTCCTCCAGACCTTTCTTCCTTAGAATTAGACTTAACACAGCAAGAATTATTTAAGGCCCTCCAACAACTTAAAAATTACAAAGCACCAGGACCAGATGGTTTTACAGTCGAATTTTATCTAAATTTTTCTAAACTTGTATTGCCCAAATTGCACTCCCTCATAGATTCTTTTAATACATTAGGCGGTTCATCAGGTTCTTTCTCAGAAGCACATATATGCCTTATACCCTAAGAAGGTAAAGACTCTAAAGACTGTAAAAATTATAGGCCTTTATCCTTGGTTAATATTGATTACAAAATCTTTGCCAAAGCATTAGCTATACTAGGCAAAGAACAATCTGGATTTGTCAAAGTGCGATTCATAACTGATAATACAAGACTGCTTTTCAAAGTTTTATCTAAGTCTTCACATTTAAAACATTCCTTTGTAGCGATTGCATTGGACGATGAAAAGGCGTTTAAGAGAGTTGAATGGAACTATTGGTTTTATGCCTTCAAATGGTTTGGTTTTGGCCCTAAATTCGCATCTTTAATTTCCCTCCTTTACTCTATCCCTGCGACAATGGTCTAGTATCTCAATTTTTTGATTTAAGAAGAGGTGTGCATCAAGGATGCTCATTATCCCCCTTTCTTACTAATTTGGCTTTTGGAACCTTTCCTCTCTAAACTACATCAGAACCCCAATACCCATGGTTTTCAAACATCAAATTCCCACATCAAACTTGCAGCATATGCCGATGATATTTTGCTTTTCATGTCCAAACCAAGCGATTCAATCCCTGCCCTTCTAGCAGAAGTACATGAGTACTCCAATATTTCTGGATACAAATTGAATAACGACAAATGCGCGATAACGAAATACACTTTTAAATCAGATTTTAGTTCCTCCAGTTACATTGGAGTCCTAATCACATTAATTATCTAGGTTTACATGTTACCTCTTCAATTTCAGATATGGTATCACTTTTCATGAATAAATGTATACAAAAGATCTTGTACCTAACCACCCAATGGCATCCTCTCTACTTATCATGGTGTGGCCGTCTTGACACTATAAAGATGATGTTGTCACCAATAATCATATATACTATTTCTAATATCCCGTTCCGTATTCCTACTAAATTTTTTAAGAGGGTCTATTCAATTCTTCCTACTTATGGAATAACAAAAAATCTCAAACGTCTCTACTTAAATTAATACACCCCAAGACAGAAGGTGGAGTTTTCCAGATTTTCCGGTATATCAGAAAGCATTCCTTTTACGTCGAGCCTCCCTTTGGTTGTGTGATCCCAAAGATGATTGTCCTACATGGACCAAATTGAAGGTCTTTTTCTGTCCCACTTTTCCTTTGATGAATACCTTTCCTTTTCACGTAAACCACAAGCCTTATCCACTCCCATAATCAAACTAACATCTGAACTCCTGCTATCTTCTTCCCCCATTCCTCTTAGCACCGTAGATTCCTTCCTTAACTCTACAATTTGGCACAACAAAAATATACTTATTAGAAATAAACCATTCAATTGGAAGACTTGGAGTCAGACAGGATTAATTTGGATACATCAGTTATTCTCACAGTAGGATTTTATGCCTTTCTCCGTACTCAGTCAATCATTCAGTTTACCTACCTCATTCACCCACAAATACCTTTTGCTTGAGAAGGCTGTGATAGATACATACACCCATTTGTCTGCCACACCTACTTCTTCCACTATTTCTAACTCCCCTTCACAACTTCAAACCTTATTAAAAATTACACCCAAAGCTTCTACCATTCAGTTTTCTACATAGTACTGGTACTATTAGGCAGAAATCCAAAATAGAAGAGACGTGGGAACGGGACTTCGCATTATGCTGGCCAGTGTCCTTATGGAATAACGTATGGATGAAAATTCGCAAGTCGTCCAGAGCAGCTAATATAATGCTGACCTTTTTTTTGTTTATAACAGACTTTTTTTGACACTGAGCCATTTAAGTAAAAACTTTCTTTCTCTTATACTCATGTTTTTTTAGGAAGTCTCTCATCTTGTTGGGAAAAAGTTACGATTGATGTTAAAATTATCGATTTGTTATTGGCAGTCACGTTTCAGCAAATTACAGCTAAGTGGAAAGACTTTTCTTTAATCTCTTATAGAGCATGGTGGTATAATGTTTGCCATAATCACAGGTTGGACACTTCTTTTGTACACCCTATACACAAGGCAACAAAACAACTGGATTTATGGTTACCTGTTACAATGTATCTTGACATATGTGCCTCTTGATCTTTCCAGTTGCAGCCAACTCAACAAGAAATCTCAAAACCCCCTTGAACCCTCTAAACATTCTTATAATATTTGCTATCCCATTATTTTCTATAATAATATATAAATAATTTACTCTTTTTACTTTTACTTTTGAGCACGATTCATACAATTTTATTGAAGTAATTTTCTTAAGTGATTTCTCTTGTATGATTTGCACTTGATATTGTGAACTTTGTTTTGACACCCCTGTTTCTATTAATACAACTTTTCTGAACTTAAAAAAAACATGCTTACAGGTCCCGAGTAAAGTGGTCCTACATGTACCCAGGGTCTGTAAATCAAATCCTACCAGCAGTCCTGCAGCACTTACTGTGTCATCCAATTAACTAACATTTCTAAACATTTCTCCAATCTGCCATTACAGCCTACATGCAATTTTAAAAAGCCAGTAAGACTTGCCAATATCGACCTTTTGCCAAGCATAAAATCCCCTTTTTATTATATATAAGTCACCCCTGAACTCCAGGTGGTTCCACTTGGGTGAAGATATTCCCAGAATCCCTATGAAAGTTCACTGCGGTGCAGTGGAATCAACACTGGCTGCTCATGAACTTCCACGGGGAAGGAGGGATGGGATGAGAGAAAAGAGATGACACCGATCTGGTATGTCGCGCTGGTGCTGATACGTTCTGGTTTTGGGTTGCTAGGGTCTCAGGCTCAGGTCTGCACTACAATGTGATGTTGGGTAAACGGTGTTTAGTTAGGGTATATTACTGCACACCATTTATCTAAAAAAAATGCACTAATTACTTTCAGTTATATAAATATAAAACCCAATTGTCATTAATATGCTTAGTAATTCGGTGATTATAATGCGTACCACCACATTTTCAGAAATGTACAAGGTTACTAAAGGAGTACAAGGCTGTCAATATGTATAGGATCTGCAAATTGGGAAAAAAAACAGTGGTTTATAATGACCACATCTTCTTCATCACAGCCACGGATTAGATATATGTATAACACAATCTTTGTACAGCACTATACCAAAAATCAAGACTGCCTGTTTTAACGGGTACTTCCACAATGAACAGTTACCTAGCAATACGAACGGTTTCAAAAACAGAACCGAATAGAATAATGATTTGTTTTTACCTGACACGAAGCGGGAGGAAACATGTGCATATGACCTCAACTGTTTGTTCTGTGCATCTATTACAGCTCTTCTTGATCCGACCCACACCTGGACCTCGCCGACGCCAATAGCGCCACAACCTTTGCTTTAAACACAAAAACAAGCCTTGAATGTATGAAATGACCATCAATAATGAAGCCAATGCTGTAAATCTTCAATATTAGCAGAAAAAATGAGCTCCTTACTGAGGACAACATTCGGCGACAGAGTAACCTGCACATAAACTGACAGATGCCGGATGAAGCATTAAGGGCAGTACAATGCTTGCAAGAGGCTGAGCTGTGTACCTCCACGCCACAAGACGAAGAAATGACTTTAGGAAAATTAAGGCAACAACAATAACAAACCGCCTCCTGTATAAACAAGTGTCCAATACCAGCTTTGATCATGGGATCGGTATGATGTGATTACCGCAGTGCTCTGTTTCTAATATGATGACAAGCCATCATTCCGTGCTCTAGGTGAATTGTAAACTCTTTCTGGCCAAACCACATCAACCAGAGAAAAGCACAACAGAACGGAGCCGGACAATTGACTGGTAAAGGAAAGAGGAGTTATTATATCTACAATACAACGGACTGTCCCAATTTGCACCAGCCAGAAGGAAAATACATCCCTGCTTCTTGGATTTCCCGCCGCTGCCTCCCTGCGGCCCGCCCCCCCGTGATTCCATTCGCCGCCCCGCTCCCGCCACCCAGCTGCTCCTCCCTCCCAGCTCCTTACTTAAGGGGACCACAGAGTGTGACCGCTCAGCCCTCCACAGGGCTTGGTCGCCCCACTCACTGCTGCCGCTACTGCCTGCCTTGCCGCCTCCTGCCTGCAGATTCCCTCGCTCGCTGCCCGCTGATCCTGGGACTTTCCCGCTGCCCGCTGCTTCTTGGATTTCCCGCCGCTGCCTCCCTGCGGCCCGCCCCCCCAGTGATTCCATTCGCCGCCCCGCTCCCGCCACCCAGCTGCTCCTCCCTCCCGGCTCCTTACTTATGACGCCCCCTGAGTGACCGCGCGCAGCGGGAGCACCGACGGAGCGCCGAAGGTGCGGCAAAGGTAAGCCCGTCCGCGCCTGGACCGCGCCCCGTGCCAGGACCCCTGGCCCCCACCGATGCAAGACGACCCAACAGACTTACGACGACGCTGCCCTCAATGCACTCAATGCCGGCCGGAACCCCACCTGCTGCTGAGCCGCCCCGAAACGCATTCACGGACCCTTCACCTGCAGAACCTGCAAGTTCACCTGCCTCCGAACCTGCACCACGCCCGCCAAGCCAAGCTCCAGCAACAACCTCAAGTGCATCCTGCTCAACACCCGCTCCGTCCACAGACATGCCGTGGAACTCTGGAACCTCCTCGACACAACATCACCTGACATCGCCTTCCTCACGGAAACCTGGATGAACGCCACATCAGCCCCCAACATCGCCAACGCCATCCCGGACGGGTACATGATCATCAGGAGGGACCGCGTCAACCAGACCGGAGGAGGCATCGCCATCGTCCACAAGAACACCATCCGCATCACAACCGACTCCAACGACACCCTCACCACCGCCGAGCACCTCTACTTCCAGATTCACACCGACCCAAAGACACCCTCAGAGGCACCCTCATCTACAGACCCCTGGGACCACGCACACAATTCAGCGAAGACATCACGGACTTCATCAGCTCACACGCCCTCCCCTCCGCCGACTACATCCTCCTAGGGGACCTCAACTTCCACCTGGAGAACAACAAGGATCGCAACACCGTCGCCCTGCTGGACAACCTCGCCAACCTCGGACTCAAGCAACTGGTCAATACCCCCACCCACTACGCCGGCCACACGCTTGATCCCGTCTTCTCATCCAGCAAGCACATCACCTTCAGCCACTCCACCAGACTCCACTGGACCGACTACAGCTGCGTCCACTTCAGCTTCAGAAAAACCACACCCCACCACCACCCGTAACAGGTTTCTCACAGGAGCTGGAGCAAGATCACCGCCGACCAGCTCACCACCTCCCTCAGCCAGAACCCACCTGCCAGCACAACGGACCCCAACGAAGCAGCCCGCAACCTCACGCAGTGGCTGACCGCCTGCGCCGATGACCTCGCACCTCTAAAGAACCCTCCTAGCAGACCCAGAAGCAAGAAGGTCCCCTGGTTCACCGACGAACTCAAGGACTCCAAGAAGACCTGCCGCACCCTCGAGAAAGCCTGGCGCCTCGACCAGACCACTGACAACATGACCGCCCTCAAACACGCCACCCGCAAGCACCACCAGCTCATCCGCACCACCAAGAAGAAATCAATGAAGGAGCGACTGGACAACAACGCCCACGACAGCAAGGAACTCTTCAGCATCGTCAAGGAGTTCTCCAACCCCAGCACTGGCAGCAAAGACATCACTCCTTCACAAGACCTCTGCGACTCCCTCGCCTCGTTCTTCCACCGCAAGATTGCCGACATCCACAACAGCTTCGGCACACCATCCACGCACCCAACCGTCGAACCAACGCACCCCATCGCAACCCTTCGCACCTGGACCACGGTGACCACCGAAGACACAGCCCGCACGATGAACACCATCCACTCTGGATCGCCAACCGACCCCTGCCCCCACCATGTCTTCAACAAGGCCGACTCCACCATCGCACCCGCCACCTTCCCGGAGAGCTGGAAGCATGCCGAGCTCAGCGCCCTACAGAAGAAACCAACAGCGGACCCCACCGACCTCAAGAACTTCCGCCCCATCTCGCTCCTCCCTTTTCCTGCCAAAGTCATCGAGAAGACAGACAGCTTGCCGCCTTCCTCGAGACGAACGGATCCCTCGACCCCTCACAGTCCGGGTTCAGAGCCAACCGCTGCACCGAAACCGCCCTCATCGCAGCCACCGACGACATCCGAGCCCTGCTCGACAACGGGGAAACAGCGGCACTCATCCTCCTGGACCTCTCTGCAGCGTTCGACACTGTCTGCCACCGCACCCTAGTCCAACGCCTCAGCAACACCGGCATCCAAGACAAGGCACTGGAGTGGATCATCTCGTTCCTCGCCGGAAGAACACAGAGAGTCCGCCTCCCCCCGTTTCGCTCCGAGGCCACCGAAGTCACCTGCGGCCTCCCGCAAGGATCTTCACTCAGCCCCACCCTCTTCAACGTCTACATGAGACCCCTTGCTGCCATCGCACGCCAACACAACCTCAACATCATCTCCTACGCCGACGACACCCAGCTGATCCTCTCCCTCACCAGAGACCCCGACACCGCCAGAACCAGCCTACACGAAGGGATGAAAGACGTCGCCGAGTGGATGAAGAACAGCCGCCTGAAACTGAACTCAGACAAGATGGAAGTCCTCATCCTGGGACCATCACCCTCCGCCTGGGATGACCCCTGGTGGCCCCCAGCCCTGGGCACCGCTCACAAGCCAACAGACTATGCGCGCAACCTGGGATTCATCCTGGACTCCTCCCTCTCGATGACCAGACAAGTCAACGCCGTCTCCTCATCATGCTTTCTCACCCTCCGCATGCTTCGCAAGATCTTCCGATGGATCCCGACCGAAACCAGGAAGACGGTCACCCAGGCCCTCGTCACCAGCCGACTGACCTACGGAAACACCCTCTACGCCGGAACCACAGCCAAGCTACAGAAAAGACTCCAACGCATCCAGAACGCCTCCGCCCGACTCATCCTCGACATCCCCCGACACAGCCACATCACCGGACACCGGAGAGACCTGCACTGGCTCCCCGTCAGCAAGAGAATCACGTTCAGGCTCCTCACCCACGCACACAAGTCTCTCCACGACCTGGGCCCCAAGTACCTCAACGACCGCCTGACCTTCTACACGCCCACCCGCCAGCTACGGTCTACCAGCCTCGCCCTCGCCGCCGTACCCAGCATCCGAAGAGCCACCGCAGGAGGCAGATCCTTCTCCTACCTGGCGGCCAGGACATGGAACTCCCTCCCCATCCACCATCGGCGGACCCAGGACCACCTCGCCTTCAGGAGACAACTCAAGACCTGGCTGTTCGAGCAGTAGCGGACCCCTGCCCCCAAGCGCCTTGAGACCCTTCAGGGTGTGTAGTGTGCTATACAAATATTATGATTGATTGATTGATTGATTGATTTATTGATTTACAGGTTGCCAGAGCGCTTAAGATCTGACATGGAAGTTCAGAGAACCATAGTCCAAATTTCAGACTGGAAGAAGGCCGACATGGAGCAGAGAGAAGAAGACACTGCCTGGAAATGAATGAGTCAAGTAAGTGTTCCACTTCTGAAGAGGCTAAGCATAGAGTGCTGAGTGTTTAAATACTGATAAGTGGGAATGCACATTACACATGCAAGTGACTCCAACACTGGCACGTTGACATCATGGAACGCTGCACGTTGTAGAAGCATTCCACTGGGTGCATGCACACGGGAGCAATCTGCATGTGCACACTTGCCAACAGTTTCACGTGCCAAAAGTTTGTTAAATAGTACAAAAGCACACACATGAATCATAATATCAATCTACCACTGCCACCACTGTTACCCTGGCCGGCTCACCTAAACCCCAGGTGGTTCTGATTTAGCAAGGCTATTCCCGGACTCCATATGGGAGTTCACTAGGCGAGAATGGAATCAGCACTGCCCACTAGTGCCCTACTAAGGGGAAGGGGAGATGGGATGAGAGAAAAGAGAAGGAAGTACTAGGACGTCACTTATCTGGTCTGCTGTTATAGTGCCTATGGATTCTGGTACCGGGTTTCTATGGTCTTGGGTCTTAGATTCAGGCTCATGTCCACACAACACTGTGATGTTGGCTAAAAGTTGTTAAGTTAGGGTATATTACTGCACATTATTTATCTGTAAAGAAATACACTAGTTAGTTTTGGTAATATATAAATATAATGCTCAATTACCATTAATATGCTTAGTAATTAGGCGATCATAATGCATACCACAAAATTGTCAGGAATTTACAATGTTACTAAAGAAGCGCAAAACTGTGAATATGTATAGGATCAGCAAATTGAAAAAAAAACATTGGTTATTATGAGCACTTCTTCCTAATCACAGCACTGATAAGAAATATGAATGACTCAATCTATGTACTGCTCTGTACCAAGAATCAAGACTTTCTGTTTTCACAAGTACCTCAGCAATGGCCAATTAACAAGCAATACAAAGCGTTTCATAAACAGCAAGCATGTGCTGCATAACAAAGTTCTGCAAACAAATATTTCATAAATAATGTTTTGCCAACAGGCGCTTAAAAACCCAGTCTCTGTTGCTACTTGTATCCAAGCAAGAATTTGTATTTCACTTTACAGAATCAGAAAAGTAAATGAAATACCAGTTTGTGCTAAACAAGAAATATGTCTTCATTGTTTCATTGTTCAATCATGAAGATTCTAGAACAATGGTTTGTTTTTACCTGATTCAAAGCAGGAGGAAACATAAACAAATGACTTCAATTGATTGTGCTGCGTGTCTACTACAGGTAGCCAGGTAGCTGAAGATGAATGTGAAAGTCCAGGGAGCTGTTGTCTGAATTGCAGACTGGAAGAAGGCCATTGTGGAGCAGAGAGAAGACTATGCCGTTAGGCACTGGAAGAGTCAGGTGAGTTTTCGCAACTCTCAAGGCTTAGCATTGAGTTAGAGAGGCTGAGTGCTTTAACCCCTTGGCCGCGGCGGTAATTCCCCCATGGCCCCGCCTTGCTCGTGATGCAACTACTCCGTCACGAGCCGCGGTGGCGCTATGCTTATGACGGAATGGTTCTGTCACGGCCTTGCCCACCTAATAGAACGCTCAGCGCAGGCGCGAAATCAGCGCCGCGCAGGCGCGGCGGCCGGGCTGTAACGGAACCATTCCGTCACCAGCACAGCACCACTGTGGCTTGTGACGGAATGGTTCCGCCACGAGCATGCAAGGGGTTAAATACTGATAAGCGTAAGGGCACAACACATGTGCAAGTGACTCTAATGGTGGCAAATTGATATCATGGTACTTTGAACGTTGTATATTTGTTCCATTGGGTGCATTCACAGGGGGGCAGTCTGCACGTGCTCACATGCCAACAGTTTTACGTGCCAACAGTTCGATACATAGTACAAATGTACACACATACGTCATAGTATTAACCTACCACTGCCACAAGGGATTTGCAAAGTTGTGAAAATATGTGAGAAGCAAAAAATTATCTTTTATACAATTACATTTCTCACAAAGTTTAGTTTATATTACTGTCAGCAGGGACTACTGTTCATGTATATACATTTAATAGGCACATTTGACATCAAGATGTTTCTTGTGACAGCAGGCTTATAGATGTTTCACATTGGTATTGGTCTTGGCAAACCAGCATGATAGTAGCTCAGATTCTGATGGGAGGTGACTCCCATGACACCTAGGGTAGGCGCTAAATAGCCCATAGAGTAGGATGCATTGTATTTAAAAAGGTGGATAAGTAGCTTTTAAGTTTTACATGTACTGGTATTAGAAAACTCACACATTTGGTTTTCCCTACTGTGAGTCCTACATCTCCCATAGAACAACAGTGAAGTACCATATTACAATTAATAAGTGACATGGTGTGCTTGGGAGCAGGGATAAATGTCATGTTTGGTGTTTGAGAAATTATAATTTAAAACCACTTTTTGATTTTAAAGTCAGATTTCATGTCACAATTCAGAAAATGCCACTTTCAGAAAGTTTGCATTTCTTCTCTTAGTCATTTGGTGCCTGCAGCCTGCTTCCTGGGTCACATGACTAGAATGTGGTTGGAAGTTGGCCTTTGTGTATGCTTCTCCAACAGCCACACAATACAGAGTCTGGGTGTTGTCAAGATGGGGGAGCAGAGCTGTGCACAGCCCCACTTGAACTTCAAAGACTCGCCTGTCCACTAACCTATTGTGCCTGCAGACAGGCTGGGAACAGGGCAGGGAGGCAGAAAATTCCAGACAGTTTTGTAGGGGAAAACTCCAAGAGTTTCATCTATTGTAAAGTGGGCACGGCTATTATACCCACTCTTCAGTTCATTTTCGAGACCTGCCTGAATCCTCTTTAGTGCCCACAGAAAACTGTCCTCCTGCTTGAGAACTGTTTATTTGCTTGCACCCAAGACTACCAGAGTGACTTCAAGGGCTAGTTGACTAGCTTCGTTATCAGAGCCTTAGGGACAGAAAAGACTCAAACTATCTTGAAACTGCACCAGGACTCAGCCTGAGTGAATTCCTGACCCTACAAGTGGTGCCCTTTCCGTCCTGGACCATAAGAAGTAGAGTTAAAGGTGCTGTAGCACCCAAACTGAATGTTCTAGCAAATCTGGTGTGAGGCCCTGCAAAGCAACACTGCTCAGACCGCACACCAAGGGCATAAGGTAGGTCTGAGCCCTGCACCTTACAGGGAAGCAGCATTATGACCTGGGGGCCCAAGGGCTGAACCTGCTGCACCTAGTCCCAATTCTCTGGGTGGAAGAGACTTTTTCAACATTGCAACAGTGGGAGTGGATCTGCGACACAGACTGCCCTCTTTCTCTCTCTCTCTCTCTCTCTCTCATTCTCTTTTCTTTCAGGTGAACCATTGGAGAGCCATCCCATAATTCCTGGCTGCTGAATAATCACTCATGATGACTTTACTCGCCAGCCCCAAGTTTTGTACTTGGTGGAGCCTCCAGGGGTGCGTGGTATGTCATAGATGATGGGGGACACGGTGGAGCTTCCTTTTTAGGACAGCTGGTGTAGTTGGTGGTTTCCTGGAATTTTTTGGGTCTCGTCAGTTCCATGTGCACCTGACTACTTTTGCCGGTCTAGTTGGTTTGGTTTGTCTGAATCTGTAAGTACAGCCTGCTTAACAGGAGGATGGCTTGTCTCCATTGGTTACGGCAGGCTGTACACAAGGCCCAGGTCACATGTTCGATCCTCCCACAAGCCATTGCTTCAGTTTGACAATTTTATTGCTTACTTTGCTTTGTTGCTGTCCAGTGCCTTAGTTTAAAGGGTGACTTTATTAATCCCCTAAGTTCTCCTAATTTTCTGATGTCCTTTACTTTATTGGTGGGGTTATAGCATAAGGTGTACAGGCTTCCCCCGGTCAGGAGCACATATTGCTGGTACTTTTTGAATTGTAGGCTAAAGGCCATTAATCAGGAGGCTCTGTGTTCACTCAGTGGGGTTCAGTGATTATTTGCTTAGCATGGGGCTTGTTTTGGTAACAATTTGCAACTTGGGGGATGGGTATTGTTTATTTCTGGGAGTATGCAAGTGGTACTGGTAATTAAGGTCTTCAACTTTTGCTTTGGTTAGCCCTCCTCTGTGTCGTGTAGCTGCCCTCCTCCTTCCCTGCCGAGTGTTGATTTGGGGATGCTGCCCTTGCTCTTGAGGGCATTTGATGCTCATTGAGCTGCAGTAGCATTGTGCTGGGAGAGCATATTTCAGGATAGCCACTCACCTGAAATTCAGGCGGTTCCACTTGGGTGAGGACAGTCCCTGAAATCCCTATGAAAGACCGCAGAGCCATATGATCTTGAAACATAAAACTCCAGTGATCTCCAAAGGGGAAGGGGGGTATGGGATGAGAGAAAAGAAAGATAAACAAAACAGGAATGCCAGCAGCTTCTGTCTGATCAATTGGGTGTTCAGGATATTCTCCCTGGTAGTGAGTGTTATGGGGTGAATTCTGGTGCTGACCCATAATATCAACCAAGGTATTCGTTTTATCATCTGATTACTCACTACAAGGAAAGATTGTTAAGAATAATGAGTTTTTGCTTTCCTGGACCTTTTGAACTACAACATCTGTATTATACTTTAACAATCAGGTGAACCAGTTACCTTAACAGTTACCTTAACAAGTCAGGCAGCCAACGTTAATTATCAGAAGAAGCATCTATATTGTAGGCTGCTGGAAGTATGTACACGAAAGATCTATAAACAACATAATAACAAACATTAGACACCTTTAGTTTTCTCTTTTGTATATGTTATGGGCAAGGAATATTGTTGACACAAAATCAATACTCACTCTGATAACATATGTTCAAGGTTTCAGATACAGTATTCAACTGGAAATGAACAGGAACAGGAAGATCACAGACTTAAATAATGTCATTAAGTGCTGTAGAAAATATTTCTGTAGTGCCTTTCTAATCATATAGCACTTTACTAACAATTCAACTGGTTCTTAACTGAATGTACAAATGCCTTGTTCGATTCAGTACGAGAATGTAGTCTATTGCAACAAACAAATTGCCAATAAAGTTTTGTCTTAAGGAGGTATTTCAAGCATTGACATGATTATCATTGTAAATAGAAGGATTGTTTTTACTGTGATTTTCTTTTTGTCTTTTTTTCTTTCTAGGAGTCAACAGGAGAGCAGATTGCCGCAGTGATAACACACCTCTTACAAAACCTTTGTTGGTGTCAGCTGGAGTCTTTTCCGGGGGCCAATGTCTGCAGCTGGAGCGTCACAGGAAGAACAGGGCTACGTCGGGGTACACAGAGATTTAAGGTAAGTGATATTGAATAGCATGGATGAGGCTAAGCGAATGCCTGACAAATGTTTGTGCTTTAAATAAGCCGAATGCAAAAAGAACAGTTGATGGACAGAATGCAGAACAATGTAATACATTGACCCCAGTACAGAGATCCGGGTCTAAATCCATAATTTGTTTGCTCACCATGCCATTCCAGTTTGAACCCAGCCATATGCAAATCAGTCTTGAACCTGTGCCCCATAGGAACAGTCCAGCCCGAACTGCCAAGCCAGGTCCTCCCTGGACTGGAAACAAGCATCCTAGGACCAGTTTCGGGCTTTCAGCCCTCATCAGCCAGGATAGATTGTTTCCAGTGGCATGGAGAGCACAGGACTCACGTCTGAGCTTACCCGTCCCACTCGGCATGACACATTAAAAAACAACAGTGAATGGACAGAATGCAGAACATGTTATACATTCACCCCAGTACAGAGATCTGAGCATAAATCCATAATTTTTCTGCTTACCATGCCATTCCAGTTTGAACCTAGCTATTTGCAAATCAGTCTTGTACCTGTGCCCCATTGGAATAGTCCAGTCCGAACTGCCAAGGAAAGTCCTCCCTGGACTGGAAACAAGCATCTATTATTTTTATTATTATTATTATTATTGCAGTTTTGTATAGCGCGTAGTTACCCTGGAGCATCCCAGCGCTTTCAGAACAGAGGTAATGGTCGCGAGCAATCAGGGACAGCAGTTAGCAAAAAGGTGTGTTTTCAGCTGCTTGCGAAAACGAAGGAGGCAAGGTTCAGCACGCAAACTTAAGGGGAGTGAATTCCAAAGCACGGCAGTATTCACAGAAAATCTTCTTCCCCCCGTACGGGCCTTTTTAACTTTCGGGGTTTTAAGCAGGTGTTTTTGATCCGAACGTAGAGTTCTGCTAGCTTTATAAGGTGTAACTAAACTGTGCAGAACAGGAGGACCTGTACCTTGCAGAATTTTGTGCGCCAGACAAAGGGATTTAAATTTCACCCTTTCGCGCACTGGTAACCAGTGCAAGCCCCTCATAGCCGGTTTGGCCGACCGTGACATGGGGATGTTTTTAAGTACTCGTGCTGCAGCATTTTGATTTTGTTGTAATTTATTCAAAGTTGCCTCCGGGGCACCCAGATAAATAGCATTGCTATAATCAAGCCGTGATATAATCAGCCCCTGAATTAGGAGCTTCCGAGACAGCGAGGGAAGCAGAGGCAGCACTTTACGCACCGACCGGAGAAGGCTGAAGCAGACACCTGCCAATTTAGTGGCCTGGGTCCTGAAGGAGAGATCTTGATCCAACCAGATCCCAAGACTCTTGATCTCCTCCTTAGGATTCGGAGGTGAGCCCAGACAGCTGGGCCAGGCCATCGCGGGGAATGGGGATCCTTTATGCCCCAACAGCATAATTTCGGTCTTTGAACCGTTCAGCTTTAATGCTGACTCACCCATCCATGTGTGAACTTCGGACAGGCAAGAGTGCAGCTGGTCGGGACTTTCAGTGGCCTGGGAAAGAGCGAACACCAACTGCGTATCGTCGGGGTAGCTCACGATCTTGATGTTATAAGGAGCAACCACATCCTCCAAGGGGGCCATATACACATTAAACAATGTGGGGCTCAAAGAGGAGCCCTGCGGGACCCCACAATGGAGGTGGGTAGATGCCGAACGAGCGCTACCTTCCCATACCTGATAGGTCCGGTCACTGAGAAAAGATCGAAACCATCTCAGTGCCTTCCCCGTCACCCCGACATCTGACAGTCGCTGAAGTAACACTTGATGGTTGACAGTGTCAAAGGCAGCACTGAGGTCCAGGAGGATCACTGCCACTGATCCTCCTGAATCTAAAATGCTCCTTGCTTCCTCAACGACTGCCAGTAGGGCGGTGTCCGTGCCTTGGCCTGGACGAAATCCAGTTTGCGAACTTCTCAATAGGCCGGTGGACTCCAGAAAGTTCAATAGGTGGAAATTCACCAACTTTTCCGTGATTTTGCTAAGCCCAGGCAATAGAGAGATGGGCCTATAGTTCGCCATGTCAAGGGGATCTAGGTTGGGTTTTTTTAGGAGAGTTTTTACTACTGCTTCCTTCCAGCTCGGCGGAACCACACCAGACCCCAACGAGGCATTGACCAGGTCGGTTAGAGGTTTAACAATGCAGGAGGCGACCTGTTTTAGAATCCTCATGGGAACTAAGTCCCGCGGAGAACCACTCTTGACAGTCGCCAGAGCTTTAAGAACCTCATCTGTCGATACTGGTCCAAAAGCTTCTAGACTGTCCGGGGGTCTCCCTACCACACTGCTAGGCTCTGCTCTCATGGTAATTTGAGGCAGGGTGTTTAAGATCTTTACAATTTTTGTCTGAAAATAGTCTGCCAAGTCTCTACATTTTCCTTCTAAGTTGTCTATGGCTGTGGGTGGCTCAGGAACCCTCAGCAGTTCTTTAATCACTAAGAAGGTTTCCCTAGAGGAATTGGAGGCATTCTTAATTCTCTCTTCGAGGAACTGGGCTTTAGCGAGCCGAAGGGCAAGTTTGTACGCCCTGATCGCAGAACGATATTCAACCTTGCTAGCCTCTTCCCAGTTTCTCCTCCAGACACGCTCCAGTTTTTTACAACCCCTTCTAAGGACTCTCAACTCCGGCGAGTACCAGGGCGCGGAACTTGTTCTCTTCTCTCTCCTCCCTACCGGTCTCATAGGGAGAACAGCGTCAAGTGCACTAGTCAGCCATATGCTGAAGTCTGCCTCTGCCAGTACCCGGTCAGGAACTGGTGAGGGACATGATCCCTCCAATCTCAGGATTAGATTCTCCACCGACAGCCTTGCCCAGGGTCTTTCCGAAGTGCGAATACTAAGGGGCGAAGTCCTGACAATCTCTGTTCGCCAGATGAAAGGGATCAGACAGTGGTCCGTCCATGGAAGTGGAACTGGGGCGGAGGCTTTCATGCCTGTAACATTAGTGAAAATCGGGTCCAACAGGTGGCCCTTGTTGTGAGTGGCGCCTGAGTTGATGAGGTCTACCTCGTATGCTTTTAAGTCACGTTGAAGATCCGCCACCCACCGATCTGCCGGGTCATCAAGATGGAGGTTGAAGTCTCCCAGCATGATAAAGTTGGTCGCCGAGGCGGCAAAAACCGTCACTGTTTCGATCAGGGAATGAACAAAATTCCCAATGCCTCCTAGGGGACGGTAGATCAATATCCCGGACACCGCCACCGGAGGCGAGATTTGCAAAGAGAATTTGCAGCTCCCGCAGTCCGACACCCCACCAATCTGAGCCCTACACACCAGGGAGTCCCTGTACAGAATGGCGATACCTCCTCCTCGCCCTGCTGTCCTATCCTGAGAGTGAATTAAGAATCCAGGGGGGAGGGCATTTACGATGTCTCCCTCAGAGCCAGAAGCAAGCCACGTTTCTGTTAAAAACAGGATGTCTAACTCGTGGTCTTGTATAAGGAGATTGATTTCCAGTGAATGCCTCGGGAGGGATCTGCAGTTAAGAGACGCCATTCGTAAGGAATTCCCCACAACGCCTTGCTCAGCTACGCCACATAGTTCACAGAGTTGATAGGGTTCGGTTCTTATATGCACAAGGGGACACGAAGGTCCTTCCGTGCGGCGAAGCCGTAAGAGCTCTCTGCGAGAGTAGGTGATGACAGAACCTACCTGATTGAGCAGAGGGACTGGCCCTAGGCCTGTCTGGGCCCGGGCGGGCACAGACGGGCTGGACTCTGGCGTGACTCCGGCGAGAGTCCGGCGAGCCCGCTGCGCGTGACCGCTGCGCGTTGTCATGTCCGTATTAAGTACAGTCCAAAATGGCGCTGCCAGGCGTCCTTCTGTCCCTCCAAGATGTCGGCGAGGGAGAAGCTGGAAAAGGGGCCCGCAAAATGCGGTGAAGTTCCAATTATAATGCAGGCAGGTGGGCAAAATTTCAAATCAGTGAAGAAGGCCGAAAATAAACAGTAAAAGAAATACAAAAACGGGATTTTTAAAATAGCGCGGCGAACCTCGCAATAAACACACAATTAAGCACTGCACGCTCTAAGGCTTGATTACACCACCAGCCAGTTCTAAACGACTGGTCGTCTCCCACACTCGCCTTAAGTACCGGTCTAGCATCCTTCTGACGACTAGACCGATGTCCAAAATGGCCCCGCCAGGCATCCTTCTGTCCCTCCAAGATGTCGGCAAGGCAGAAGCTGGAAAAGGGGCCCGCAAAATGCGGTGAAGTTCCAATTATAATGCAGGCAGGTGGGCAAAATTTAAAATCAGGGAAGAAGTCCGAAAATAAACAGTAAAAGAAATACAAAAACGGGATTTTTAAAATAGCGCGGCGAACCTCGCAATAAACACAAAATTAAGCGCTGCACGCTCTAAGGCTTGCTTACACCACCAAATGTATGGTTGGTGGTATTGCACTCAGTCCTCAAAATTAAATGTTTGGTCGATACGTGTGCTGCACTAGATTGGTGCCTGCAAAGAACCTATAGTAAGATGAATATAGCCTGGGATCGCTAGATCACCAGGACTCCAGTGCGCACCAACTGAATAAACAATTTTTCAACGTTTTCAAATTATTGTATATTTAATCCATATACTTTGATCTTTGCATCATTTCATTTTAAACACATACAGTATAAGCAAATGCAATATTTACATACAAAATATGCAATTAACGTATTGTATCACACATTTTTTCACAAGTCTTAATACACAACACAATTATGTATACAACCCAATGCATTTCGGGGTTAAACGAGGCCTATACATGGGCAGAAGTCTATGCCAAGAGACGCTTTACGGGGAAGAAACAACAAACAACCTCATCTCAAGAAAGCATGGTTTCTGATAGTGAAACAAGTATAGCCAGACAACCCCTATCGCAGGAACAATTACGCAAGAAAGATCTTGGGAAAACTGTTACAATAGATTTGGCTTCTACGCCAACTGCAGATCCTTTTTTAGAGCAGGACATGAGCCTTGCCAAACCACCGGAACAAACTACACTACAACCTGGCGACAAAAGACAAGAAGAGGACAAGGCAAAAGAGAAAGAAAAGGAGAAAGAGCAAGCGAAGAAACCGGGATTACGAAGTCAGAGCAGAATTTAGTAATCAATATTTCTAAATACTCGCCATCAAAATTTGAGGTTCAACTACTCAATAAAGGACCTACGTTTGTCAGCACCTACCGCACTAATGAACTAGAGACCGAAGTGGCTTTCTTCAAGTTTATGAGGATTTTGCGATTGAAATATTTTTTTACCATCTTAAATCCAATAGAGACACAGGAAGACACAGCACAACAATTCAAACCGAAAAGTAATTTTATGGCACCTGTTTCACACAAAAGTTTGGACTTGTTTAAAACTTTGGTTAAAGCGGATATGACTAAAATTAAATACAAAAGTAAACTGCAAAATCTGACACGGGCTGAATTAAGTGCTTTACGTACTCTACGTAATAACAAGGACATAGTGATTCAAAAGGCGGACAAAGGGGGTGGCCTTGTAATCATGGATTTGAGCTTTTATATAATGAAAGGTAATGAGCATGTACTTGATGCTGAAGTTTATCTGAAATTGCCACATGATCCTACAAACGAGATTGCTAATAATTTGGATCGGATCCTTGATAAAGCTGAAGAGCTAGGGTGGGTCAACTCTACAACCAAAAGATATCTTAGACAGACGTATCCGAGGAGGCCGAAAATATACTTTTTGCCTAAAATTCATAAAAGTCTGCAAAACCCACCAATCAGACCGATTGTTTCAGGGTGTTCTTCAATTTTTGAAAATTTGGGCATATTCATAGATGCGCATATGCAAACTTTCATGCAAGACTGGCCAACTTATCTGGAGGACACTTCACACTTCTTGAGAAGTGTGACTTCTTTAAATCTGCAGTCTGAAGAAAATCTAGTATTGTGCACAATAGATGTTGTGTCACTTTACACATCGATCCCCCATCAATTAGGCCTTGAAGCTATGGAATGGGCACTGCTGAGAATGGACAAACCACTGGAAACGAAGTACTTAATCCTACAATTACTAGAATTTTGCTTAAACAACAGTTACTTCGTATGGCAAAATGACTTTTTCACTCAATTAAGCGGCACAGCCATGGGTTTTCCTGGGGCATGTGTTTACGCAAACATCTTCATGGCGAAGTTTGAATTGGAGTACATTTTGGAAGACATCACATGGCAAACTGGCATTCTGTATTATAAAAGATACATTGATGATATTTTTCTTGTCTGGAAGAAACCAATGGAAGATCTTAAACACAACATACAGAGCTTGAATTTAATCAATCCAAGGATTCAATTCACAAGCCATATGAGTCTCATTACACTACCCTTTCTGGATGTTCAGGTGAAAATGGACGGCAATAAGATTCGAACTGAACTCTATAGAAAACCAACTGACAGGAACACTGCACTTCAGTATGGAAGTTTTCACCCGACAACCCTTAAAAATAACCTCCCGGTGTCTCAGTTCATGAGGATAAAAAGGATAGCATCTGATGAAGCTCAATGTGCCATAAGTTTTGAAAAACAGAAACTCTGTTATCTCAATCGAGGTTATCCTGAAAAGTTAATCGATCTGCAAATGGAAAAGGTTAAAACAATACCAAGGGCAGAACTGTTACAAAAAAAGACCAGAGATTTGAAAAAGAGGATGGTATTTGTCACCAAATACTCAACGGCAACAAGAGAGATCAAAAGGACAATACTCAAAAGATGGGATATCTTGCAAATGGAGAGTGACTTTGAACATCTGTATGACCAGAAACCTCTTTTTGCGTACTCAAGATCAAGAAATATAAAGGAATTACTGAGTAGACCAGATGACATCGAATTGGAAACAGATACTCCTAGAGGCACGACAAAATGTTTCAATTGTAAAAATTGTAAAAACGTAATCAGTGGAAACAAACTGTCTCATCCCAAAACAGGAGAACAAATAACTTTACGACATTCAGCAAACTGCAACGCAGAGCATGTGGTGTACTCTATTAAATGTCCTTGCGGATTATTATATGTCGGCAAAACTGACAGGAAGATGAAAATACGCTTGGCTGAGCACAAAAGCAGAATCCGCAACAAAAATTTGACTTCGCCATTAGCAAGGCATTGGGTAGAAAAGGGTCACACCATAGCACAGGTTCGATTCCAAATTATTGAACAGGTTCCGCAACGTTTGGGCATAGATAATGCAAAAATTTTACTCAGAAGAGAAACCTTTTGGATTCGAAAATTGCAAACTTTAGTCCCAGATGGGCTCAATGACAAATTGGACATGATATGTTTCCTTTAGTTATACTAGAGATTGCAGCCAATTTCCCCAGGGTATAACCTACACAGTGATGCCTAGAATCCGTTATAATATGCATAGTGTTTTAAATTGTTTACATTAATGATTTAACTGTTTGTATCACTTGTATTGCCAATAGTATAATGTACATGTGATCAATCGATATTGGTTTCTTCTGGTCTACTTCTTCACTTATCTTTTACATCTCTTTATTCTTTTCTATCCGCTTTATTTGTTGAGCGAGTAAACGTGACTTCGTGTATCATAGGAGCTATTCACGCATTAGAATCGTTGAGTTATCCACTTTTTATTATGTTTTCGCTAGCTCTCTAATAAGTAATCCAGGAAACTGGCTGAGTATAACCCCCCTCAGACATGGCCGCCATCGGCTTGTGTTTGAGTCCGCTTTTCATTTCGGAAGCTCTCGGGAATTCGTATGAGCATAAACGAAGGACTTCTGTCCTCGTGGTTCAACACTGAGGGAAGACGCCGCTACAACGCTACTTTCTGTGTACCCCCGGTAAGCGTTAGCTACAAGAGAGCATCTTGAACTTTAAGTTAATCGGTTTGATTTGCCGAATACTAAATGCAGCTCTCATTTATTTTTAGCACGGGAATTAGTCGAATTTAAGCGAGGCTCCGCGATTCATTAAAAGACTCGCAGGTAAAATAACATTCTGAATTTCGAGTTTGAAATAATCCAGCATGTAATATGGTGGTTTCATGTACAAAAGGATTCTCAATGCCTCGTATTCGTTTATTTTTGTTTGATTTTCTTTTAACATCGCTGATAAGAAGCCCAGATTTTGAGGTGAGCATAAAGCCATGTGCTGATTTATGTGATAAAAAAACCCTAGTGGTTTAATGATTATGATATATCGGCTTGCTTATGATAGGCTTATTATTATTTTTCACAGGTAGTCTCTTTTTCAACTACCGGATGCTAGGTAACTATTTATAAGCACTATGTGACATTTCGTGCTGTTTCAAGCGCTAGTTTAGATACTTATCTATTCATATACTTCTTTTAGATCTTCCCCAAAACTATGTTGACTATGCAATAAGTTCGCAACCAGTTATCTAGGTAAGAGAATGCTAAATGACTTTATATAGCATATGAACATCTTTCTTCAAGCATCGTTATTAAATAGGTTTCCTTTCTCTTTTTCCTTTCATAGGCCCCTGACGAAGGGGTTCATAACCCCGAAATGCATTGGGTTGTATACATAATTGTGTTGTGTATTAAGACTTGTGAAAAAATGTGTGATACAATATGTTAATTGCATATTTTGTATGTAAATATTGCATTTGCTTATACTGTATGTGTTTAAAATGAAATGATGCAAAGATCAAAGTATATGGATTAAATATACAATAATTTGAAAACGTTGAAAAATTGTTTATTCAGTTGGTGCGCACTGGAGTCCTGGTGATCTAGCGATCCCAGGCTATATTCATCTTGCTTACACCACCAGCCAGTTCTAAACGACTGGTCGTCTCCCACACTCGCCTTAAGTACCGGTCTAGCGTCCTTCTGATGACTAGACCGATGTCCAAAATGGCGCCGCCAGGCGTCCTTCT
The DNA here is from genome assembly GCF_964261635.1 of Lissotriton helveticus. NCBI lineage: Eukaryota > Metazoa > Chordata > Amphibia > Caudata > Salamandridae > Lissotriton > Lissotriton helveticus. Next base: position 34,673,623 of record NC_136064.1, on the reverse strand, counting down.
GTCCCTCCAAGATGTCGGCAAGGGAGAAGCTGGAAAAGGAGCCCGCAAAATGCGGTGAAGTTCCAATTATAATGCAGGCAGGTGGGCAAAATTTAAAATCAGGGAAGAAGGCCGAAAATAAACAGTAAAAGAAATACAAAAACGGGATTTTTAAAATAGCGCGGCGAACCTCGCAATAAACACACAATTAAGCGCTGCACGCTCTAAGGCTTGCTTACACCACCAGCCAGTTCTAAACGACTGGTCGTCTCCCACACTCGCCTTAAGTACCGGTCTAGCGTCCTTCTGACGACTAGACCGATGTCCAAAATGGCGCCGCCAGGCGTCCTTCTGTCCTTCCAAGATGTCGGCAAGGCAGAAGCTGGAAAAGGAGCCCGCAAAATGCGGTGAAGTTCCAATTATAATGCAGGCAAGTGGGCAAAATTTAAAATCAGGGAAGAAGGCCGAAAATAAACAGTAAAAGAAATACAAAAACGGGATTTTTAAAATAGCGCGGCGAACCTCGCAATAAACACAAAATTAAGCGCTGCACGCTCTAAGGCTTGCTTACACCACCAGCCAGTTCTAAACGGAGCCAGATCTAGGAGCGGTTTCGGGATTTCAGCCCTTATCAGCCAGGATAGGTTGATTCCAGTGGCATGGAGAGCACAGGACTCACGTCTGAGCATACTCGTCCCACTCGAGGTGACAAATACAAAAGCAACAGTTTATGCACAGAATGCAGAACAATGTCATACATTCACACCAGTACAAAGATCTGGACCTAAATCCATCAGTTTTTTTGCTCACTATGCCATTCCAATTTGAACCCAGCCATATGCAAATCAGTCTTGACCATGTGACCCATGGGAACAGTCCAGCCCGAACTGCCAAGCCAGGTCCTCCCTGAACTGGAACCAAGCATCCTAGTATTGGTTTCGGACTTTCAGCCCTCATCAGCCAGGATAGCTTGATTCCAGTGCCATGGACAGCACTCGACTCAAATCTGAGCATACCCGTCCCACTTGGGGTGACAAATGCAAAAACAACCGCTGATGGACAGAATGAAGAACAATGTCATACCTTCACCCCAGTACAGAGATCTGGGCCTAAATCCATCATTATTTTGCTCACCATACCATTTCAGTTTGAACCCAGCCATATGCAAATCAGTCTTGACCCTGTGCCCCATGGAAACAGTCCAGCCCGAACTGCAAAGCCAGGTCCTCCCTGGACTGGAAACAAGCATCCTAGGACTGGTTTTGGGGTTTTAGCCCTCATCAGCCAGGATAGCTTGATTCCAGTGGCATGGGCAGCACGAGACTCATGTCTGAGCATACCTGTCCCACTTGGGGTGACAAACGCAAAAACAAGAGTTGATAGACAGAATGCAGAACAATGTCACACATTCACCCCAGTACAGAGATCTGGGCCTAAATCCATACAGTTTTTGCTCACCATGCCATTCCAGTTTGAGCCCAGCCATATGCAAATCAGTCTTGACCCTGTGCCCTATGGGAACAGTCTAGCCCGATCTGCCAAGCCAGGTCCTCCCTGGACTGGAAACAAGCATCCTAGGACCGTTTTTCAGATTTCAGTCCTCATCAGCCAGTATAGCTTGATTCCAGTGGCACAGTGAGCCCAGACCCATGTCTGGGCATACCTGGCGCACTTCGGGCGAGAACGCAAAAGACACACAATTGTTGGACGGAATGAAGAACAAATCAAAACATTCACCCCCAGTCAAGAGATATGGGTTAGATCCATCATTCTTTTGCTCACCATGCCACCCCAGTGGGAAGGGTAAGCTCAGACGTGATCAATCTATCTGGCTGAAGAGGGGTAAAACCCCAAAACCGGTCCTAGCATGCTTGTTTCCGGTCCAGGGAGGACCTGGCTTGGCAGTTCGGGCTGGGCTTTTACCATGAGGCAGAGGGTCAAGACTGATTTGCATATGGCCAGGTCTAAACTGGGGTGGCATGGTGAGCAAGAGAATGATGGATTTAACCCAGATCTCCTGACTGGGGTTGAATATATTGATTTGTTCCGCATTCCGCCCATCAATTGTGTGTCTTTTGCTTTCTTGCCGTAAGTGCGCCAGGTATGCCCAGAAGTGGGCCCTGGGCTCACTGTGCCACTGGAATCAATCTATCTGGCTGAAGAGGGGTGAAACCCCGAAACTGGTCCTAGGATGCTTGTTTCCGGTCCAGGGAGGACCTGGCTTGGTAGTTTGGGCTGGACTGTTCCCATGAGCCAAGTGTCAAGACTAATTTGCATATGGCCAGGTCTAAACTGGGGTGTCATGGTGAGCAAAATGTTATTGTTATTGTTATTGTTAGCTTCGGTTTATATAGCGCCAATTCACCGCCAGGTCTCAAGGCGCTCATGACCGAAGGACAGAACAACTATTAGCAGATCGGAAAGACCAGTAACATAATGCGAACTAAGTTGAACCCAAAGCCTCCCTGAATAGAAGTGTTTTTAATGATTTCCTAAAACGCAGAAGATTGCCTTCTTTGCGAAGGGACTCGGGTAGTCTGTTCCAGATTTGAGGAGTTAGAACAGAAAAGGATCTCCCACCCTTTGTTGCTAGTTTAAACCGTGGGCAAACTAACAGCTGAGCATCAGAAGACCTCAGCCTTCGTTCAGGTTTATACACCTCCACACGTTCTTTAATATAGGCAGGTGCTTGCCCATAGATTGCCTTATGGGCCGTGCATAAGCTTTTGAACTCTGTCCTTTGCCTAATGGGCAGCCAATGAAGGCTCTGTTACAAAGGAGAGGCGTGGGATCTTCTCGGGAGCCTGAAGATGAGTTGTGCGGCGTCATTCAGGACAACCTGCAATCTATTGGTCAAGATTTTCGGCAGACCTAAATAGAGAACATTCCCGTAGTCCAGCCTCGAGATGATTGTAGCAGAGACTACCGTGCGAAGCATGGACGGGGAGAGAAGAGGAACTAACTTACGCAACTGCCTAATTAGACCAGTGCAAGTCCCCGCAACGGAGGAAATCTGGCTGGCCATTGACAGTTCGCAGTCAATCTTAATACCAAGACTTTTCACCTTGTCACATGGTATTGGGGTGGGACCTAATTCCTGGGGCCAATATAGATCACTCCAGGGGGAACTTACAGTCGAGACCACTAAAACCTCAGTTTTTTCAGGATTAATTTTCAACAGATTTGCAGTCATCCAACTGACTGCATATCTGAGAATATCCTGCGCGTATTTCTGCGCGGAGACCGTATTGTCTATGCTAAGTAGCAGCTGGGTGTCGTCAGCGTAATTAAACACACGGCAACCCATATTGGCCAGGGAGTTAATCAATGGTTGTAGATAAAGATTAAACAATAATGGGGATAGTGCGGAACCCTGTGGGACTCCGCACGTCAAGTTACCCACCTCCGATATGCCGTCCCCCAGCCTAATCCGCTGTGTCCTTCCCGACAGGAAGGATTGAAGCCACTGAAAGGCCGTATCCCGAATCCCGAAATTGGCCAGTCTATCCAAGAGCAGGGCATGGCTGACAGTATTGAACGCCGCTGATAGATCTAAAAGTATCAGGGCGCTCGGTTTCTTGCTGTCAGCCATCCCTCTAAGCTCATCCAGCACCGAGAGAATCACCAACTCGGTGCTGAGGTGTGCACGAAACCCTGCCTGATGTTCCTGGAGGAGATGGTGTGACTCCAGAGACGAGGCCAGGGACTTCAGCACATGTTGTTCTAAGATTTTGGACAAGAACGGGAGTTGGGAAATGGGCCTATAGTTTTTCAAAATAGTGGGGTCGGCTCCTGGCTTCTTTATCAGAAGCTTCACTCGTGCTTCCTTGAAACTGGCTGGTAACAGCCCTGTTTCCAATGAGTTGTTCAGAAGGGAGATGATGTGATCTTCTAGAATAGGGCGTGCCAAACGGAAGACACTAGGGGGCCATGGATCTGCCGGAGAGCCTGATTTAGTTTTGCTCATAAGTTGCTCAAGACTCACCGGATCTATCAATGGGAATTTTGAAATAAGGACTTCCGAAGGGGTCTGGACATCCTGTGACATGATAGATCCAGTCACAGTACCATTCCTAATATCACAAAGAATGGTTTCCACCTTCTCCAGAAAGTAGTCTTGAAACATATTACAACTAATTGTTGTTTCAGTGTTTTCAGGTTTTTTGCTCAGCTCTGTTAATATTTTGAATGTTTCTTTCTGAACATTCTCAGCCTGGTTTATACGGGTTTCGTAATATTTTGCTTTAGTAGCCAGAATGAGTTTTTTGTATGAGTTGAGCGAGTTTTTATACTGCTCTCGATCCCCTTCAACTTTTGTTCTCCTCCAGCTTCTTTCTACATGACGGAGCTTCTTTTTATGTTCCCTCAAAGGCGGTGTAAACCATGGTGCCTGCAAAAGAATGATGGATTTAACCCATGTCTCTTGACTGGGAGTGAATGTTTTGATTTGTTCTGCATTCCGTCCATCAATTGTGTTTCTTTTGCTTTCTCGCCCTAAGTGCACCAGGTATGCCCAGACGTGGGTCCTGGGCTCACTGTGCCTCTGGAATCAAGCTATCCTGGCTGAAGAGAGGGGAAACCCCAAAACCGGTCCTAGGATGCTTGTTTCCAGTCCAGGAAGGACCTGGCTTGGCAGTTCGGGCTGGACTATTCCCATGAGGCACAGGGTCAAGACTGATTTGTATATTGCCAGGTCTAAACTGGGTGGCATGGTGAGCAAAAGAATGATGGATTTAACCCAGTTCTCTTGACTGGGGGTGAATGTTTCAATGTGTTCTGCATTCCGTCCATCAATTGCGTGCCTTTTGCTTTCTCGCCCTAAGTGCACCAGGTATGCCCAGACATGGGTCCTGGGATCACTGTGCCACTGGAATCAAGCTATCCAGGCTGAAGAGGGGTGAAACCCCAAAACCGGTCCTAGGATACTTGTTTCCGGTCCAGGGAGGGCCTTGCTTGGCAGTTCGGGCTGGACTCTTCCCATGAGGCACAGGGTCAAGAATGATTTGCATATGGCCAGGTCTAAACTGGGGTGGCATGGTGAGCAAGAGAATCATAGATTTAACCCAGATCTCTTGACTGGGGTGAATGTTTTGATTTGTTCTGCATTCCGTCCATCAATTGTGTATCTTTTGCTTTCTCGCCTTATATAAGCCAAAGACACTTCTTAGAAAGGTTGCGCTGTAGATGGGGATGAGGCATGTTCCTCATTTGACTGCACATGCAGGAATGGAGGCATTTGTCAACTGTCACCTGCAAACAAGGGAGATGGTTTCTTATTTAAATACACATGAAGGGTTTTACACGTATTAATAATTTGTTCAATTGCTTCCTTTTTTCACATGTGCACAGAAATGAAATGTGCACAGAAATTAAATGTATATTGTTTAAAAAGGTACACAAACATGATTTACCAGTACCAGTTTTACCAAGTACAATAGTGATTTACAGACATATATGCAGTCAAATATTTATACACATTGAATAACTTCTTGTACTAATGCGGATACCCTTGCATGACAGCAAAAATGAGCAGCATGTGAGGTAACACTAATGAAAGCGGTGTGTTACTCATAACAGCAGACCAGCGGCCTAAGGTGAGTGGCTGTTTAGCTCCTGGTCAGATTCTCTGTTAAAACTGACTTTGCTCTTTTGGTACTCTAGGGTTTTGTTGCCACAATGCCTGCCAAGGCCGGTAGAGTGGGAAAAAGGAAGGGAAGTGACCCGGAGTTGGCCCAGCTGTTAAAGGTGGTCCTATCTAGGTTGAGTGAGGGAGGGGACTCAGGCTACTCAGCATCCAAGCTGGAACCTGAGCATGTACCAGAGCAAGCGGTGCATGAGTGCGTGAGGTGCTACAATTTCCCTACTAGTGAGGCCTTCCCTCCAGTGAAGAGTATTGCCAAGAAGCAGTCAGCCGAACTACAGAATACAGTGGGTTCCACTGGTTCCAGGGCTGGTGGAGGTCCCTGAGCAAGTCTGCAACTGAGGCACAAGACAGCACACAACTTTCTTACCCTTACCACCTATCGCACCCTCTGCACCCACTGATGCCAAGCAGGCTCTGCAAGGTTCAGATGAGATATTTTCTGTACTAGCCGATATTACATAGTCATTGAAGCTATTGTCAGAGCAGAAAGCCGGCGCATCTTCAGAACCACTTGGAGTAGTCCCTTGCTCACAGTCACGGGGGATCGATAGTGGGCCTGGGTGGAGTTCGAGCAGTTCTGCTCTGTGGAACCTCGTGAAGTGGCTAAAAAGCTCTGCTTCGCGGAGTTCCAAGTGTGGGCAGAGTTTGCTGGGAGCCCGTTCGCTTTCCCATGTGCAACACAGAATGCATCCTCCTATTGCAAATTGCTTGCGAACATCACTACATGGTTCTCATGTGCACCCTTGTTTTGGAAATCACATGTGAACTGCAACACGTGGTAAGCTTGGGAGTGGCAAACTTCTTTTTCTACTCTCTGTTATGGTACTGGGCCTAATTTATTTTCCCTCTTTAATCTTTTCAATCCTCCCCCTAAAAAACGTATCTACCCCTCATTTTTATTTAACATATTAGTGTGTTTCTTTGTGGACTTGTTGTTTTTTAAAATGTTTGGGAGTTTTATAACTTTTTGTATTTCTGTCATTTTTCCTCTTTTGTCCCTATTTTTTCTTTAACTAACCACACTGGGTGGATATCTAATACCATGAATAGGACCTGCTTGACCTGTTAGTCATAGAGATTCTGGGGCTTAGTGAGTATACTAATTATTTGGTGTGTTTGTATTCTACAATGATATCATATTTTTTCCTAATAGCATGCTGCTCAGGAGGTAAGTTACGTTTAGTTTATTTTGTAATATTATTGTAATATTATTATTATGTGATCCAGTTTCGAGTTTCAGTTAGGCAGGTGATCAGTGCCACTTAATTCTACTCATCATTTGATGCTCGCTTTTTCTGAATAAAAACGAAGACATTGCAGACTGTCCTTCTGTCACTATAGTAAATCAGTGATATCATTGAGTAGTACATTCTCTCTATGGCTTTGTTTATGTAACTCATGCAGTTCCTAGTTATTTCACAGCAATGTGTAGCATGCATCTATGCATTGAAAAAAGTTGGACTGCGTTGCACCATTTTAGGGGGGTTGAGAAATGAGAATAACATCAAAGTTCATACACTGCAATGCATTAGTTCCAAATGTAGTTTTTGGAAAGGAAATTTTGATTAGGGTTTTCGGAATATTATGGGCAACCCAATGATAGTGGATAGACTTGCAGCTAGTACAATATATGATCTGTTTTAGAGAAGTAGAATGTGACTGTATTTGCCTGTCATAATAATTTTGTGGAGATTAACTGAATCACTAATCTATTTTTATTTATCTTCTTCATTTCTTATATCAGCAATCAACGGCAAGAAGAGTCACATTGAGGAGACAGGTCAGGGAGCAGCGGGTCAGCCTCGTAAGACCTATCATTTAATATTATTATTTCCTCAATGTTAGATTTTACGAATGTTGTGGGTTTAGGGAAGAGTCTTATGCTGTTGGAATGTTGGTGCTGGGTACCAAGGTGGGAGTTGCTGCCTGGAGGCTGGTGTTGCTGATGAGAAATAAAGTTTCTCTGACACCCTAACCTGCCATCTTCCTTCCACATGGCGACGAGGACGGGATAGAAACCCACTCAGGCAAATCACAACAGATTTTGGGCCGATTACGATTGTGGTGAATCGGCATCCTCCGGGCTGGCGGAAGCCACAGCCGGCCCAGAGGATGCGGATTCACCGCTGCGTCGAGAGAAATGACCCCCGCCAGATTTGGATGGCGGGGGGGTCATCTGCGGACGGCAAGACCGTCGCTTTTCCGCTGCGAGACCGCAGCAGAAAAGCTCTAAGATGGTGGCGGTGTCTATCAGACATCGCCAGCCATATTTGGATCTGCTTAGGGATATGCCTTTCCGCGGTGGCAATGCCGCCACGAAAAGGCATACGGTCTTTTCTTTCCCCCAGGGTGAAGGGGGGCATATGGGAGCTACCTGTGGTACCCCCCTGCATTTGCATGCAGGAAGCAGCAGGCACCGCATGGTGCCTGCCGCTTTGTGCATGCAAATGCACTGCTTGCATTTTTAACATTGCGGCGGGTGCTGCTTCAAGCAGCACCTGCTGCAATGTTAAACATACAGGATGTGACCGCCAGGGTGGGGGTCACATCCTAATTTGCACGGAGGGACCGCCGCTGCCCCTGCGGACGGTCCCTCCACCTCTGGGGTGGCGGACGGACGCAGGTCCGTCTGCCATCCTAATAGGGCCCTATAAATTTTTGTCATTCCTAATATCCCTTCATTATCTTTTTTTCCCTTATATTACAAGTTTTTCTTTTTGGTAGCTGACTTTTTCTGGTCTCTGGTCACTCTTTCACTTATCTTCTGCTCAGTTGGTAATCTTTCTCTCTTTCCTATAAAGCTTGTGATATTGGTAAAGAAAGACTAAGATTAACATATTTCTGTTTTCTACTGTATATTGTGAAGATTGCAAGTTCAAGTATGCTAGTATTATAAATAATTTTCACCATGTGTGTTTGTGGAGTAAGCTTTCTTTTTTGTGCTCATGCTAGAAGTTGAGTTTCCTGAGAGAGTGGCCATTTGTCTTTCTTTTTCCTGCTCATGCTCTAACAGTTGAGTTCATGAGAGAGTGGCCATGGTCATGCACCCCCCCAATGTTGTGTTCTCTTTCATTCATTTATACAGTATAACAGCAGTTTTCCATGAAAAAAGTATGAGGTCCCACCCCCATTGCATTTGCCAACCAACACCATATGTCTTTCATGCACCATTATTCCACCCCTGTCTTGTCTACCATTATGAACCAATCAAGTGCCCAGAGTGATATTTTTGTTAGTAGATACTGCAGTGCTAACTGATCTGTAATGATGTATTGAGGTTGTATTTTTGAATGAATAAATGAAGGGGTGGCATATCTGACAACTAAAATATGTATCATGGTTTATTCTAGCCACACACACCACCAGTGATGACGGCTCTAGTGCTGCCGCAGAAGGAGAGGCAGTTGGAGGGTGAGAAGCGGCAGCAGGGAGGGGCACTGGTAAGTCACATATTGCTTGCCTATTGAACATTGCTATTATATAAGCCTGGGTGTAGTTTGCAGAGTTTTGCTATACTGAACTCCGGTAAGTTATAAAAAAAAATCAGCGAAGTTCCAAAAGTGGCATAGTGTAGAGCGAACTGCTGTTCGTGCTGCTCTTCCTGCTGCTCGGGTAAAAATTCTAACCGCGCGTCAGCTTATACATTTGAACTTACAGTTCGTGAGCGCGTGTTGAGAAAAAACACCTTTGCGCTACCCAAAGCAGAGTTTTCTGCACTCGACAAGCTCCACAGACCTCAGAGTGCAGAAAACTCTGCAAACTCCACAAACAGAGCAGCCTACTATTATTCGGACTAGCTATACCAGAGCACAGTCAACTTGTGACCTTGAACCCCCCAGTTTTACCAGCAGCAGCGACAATTGAGTTAGTATGGCCTGTTCGATCTGCAACTCAGCAAAAAGCTCACATAATGAGCGTTGATGACTTGAGGTAAAAGTGAAACAACAGAAGGTTAAAAAAAAAAGGAAAATGGGATATGAGTGAAAGGGTGGATGGGTGAAAGTGTGTTTGGATGGGTTGAGGGACGGATGGGCGAAAGGATGATTAGGAGAAAGAGTGGATATTGAATGTATGAATAATGGATTGGAAATTTTGGCGAAAGACTGTATAAAGATAGTAAAGCCAAATCATGGGTGATATAAGTGAATTAGAATGAAAGGATAAATAAATATTTGGATTGTTTGGATGAATAAGCAAGGTAGCTCTTCTCGTGGAGACAGGCATTCTGCTCAACCTCTTCAGTTACTTTGTTTATTTATGGTTATCAATGCGTTAGTTCAAAGTGGGGAATATTTATTAGTTTTGTTTTACAGCTCCCGAGTAAAGTGGTCCTGCATGTACCCAGGGTCTGTAAATCAAATCCTACCAGTGGTCCTGCAGCACTTACTGTGTCATCCAATTAACTAACCTTTCTAAACATTTCTCCAGTCTGCCATTACAGCCTACATGCAATTTTAAAAAGCCAGTAAGACTTGGCAATATCGACCTTTTGCCAAGCATAAAATCCCCTTTTTATTACATATAAGTCACCCCTAGTGTCGTAGGCCACTCACCTGAACTCCAGAATCCCAGAATCCCTATGAAAGTTCACTGCGGAGCAGTGGAATCAACACTGCCTGCTCATGAACTTCCACCAGGAAGGAGGGATGGGATGAGAGAAAAGAGATTACACCGATCTGGTATGCCGCGCTGGTGGTGATACGGTCAGGTTTGGGTTGCTAGATTCTCAGGCTCAGGTCCGCACTACAATGTGATGTTGGGTAAACGGTGTTTAGTTAGGTTATATTACTGCACACCATTTATCTAAAAGAAATGCACTAATTACTTTCAGTTATATAAATATAAAACCCAATTGTCATTAATATGCTTAGTAATTCAGTGATTATAATGCGTACCACAACATTTTCTGAAATGTACAAGGTTACTAAAGGAGTACAAGGCTGTCAATATGTATAGGATCTGCAAATTGGGAAAAAAAACAGTGGTTTATAATGACCACTTCTTATTAATCACAGCCACGGATTAGATATATGTATAACACAATCTTTGTACAGCACTATACCAAAAATAAAGACTGCATGTTTTAACGTGTACTTCCACAATGAACAGTTACCTAGCAATATGAACGATTTCAAAAACAGAACAGAATAGAATAATGATTTGTTTTTACACAACACGGAGCAGGAGGAAACATGTGCATATGACCTCAACTGCTGGTTCTGTGCATCTATTACAGGTTACCAGAGAGCTGAAGATCCGACATGGAAGTTCAAGGAACCATATTCCAAATTGCAGACTGGAAGAAGGCCGACATAGAGCAGAGAGAAGATGACACCGCCTGGAAACGAATGATTCAAGTAAGTGTTCCACATCTGAAGAGGCTAAGCATAGAGTGCTGAGCGTTTAAATACTGATAAGTGGGAGTGCACAGTACACACGCAAGTGACTCCAACACTGGCACGTTGACATCATGGAATGCTGCATGTTGTAGAAGCATTCCACTGGGTGCATGCACTCGGGAGCAATCTGCATGTGCACACTTGCCAACAGTTTCATGTGCCAAACGTTTGTTAAATAGTACAAACGCACACCCATGAATCATAATATCAATCTACCACTGCCACCAGGGATATGCAAAGTTGGAAAAATCTGAGACAAGCAAAAAATATGTCTTTACACAATGATGTATCTCACAATGTTTGGTATATTTTACTGTCACCAGGAAATACTTTTCTTGCATATATACATATGATATCCATTTGACAGCGAGAGGTTTCATTTGACAGCAGGCTTAAAGCAGTACCATGTTATAATGGTCCTGACAAACCAGAATGACAGCACCAGAGATGTTGAGGGGAGATAACGCACATGACAGTTCTTCCCCCAAAGGCCGCCTCAGCGTGAGTGGTTTGTAGGGGTTGAGAGAATGAAAGCACCTTGCAAGATGGGGAGCATGGATAAAAGATGCTGGTTCCAAGGATCTTTCATTTGGATGGTAACCTTACCCATCTATTACATAATATACCCTCACGTGGATATGCTTCCCGTCCAAAATAAGTTGGTCTTCATACTCATAGTGAACTTATACAACTACAGGAGGAGGAGGATTGTCTTTACATGTGGATGGGTGATATGGTTTGAGTAGGGATACATGAAAGACTGGATATATAGTATAATCTTCAGGTAAATGCAAATGGACTGTGAGCGTGTTGATTTATCTTCAGAAAGTGAAAGGGGAGTGAACCTTGGTTGTAAAGTTCTACGTCCATCAAGACAGATGTTTCTGGTGGATAGCCACATCATGTCTCCTTATTTATATCAAGGTTCTGGGGTCCTATGTTTATCCGCCTATCTTTCAGTGGTTGTTTTATTCTGTGTGAGGCACTTACAGGCTTGCTCTTATATCTCTTGTATTTGTTGTAAACGAATAAAGACTTGGGTGAATTGGGAGGATTCCTGGGAAAGTACGTAGATGATGACCTGTGGAAAAATAAAAAGTGGAACAACCTACAGCTGCATTTGTATTAGTTTTGTATAACAATTCTACCAGGGGTATGCCCTGATCCAGTGAGTGATTAGAGTGGATGTTAAACAGCGTAAGCTCTGTTCTAGACTTTGATTGACCTTTTATGTTGGTCGGTCCATTCATGGGTGCAAGGCAGATGAGAGAACAAATTCAATCCCTAGTGAGGAGCATAGGGTCTTCTAGAATTTAGATGTAAATTGTGGGTTACGGTGACATATTACTTTGCTGGGAAAGTCATGTAGCCGTACGATTTGTGCTAAAAATATGTCACTAAATTCCACAGCTGTGGGCCATTTTTTTTAAAGTGAATGAAATGGCCCTTTTTGGACAATAGATCAACAACCACCTGCTGAGTGGTGTTTTTATTGGTGTATTTTCATTAAAAACATGCTTACAGACAATTTTCACTTTTAATTTACTTATAAGTCCCTAGTAAAGTGGTACCACATGTACCCATCATCTGAAAATTAAATGCTACTAGTGGACCTGCAGCACTTATTGTGCCATCCACTTAAGTAGCCTTTCTCAACAAGTCTCACGTCTGCCATTACAGCCTATATGCAGTTTTAAACTGCCAGTATAACTTGGCAAATTCAACCTTTTTCTGAGCTTAAAACTTCCTTTTTATATGACATATAAGTCACCCCTAATGTCATATGCCGCTCACCTAAACCCCAGGTGGTTCCAATTTGGTGAGGATATATCCCAGAATCCCTATGGAAATTTACTAGGCAATAATGAAATCAACACTGCCCGCTATTGACCTACCAAGTGGAAGCCGGGATTGGGATGAGAGAAAAGAGAAAGAAGTACCAGGATGTCACCGATCTGGTCTGCCGCTCGGGTGCTGATGTGTTCTGGTTTTGGGTTCCTAGGGTCTCAGGTTCAGGCTCAGGTCCACAGCACACTGTGATGTTCGGTAAATGGTGTTAAGTTAAGGTATATTACTGCACACTATTTATCAGTAAAGAAATAAACTAATTATGTTTGATAATATAATGCTCAATTGTCATTAATGTGCTTAGTTCTTAGGTGATTATAATGCATACCACAAAAATATCAGTAATTTGCAAGGCTCCTATCAATATGTATAGGATCTGCAAAATGAAAAAAACATTGGTTAATAATCACCACTTCTTCCTAATCACAGCCACTGATTTGAAATATGTATAACACAATCTTTTTACAACACTGTCGCAAAAATCAAGACAGTCAGTTTTCACGAGTATTCCTCAATGGTCAGTTAACAAGCAATACAACGCATTTCATAAACAGCGAACACGTGCTGCATAATTAAGTTCTGTCAACGAAATGTTTCATGAATAATGTTCCGACAACAGACACTTATAACCCCAGTCTCTATTGCTACTTGTATCTTAGCAAGAATTCAAGGTTCACTTTACAGAGTTAAAAAAGTAAATGAAATACCAATTTGGGCTAAACAAGAAATACGTCTTTCTTGTTTCGTTGTTAAATCATGAAGATTCTAGAATAAAGGGTTGTTTTTACCTGACACGAAGAGGGAGGAAACATGAACACATAACCATTACTCTTTGTGCTGCGCATCTATTACAGGTTGCCAGGGAGCTGAAGATGCGACGCAGACGTCGAGGGAGCTATCGTCCAAATTAAGCTGTGGAAGAAGGCCATTGTGGTGTATAGAGAGAAGACGGCACCATTAGGAACCGGATGAGTCAGGTAAGTGTTCCACATCTGACGCGGCTAAGCATTGAGTCTGAGTGCTGAGCTTTTAACTACTGATAAGTGGGAGTGCACAAAACATTTGCAAGTGACACAAAAGGCGTCACTTTCACATCATGGAATGCAGCACATTGTAGAAACGTTACATCGGATGTTTGCACATGGGGGCAATCTGCACGTGCTCACTTGCCAACTGTTTCACTTGCCAACAGTTCAATAAATATTACAACAGCACACACATGAGTCATAGTATCAACCTACCAATGCCACCAGGGGTTTGCAAAGTTGTTGAAATACGTGACAAGCAAAAAAATACGTCTTCATTCAATGATGTATCTCACAACATTCAGTTTTTATTACTGTCATCAGAGACTAAAGTTCTTGTATATACATTTAATATGCACATTTGACAGTGAGAAGTTTCTTCTGACAGCAGGCTTAAAGCTGTATCATATTGGAAATGGTCCAGACAACCAGCATGACAGCACCTCAGATGTTCAGGGGAGGTGACCCTCATGACAGTTTTACCCTCCAAAGTCCTCCTCACCAGGAGTGGTTTAGAGGGATTGAGAGCATGTAATAGCCTTGTAAGACGCGGAGCATGGATAAAAGATGCTGGTTCCCTTGATCATTCTGATGCATGGTAACCTTTAGATAATACAACCTCACATGTATACACTTGGTGTCCAAAATATATTGAACTTCATACTCATATTGATCTCCCACAACAACAGGGGAGGATGATTGTCTTTACGTGTGTGTAGGTGATATTGTTTTTATTCTGTGAGAGGCACTTAAAGGCTTGCCCTTGTATCTCTTGCAATAATGGTAAACGAGTACATACAGAGGGCATAAGACATCAGTGAAATAGGAGGATTGCTGGAACAATGCGTGGATGATGACCTGTGAGCTAAAAAGGGGAACAGCCCGTAGCTGCATGTATATTGTTATTGTATGAAAATTCTACCAGGGGTACGGCCTGATTCCAGTGAGGGATTACAGTGGATGTTAAAAATAGTAGGCTCTGATCTAGACTTTGATAGACCCTTTCTGTCTGTCCATCTGTTTGTGGGTGGAAGGCAGAGGAGATTTCAACTTCAATCCCTAGTGATGCTCTAAGTGTTCCAGGGGTAATATTGACGTCCCCAGGAAAAGCTTGCTTGGTTTCCGAACCACTCCCAGAGCCTTTGTTTGTTTAATTGGGTTGAGGAGAGCATGGTGTAAAGATATAAATAACACTGTGGGACACATTTTACTCCACATAGAGCTTAATTGACAATGTTGATTATTGATAGTGCAAAGTTTTTTACTGCAAGGAATAGTTGGGGAGAGGATATAGCCTTACGGCTAGAGCGGTGTCGACCTTGAAACTGTGGAACAGTGTTCTAGTCTTGGCAACAAAGCTCAACATCCTATTATTCTGGGCAAATCACTTAATCTCCTGGTGCCTTACAAAAATTAACGTGTCCTTGTGGAACAAATTTGGTGCTCATGTAAAGCAATACCTGATATTTTTTGGTCTAGTTCGCGCTATATAAAAATCTAAAAAAAATAAAAAATTAAATAGTATTGAATGTTGGTTCTATTCCCATTGATTTAAATGGTGTTGTAATGGTGTATTATACATGTCTTCTGCTTTTGTTAATGTTTTGACACCCTGAATAGCCTACCCCTTTACATGGCAGTGCATGTAATGCAGAAGGGGGGAGTTGTGTGTTTGTGGCTTGCTGGGGATGTAAAATGTTCTAATGACGTAACCAAATGTATTTCAATTCCCCTGATTGTCTATAGCTGTAATTACGGTGTAGTCTTTAGTAATGTTTACATAATAAAATACTTTTTTCTTTTTACAATAAAAAGCACAGAATGGACAATTATTTAATGAGTGTTTTTGTTTCATGCCACCTCCCATGAGTAGGCCTTGGACTGCTCGGCTTTGCTACCCCAGGAGATTCAAGTTCTACAAAGGAGTGCTTGGTTCCCAGTAAAGGGAAGGCTGAGGACTTATCACTTGTAAACATTTCACATCCATTCTCATTCATTATCATTCGTTCAATGTTGTAATCATATTATTGTTTGCTATTTCCTTACGGTCATATAACTATATTTGTAAGACTACACAATATACATTCCTTTTTACATGTATGGCACATGAATTTTCAGAGACCCACACAGTATGCACTCTAAAAAAGAAGCACACTGATACGGATAATATTCCATTAAAGTCCTAACCCTGTCCCCCAATTTTGGGATTTTTGGAATTTGAATCTGGGCACTTTGAAATCCCATTCACTTTCCCAGTGAATGTGATCTGCCTCCAAGCAGAAGGAAAAAATGGGTCAAAAATAATTGGTTTATTAATCATTTAGGAAAGACAACTGTAAGTTGGCACAGGAAATGCACCAATGGCATAAAAGTTAACTGTTGCAAGTGGACTGCTGAGTGCATTTAAGTTGTGACTGGAAAAACACGGTTCAGGCCTACCATTGGAGCAAGCTTTCCTAGCTACAGATAAACAACAGAAACTGTTTTGTATTATGTACAAAAAGTTACCTTTGTACATTAAGTAACTTACCCTGGCATGTGCCTCGTCTGCCAAATGTCTGTGGCTTAGTGCTTTGTATACAAAGGTACAACATCCTAAATATTAAAGATAGTATATTCCTGCAGTAGCTACATACAAAGTGCTCTTTCCACTGCACAGGCTGATGTAGCTTTATTCCATGGACAGACCAGGGTGTAGGAAAATGGTGGAGTTTAAGTGCCTCAGAACCTGGTGCCTTCCGTTTTGAACAATAGTTTCTGGAATATTTTTGCAGGCACATAAATATGAATTGCTGCACAGGTTAAGTCTGAACTAGTTAGTTCATTTTGGCATCAATCACTTTTTAGTGACTGGATGAAAGTGGATGTGCACCACAGACTGATAAAAACGCAAATCGGCATGGTAAAGACTAGGAAGAAGAATTATGATTGTGTGGGCCCACGTGTAAAGAGGCTTAGGGGTGACCTTCTGTCCACCTGTAATGAGGAACTGGAAGTATTCTCTAAGTTTGAACTGCCTAGCCTCCTGTTTGGCCTTGGGAAAGTAAACGACTTAAGAACAGCTCTGTTCTGCTATGGAAGAACCACCTGCCCATTCAAGATTGTACTGAACGCTGTGGGATTCCTAGCCGGCGAGATACATGGAACCGAGAAATTGTTCCTGGAGGCATCGGGGCCATAGGAGAACCCAAGAGGTTTCATAGCACCTACACAAAAGGGAGATTTTCTAATTTCTCTGTCCTCAGAAGGTCAGGGAGAAGGGGCTGAGGCCACTGACATAGATACAACTCTAAATGGTTAGAATTGGAGATTAATCTACTCAGAGCATTTTCGAACAAAATAAGCATGCAATGTCATTGAGCTGTGACACAGATTCCGACCTTGCCATGCTGGATATTCTGAAAATCAAAAAAGTCAGCAAAGCCTTCACAGTAGTGAAGTCACCATAACAGCTACAGAATCCAGCTTTGTCTCACATAGAGCTTTTTACACCACAACGGATGGCTTCAACTGGAGCCCAGACATGATGCATTTGAGATTGAGGGATCCTTGCTGGCTTCAGCATCCTACCTTGTCACTCTGTGCTGCAGGTGTACTGCACACAGGGCTGAATGGCAAAAGGATGCTAGGTTTCTATTGTCAACTCTGTTTCTTGATGAGCTTGAATTTGGTTCCATAAATCAAAAACTACCTACTGCTTGCCTGGATCCACAATGGTTTGTGTGCATGTCAAACCCAAGCAGGGAAATCCAGTGACTGTCACCCTTCCCCAGATAATGCACAGTAAGTAGTACTGAGAATTGGCAGCCTGAAGGTCGGCAAGACGAAATGTCTAGAGTTTTCAACATTAGAACAAGCTGAGGCTTCCATCCCACCAATCTCTAAGTGATGCCCTCAGTTCCAAGGTAAAACATTTTAGTGGTGCAACATGCAAGACTTGCCTCACCCCAGCTCTTATGTGACTAGAATTTGCACCTAGTTCCAGGTCATCTGCAACCATTCACTTTATTTCCACTTGGTTATTTGTTCACCCGTTTTGCAGAAAAACTTTTAAAATTCATATTGCATGGTACGCTTTCAAACTTTATATAATTATGTCTTATTTAGTCTATTACCGTTTTAAAAATGTTCCCAAACCGGATTGTGTTAGACTTGGACCTTTCTGCAGGGTCCTCTCAACCTTTTTGCCTTCTCCCCTCATATTTTGCTGAATTTGTTTTTGTTGACCACAGGACTCTTACTACTGCTAACAAGTGCTAAAGTGTGTATGCTCTTTACATTGAAAACATGCTTAAATGGGGGGGCGTGGCTAGGTGCCCAAGAGGTATGGCGGTACATGGATAGGATCTCCGGTGTGCTCGGCGGACTCTGTGATACCAGGCAGCTTTTCATGCTGCAGGAGGCAAATGCAGACTCATGAAGACTACGGGAGCATTTTGTTAACAGTGGCAACTCCATAAACGGTGTCTGGGAAGATTTATTGATGGCAGTAAGTCTTATCGATATATTAAAAGAAGGGAGGTCTCCTTAGTAGTCCAATTCAGGACAAGGAGGATTAGCTCAAAGAACTATGCACAAGTCCCAATATTCAGTCTTTGACAGGACCTCTTGTATAAACCCCTCATAACTCAAGAAACCAAACTTAATGACAACCAAATAATCCAGACAATATACCATTTGGCACGTAAAATACAAACAATAATATTCAAAAAACAATTTCTTAAAAGATGAACAGTTTATTACATAGTGTTTGGTAACAACAATGCAGAGTTAATCAATTACATTGTTTTTTAAAAAATGTGCCATTTCACATAAAGAACATTAAAATTACAAAGTTCAATGTAGTCGACGCAGCGTTTTGGTTTATATTGATAGCACCTTCATCAGAACAAGGTTCTGATTACAAAAGAAAACATACAGTTAGGATCAGGCATTGATTGTTTTACAAATAACTTTTTTCTTTTACGTGTTCTACGGTACAAGCAAATAATTATAAAGAACAAAGCCTTTAATTATCGAGGCCCCCTGAAAAATAAACCTCCAATTTAACAGTGAGGCTGAACTATCAATTTAAGGTATGCATAATAATAAATCATCGTGATGTGCTACCAGAGAATGACATAGATCATTCCCATTTGTGCCCAAATGTATAACCCCATGTAACTCAACTACCATAACCAGAAAAACATGAGTATATAAATATGTAGAAAACATATATAGTAGTGGTATAACTTGAAAATGTATAATTATTTGCTTGTACCGTAGAACACGTAAAAGACAAAATTATTTGTAAAACAATCAATGCCTATTCCTAACTGTATGTTTTCTTTTGTAATCAGAACCTTGTCCTGATGAAGGTGCTATCAATATAAACCGAAACGCTGCGTCGACTACATTGAACTTTGTAATTTTAATGTTCTTTATGTGAAATGGCACATTTAAAAAAAAATGTAATTGATTAACTCTGCATTGTTGTTACCAAACACTTTATTGAATTATATCTAATAAACTGTTCATCTTTTAAGAAATTGTTTTTGAATATTATTGTTTGTATTTTACGTGCCAAATGGTATATTGCCTGGATTATTTGGTTGTCATTAAGTTTGGTTTCTTGCGTTGTGAGGGGTTTATACAAGAGGTCCTGTCAAAGACTGAATATTGGGACTTGTGCATAGTTTTTTGAGTAAGTCTTATCGCGCATTCCGTTTTGCCGCAGCCACCATTTTGTTTTTTCACGCGATCGCGCGTCTCCTCAGTAAACAGCAGCAAGGAAGCCTTAACTCTCACAACTACTAGCATGTCTCTTAAATGAGCCCAGGAATGAGACTTTATTGCTTACTCACGCCGGGGATGGGATTTCTTGAAGAAGTGTTTCACCAATTGATTTCTGCTGAGGCATTCGCACTGCATTGTGAAGGGCAGCCATTTTGTGATTAATAAAGAGTTACTATAACGTCTCTTCATAATGTTACCATAAAAATATCAAAATTACAATATTTACATACATGTGCTCTCAGTATACCGTGGATTGGGTAATTCTTGTCTTTTACGCCGGAGCATCATTAAGCAACGCTGCATATCTTTTGCTGAATCCTGATATGCATATCTTCTGCAACGTGCAGTGCGACCTCTACGTACTTACTATTACGCTCCCACAGCGCGTAGCTCTTATTAACTTCACATTTTTCATTTAGAAAGAGGCATCACTGCGCTTCAACATTTGTACTGTTCAAATTTAAAAAAGTGCTCTTAGGCTTGCACATAGAAGCCTCATTTGTCTGTTGCTGAACTGTCTCTCTTTTCCACGGATGTGCATCATCTTACATAATTCTTGATCTTTGAGTGCTTTACCTTATGTACATTTGTTCAGAAAGGAGTGTTATGGAAGTGATTTATGGGCAGAATAAAAGTGTTACACTCCTGAGTTCTCCAGACTAGGTTGGAGAGTACAATGGATTCTTCTTCTGTACCCCTAGGTACAGAACGGCTAAAAAAGGATCCTCCCTCACCACCTAAACCAACTTCACCAGTATCTATGGAGCTACTGCTAAAGGAAATCAGAGCTCTCTGACCCATTATGGAAGAGACTAACACCAAATTGCAAATTTTAATGCATAACTGGTCCCAACTTGAAACAAGGGTCTCCTCAGTGGAACTAAGTGTTTCTTCCTTAAAAGAAACTGTGTCAGTTTCTCTCAACTACACTCAAAGATCTCATCCCTCCAACGACAAGCAGAAGACCTTGAGAATCGGAATAGGTGGAACGATCTCCGTATTTATGGCCTGGGGGAGGTCCTTGAAGGATCTGACTCTCTCACTTTTTTTAAATCATTCCTCCCCAAATTACTACACATTCCAGAAGGTACGATGCTCAACATCCAATGCGCGCATCGATTGGGCCGGGTTCTATCTCATGCTTCAGCTTCACAACGACCAAGAGGAGTCATCTTATACTTTTTAGAGTATACGGATTTATTGAAGTGTTATCAGCGGTCAAAGCTTCTCCAAGAATCACATGGTCAGGCTCATCTCTGTTCTTTGCACAGGACTATGCCAAGGCCTCTCCCAACCGATGTACGGCTTTTCTAAATATGAGAGCTGATCTACGTTCAATAGGGGCTCGATACGGCCTTTTCCACCACTGCCTCTTCAAAGTTACCTACAGCAACAGAACAACAACGTACAAATATCCTCTGCATTTACAAAGCTTCATAAACTCTTGTAAAACAACGGATATGGATTCTTCGGGTCCTTCTTCTTCATTTAACACTTGAGACTGTTTTTTCCTACAATTGAGCTTCTCTAGGCTTTGTTTTCTTTTCATAATGTTTGATGTTCCATGAATTGATTTATCCAGTTTTTAAAATATTTGTTACATTTATTGGTATTACTAAGTTACAAAATTTTCCGTACACATGTTTATTGTCATTGTTGGTTATTCCCGATAACGTCCTTTCCAGCAACTTCTCCTAACTTCATTGTTTCTTGTCTCCACAGATTTTGTACCCTTGTCTAGGGTGTCATCCAGGTTCTCCGTTTGGCTGACCCTGGATGTGTCGCCTACTTCATGTGGTTCCATCCTCCTCCTCGTGTCTTCCTGACCGTGTTTCCCTGACCTTTCTTTATGTAGGTATGTTTTCTTTTTGTATTTTCATCTTATTTTTGTTCCTAAATGTTGTTCTATTCCCCCCAAACACTCTTCCTATTTTTTCTCTGGGTGTCATTCTCTTCCTACTTTTCTATGATCTCTTTTACTTTGTTATTTTATCTAATTTCCATACTCTTCTCTATTGTGACATTGATTTTATTATTACTTCTCTTCTCTTCTTACCTCACATCTTTCACCATTGTTATATTGAGTTGGGTTTTTATTTCATATTTTTGGATCAATTTGTTTCTAATAACTTATGTCATTCAAATGTATTACTTGGAACGTTAAAGGTTTGATTTCCCCCATTAAGAGGCAAAGAGTCCTGTCCCACCTAGCCAAATTAGATGCTGATATCGCATTCCTGCAAGAAACTAATTGTTGTGATTGAAAGCAGCGCAAGAACACGCACGCGCCACTAACCTGACTCCGATGCCCAGCAGAGACGAGGAGATGACAGTCCTCACAACCTCCCTCCGTACAATACCCAACAATGGGACTACCACCACTATTGGAGTAAGCACAGCCGGAGGCCGCGAGGTGGAATGGCGAAGGGATGCGGGGTACGTTAGGTATCTTCAAGTCAAGGTATACCCCCAACGGATCACTGGTAGGACCTCCCTGTAGACGGATGAGAAGATAAAGAGAATAATGTAGATCCGTAATGTCAAAGGTATTCTCCCTTCCCCTATGTTCCTAAACTCACCACTTCCTCCACTCTAGACTCCGTGAATGAATCCGAATACTGTATTTGGTGAGGGGAGAGTCTTTCCCACTGAGTCGAAAAGTTATTTCCACTTCTCGAACACTTTCCGCCAAGAGAATCAGTTAAGTGGGTTTTCACGCGAGAAGCGTTAGGCAAGATAATGATTCTAGAATGACCCACAATACTCCTTGTGAGTACAAATAGCCATATATACCAGCAAGCTTCGGATATACTGAAAAAGGTATGTTCGAATCCCAAGGTTCAACAATTAAGGAAAGGTGCGCTCTGCACAATGTACTAAACGTTTCTCAAAACTAATAAAGATAACGTAAAATGGAAGAGAGCGAGCCCGCTCTCTTCGAGGATTCTTACCCGACAATATTCAGCTTTACTCACTGCAACAGAAACTGACCGCGCTGGCTCTTCGTCGTCGCGGTGAGACACTGAGGAACTGACCACGCAGGCTCTTCGTCGTCGTGGTGAGTCACAGGAAAACTGACCACGCAGGCTCTTCGTCGTCGTGGCGGATCACAGGAAAACTGACCACGCAGGCTCTTCGTCGTCGTGGTGAGGCACTGAGGAACTGACCACGCAGGCTCTTCGTCGTCGTGGCAACACACAGGAAAACTGACCACGCAGGCTCTTCGTCGTCGTTGGCAAGTCACGGACGCTCCATTGATGAAACTCCAAACAAACATGAGGAAAACCAGGAACAAGATTGACAAGCGCCGTTTCATTCCAGGGGCGGAGTTTATATAAGATCCTCCCATTGTGCCAAACCCCAGTGCCGCCTGGCCTTCTGGGACTGGTAGTTTTTCCGTAGGGGGCGTGTAACACGATGTCTGTTGCATCCGGCTGCCCTACCATGGGCGATCGCTACACTAATTTTCCGGATACTGAATCTTTAAAACTAAAAAGAGGTTGGGTAGGTGAAGTTTTCTATTCCCCAGGAGATGGCAAACGTAACGTAATAATACTATGTCATAAATCTCTCTCGTACTAATTTCTATCTCAAGAATCAGATACTAATGGCAGATGGATAAACATTAAGCTGTCTCTAAAGGGTGTTCCAGTCTCTTTTTTAAATGTTTATGCCCCTACATGCGGCGTACCCTAATTTTGGCCCACGTTGGCCGAGCAAATCACTCATTGTATAGACGATAACTTTATCGTAGTGGGTGATTGTAATCAGACTTTCGATCCATTCATCGATAGGAACTCTAAAGTCACCTACGTTCCTAACAGACCCCATAAGTCTTTTGTTCAAGCTATCACGCAGCACAAACTCCTTGACGCCTGGCGTCTTTGTAATCCGACCACTGGAGAATTTACTTTTTACTCTACATCTCATCATTCTCAATCAAGGATTGACTATATATTTGACTCTCATAATATTGCACAAACTCTTACTAATGCAGAGATTGGTCCCATTTTATTGTCAGATCATGCCCCTGTCTCACTAAACATTGACATCTTACCTAAAGTTACAGGTCCTAGAAGATGGCGTTTTAATAATGCTCTTCTTTTAGATCCAACATTTACTGCTTCTTTTACTACCTTTTTTGATGATTTCTTTGAGATGAATCAAACTCAACCATGGCCTTTTCCACTTTATGGGACGCATTTAAATCCTCAGCTACAGATTTCATAATTGGATTTGTTGCAAAAAAAATGAAAAAATGCCCGTAAATTGACTAAGGACCTCTTTCAAGTTATTAAGAGATTGGGGCACTCTTACTACATCTCGCATTCGAAAGACTGTTTAACAGCCCTCATTAATGCCAAGATGCACTTTAACAAGAAATCCACAGAATATGCCTCTTTATATTTGTTAAAATCTAGCGCAAAATTTGATGGAGGTAAAAATAAGGCCGGGAAAATTTTGGCCAATTACTTGAAAGTTAGACAGAATAAACTAAATATTGAATCTATTTATGAAACAAATTCAGATTTAAAATACAAGGATGCTGATATTTTGAAAGAATTATCTCTTTTTTACAAAACATTATATGCTACTGAAACACAACCTACTGATCACTCCTTAATGCACTTTTTCTCCAGTATCCAAAAACCTCAACATTCTCCTACAGATCTTTCTTCCTGGGAATTAGAGTTAACACAGCAAGAGTTATTCACAGCCCTCCAACACCTTAAAAGTGACAAAGCACCAGGACCTGATGGTTTTACAGTAGAATTTTATCCACATTTTTCTAAACTTGTATTGCCCAAATTGCACTCCCTCACAGATTCTTTTAATACATTAGGCGGTTCCTCGGGTTCCTTCTCAGAAGCACATATATGCCTTATACCTAAAGAAGGTAAAGACTCTAAACACTGTAAAAATTATAGGCCTATATCCTTGGTTAATATTGATTACAAACTCTTTGCCAAAGCATTAGCTATACGATTAGATTCCCATTTACCTGATTTACTGGGCAAAGAACAATCTGGATTTGTCAAAGGGCGATTCATAACTGATAAGACGAGACTCGTTTTCAATGTTTTATCTAAGTCTTCACATTTAAAACAATCCCTTGTATCGATTACATTGGACGCTGAAAAGGCGTTCAAGAGAGGTGAATGGAACAATCAGCTAGATTCATCAAAGTCCTGTTTTGCGAGTCTGTAATAGCGATTCATAAGGCATCGCTATTAAGGACTAGCAAAACGGGATTCATGTAGGAATTGCAAAAAATATTGTGATTCCTACATCTTCCTTATTTGCGATTAGCAAATTGCTAATCGCAAATAAGGAATAACTCCCTATTCATTCCTATGGGCCCTTAGGCCCTTAGGAATGAATGGGGAGTTATTCCTTATTTGCGATTAGCAATTTGCTAATCGCAAATAAGGATGCAATTTCAAGGGTGCAGGGGTGTCCAAAGGACACCCTGTAGCACCCCTGAAATGCAAATGTACACATGTGTTGCGCACACACATGTCCAAAGGACATGTGTGTGTAACATGCAACTTAGAAAAATGCACTGAAGTGCATTTTTCTATGTTTTCGCTATTTACCACGAAGTTACAATTCGTGGCAAATAGCGGCCAAAATTTGCGAATTCGCAAATTAAAATTGGTTAATGAATTGCATTTAAGGAATCTCAAAAAGAGATTCCTTAAATGCTATTCGTTGCAAATATGCGATTTCGCAATTAGCGATTTTTGCATTTGGGATGATGAATCCCAAATGCAAAAATTGCACTCGCAAAGGGCCAGATTCTCAGAATCTGGCCCTTTGCGAGCCGATTTTTCTTTCATGAATCTACCTATATATGTTTTATGCCCTCAAATGGTTTGGTTTTGGCCCTAAATTCACATCCTCAATTTCCCTCCTTTACTCTAACCCTGCGCCAATGGTCTAGTATCTCAATTTTTTGATTTAAGAAGAGGTGTGCATCAAGGATGCTCATTATCCCCCTTTCTTATTAATTTGGCTTTGGAACCTTTCCTCTCTAAACTACATCAGAACCACAATATCCATGGTTTTCAAACATCAAATTCCCACATCAAACTTGCAGCATATGCCGATGATATTTTGCTTTTCATGTCTAAACCAAGTAATTCAATCCCTGACTTTCTAGCAGAAGTACATGAGTACTCCAATATTTCTACCCTTAACGAAATACACTTTTAAATCAGATTTTAGTGCCTCCAGTTTCACATGGAGTCCTAATCACATTAATTATCTAGGTTTACATGTTACCTCTTCAATTTCAGATATGGTATCACTTTTCATGAATAAATGTATAGAAAAGATCTCGGACCTAACCACCCAATGGCATCCTCTCTACTTATCATGGTGGGGCTGTCTTGATACTATAAAAATGATGCTGTCACCAATAATAATATATACTATTTCTAATATCCCGGTCCCTATTCCTACAACAATTTTTAGGAGGGTCAATTCCATTCTTTCTTCCTGCTTATGGAATACAAAAAAATCTCGAATGTCTCTACTTAAATTAATACACCCCAAGACAGAATGTGGAGTTAACTTTCCCGATTTTCCGGCATATCAGAAAACATTCCTTTTATGTCGAGCCTCCCTTTAGTTGTGTTATCCCAAAGATGATTGTCCTTTATGGACCACAATTGAACGTCTTTTTCTGTCCCCCTTTTCCTTTGATGAATACCTTTCCTTTTCACGTAAACCACAAGCCTTATCCACTCCCATAATCAAACTAACATCTAAACTCCTGCTATCTTCTTGCCCCAATCCTCATAGCACCGTAGATTCCTTCCTTAACTCTTCAATTTGGCACAACAAAAACCTACTTATTAGAAATAAACCATTCTATTGGAAGACTTGGCGTCAGAGAGGATTAATTTGGATACATCAGTTATTCTCACAGTTGTATTTTATGCTTTTCTCCTTACTCAGTCAATCATTCAGTTTACCTACCTCATTCACTCACAAATACCTTTTGCTTAAGAAGGCTGTGATAGATACATACACCCAGTTGTCTGCCACACCTACTTCTTCCACTAGTTAAAAACTACACCCACAGATTCTACCATTCACAGTTTTCTACATAGTACTGGTACTATTAGGCAGAAATCCAAAATAGAAGAGACGTGGGAACGGGACTTCGCATTATCCTGGCCAGTGTCCTTATGGAATAACATATGGATCAAAATTATTCGGAAGTCGTCCAGAGCAGCTAATATAATGCAGACCCTGTTTTTTGTTTATAACAGACTTTTTTTGACACAAGCCATTTAAGAAAAAAATTCGGACTGTACCAGATGCTTGTTGGACACGTTCCTCTCCAAATGCAGATTTATTTCATATGTTATTTGCTTGTCCTACTGTACATAATTTCTGGAAACAAGTATGGTCCCAAATCAATTCAATTTTTGGAACTAAAGTTTCTTTCTTTTAATCTCTTGTTTTTTTAGGAAGTCTCTCATCTTGTTGGGAAAATGTTACGATTGATGTTAAAATTATCGATTTGTTATTGGCAGTCACGTTTCAGCAAGTTACAGCTAATTGGAAAGACTTTTCTAAAATCTCTTATAGAGCATGGTGGTATAATGTTTGCCATAATCACAGGTTGGACACCTCTTTTGAACACACTATACACAAGGCAGCAAAACAACTGGATTTATGGTTAGCTGTCACAATGTATCTTGACATATGTGCCTCTCGATCTTTCCAGTTGCAGCCAACTCAACAAGAAGTCTCAAAACCCCTTTGAACCCTCTAAACGTTCTTAAAATATTTGCTATCCCATTATTTTCCATGATTATATATATCATTTACTCTTTTTACTTTTACTTTTGAGCCCGATTCATACAATTTTATTGAAGTAATTTTCTTAAGTAATTTCTCTTGTATGATTTGCACTTAATATTGTAAACTTTGTATTGACACCCCTGTGTCTATGAATACAACTTTTCTGAACTTAAAATAAAACATGCTTACAGATCCCAAGTAAAGTGGTCCTACATGTATCCAGGGCCAGTAAATCAAATCCAACCAGCGGTCCTGCAGCACTTACTGTGTCATCCAATTAACTAACCTTTCTAAACATGTCTCCAGTCTGCCATTAGAGCATACATGCAATTTTAAAAAGCCAGTAAGTCTTGGCAATATCGACCTTTTGCAAGCCTAAAATCCCCTTTTTATTACATATAAGTCACCCCTAGTGTCGTAGGCCACTCACCTGACCTCCAGGTGGTTCCACTTGGGCGAAGATATTCCCAGAATCCCTATGGAAGTTCACTGCAGCTGACGCATGCCCTCATTTTTGGGACCGCCGTCTATGTTGGGATCGCCCTTACACCTCCATGTTGGCTGTGGTTTTGTGAATTACAGCGGCCTCTCATATGAGCTTTGGACTGTAGGTTTGCCTGCCTGTCTGCGCCGTCTTTTGGCGAGGGAATTCTTTGCCGTCTACGGCCCATGCTCTTTGGCGCACATGACAATCATAGTGGAGATGTTTGTTCACTACACTTCCAAAGGCCCGGACTGCTCCCTGTCCGCTTGACATTTTCAGTTTCCAGGCCGCAGTTCATTTCCAGTTTCCGGTTTATTCAACGAACCAATTACCTTACAGAAGACGTGACTCTGTTTGATTTAGTGGTCCTCCCCTGGTCCGCACGCCTTAAATTTAACCTGACCAGATGTTTTGTTCCACAGTCCGGACTGCTCACTGCCCGACTAACATTTCCGGTTTCCGGTCTGCATTTTATTTCCGGTTTCCGGTTTATGCAATGAACCAATCACCACACAGTAAACGTGGTTCTGTTTTACTTAGTTGTCCCCTTTTGGTCCGCATGCCTTTAATTTAACCTGACCAGGCCGCCATGTCCGTTACCTTCCCCTCGGCTCAGAAGGCAGACCGTGGCAACGAAGGACAGGTGGGTGACTGCATCCTCGGGACATCTACAGTATTTCTTGCCTGCAAATTTGCCTTATACTGATTTCCGTGCAGCCACCTTGGATTGTGGTTTCATAGTGACGCTTCTTCGTCCTTTCCGCTTGCTATCTGTAGCTTGCCATGCGGAATTTATTGATACTAACTCTGTACTCTATTCAGGCACCAGACATTAAAATTATAGGAGACATGTGCCAGAGATTGATGAAGGGATTTTTTCTTCATACTCTCTTCATTGTTTCATGTCTGCACCCCTAGCTCTACATTGTAACATCATTTTAGAGATACACGATATGGGGATACAATTCTGCTACTCAGCGTACAATCTACCATGCATATAAATAACTCTGAGGTGTCTCGTACTAGACCACGAGACAACCGATGCATGGAATGCTGTAATCGCCATTCTTTACTGTCTACCTGACCCAAGGGGTTTTTATTTTAGAAATGGGATGATTGAGGGAATCCCAACACATGTTCATAGTCTATATTTATAAATAAAACCTATTTTCCCTCCCCATTTTCTTAGAGCGGGGCCTCTTTGACCTGAGCGAGTGCCAGGCGAGGTGAGGTCATCTCCATACAATTTATGGGTGAGTTGCTTCAAGATCTACACTTGCACTGATGTTTTCAAACGTCTACATCTGTTTTGCCGTGTTTGTTTCTGTTTTTAGGAGAGTTCTTGTCACAATGATATGAGACTACCATATAGTAATCCTTTACCGGTAGGTCTACATTATTTCTTTTTCACTGTTGCAGTAGTGTTATATTACAGATCCTGAAGAAAGCCTTGCCAGGCTGAAACATGTTGACCATTTATTTTCCACAACTGATAGTAGTATTTGTTTGACACACTATCATCACTCTGCTTTTAACCTTCGTCGTTATGTTGACCTTCCCTTAATAAAGTCGTAACTGTGGCACCATAACAGGCAATTTTAAATATCACATTTTTTTCACCATTACACACTTTTCTGAGCACTGCAACTCTTTTCCCTTCAGCCTACCAATACATCCTGCTGGCTTTCTCTCTCACTGGTGGATCTAATACTAGCATTCCTCTACAAATGTTCAGAGAGGTACCTAGTAGATACCAGTTTCCAACTAAAACCCAGATGATGAGATTCCGCCAATGGGTGGGCTGATGGGTATTTCTCTCATATTCTATTCATCCTTCACATTGTTGTCCTCTTCTCTCCTCACAGTGGCTACTTCCTTACGCTACATTTGAGTGTATAGTATTTTGTAGTCTTTTCCAGACCCTGAGCTACCCCTGTGTGTTGTTGCTAGTCAGTTTGGGGGACAGGATGCAAGTTGGTCTTTAAAGCTTTTTCCCCTTAGACCCTTCCTTACATTTTTGTTCTTTGTTTGTGGAATCAACACTGCCTGCTCATGAACATCCATGGGGAAGGAGGGATGGGATGAGAGAAAAGAGATGACACCGATCTGGTATGTCGCGCTGGTGCTGATACGTTCTGGTTTTGGGTTGCTACGGTCTCAGCCTCAGGTCCGCACAACAATGTGATGTTGGGTAAACGGTGTTTAGTTAGGGTATATTACTGCACACTATTTATCTGTAAAGAAATGCACTAATTACTTTCAGTTATATATAAATATGAAACCCAATTGTCATTAATATGCTTAGTAATTAGGTGAATATAATGCGTACCACAACATTTTCAGAAATGTACAAGGTTACTAAAGGAGTACAAGGCTGTCAATATCAGCAACTTGGGGAAAAAAACAGTGGTTAATAATGACCACTTCATCTTAATCACAGCCACGGATTAGATATATGCATAACACAATCTTTGTACAGCACTATACCAAAAATCAAGACTGTCTGTTTTAACGGGTACTTCCACAATGAACAGTTACCTAGCAATACGAACGGTTTCAAAAACTGAACAGAATAGAATGATGATTTGTTTTTACCTGACACGAAGCGGGAGGAAACATGTGCATATGACCTCAACTGTTTGTTCTGTGCATCTATTACAGGTTGCCAGAGAGATGAAGATCTGACAGGGAACCATAGTACAAATTGCAGTTTGGAAGAAGGCCGACGTGGAGCAGAGAGAAGACGACACCGCTGGAAACGAATGAATCAAGTAAGTGTTCCACATCTGAAGAGGCTAAGCTTAGAGTGCTGAGCGTTTAAATAGTGATAAGTGGGAGTGCACAGTACACATGCAAGTGACTCCAACAGTGGCACATTGACATCATGGAACGCTGCACGTTATAGAAGCATTCCATTGGGTGCATGCACATGGGAGCAATCTGCATGTGCACACTTGCCAACAGTGTCACGTGCCAAACGTTTGTTAAATAGTACAAAAGCACAACATGAATCAAAATATCAATCTACCACTTCCACCAGGGATATGCAAAGTTGTGAAAATGTGTGACAAGCAAAAAATATGTCTTTATACAATGATGTATCTCTCAAAGTTTTGTATATTTTACTGTCACCAGGAAATACTTTTCTTGCATATATACGTATGATATCCATTTGACAGCGAGAGGTTTCTTTTGACAGCAGGCTTAAAGCGGTACCATATTGTAATGTCCTGACAAACCAGAGTGGCAGTACCAGAGATGTTGAGGGGAGGTAACGCCCATGACAGTTCTGCCCCCAAGCGCCCCCTCAGCGTGTGCGGTTTGTAGGGGTTGAGAGCATGAAAGCGCTTTGTAAGATGGGGAGCATGGATAAAAGATGCAGGCTCCAAGGATCTTTCATTTGTATGGTACCCTTACCCATCTATTACACAACACCTTACGTGGATATGCTTCCCGTCCAAAATAAGTTGATCTTCATACTCATAGTGAACTTCTACAACTACAGGAGGAGGAGGATTGTCTTTACATGTGAGTGGGTGATATGGTTTGAGTAGGGATACATGAAACACTGGATATATATAGGCTTTCCTGTTTTCAGTTTCTATTTCTGGTAAATTCTGGTGGTGTTTTTTCAGTGTTTTCCAGTTATTTCCATACCTCAAAAAAACAGTGCTTTTCAGTGTTTACTCATTTTCGCGCCGTAAAAAACAACTGAAACGGTGTTTTGCCGGTGTTTATGGAACACTTTGCTTTTATGATTGCTTTTTCAATTTTTTTTTCAGAAATTGTATACTGCTCTACATTTCAGAAGCTCAATAAAGTCATTAAATACTTTCCATTGTTATTTGATTCTACAGCTCAGATTTAACAAGCATTTGCAATGCAATAGTTCTCGCATTTATGCGAGTTTAAGCTATTGGCATTGTAAAAGACAAAGCCTTTTATTTATGTTTTAAAAACAAAAATAAAAGGCATTGTTATTTGCAATCCTGTGCTCAAAGGCATTGTCCTTACCTTCCAGCTCCATCTCACGAGTAGTCGTCGCCCTTTTGTGTGCTGGTCAACCCTATCCCATGGTCCCTTTTGGTTCTATTTAGAAGGGGTAGGACTTGTCTCTTTCTTCTGACTCTCCTGACGCTCATCCATACCATTCCCGCAGAGTCATCCTCCTCACACCAGGAGCAGCCCTAACCCTGCAGCGCGTGCCTTCCTTTTCCTTTTTGGACAAGACTGTAGGTTCTAGGTTGGTGTCTGTAGGAACCATGCTGCCCTATGGCAGCTAGCCTAAGAGTCCTCAGTAACTGGATGAGAGGTAAGCAAATTGTGCTTGTGATGGATAACAAGCACTTTAAACTCCAGGATCATGATCACCGAGGTGCCTCTGCTATCCCAATATTTTGGGAAATACTGCTCTGCATTTATTTGTCTGTAAATAATGCAACTCTTGCATCAGATTATAACCTGTAAATGCCCAGTGATCAGGTGAAACAATTATAAATGCGATCTGCACACATGTTTCAGAGTGCACACACGTTTCAGTGACTGGTGGAAAACTGGCTGATATAAAGGTGCCGACTGAAACTGTCAGACGGTTTGGCTATTTGTGCTCATGCTTCAATCTCATTATTTAAAGTTAAAATCTGTGCTATTTTCCTCTCCTCTTTTATTTCGATCACAAGACTGATATATATATATATATATATATATATATATATATATATATATATATATATATATTCACAGAAAAAACCATAGGTTATAGACCATATATAGTTAGGAATTAGCATTTACAAAACCTTGAAAATTCACTGAAAAAACCATAGGTTATAGACCATATATAGTTAGGAATTAGCATTTAGAAAACCTTATTTTACTCACACAAAACCATTGAAATTCCATATATAGTTAGTTGCACTAACTATATATCGCGCACCCGCAATCCACTGCTGATGATGTCACATATTACATCATTCATGACATGGTCAGTGACATCACTGATGACATCACTGATGACATCTCAAATGACATCACTGATGACATCACTGATGACATCTCATTTGACATCATTCTTGTGCTAATACGATAAACCTCTTCAGACTCTAATATAACCTTAGATACACTCAGTGTATACAGACACTCACACACTGTCACTCATCCATGGAGTTACTCACACACCTAGTCAGTCATGCAAATAAACAATCTCACCTCCATTTCCTCAACTATACAGTTATACACACCTTACTTATTCAAACATATACTAACACATATTTACTCTCTTATACAATCCCTGATACAAGTTCACAATGATCCATACAGCCACTCACACATTCAGTGGCTCTCATGCACAGTTATTTATATATGCCAACTCTCACATGTACTGTGTTTTACATATGTACTTACTATGACATGTAGCATTGAGATATCCATTCACTCATCAATACACTCATGCACACAGTCAACCGCCCATGTAGCTTTTTCCACATGCACTCTTGAACTCATACACCTAGTGAATCAACTGCTCACACATCTATGCACAGAGTCACACACCTCCCAGCCACCCCCACACAAACTCAATCTCCCATAGAAATACTTGGGCAACCAATTAATAACACATATAGCCTCTCGTATAGCTAATGATCAACACATGCAGCAGTTTACATCACAACAGACATAATGATGCACAAATTAAGACAGTTTAGTCACTAACCCATGCATTCAGTGAGACACATTTAATCACTCACTCATACAGTCAGTCACGCACCTACTAAATCCTTCATCCAGACACTTATACATCCACTCATTCTTCAATATCTAAGACATATTTTAACTTTACAGAAACATACAGTCACTGGATGTTGTCATCAGTGATGTCATTTGAGATGTCATCAGTGATGTCATCAGTGATGTCACTGACCATGTCATGAATGATGTAATATGTGACATCATCAGCAGTGGATTGCGGGTGCGCGATATATAGTTAGTGCAACTAACTATATATGGAATTTCAATGGTTTTGTGTGAGTAAAATAAGGTTTTCTAAATGCTAATTCCTAACTATATATGGTCTATAACCTATGGTTTTTTCAGTGAATTTTCAAGGTTTTGTAAATGCTAATTCCTAACTATATATGGTCTATAACCTATGGTTTTTTCTGTGAATTTCATTGGTTTTTTAACAGCTAATATCTGTAGCTGTAAAATGTATTCTTCTTTAAATCCAAAAATATATTTTATATGTTTATGAATAATTTTTTTTTTAAATATTTTTTTTTCTTCGTTCCCGCTTCGCGAATCGGGAAGCTTCCCGTTAGCTGACCTTGATGCCGCGAAATAGACCGCGAGCCGGTAAACGTTTCTTTACCGCAAGTGCCGCGTTAGAAAACAACATCGTGACGCCTCCCGTCCGCATGACGTTCCACGTTGTCGCGTGATACGTCATATGACGTGCTACGTTAGCGAACTGGTACGCGAAGCGAGTGCCAAAGCGCAGGTTTCTGGAAGCAAACCGGGAGGCCCTGCAAAGCGCGTAACGTAAACACAGCAGGTCATGTGACTTGGTAATAACACTTTTCATTGGTTCATTTCACTTTTGGTTTCCTAATGATGTAAGACTAGGTCATATAATCTAAAATGAACACTTTTGATTGGTTGAGAACTCTTGTTTTTCCCAAATGATGAAAATCCCTCCTTCTTTCCTCACTCTGACTTTCATCATTGTGAGAGAAAGACCCTTTGTGATCACTGAGCAATGGCTTCTTTAGTAGCTTCAGCTGGTGCTTCCCCACCACCTCCACCACCTCCAAGGAAGAGAGGACCACCTGCTCAAGTTGTAATTCAACAAGAAGAAGAAGAAGAGGAACAGGAGGACGAGCACGAAGAGAGGCAGTTTTTGCCTGAGCAGCCCAAGACGTCTCACCGGAAAGAAAACTTCATTTGGCAATTTTTTAAAATTCCCAAAGGTCAGAAAAAAGTAAATGCAAGATACGTAACTTGCCTTATATGTCAAGATAGACTGTCCAGAGGGACCGACAAAAAATACAGTTTCGGAAACTACACAATGCATCGCCATATGACTAGGTGGCATCCTAACAACTACAGTGCTGCACAGTTTCGGAACGACCTAGATAATCTCCCTATTATGGCCAGAAGATCTGTTGTACCGGAAGTAACGGGACCAGAGGGCAGGGAGATGGTGCCAAATATACAAATGAGATTTGGTGAAGTAAAACACACCTGCGTATTTTGCGATGGATTCATTTCCTACGGAGAAAGAAGCATCACTCTGATCAACAGAGCTATTGACTATCATATGCAAGTTTGTCCGAAACGCCCAAAATAATAAATACTTCTTTTTTTTGTTTTGTTGCTCCTGTTGAGCCCTTTACAATGAATCGTTTTCATTGCCCCCTCCAAGAAAAACCCAAAAAAATATAAAACTGTTCCGAAAAATTCAAAAACATTAAAAAAATGTTCAGAAAAATAAAAAAAAAAGTTCTTTTCAGAACTACCTCCCCGTTATTAAAAAATTGGTACAATATTTGGAACTGTGCCAACCTCTATTTCTCTTAGTTCGCTTCCTAGTTCGCTCGCTGGTACGCGAACTGGAAGCGAACCAAAAACAGTAAGTATAAGGGAAGGAAACACACACTTATGTTAAAAGAAAGACAGCTATAGGGGAGTAAACTAGAGATACTATTACCCATAATCCACTACTGATGATGTCACATATTACATCATTCATGACATGCTCAGTGACATCATCAGCAGAGGATTGCGGGTTTTTTGGCAACATGCCTTATCCACGGTTTAATAACGCTGCCTTTTGCTTTATATAAGTTTTCAAATTGTATGAAATATATACCAATAGGTCTTTATGAACCTTTAGGTAGTGCTTTTGTTCATGAGGTCTGGTCGCTTCCATACACATACAGATGTTTCAAAGATGATCAAGAAGTTTATCTGAATGGAGAGGAATGCACTGAGACGCCAGATCATTCACTAATGTGTAGGCACATACAGTTACACGATTCATGCAACAAACACCGACCAAATATGGCTTGCGTGTTGCAAGGCACGCCAGTTCCTGCTATCATCCCCACGTTCAAGTTGTTGGAAAATGGTAGTTATTTGATGCTCAATAATGAAGATTGTTCTGAGTTAATTAAAAGTATTCCTTTTATCGTAACAGTAAGTGAACGGGTTATTTGCTGCAGAAATGTTCTATTTCCTCCCACACATGAACATAGGGAGTTTTCAATCTGGCCACAAATACCAACCTTGGGACACGTTTCAACGGCATGACAAGAATAAGAGCTCTTTTGTCTCAGAGAGAGGTGGCCTTGAGTTCGGCCCGTGAAACTTTCGTACTTCACATAGCGAACACCCGTACACAGGTTTGCCTTTCAATTTCAGCAACATGTTTCCGACTATCTTTAACGCATCCTCCACAAAATCCCTGGCACACTTTTTTAAAGTTGTTACCAGTGGTCTCGTGACTTCATTTGAGAAAATCTTTGGAGTCATCCCTGCTCCCTTTCATTCCATTTTCTCCACTCTGGTTCGTGGATTGCATTTTTACTTGCATTACCAGCGGACGCTCTTGTGCTTTTTTACATTTTTAAATATGGATGTCCCTCCTATGCAACCTCCGACCCTGCAGCTGCTGACACTGTTCCGCAATCGCATGCTAGAATATTATGGCACAATGCCGTTGGCGATATTAAGCACGGCATATGGATTATCTTTTCGGTTCTCCTACTTCACCTGTGTCCAGCCTGTATTTCACTGCCTGACCTGTGATTTCGATTGGGCCATTGATTTGTGTCTCTGCGGACCGGTTTCTCCTGACGTCGACTTTAATCAGCTGATGACTCCTATCATTACTCACGAGTTGGTTTGTCCTGGCGAAAGGATTATGGCTGTGGCATTGATGCATGGACTACTTGGTCCCTGGAATTTACTGGCGGCAGCACAGTCTTTCTTGGAACACAGCTTTCTTGAAAACCCACCGAGCTGTCCTCTGATGGTGATAGAGGATCCGGTGCTGGGAGAGCACGTATGTTCTTTTCCGCTTTTAAATTGGATGGCTGAACTGTTTTCGGATGAAGACGGTGACTTCCTGTTGGAGGCTGTTGCAGCTTATTTTGCATACACAGTTATGTCATAGACCTTTTTCATGTTTCATATGCTGAGTACTAGCATTTCATTGACAATTCATTGACTTAATTGTCAAGTTTTTATTATTTACCTTGCCTATTGGCTTAAGACTCGATAAAGTACTTGGCTGTTTTATTTTTCTTTAGCATTGAATTTTCCTAGTTTTTAATGCTTTACCTTGCGGACCGTCCACATATAAACTTGCAATCTGCTCTCATGAGATGGCACTTCTATTATCTTATTCAGTTCGTTTCCGGATCATGGGGAGGTGTCATCTAGGTCCTGGATATCTTTACACCGTGTTAAGTTAGCATGGGCTCATTACCGGTTTAAACGCCATTTTTCCTTTTTTGCAACTTCTGCACACGACATTTAGTTGTTGCTTTAGCTTTCCACCTAGTAGTTCATCGTGGTTTACATGAGAATAATATGTTATTGGTCTACTATCTGCTTTACTTGTTAAACTATATCTGTACAGCGAGTGCTAAAGTTTCAAGAACAACACGATACAGAATTATTATGAGGTCTGATCTCCACGACTTCATACTCATAACATAAGTGCAACTTCTGCCAATTCTGGGCATGAGGCGGGTTTTATATTGCTTTGCCGAACACACATACACAACAGTTGATGCGGTTCACATGAAGAGAGAGCTGGTGTATGCTGATGTGATTCCTTCAAATCTAAGACACTAAAGTATGGGCACGCCCTAAACCAACACAAAGAGACCTTCTTAGCAAATAATATAATATGTGTATTAGGGAGGGTGAGATATAAGCAGCCGCGGGCCGTGGAGGGAGTTACGGTGAGGCAGGGAGGCGGGGAGGGGGAGAAGCAGGGTGGAGCCCTCTCTACCTTGCCCCTCCCCCTCCCCGCCTCCCTGCCCCACCGTAACTCCCTCCACGGCCCGCGGCTGCTTATAAGTGTTGCTAACTCTTATTCATTTACAGCATGTTAACATACTGTCACCATTCGCTTTTTATGTACTAGTAACTATGCTGGTAATTTTGCTACTGATAATATGTGTACTTTTATTATCTAAGGTACTACGCCTGAGAAGACGGCATTAGTAAATAAACATTTCAAATACACATGTGTTCTTCTTAACTCCATGTTCTGGTTTCTAAGAAATATATAACGACCGACTGTTCATGAGTTCCACGTATCCTGAGGTACTATAAGTTCATATTCTGGATTGTCTAAACATTGAGAGTTTGTTATATCCAATGTGACACTGTACCTAGCTTGCTAAATAGTTTTTGATTACTAACGTGAGTTTTGGGACACCCTAATTCGCCGAGGTTCCAATCCTCTGTCCACAGTTCTGTGTGAGAACAGAAACCCTGCGACAGGGGCACCCCCGACCCTTGCTGGAGCTTCATCACACTTGCGATACAACTCCAGCAATGCGCCACCTTTACGGCACAGATACATCACGCATCTGTGCTGTTTTTGCCCCGTGATGCGCCGCATTGTAAATGCAGCACACCATAGGTGACGGAACAGCGGCACAGAATGACTAACACATCCCTGGTGATGCGCCAGTCATCATAAATCTATCCCTATGCTTCTTATCTTGTTAGAGATGAACCGCCATATGTATCATCAAAGTTATTTGCATTTCCTAAATAGCGAACTTTAAGGAATAAATAGCGATTCTTTACCATTCCTAGTTTGCGATGAGCTATTTGCTAATTAGCCGAATGTAGCCCAATGAAGCCCAATGTAGCCCAATGTAGCCCAAAGATGGCCGCCAGACACACAAAAAAACAAATGTAGCCCAAATATCAGCCAGATGTAGCCCAACTATAGCCCAGTGACAGAATGACCAATCAGCTTCGCAAACCTCCGTTACGCGAAGCGGAGCGCTGTTACAGATATATATCTTTTTTTGAACGTTAATTTCTCAAAATCCACTGGAGCACATATATTGAGACCTAGCAAAGGCACATCGGGCTACCAGTCCCTAATATTTTGCCAAGTTTCGTGCAAATCCATTCAGCCGTTCGATTATTATTTTTATTATTTTTTTTTGCCCCGCGGGGCCCTTTTAAAACCTCCACATCAAACCTAGGGGGTCAGCGAGGATCTACTATGCCCCCTTATAGTTATTTCCCCCTTTGTTTTGACCTCCTCTTGTCTCTCGATCCTACCGAGAGACAAGATGGCGGCCGCTACGGACTGTTTGGAATGTTGACAGACGCCGGAGAACCAATCAGCTTCGCTTCACAAAGCTCCGTTGCGCGAAAAGTCCGCGAACCAGAGCGCTAACCGGTCCGCTGTTACAGATATATATCTTTTTTTAAACGTTAATTTCTCAAAATCCACTGGAGCACATATATTGAGACCTACAAAAGGCACATCGGGCTACCAGTCCCTACAATTTTGCCAAGTTTCGTGCAAATCCATTCAGCCGTTCGGGCTAAAAGTGAGGCCAACCGCCCTATGGAAAACTCAATGTTAAAAACACGTTTTGGGACCCCCCTTTTTTCTCGGCCCCCACTGGACGAACCCCCCCCAAATTTTCAAGGGCTGCTCAGAAACAAAATGTGCCATTTTCCTGAAAATTTCAGCCGATTCCGTCCACAAACGCCAAAGTTATTAGACATAGAATTTTCAAAAAACCCATAGAGAAAAAATCCTAACTATATATACCTACTGGCGACCGCCAGTAGGTAATAAATGTACATTTTTTATGTGCCCCTATATAGAATGTGCCGCTTTTGTAGTTCTCTTGAGGAATAAAGCAGCACGTTTTGCGCTGTACTTGTGAGTTATAAAACTCTTCTTTTGGGGTTCAAGCACATTGTTCAGCACTCCTCTTTTGAGCTGCCCATATTTCACAACTAAACCTTCACTTGTTTCTTGCATGTACATTGTAAGGTACCCCTTTTAGTGATGTGCCTCAATGCTGCAATGCTCCCTTAGTGACTAGTTAATATATTGTACTGGACCCCTATCTTTTGACTTGCTTTTATATTATTTTTTTTAAATAGAGATTTGCTTCTCTGCTGTGTTTGCACTTTCTAATATGTCCCCGGTTTGCGTGTATACTCTAAGGACAATGTGGCTACCTGTATGGTGTTTGATGTGGCCTGAGGCTGCCTGCAGGTGCTATAGAATGCACTGATGTCACCTTAAATGCACCCAAAGTCCTGCCTGCGCATGTTATTAATATTTCCTAATCTCTGTTCTTATTCACGCGGCATTAACAGGCGAGGTTTATAGTGAAATTCATTTTTATGAGTGGCAGGGGGAAAAGACATGCAAAGAAAGTTGAAATGCTGAGCGCCAGTACTAACTGAAACACATTAAGCCCTCCTTCCTGTAAGACGTACATTGAATTCATGAAATGCTGCTAACCATTACCAACTAAAACATGCTTCCCTTCCTGGAAGATGTAGAACAACTAAAAGGCCCCATCCTTCATGCAAGACGAGCATAAGCAGCTGAAATGCTGCGTCCGTTTTCACCATTTAATCACATTGCACCTCCCACAATGCTCATTCGTGCAACAGCTGTCTTTGCCTCGAGCCAACGGCCAAAAGAAGTATCCTGGTGTGTGAGGCAAGGGCTTCCTTAAGTGATCTGATGAACTTAATGGCCTGGTCACGTGCACATAAGGTTGCGCTCCTAAAAATTCGCTCTGTTGGTGTAACATGAGCCCCAATTTCAATAAATGTCCAGAGTCAGGCGCACATTGGACTCAAGGGCTTCAGCGCAACCCCCTCTCTCCCCCCCCCCTCCCCCCATGCCCCCGTCGTTTGTGTTAGTCCGGGATGCACACCCTCAAACATACATCTTTAAGGCTATTTTGCAAATCGTCTGAAATCTCTTTCCACATCAGTGAGCAAAAGTGTTCATATGCAAATGTACGCATGTATATCTCCTCATGCAAATATCGAATTCACAAAATTTCGGTTAGAGTTAGGGTTCCCGGTCTACTTCTATAAAACCCTGAGAATGCACGAAAGGTGTAAACCTGCACCATATGCAAGGGCGTATGCCAGCCGGTAAAACGTAACTTACTTTAGGAATTCAGCCCATGATTTATTTTCTTGTTCCGTGTATGGCTCCTCACAGATTCTCCATTGTTTATATTTTTTAATATTGGCATTCATAAACACATTTTGCTAAATGAGACCTTGAACAAGTGGTAACATTGCCCTCTAGATAAACAATTTTTTTTTCAAGTTTCACATTTTCGTGTAACTTTTATATTGAAAGCAATCACCAGTCTTGCTTTCTGGCTTCCTCAGGGACTTATCTGATTAACTTAATGGCCTGGTCACTTGCACATAAGGTTGCGCTCCTAAAAATTTGGTCTGTTGGTGTAACATGAGCCTCGATTCGAATAAATGTCCAGAGTCAGGCGTGCAACGCCCATGGAATTCCAAGGGCTTCAGCCCCCCCACCCCCCGGGCTCAGACGGCTCCTGGGCACACACACATCCGAGCACTTAACAGGTCTTTTAAAGACCTTTGCTTGTTAATTTGGCATTAATGTCCCCCCTACTTTGAGCCCCTGCAGCTCCACTCTGCCTTTTGTTGGAACAATCAGCCCTCCTACGAATTTTTTTCTTAGCCCCCAGCCCATCCCCCCCCGAATTTGACTCTAGTTGCGCCTCTGTCCAGGGTGATCAACTGAACCAAAGCCATTGGGCTGTGTATGGTGCCTTTAGTAACAACTGACGGCGAGCAATCAGCAACAAAAGAAACTGGGGGCAGAGGAGATGTGGAGACGACTGCACAGCTAGGAGCACTCGAATTACCCTACCAGATAGCAGAGCTCAGCCAAATTGTGATCAAGGCGCCTGCTGCAGTGATCCGTGTCCAGCCGGCGGGTTCGATCTCGGCAGGGAAAGCATAACTTCTTTTTCCATAGGTCAACAGTCAGCACAGCAGGGTAGCGGGATGGTGAGCAGCAAAGCCATGGACACTGGGAAGAGGGCGGGACAGGAAAGCAAGGCCACAGATAGCAGGAGGAAGGGACCAAAACAACACCATGAACAGCGGGAGGAGGGCGGACGGTTTATTGCAATTACCGATGGTAGCTTGGATCGTTTTTCCGTACTGCTTTGGCGCCCTCAAGTGGCCAAACAGTGCAATAACTGTAAATGCAACCAAGGTAAAAAATCAGGGATACTCGGTTTAAACCGAGTCAGCTAATTTTCAGCCGGTAGTGTACTGTCGTGGACAATCGGTTTTAACCGAATTCCGGACAGCCTAGATATATAGTATGATCTTCAGGTAATTGCAAATAAAAATTGTTCCACTTTATACTTTTCCACAGGTCATCATCCATGTACTTTCCCAGGAATCCTCCCAGTTCACCCAAGTCTTATGCACCCCAACTTTATCCGTTTACAACAATTATAGGAGATACAAGAGCAAGCCTGTAAGTGCCTCACACAGAATAAAACAACCACTGAAATATAAGCAGATAAATTGCAAATGAACTGTGAGCGTGTTGATTTATCTTCAGAAAGTGAAAGGGGAGTGAACCTTGGTTGTAACGTTCTACGTCCATCACGACAGATGTTTCTGGTGGATAGCCAAATCATGTCTCCTTATTTATATCAAGGTTCTGGGGTCCTATGTTTATCCGCTTATATTTCAGTGGTTGTTTTATTCTGTGTGAGGCACTTACAGGCTTGCTCTTGTATCTCCTGTAATTGTTGTAAACGGATAAAGTTGGGGTGCATAAGACTTGGGTGAACTGGGAGGATTCCCGGGAAAGTACATGGATGATGACCTGTGGAAAAGTATAAAGTGGAACAACCTACAGATGCATTTGTATTAATTTTGTATAAAAATTCTACCAGGTGTATTCCCTGATTCAGTGAGTGATTAGAGTGGATGTTAAACATCGTAAGCTCTGCTCTAGACTTTGATTGACCCTTTCTGTTGGTCGGTCCATTCATGGGTGCAAGGCAGATGAGAGAGCAAATTTAATCCCTAGTGTGGAGCATAGGGTCTTCTAGAATTTAGATGTAAATTGTGGGTTACGGTGACATATCACTTTGCTAGGAAAGCCATGTAGCCATACGATTTGTGCTAAAAATATGTCACTAAATTCCACAGCTGTGGGTAATTTTTTTTTAAAGTGATGAAATGGCCCATTTTGGACAATAGATCAACAACCACCAGCTGAGTAGTGTTTTTTTGGATTCTGGTACATTTGTAATAGACTCCACCCTGATTGTATGCCATGGAAGTGGAGGGATTGCTAAGGGTTGCAAGAGTCTGTCAGGGTCTATATGCAGTGTTTTGTTACAGGCACAGACAGGGCATGCACTAACATAAGCTTGTGCATCCTTAAAAATTGCACCTTACCAACAATTCCTGAAACAGTTTTCAAGAGCATTTTGAATACCAGGATGGTCTGCTAGTGCCGTGTCATTGTGCCATTGAAACATTTGCTCTCATAATTTTTCTTGTGGTATAAACATTCTATTTTTATGAAAAAGATAACCTTCCCTAAAGCTATTTTATGGATTCAGCACCAAATCCTGGTACTTAATGATTTGTGATGCATCTTTTACATCCAGCAGAAAGGCTTATTTTCATTAAAAACATGCTTACAGCCCATTTTCACATTTAATTTACTTATAAGTCCCTAGTAAAGTGGTACCACATATACCCATGATCTGTAAATTAAATGCGACTAGTGGGCCTGCAGCACTTATTGTGCCATCCACTTAAGTAGCCTTTCTCAACAAGTCTCACGTCTGCCATTACAGCCTATATGCAGTTTTAAGCTGCCAGTATGATTTGGCAAAATCAACCTTTTG
The DNA here is from genome assembly GCF_964261635.1 of Lissotriton helveticus. NCBI lineage: Eukaryota > Metazoa > Chordata > Amphibia > Caudata > Salamandridae > Lissotriton > Lissotriton helveticus. The sequence continues at coordinate 34,629,701 of NC_136064.1, read as the reverse complement.
CTAAGCTTAAACCTTCCTTTTTATATGACATATAAGTCACCCCTAATGTCATAGGCCACTCACCTAAACCCCGGGTGGTTCCAATTTGATGAGGATATTCCCAGAATCCCTATGGAAATGTACTAGGCAATAATGAAATCAACGGCTTGGACACGGGGGAAGATGGCGGCCGGGTAGGACGTCCGGTCGGAGGCTCCTGACTCGCATCCAGAAGAATTCCGCAGGAATGGCGCTTCTAACATATACTATGACTTGAAAACTGAAAACATTTGCAAAACCAAGAGAAACAACTTCATTTCGAGTGAGAACAATTATCCTACCTCCTGCCTCATGTTAAGCACGGAAAAAATATGGCATCAGGATCGGAAGGGGAAATAGACGCGAGTCGCAGCTGACGGACTGATTCTTCGAACCTGGGCAGCCGCCGCTTCTGCGAGGAAGAATCTCCGGAGCATCGCCGGGAAATTAGGGTTCCACTTCCGGGGCGAGAGAGGCAGGGGGCAGACAGCGCATACAGAGGGCTCTCAGGGGAGATCGTCGACGCCGATGGTTTGCGATTACAATCACAATTACAATTACCACCACAAGCATCAGAACGCTCGCACTGAAAGCCTCCAGGCAGCGGAGGTGGTGTCAGTAACAGCGGAAGCGACAGCAGTGGAAGTGGAAGTAAGTGTCACAGGGAAAAAAGATTCTTTTTACCGGTGTCTTCTTAAGGGAGCGGACTACTTTAATGTGCCTGTAATTAAACCCCCAGAAGTAAAAGAGCAAATTAACAAATATCAGCCCATGAGCAAGGCATTGAGTGGGGGGGGGGAATAGGGGATTTCATCCCTATTGACATTGACTCACACACGACTATTGAGGGAATTGAAACCCTCAGAGTAGAGGCTGAGAGCAGGGGAGTAAAAATTGCTGATACACCAGTTACCTTTTTAAACAATCCTTTGAGCACATACAACCAGGGAGTGTCAAAGTAAGGAATAGATTCCCAAACAGAACAAACAGAACAAAATAGACATATAAGACCTTGCTACAGTCTCAGAAGCAAACAATATCTCAAACAGGATTATAACCCCCCAGCAATTAAAGGTATAACCCCGAAGAAGTCCGGAAAGAAGCCCAAGAAGATATGCCCTATACCTTGGACCCGAGCAGATAAGCTAAACTCAGATGAGAAAGGAGTCCCGAAAGCAAAAATCACTCCATCTCTGAAGACCTTCTTTAAAGTCCAACATCTCTCTCAACAAGGAACCATTCCACCCATCAGGGCACAGAGAGAACAAACTATACAACAGGGATTCAGTGACACCCTTTTCACCGCACCAAGAGTCCAAGATCCAAACCTAAAGACACAGGATCTCGAGAATATCGAAACCTCAAATATTTAGGAAGCAAGCCAAATCGACCAAGCAGGGATAGGGGAAGCGCATCAACTGAGCAGTGAAAAGGATACAGCAGAAGAAGAAGATGAAGCTGAAATAACAAGAAATGGCGCTGAGTCTAAGACAAACCACCTGGAGAAATTCATGGAGAGAATGCTAAACGAGATGAGAGACAAATTTGCGATTTCAGAGGCTAACCAGGGTAAAATTCAAAATACCTACAAAGCACTAGACTGCAAATTAAAAGAGCTTGGAGATTGAGTGACAGCAGTGGAAGAAGAGGTAGGAGGTCTTAGTAGAAAAGTAGATGCCCATCAAAGGGAGATCAGAACCCTAAGAAAGGAAGGAAAGAATATGAGCGAGAAACTTGAGTCTCTGGAAAATCAGGCCAGAAAAAACAACATAAGGATCTTGAATGTCCCGGAGAACCAAGAAGGGTCCGATATCAAAAATTTTGTGATCACACACCTTGCAGATCACTTCTCATGGGCCAGTAAAGAAATCCTAGAAGAAGACATACAAAGGGTTCACCGAGATCCATTTGGGAAAGCCAAGGAAAGGAAAACACCTAGGAGAATCCTCATCAACTTTAAAACATATACGTTGAAGGAGAGAATACTAGGCAAAGCTCTTAAAAAGGGAGTTTTCAGTAAGGACAATTGGTCCTTCAGGATAAGGTCAGATATGTCCAAAGCCTCGCAAGATCGGTAGTGGGAGCTGGGACAATTCATGGCAGAACTAAAATCCCTCGGGCCGTGGTACAAATGAAGTTCCCTCCATCACTCAGAATTATGTGGGGAAATAAAATGAGAAATATACGAGACCCTGAGGAGGTCAAAGAATTTCTCGAGATGGCACGAGACAACATTAGGTCCGAAAATCCCACAAACCAATAGAAATACTCAAGGAATTTACCACAGAAAAATCAGAAAGAGTTAAAGTAAGCGTAAATTAAAAATAGAAGAGTCAAGGAGCCTGAAAGGGGCAAGAGAATAGCCCTAAAAAAAGAAGAAGAAGGAGGCTTCCCCAGGGAGGGTAATCAAAATGCACATGAAACAAAACCAAAATATATAAAACAGAACACGGGTGGGGAGCAAACTAACGAAAAAAATAAAAATAAATCCTCAAACCTTCCGAAAATCCGGGAATTAAGGGCTCCAACTAATAAAACCACTACTAAAACCACTATTACTACCAGTACGCAATATACAATTCAGTTAATAGATGGGGTCAATTAACAGAAAGCTTAACATACTCTCATGGAACTTAAACGGGCTCAGGGTGAAGAGCAGAAGAAATAGAATTTTAGAATATTTAAAGACATCAGATAGTGAGGTGATCATATTACAGGAAACACATCTTTTGAAAGAAGAATGGAACCAGAGTATGAAAAATCTTGGATGGGTAGATACGTACGTATGCACGAATCAACAATGTAACGTAAAAGGGATAGCTATTATTTTCAAAAAAACTCTCAAAGCTAAGCTCGAATCTTATGAAGTAGACAGTAAAGGTAGGTGGGCAATAGCTAGGGTAAGAATCGGAAATAATTTCTACACAATAGCAGGGTACTATGGCCCAAACACAGACGACTCAGAGCCATTGCAAAAGCTATATACACACTTGCTGTCAGCCACCTCTCCAATAATATTAGGAGGCGATTTTAACATAATTATGGACCCTAATGTAGATAGATCACCCCCAGGAAAACATAAATATCTCCCCAATATGAGAGAGTGGCTGGGAATCTATATGAGAGATCTAAACTTACTTGATATTTGGAAAATAAAAGGAGACAAAAGACAACCTTTCACTCTACATAATAAAAAACTTGGGCATAGATCAAGAATTGATTATTTTTTAATTGACAGAAGCCTCTCAGAAGATGTAATAAAACTAGATCATCTTCCTGCTCACCTATCAGATCACTCTGCAGTCCAGCTTACATTGCAAAGGACGATAAGCAACACACAAAATAGAATGACAATCGAACGGGCTATATTGCTCGACCAATTATGAATACAAGAGCTCAGGTTAGAAACAGAACTCTTTTTTGAAAATAATAAGGTAGGCACAACGAGACAGAACACGTGGGATACCTACAAGGCAGTTTTAAGAGGGAAATTATTAAGCCAAGGAGCATTCAGACTAAAAACAATAAAACACAAGATAAGTGATCTGGAAAATTCAATAAAACTGCTAGACGCACAATTACTGGTTGAACACAGATCAGACAAAAGAGAGGAAGCAGAGAAGGAAAGTCAAAGACTAAAAGATTGCCTAGCTGACATTTTAGAAGACAGAGTAAGGACGAAGTGGGAAGCGAGCAAATTAGCAAATCACGAGTATGGCGAAGGATGTGGGAAACTTCTGGCCTGGAAACTAAAATCGGATATAACCAGGAATAAAGTAGTAAGCATAAAACAAAACATTCAATCCTCCCCAACATCTGAAGAAACGGTAATCAGACAGGAATTCACAATTTTTTTTGCTGAGTTATACTCGGAAGATGTAAATCCATCGGAAGACCAAATAGAAGCCTATTTGAATACTCTACCCACTGTTGCCCTAACAGAAGAGGAGAAAACATCTCTAAATAAAGAATTCTCTAAAGAGGAAGTAGAAGAGATAATAAAGAGTCTGAAAAAAGGAAAGGCTGCGGCCCAGATGCTCTTCCAAACGAACTATACATGGCGCTTAGAGAAACGCTTTCGCCTCATTTTACAGAACTACTCAATCTGGTGTATAAACAACATGAAAAGATCCCAGATTCTTGGAATGATGCCATCATAACCATAATACTAAAACCCGGAAAAAACCCAAAACTGTGCGAATCATACCGGCCAATTTCACTGCTTAATTGTGATTATAAGATCTGCACAAAAATTATGGCAAAAAGGTTGGGGAAAATGATGACCCTACTGATTCATTCTGACCAGAAGGGTTTCATCAAAGGAAGACAACTTCAAGACCTGACTCACGAGTTATTCAGGGCAATAGATGTAGCTACCTCTGAAAAATCGCCCCTCACAATACTTACATTCGATGCCACAATCCTTTTTACATACAGTGAAGGAGATTTATAGAACCCCAAGATCAAAAATTCTGGTGAATGGATGTTTAACCGATAATGTACAAATTGAAAGAGGCACTAGGCAAGGGTGTCCGCTCTCGCCCCTACTTTTTAACTTGTACATTGAGCCTCTGGCAAATTTGTTAAGGGGAAACGAAAAAATACTTCCATTCAAGTCTGAAGCCCTGTGGCAGAGGGCAGAGGGCTTGCGCGCTGAGCGCAGAAACTTTGTTTTTAAACTTGCCTGTTCATTGCTGCTGACTGCGAGCAGCTCCACGCCTTGCCCGTCCTGCTGAGTACGAGCGGCGAACGGTAACTTTATTTTAATTCACTCCCCCCTATCCCGCCCTCCTGACTCCTCGCACCACCGCGTCATAGCCTATATAGGCTCCGCCCACTTTTCTCCGTGTGAAGTCTGAAGCCCTGTGGCAGAGGGCAGAGGGCTTGCGCGCTGAGCGCAGAAACTTTGTTTTTAAACTTGCCTGTTCATTGCTGCTGACTGCGAGCAGCTCCACGCCTTGCCCGTCCCGCTGAGTACGAGCGGCGAACGGTAACTTTATTTTAATTCACTCCTTCCTATCCCGCCCTCCTGACTCCTCCCACCACAGCGTCATAGCCTATATAGGCTCCGCCCACTTTTCTCCGTGTGAAGTCTGAAGCCCTGTGGCAGAGGGCAGAGGGCTTGCGCGCTGAGCGCAGAAACTTTGTTTTTAAACTTGCCTGTTCATTGCTGCTGACTGCGAGCAGCTCCACGCCTTGCCCGTCCCGCTGAGTACGAGCGGCGAACGGTAACTTTATTTTAATTCACTCCCCCCTATCCCGCCCTCCTGACTCCTCCCACCACCGCGTCATAGCCTATTTAGACGTCCCCCATGTGTCAGCGCAGCGGACGAGCGCAGCGGGCGCGACGTAGGCGCGCCGGAGTTGCGCCAGAGTTAAGCCCGTCTGCGCCCGTCCGCGGCCGGCAGGGGCAAGGGGCAGGAGAGGCTTGTCATAACATCTCATACACTGCTAGCCAACTCAGACTCTACCATCTACCTGGGTTGGCCCCCCCTTCTGTCACCATGGGGAAACTTACTACACTTGGTATTTCTTGCAACCCCCCCCCTTCGCCCGGCCCCCCGGTCTCCCGGTCGGCCCCTGCACAGACTCACACCCCCATCCGGACTTTACTTCTAAACACCCGCTCTATGGTCAAACACCAGGCAGATATTTTCACCTTGCTGCTACAAGAAAGCCCCGATCTCCTTCTGCTTACTGAGTCCTGGCTCACTGAGAATTCTCTTCCTGACATCTTGGCAGCCCTTCCCCCGGATTATTTTATTCTCCATGCTGACCGCACTGCCGATCACCCCGGTGGGGGGGTGGCTGCCATTATCTCGAAACGGTTTCATCTTATCTCGTCATTTTCCCTTGCACTTCCTCAAGTAGAGAATCTGGTCATTAATCTGGGGACGGAAGTGGGGGCCTTTTCATTCGGCCTTTTATATCGTCCGCCCCGTCCCATGCCAGACTTCGCAGAGAAACTCTGCGAACAGCTGTCTGCCCTTTTGCCTTCACTATCTAGCTTTGCCCTAGTTGGGGACTTTAATTATTGGTTTGAGGACACCAATGCTGGGGCACAGGCCACAGCATTATCTGAGATTCTGACTAGTCTGAATTTGAGTCAGCAAGTCACCTCTCCGACGCACGCAAAAGGCCACATACTAGACCAGGTCTGGACCTCGAATATATCCCTTTCAACCCCTTCTACACTCCCATGCGTTTGGTCAGACCACTTCATAGTTGACCTGACCATCACACTTAGTGGGCGAATCAAGGCCCCACTAAGGGCAGGGGGCTCTGCACGCAATTGGAAGAACTACGATACCAAGGGTTTTATAACTACATTTGCTTCTACCTGTCCGAGCACCCTCCCTTATGAGGATATCAATAGGCTCGACACTAACATCTGCAGCTGGTTGAAAGGGGCTAGTGACCTATTTGCCCCAGTAGTCAAATTCCCCTGTACCAGACATCCTAATGCCAACCGATGGTTCTCGGCCAACATCAAGCAAATGAAACTTGAGGTACGCCAATGGGAACGTATCTGGAGACGGGATTATTCCTTGTCTTCCAGACAGTTGTTTGTTACCGCTCGGAGGGAATATAAATTGGCTATCTTATCAGCCAAATCGGAGCATATTTCCGACTGCTACCAACAAATCTCGTGAGGTGTTCAGGATTATGAACGAACTGACCACGGACGATAGGACTCTTCCAGTTCAAACCCCTTCTAAAGAGACCTGTGATGCTCTCAACCTCTTTTTTTCTGAAAAAATCATTAAAATAAAAAATTCTATCATTTTTACTCCTCGGCCGTCTTTATCTCTGGACACCCCCCCGGGCAATCTATCCTCTTTCACTTCAATTCCCATTCTGGACCCCCCCTCCCTGGCGAAGCTAGCCAATCGTGTAAAATCGGGCTCGCCGGAGGATCATTGTCCTCCCGCGGTATTGCGTGAGGTTTGCTTAAAATTGCCGGAGTGTGTACTTCCCTTTCTGAATGCTTCGCTCACTTCTGGCACAGTCCCTGGAACCTTCAAGGAGGCTATTCTCTTGCCTCTTCTGAAGAAGCCAGGGGCTGATGCGGCCGAACTTTCCAACTACCGCCCAATATCGTTGCTGCCCTACTTGTCAAAACTCCTTGAGGCCCATGTCACCGGATGTCTCTCCACTTTCATCGAGAGCTCGGTCTTCCTTGAGCCCAATCAGGCCGGCTTCAGGCCAGCCCATTCCACGGAAGCAGTCATCCTGGCAGTCATGGATACCTTGAGAGAGAACGCAGATGCCAAGAGACCGCAGGCTCTGGTTCTCTTGGACTTGTCTGCCGCGTTCGACACCGTGGATCATGACATTCTTCTCCACCGTGTCGAACAAGCTGGCATCCGGGGCATGGCTCTCAAGTGGGTGGAGTCATTCCTGACGGGAAGATCACAAGCTGTGCGCCTTGGCCCCTTCACTGCAACCAAATCCCCCATCACTTGCGGTGTTCCCCAGGGTTCTTCACTCTCCCCGTTATTATTTAACCTTTATTTGCGTCCTTTAATTTCCTCCCTTCACAACTGGGACGTCAGCGTCTTCAATTACGCTGACGATTTGCAGCTCGTCTTTCCACTTGATTCTCTTCAGGCGACTAACAACTTCCACGCCGCTATGATCCACATCCATCAATGGATGAATGAGAATCAATTGAAACTCAATCCTGGAAAGACTGAGCTACTCCTTCCTGGTGCCAGTGCCGCTTTTTGGGGCCCGCAGTTTTGGCCTCCTGACTTGGGCTCCCCCCCGACACCCCTCAAGTCCGTCAGGAGTCTGGGGGTGACAATCGATGCCGAACTGTCACTTAAGGCCCAAGTGGGTGCCACGATTTCTTCGTGTATGTTTCAACTCAGAAAAATCCAGAAGATCAGGCACCTACTCCCACACGCGGCCCTGTGTCAGGTCGTCTTGTCCCTTGTCATATCGCGCCTGGATTTTTCTAATTCCCTTTATCATGCACTCCCACGCTTCCTCTTACACCGTCTTCAGGTGGTCCAAAACCAGGCAGCCCGCCTCATATTCAAGATCCCTAAGTGGCAATCGGCAAGGCCCCTGCTTCGCAGGCTCCATTGGTTGCCAATGAAGGAGAGAGCGGCCTTCAAGATGGGCTGCCTGGCATTCAAATCCCTTCACTGTCCTTGCCCTGGTTTTCTGAAATCCCGGATCACCCTGTATCAACCTGCTCGCTCCCTTCGTTCAGCTTCCCATCACTTGGTTGTCATCCCCAAATTTAAACTTCATAAATTTGGAGGCCGTCGTTTTGCTTTTCTTGCCCCCAGGCTCTGGAACTCCCTTCCTCTGACTATTAAATCCAGCAACTCTCTTTTTCAGTTCAGGAAACTCCTTAAGACTTTTTTGTTTACCCTTTCTGAATAAATTTTTTTCTGCTCATTCACATGTCTTCTCAGTTAGCGCCAAGAAACCTTCGGGTGTTAGTGCGCTCAATAAGCCTCAATTAACATAACATAACATAACATCATGAATGGTCCAAAAAAGTGGCCCTATATGCCAACGATTTAATGCTCTTCACTATCGATTACGAGTCTTCTATACTTGAAATCAAAACCACCCCCGAGCACTTTGGGAAAGTCTCAGGTTACCTAGTTAATCACTCCAAAACTGAAATTATGACATGGAACACAAATCTGTCCAACCCAAATACAAAGAAAGAAATCAAATATGTAGGAATTACATTAGTACACGACCTGTAAAAAATATCACAGATAAATTAAAAAAGAGTGGCAGGCGAAACAAGAAAACTTCTAAAGACCTGGAATACCCTTCCACTAACTTTCTTAGGCAGATCAAACATTATAAAAATGTCTATATTACCTAAATATACATACCTGTTCAACACAACTCCCCTAGAATTTAAAAAGAACTCACTGAAAAAATTACAAGGAGAAATTACGA